>NW_025814845.1:38505000-39117500 GCF_022079265.1 Lynx rufus | reverse complement strand
AGGTGGGGCCATTGAAGGGGGCGGGCATTCAGGTCGAGGGGTGGAGTTGGGGCCAGAAAAGATGCCAATGGGAAGCGAGCTTTCCCATGGTTAGCCAATTGAACGCGCTCTGGGACCGCCCCCATCCGCTGATTGGCACGACGAACCTCCCAGTAGTCTTGTGTCTCGCGAGAGTTCCGGTTTTCGGCGGTGCTTTGTCAATTGGTCTGGTTCCTCCGACACTTGGAGCCTTTTGCCGGGTCGAGGCTGAGTGGGGGGCTGTCTGGTGTCGTGGGTACGGCCAGGGACCTTGACGAGGCGCAGGCTGGGAGCTGCGTCTCCTCCCACCCTGGAGCCCGAGGCCCAGGTGAGGCGCGGCCCGGGCATTGGGTTCTCGGGCTGGACCTTTACCTGCCTTCTCCTCCGCAGGAGCGGAGATGGGCTGGCAGAGACGCTCTGCTGCCACTTGGCAGAAGGACCCCGTGGTAGGAAAGCGAGACCCGGTTAAGCCCTGCCAGGTACTGACTCACTCCACCTATGTGGAAGGGTGTGCAACCTTGAAAGGAACATTT
Organism: Lynx rufus; assembly: GCF_022079265.1. Classification (NCBI taxonomy): domain Eukaryota; kingdom Metazoa; phylum Chordata; class Mammalia; order Carnivora; family Felidae; genus Lynx; species Lynx rufus. Next base: position 39,116,949 of record NW_025814845.1, on the reverse strand, counting down.
GGATTAAAAATAGTGGGTGAACTTGTGGTTCTAATGCTAACGCCCTTTTTAGTTCATGGAGTACAGTACAGTATACTATGCTTCTAGGGTTTAACCGTCTTACTTAAGTGTCCCAGCCCGTTTTTAACACGTGCTTTTTCTGCTAATTTACAGAGTTCAAGTGGAGTCACACTTACATTTTGAACTTCATTTCTAATGCAGACACTTAAAACAGTTCTATTCACCTCCCAAAAAGGTAATGCGGATTCCTCCAGTAAAGGAGCATATCAGTATTTATTGAATTCTTGTGCTTGTCAAAAACCACAACATTATCTGTGTTTTCACTGAAGGAAAAGCACTGCCAAAAAGCGGGGGGCCTGGGGAGATGGGGAGGCAAAGGAGGATTGGGAAGCAAATACTTAACCCTGTAGATACCGGAATTTTCATCCACCGGTGTGAAAGTTTGTAGAAAATAAGTGTTGGTGAGGATATGGAGGAACTGGAACCCTTGTGCATTGCTTGTGGGCATGCAAAATGGTGTAGTTGCTTTGAAAAAGTTTGATGATTTCTCAGAAAATGAAACACAGAGTTACCATATGATCCACTGAAAGCAGACACTCAGTTACTGGTACATCCATGTTCACAGTAACATTGTTTCCAATAGCCAAAGGGTAGAAACAACCCAAGTAAATGTAAAAAGGAATGGATAAACAAAATGTGGTATGTACATGCAATGGAGTATGTAGTCAACCTTAAGGAGTCAGTAATACCTGCTACAACATAGGAGAATCTTGAAAACATGTTAAGTGAAATAAGCCAGACACAAAGACAAATACTGTATGATTCCACCGATATGAGGAACTTAGTCAAGTTCATAGAGACAAAAAGTGAAACAGAGTTTACCAGGGTCCAGGGAGAGGAGAGAATGGGGAGTTACTATTTAATAGGTACAGAATTTGTTTGGGATGATGGAAACGTCCTGGAAATGTGATGGTTGTACAACATTATGAATGTAAGTAACGCCTCTGAATTACACACTTAAAAATGGTGTATGGACTGTATATTTCACCATACACACACACACACACACAGAACTCATCAAATACAATCTATATTTGCAACCAATCATTGGATAACTTTAATTCCAGCATTTGGGTTGTACAAACATAATTTGTGAAAACCTTTTCAAGTTTTGATTTGAGAACTAAATGAGAGAAATTCATGTTCAAAGCTTACAAGATGCTGTTTTTCAGTGTATGTGTGTTTGTTTTAAATTCTGAATACACTAGATAGTATGTGCAGGATGAATATAGGTAACGATGTTTAAATGTTAGAATTCCTAAACACTCAACTACATACATTGTATTATACACACTGGAGACAACCAAATCTATTCTCGTTATGTAGTTGGAAATAAACTATTTTGATATCTTACACTTGACCTATCAATCAACATCATTAGAAAAACCATAATTTCAGGGCACCTGGGTGGCTCAGTTGGTTAAGTGTCTGACTCTTGGTTTCAGCTCAGGTCATGATCCCATGGTCATGAGATCAAGCCCCACATCAGGCCCTGGGCTGAGTGTGGAGCCTGCTTAAGATCCTCTCTTTCCCTCTGCCCTTCTTCCCTGCTCACACTCAAAATAAATAAACTTAAAAAAATAAAGTGTTAAAAACAAACAAAAAAGCCCCACAATTTCAAACTGGCTCTTTCTAAACATACAGCCAAGACAAATGGCATCTTCCATACTGTTATTCGGATGGATTTTACCTTAGGGGTTTTTTTGGGAGGTGGGGAGGCTAAATGCTCCCTGCGCATAGTTCATATATTTCAAATACCATTTTCTTAGCCATTCGACAAGTAAGAAAATGCTGATTTATTTTCTCCCCTTTTGTATATGGGAAAATACAAGGTGTTCAAGCTGAGATGGTATGTATACGATGCCGAAACCTTCATCAACTCCTCCAAAGCTTGTTTGCACTCTTCTGTTTGGACTGTTTTTCCATGTGTGGCTTGTGAAATCACAGGAGGAGTGACTGTTGCCCAGGTACGTGTTTAGCTGGCACAGCAGTGCTTTCCAGGTTGCCCACTAACCTTGTGAGTACATGTGAATAGAATTATCCTTTTTTCCACCGTCAAAATGAGTGACCGTTATTTAGAGCAACGAATTCATGTTAAGTTTTGTGTAAAGTTAAATAAATCTGCAAGTGAGACACTTGAGATGTTAAAAGTAGTTTATGGTGAAGAAGTAATGTCGAGAGCAAGAGTTTTTGACTGGCACAAAAGGTTTAAAGAAGGCAGAGATGATATCCATGGTGATGTGAAAAGTGGCTGTCCAGTTATCCACAGAACACAGGAAAACATTGAGAAGGTCAGAAATCGGGTTGGCTCAGATAGCTGAAAAGTGAAATGTAGACTAAGAAACAAACTCATGCTGAAAGAAAACTTGCACATGAGGAAAGTTTCTAGGAGGATTATATCTCATTCTGTTGTGGTTCAGGACCCTGCTGAGGCCAAACGATAACAGAGCTGCACATGAACCTGACACTTGGGTATATATTCAGGGCACAATCCTACATACAGTTTAGTTTCACTGGTCTTGGAGTAACTTGTATCTGAATCTCAAGTGAGCTGAGCTTTTTCAAACGTGTTCCGTTGGCTTTGTAGGTACATGATTTGAGCAGAGTCAAACCTGTGGAGTTGAGTGTGACAAAGGAGAGAGCGTGGAGCCTAGAGGTTTATTGGGAACCTGGCCCTCTGTTACCGCAGTACCTAAATTTCTACCTTGTCTTTTCAGGGTGAGCTCATTTGAATAATCAGTAGGTTACCTACAGTCTGGGCAGTTAAACTTTCAACAGGGAGCTGGACATCAGTGTTACTCTGTATGGAAATACTTCATGTTATTTTTTTAATGTTTATTTATTTTTGAGGGAGAGAGTGTGAGCGGGACAAAGAGACAATGGGGGGACAGAGGATGCAAAGCAGGCTCTGCACTGACAGCAGTGAGCCCAATGCGGGACTTGAATTCACGAACCATGAGATCATAATCTTAGTTGAAGTCGGATGCTCAACCACCTGAGCCTCCCAGGTGCCCCTTTGTGGTACTATTTCAACAACGATAAGAAAAGAATGGCCATCTTTAGGCAGAAATATTCAGACTTGTAATAATGGAATTTTTGTGGTGGGAGATTGAGGTCAGATGTTGGAAACTGGAATTCAAATCTGTCAGCAAGAATGAAACAGAAGAGGCTGTAGGAATAGTGGGCAGTTTTAGTAAAAATATACTCTTCCCTTCCACTCCCCCCACCCCCAAATCAGGACCTGATTTTGGTCAAAAGCCCACAAAACTTCCTATTCTTTATGTAATCTAAATTTTAGTTTCAAATGGATTCTTATATATAAACTGTTTGGGTCTGGAATTTGGCATGAAGGGGAGACAAATAGAGTTCAATTTTGTTCCTAACTTCTTTCACCAGGAGAACGAGATTCCATGCTTCGAGTTTTGAAAGGCATGACTGCAATTAGCAACGTGTGAATAACAACATACACAATCTCTTCATCAACAACAAGGAACTGCATTCTGACCTTCACATTGTCTACGTGTGCTACTGAGTGTGGGGTCATATCCTAAGCTTCAGCTCTAATAAGCATTCATCACAGGGAAGGTACGATCTTGGATATTCAGTTGGCCACAAATAGCTTTAAGTACATTTATGGTCAAGTCAAATGGTAGCTTTGCTGACACATTAATAGAAAAGCATTGGTAATTCATTGTCAGAATGAGATACAAAATAATAGGTGAAAAATGATTTCACATAAAAGAAATTTTGATAAACCTAGAAAACAATTTCAGTTATTTTTGTCCATTAACATTAGCATTTTAAATTTTTTTTTTTTCAACATTTATTTATTTTGGGGACAGAGAGAGACAGAGCATGAACGGGGGAGGGGCAGAGAGAGAGGGAGACACAGAATCGGAAACAGGCTCCAGGCTCCGAGCCATCAGCCCAGAGCCCGACGCGGGGCTCGAACTCCCAGACCGCGAGATCGTGACCTGGCTGAAGTCGGACGCTTAACCGACTGCGCCACCCAGGCGCCCCGACATTAGCATTTTAAAGAGCTACTTGAATCACATGTTGTTCCTTCCCATAAGAAGAGATTTTGAGTACAACAGGATGAATTTCTCATTGAGAAACTTGTTTTTGCCCCAGTTTCCTTTCTAGTCTCCAGTAGGACACGGTCATCATTCAGTATTGGTATTGTAGCAACTTAGATGTACCAAATGGCAACATATAGGACTTAAGTCAGAGCCCCATGGCAGTGACTCTGAAAAGACTAGTTTTATTAGTTATACTATTAAGGGTTTTTTGTTGCTGTTTTAAAAGACTCCCAGAAATCCAAATTTACATTTTGTGGAACATGAGCCAAAACTAATTGAGGTTGTTATGGAAAAATGGTCTCATTTTAATGGTCTATATTACGTCTGGGACCCTGCTGGTCAAAGCTGTGTGGCCCACAAGGCAAAAATTAGAATGATCTTTTTCATATTGTCTTAATTTTTTATTACTGACTTTGTTACAGCTTGATCTTTGGAGGTGCTTTGTACTGTGTAAATGAAATTTACTGAAAATGTACATAAGTAACTGACGTCCCAATAAACCATAAACTGATTTTTTTATATTAGTGTTGATCATCGGTGTTGTTTTATGAGGCATTTGCTAATCCTCCATACTTTAGCCACCTGCTCATGTCTCTAATGCTTTTAATCTAAATAAAGTTTAACTTCATTGCCATACCTCAAATTTTTAAAAAATCGACTAATGGATAGATAAGATCTAACCCCCCTGACCCGCAGACCCATAACCCATAATAAAAACACAGCATAGGAGGCAATGTGGTGAGGTTCCAGCTCCAGCTACACTTGTGATCTGAAGCTTTCAGTCTAAAGTATTAGTTACCAGAGGCTAGCTACTGCAAGCAATTACAAGCTCAGTGGCTTAGAACAACAGAAGTTTATTCTGTCAGTTTTTGAGCCCCAGAAATCAAGTATATGCTCTGGGGAGGAGGGGGTCAGTTCCTTGAGTCTCCCAGTTTCTGGCGGCTGCCAGCCTTACCTAGCCTGAAGTTGTATCTACATCATCTTCAAGGCCAAAATCAGATCTTTTTAAAAAAATTTTTTTAAAATATTTATGTTTTGAGAGAGAGTGAGCAGGGAAGGGGCAGAGAGAGGGAGACACAGAATCCGAAGCAGGCTCCAGGCTCTGAGCTGTCAGCACAGAGCCGAGGTGGGGCTTAAACCCACAAACCGTGAGATCATGACCTGAGCCAGTCAGTTGCTTAACCAACTGAGCCACCCAGGCGTCCCTTATCTCTTTCTACTTGTCTTCACACAGCCTCCTCCTTTGAGCATGGAATCTTCTGCCTCCCTCTTACAAAGGCCATTTGTGATTAGATTTAGGGCTCACAGATGATCTAGGATAATCTTCCCATCTCCAGATTCCTAATCTAATCACATCTGCAAATCACCTTTTCCAAATACAGTAACATTTACAGGTTTGAGATTAGGACTCGATTATCTTTGGGAGTCATTCTTCAGTCCACTATCCCATAGATTTTTCTCTTCTGTAAAACACCCTATAACCTCTAGAACAGTACTGCCAATGAAACTTTCTGTAGTGATGGGTATATTCTGTATCTGTTGCTAGTACAGTAGCTTCTAGCCACTTGTGACTACTGAGCATTTGAAATGTGGCTGACACAACTGAGGAGCCACATTTTTCATTTTATTGTTTTGATTTAAATTTAAATAGCCCCAAGTGACTAATGGCTATCACACCGGACAGTGTCTATAGTTCTAAATCCTGGTCTCTGTGGCACCTTAAAAAAAATGAGTTCCCTATTTTTCCGCACTGTTTCACTGCCTGGCTTAAGACAGCTTACATTTTTCACCCAACTACACACACACACACACCCACATCATCTCCTTCAGGTTTTTTATCATCAGCACTCCCTGGCCAGCCCTGTCTGAACTTATAAATGTCCTCCAGTCAGTGCAAATACATGTACTTCCTATCCCCCCTCCCACTTTTTCCCCTCTAGCAATTTTGGCCTTCTAACACATTTGTTGTGTAAATTACCTAAAAATCACAAGGCTGGGTTTTACAATGTAATAGGTAATATTAAAAAATGCAATTTAGATACAAAGGCTTCAACAGTGTTATGAAATAAGCATTAAGAGGGATTCCAAGGTGGGGATGCCGGGGTGGCTCAGTGGGTTCAGCATCCAACTCTTGATTTCGGCCCAGGGCTGCGGGATCAAGCCCCGCGTGGAGATCCGAGCTAAGCATGGAAAGTGCTTGAGAATCTCTCCCCATCTGCCCCTCAAAAAAAAAAAAAAATACTCCAAGGTGAATATTAATTATCTTTATTTAAAATTACTGGAAAACGAGGTATTTACAGACAATCAGGGCAGGTCAGAAGGAAGAACTAGCTGATACTAGGCTCTGTTCATCTTGCTACAGTTACATTTCTCCCCATACAAAACCTTCCCCCATCACTCCAGTCCAATACTTTCACGTTCTAACAATCTAGCACCGTCCTGCCCTTTAAATCCCCCCTTCATAGCCGTTCTGCTCATTCATCAAAACCACCTAACATGCTGACAGATGCTCCCTTTGTGCCAAATTGCAACTTCTGTAGGTTCAATGTAACTAAATACTATGAAGAGCTTATATTCTTAATACCTCTGTGCTCTCCCCTGACCAAACTGGCCTCATCTGTTTCAGCATTTCTACGGTGACACTACAACATGAAATGCCAAGAGAGGGAAGTAACTTTCCAAGAGGTCACATAGCCAGAAAGTTACATGAGGATCCGCGTTCAGGGCTACACATGTGACAGGAGCTTGAGTCTGTACCTAACCTGTGGTTGCTTCATCTGTAAAATGAGAGCACAGCGTCACCTTCACAAAGTTGTAAGAACTAAATGACAAGATGAGAAATCGAACACCTGCTGTGCTGCCCTCACTGCCAGCGCTGTCCTGCACTGGATGCATGGTTGCTACAAGTGAAAGAATATCTGACCTCATTAGAGGCATGTGTATGTTGTAAACTGCAGAGTTGGGATAAATCAGTTAAAATACCAGCATTAGAGTATTCCAGCTTCCATGGCTTGTGCCTGTAGTTTTCAACCTACAAAAAAGAAAAAATTTCAAATGACCTTTTACATTTTAAACAGAAAGCAAATTTTGAGGTACATTCTTTTCAGTTTGTCTCAAAGGAGGCGCAGAAAAAAGCCTTGTATGCACTGTTCCGATACCTGGGTTTTTCACCTTTAAAAATAAGGCTGCCCTTGGGGCACCTGGGCGGCTCAGTTGGTTAAGCATGGGGGGGGGGGGTCAAGATTTTGGCTCAGATCATGATCTCACCATTTGTGAGCTTGAGCCCCACTTCCGGCTCTGCGCTGGCAGCGGAGAGCCTGCTTGGGATGTTCTCTCTCTCTCAAAATAAATAATCGTCAAAAAAATAAAATAAAAATAAAAATAAATAAATAAATAAATAAATGGCATCTCTGAAGGTATTGTCAAAACTAAGGTTAAGGTTAAATTTATCACTGTGCTATTATTAACCGTATAAAAATATCACAAAGGTGCTGAAACTTCAAGAAAAATTTCCTCTGGTTCCCCTGTGACTCCAGACAGGATCCAGAGAGGAGTTTTAGTCTCATCCCTGGGTTTTATGGAGACTTACTTTACCCTTCTGTGTTAGCCTCTTAAGGCACTGCGTCAACCTTAAAAGGGCACAGGAAAGGGCGGTCTGGGGTTTTACAGGCTTCTCTACGACCCCTGCTCTCCTCTCCCGACAACACCCCCTGCACCTCAGTGGTTTCCAGGGCCAATTCCGAAAACCCACCGGAACCAGTTGTCCTGCGGGGGTGGGGGAGCCGGAGCCGGGAACTTACATGCCCTCTATCCGGAGGGGCAGCCAATTGGGGGGCCTTGGAACCAAGCACGTGGGAACCCCCGGTCGCCATTGGCCACGTGCTCCGGGCCGAGCGCCTCGTTTTTCCCTCCAGAACGGGGACATACCTGAGCCTGGAAGTCAGGCCGCTGCAGCCCCGCACACGTCGGAGACCGACTCCGCAGGCCCCGGGTCGGGCTCCCACATTCGCAGGCCGGGGCCGGGCCCCGAACCCGCCGCCAAGCAGCCGCCACTGCGGCCGCGCCCTGGGGGAGCAAAGCGCAAGATGGTTAGGGCGCCCGGGCCTGCCCGCGGGGAAGCCTCCCGGCGGCTCCGCGCGGCGTCTGTGCCTCGCGCGGCCCCGGGACGGGCTGGACCGCCCGCCCCCCGGGCCGCCGAGGGCTGCTCTACCCCTCTGTTCTGGCCGCCGGGAGCAGCGGAGCTCCGGGCGGGCAAAGCTCGAGGGGACGCGGGGCGAGCGCAGCCCCACCCGGGCCCGGAGGCCTGGCACCCTCCCCCATGCCCACCGACACTTACGGGTCAGCTCCGCGGGACTGAAGCCGACGACTCGCGTGCGGCACAGAGAACCCGGCGGTGGCGCGGCGACGAGGTCGGCGGCGCAGCGGGAGGCGGGCAGCCAATCCCCTCAAGTCTCCGACCAGGGGGCGGGGCGGGCTCTGCCATTGGCGCCCGCGGTTCTCGGCCCGCCCCGGTCTTTCGGGCTCCTTCGGGCTCCTTCGGGCTCCTTCGGGCTCCTCCGGGCTCCTTCGGGCACCTCCGCGCACCTCCGCGCTCCTTCGGGCACCTTCGCGCTCCTCCGCGCTCTTCCGCGGGCGGAGGATGCGCTAGGCCTGCCGGAGCATCTTTCTCGGAAGCTCCGGAGCCCTAGCGCCTCCCCTTGGCCCTGAAGGACGTGGTTCTCGCAGGCGCTGTGCCTTCCTAGGGGCCCCTCCTAGGGAGAGTTCGTGGTTACTTTAGGGCTGTGCCAGGATCCAGATTCCCTTTCGTACAACTACACCAGTCCAGTATGTGTCTTGAGTCTGTCCTGCTAATCTGGAAGCTTAAAGAGAAGCCGGACCTTGTCTCTTTGACCAGGCTCACCCAGCGGCTCCTCCTAAACCTGAAAGGACCACTGTTCCTTCATTAGTTAACCGCGTTCAAAGAGCGGACTTCAATCAGCAAGCGGTTGGGGAGCACCATAAACCTTTCCTAGGTGACAGACTCACACTTGACAAACAAGCGGAATAAAATCGGAGTATGTGCTAAAGTAACTTGTATTACAGTCCTGAGTTTACCATCCGTTGTCAAATTTAGTCCTCAAAATATCAGCCCCACATTTTAAGTGGATAAACAGACACACTGAGTAACTTTCCAAGGCGACAAATTAGCTAGTAAGTGGTGGATCGGGGATTTCAACTCAAAAAGTCTGGAAGCATAGCCCCTTAAAACACCACACTGGGGGCACCTGGGTGGCTCAGTCGGTTGGGCGTCCTACTTCGGCTCAGGTCATGATCTCGCGGTTCGTGAGTTCAAGCCCCGCGTTGGGCTCTGTGTTGATGGCTCAGGGCCTGGAGCCTGTTTCGGATTCTGTGTCTCCCTCTCTCTGACCCTCCCCGTTCATGCTCTGTCTCTCTCTGTCTCAAAAATAAATAAATGTTAAAAACAAAAAAACAAAAAAAACACCACACTGCCTTTCCACAGGTGTGTAAGGTGGGGCGGGAAGGGAAACGTAGCATCTACATTTGATGGGCTGATCAAGATAGGCCATCTATGTGGTTCGGGTCCAAGAGGCACGAAGAACAGCTTGTGGAAGAACAGGAAAGCACTTGACCCGTTTAAGGAGCCCAGAATGTAAATGGAACTTAAGGATGTAGGAGCAGAGCGGTCTGAGATGAGGGTGGCTCCGGGCCAGATGAAGCTTGAGGCCCTGGTGGAAGGCATATGACATGCTAAGAACAATGGAAAGCTGTTCTAGCAGTTTTTAGGAGTGGAAATGATAGGATCTGATGGAGGGTGTGGTTTGAGAGTCAGTAAGTTGCTTTTGCTGAGAAGAAAAGGAGTAAATTTTATTAATCGTGGCAGCCAGCCGCTACTTTGCAGATATTCATAAGATCAACGTAAAATGGGTTAAAGTGGCAGAGGGAACACCAGTTTGCTCGTGCGTTTACCTTTCTTATCTCAGATTCTTCTAAACATGTCTCTGGTTTCAAACCTGTTCTTGTTTTAGTCCTTTTGGATGTCTGAGAGGCAATAACCTCTCCTTCGATTATGTCAGTGAATGTGGACAAGTTGCATGGCAAGAATCTTGGGACAGAGAAAGAAAATCTCAATAAAGAGACTAATGTAGGAATCCGGTGGCGATCTAGTGGGGTTGGCAGTAGTTGTGCAGAATGTCTTCCTCCCCAACCAGGTGATAAAAACTGAAAGAGGTTATGAAATCAGTACAAAGAGTGTTTAACTTGAACTCAGGGAGAAACCCACCTCAGTCCAAAGGCTTCACACAACTCTGGCCAAATGACAACTGCAGCTCATTGGAAAAGGCAAAACTATTCATTGTGTGTAGAGGAAAAATGGCTTCTCAACTATTAAAAAAATTAATTAAAATTAATACAGAGATGATGGAGTGAAATTAACTCATTGTATACATTCAGGGTAATCTGTACGTGGTATTAAAAATGCTTCTAATTCGGTTTAAAGAAAATGGAACCAATTGGCTTTATTACCAGATCTGATTGAGAGAAATCTGTCCCATCTGAGAGAACTTAGCTTGACCCAGAGGACCAGGGATCCAGGTGGAAAGGCACAGGAGACCTGATGGGCTTCTGCTGTCTTCCTAGTTCCCCAAACTCCCTCCTCGATAAATAGGTCCATCTTCCCTAGACCACCCTGAAGTCCCTGCCCCTGAGCTCCAGGCTCTATTCTTGCCAGCCTGCCACAGCCTCACAAGCTATCCATTATTTGGGGTTTTTTCCCCTTCCTGTCTCTTCTCTCACTTCTGCCTGGCTCTTAGCTTCTCTGTGTATATATACTCTCTCTCTCTCTCCCAACCTTGAAGAAACCTTCCCTCCATCAAATGTCCCCCAGTCCCCCAAACCACACTCTCCTCCCCTTCCTAAGAGACCTTCAGAAAGACCACACCAACACAGGTCTCTAGCCTTATTCGGCCTCAGCCTCATGCAGCCCTCAGGTCAGTATAGTCTGACTTTCCTCTTCCCAATTTCCCTGACACTACTCTCCAAGGTCACCAGTGACCTCTCAGCGACCAAATCCAATGCTCCTGATCTCCTCTAGCTTCTCTGTGGCATTGGACATAGCCGACCACTCCTTCCTTGATTCCTTCTTCCCTCTGGTTTCTAAGTCTCCACTCTTCCCTGCTTTTCCTCCTACACCTTCCTCCTCCCTCTTTTGTCCTACCCTTTCCGGCGACATTCTCTCTCAACTCTCTTGCCTTTTCGCTGTTTGCTCTTGCTGACCCACCTCCCAGGAATGATAGTGATACGACTCATTAATTGAGTCTCAGACACTTTATACATGCCATCTCTAATTCATAAGACAATTCTGCAAGGGAGATAATGAGAATATTATTAGTATCACTGAATGGGCTTATGAACCAGTCATAGTGTTTAGTCTTTTACATAAAAATATCATTATCATCACTGTAGAGATCATAAACTGAGACCAAGAAAGCTTGAGTGATTTTCCTAGACTGCACAACTTTGGCAGAGCTAGGATCCCCATGCCGGGCTCCCAGCCTGCCTGCTTTCCCCACCCCCCCACCCCCCCCCCCATGCAGAGGTGATCCCTCAGCCAAGACTGCTCTCCCCAGCTTCAGGTACCAAATACCCACAAGCCCTGCACACATCCTCATCCGGTGGACCCAGAGACACCACAGATCAGCTTGTCTCAAGCAGTTCATTCTCTTCTTCCAACCCCACACTTTTGCGTCCTCTTGATGAATAACACTTCCTTAGCCCCCCGCGGTCCAGGATTCAGCCCAGATGACTTCCTCTTTCTGCCTCCTCTCCAATTCTCAGCACCCTGCTTCCTCACCTCCTTTCATTCGGTCAATTCTCTCTATGGATCATCCCTTGAGTCTCCCCTCTTGTACCCACTCCCTGTTAAACTTTAGTTCTAGCTTACATCATCTGCTTTCTGGCCCACTGCGGCAGCCTCCATTCAGCCTCCCTCCCTCCGGTCTTCCCTCCCCCAGTACAACCCCCACACTGCTATCATCCCCATTGGAAATCCTTAAATGGCTCCACACTGCCACCAGGATCAAGACCAATGAATGCCCTGTCTATCTTTCTACCTCCCCCCATCCCACACACCTGCTATGATCCAGCCATACTGAACTATCTGTATTTCCCTGGATGTTCTGTCCAGCACTGCTCCATACAACTCTCTGTGATAATGGAAATGTTCTATCACTGTGCTGTCCATTATGGCAGCCACAAGTGGCTAGTCAGTCCTTGAGATGTGACTAGTACAACAAAGGAAGGATTTTAAATTTTTATTTACTTTTAACTAATTTATTTTTAAATGTTTTTGTTTATGTTTCAAGAGAGAGAAAGCATGCAACTGTGTGAGCGGGCCAGGCGCAGAGAGAGAGGCGGCCAGAGGATGTGAATCAGGCTCTGCACTGTCAGCAGAGAGCCCAATGCGGGCCTCGAACTCACAAACCATGAGATCGTGACCTGGGCCAAAGTCAGATGCTTAACGGACCACCCAGGCGCCCCTACTTTTAACTAATTTGAATTTTTTTTTAACGTTTATTTATTTTTGAGAGACAGAGACAGAGAGCCGGGGGGGGGGGGGGAGGGGCAGAGAGAGAGGGAGACAGAATCTGAAGGCTTCACGCTGTCAGCACAGAGCCCAACGCAAGGCTGGAGCCCACGAACCTTGAGATCGTGACCTGAGCTGAAGTCGGATGCTTAACCGACTGAGCCGCCCAGGCGCCCCTGATTTAAATTTAAATAGTCATGTGTGACTGGTAGATACCGTATTGCATAGCACAGCAATTTGTATCTCAAAGATGTCCAGCAGCGTGGACATCACCTGAAATCTTGTCAGCAGTAAAGGCTCTCAAAAACAAACAAACAAACAAAAAAAAGGATCTCAGGCTTGATCCCTCATCTGCCGATTCATAATCTGCATTTCAACCAATGTACTTTATATGCACGTTGAAGTTTCAGGAAGCACTGCTCTGAGAGCTCTTGCTTCCTTGCCTTTGCACATGCCGTTTTGTCTGGACTGCCCATCACGTCTCCTCCTTTGTTCCTTAATTCCTATTTGTCCCTCAAGACTCATCATCTGCAAGCACAACCTATTCTTAGTATGGTTATCTGGAGGACAGAGAGTGGTGGGGAGGAGTGAGAAGGAGAGAGAAAATGTCAATGATAAAACTACATGTGTCTTGTAAACCCAAGTATCTATGTATCTGTATCTATGCTCATATATACACATATTATATATAGTCCGTGTGTCTACATGAAAAGATGGTTACTGTTGGTAGTGTTTCTCTCAAGATGGTGGGATTTCACGTAATTTTTTTCTTTCAAATATTTCTGAGGTGTCATTCAAATTCTTTACAATGAGTATATATTATTTGTAATCAGAAAATAGAATAATAATCATGGGGTGCCTGGGTGGCTCAGTCGGTTGAGCATCTGACTCTTGGTTTTGGCTCAGGTCGTGATCTCATGGTTCTTGAGTCCGAGTCCTGGGCTCTGTGCTGGCAGAGTGAAGCCTGCTTGGGATTCTCTCTCTCTCTCTCTCTCTCTCTCTCTCTCTCTCTTTCTGCCCCTCCCCCACTCGTTCTCCCTCTCTCTCTCTCTCTCCTTCTCTCTCAAAAATAAATATTAAAAAATTGTTTAAAAATAAAATAATAATCATTTTCATTACAGAAAATAAAAGAAAGCCTATTTTGCCCTTCTGTAGATACCTGTATGAACATGATATCAGAATACAGTACAGTGGAACCTTGAACGATGTGGGGGTTAGACGCACTGACCCCAGCATGGTCAAAAATCTGCATATAACTTTTGACTCTTCCAAAACTTAGCTACTAATAGCCTACTGTTGACTGGAAGTCTTCCGGATAACATAGTCAATTAACACAATCCTGTATACTATAAGTTTAAATATACTGTATTCTTAAAATAAAGCTAGAGAAAAATGGTACTAAGAAAATCGTAAGGAAGAGAAATACGTTAACAGTATCACACTGTATTTATTTCAAAAGTCCACACAGAGGCAGCCCTGGGCAGGCCAAACCTGTGTTGGTGAAGGGACACCTGTATAGTGCTTTTCAAAAGGACAGCTGACACCTTCCACAGTTAGAGACGCTCATTTGATTAATGGCTGGGAGCAGCAGGGCAACCGCTCACTGAAATCAGATGAAGAAAACATCATGGTCTCCCTTGCGACGCATTTGCTGTTCTCTCTCATGTCTACCCTTGTGCCCCAATAGACATGATCCTAACAGGGTAGAGACAATCACTGCATCCCCTGCCTGGGTTCCTCTCTATGGCTGCAGCTTCAAAGCGGGGTCAAGTGTCCCAAGATGGTCACCTAGACTCATTACGGGTATCTGCGGAGGCATTTGGGCACCTTGGGTGGCATCTTAGCTGGCCCGAAGCATCATGGATTTGCTCTATTAAGAACCGGTGTTTTCGTATATTGCATTCCATTCTTTTCTAAGTTTTGGCGATGTTTTCTTCACTGGAAACAGTGTGACAGTTACCTATAGAGGTTATTTTATTTATTTATTTTTTTTAATTTTTTTTTTCAACGTTTATTTATTTTTGGGACAGAGAGAGACAGAGCATGAACGGGGGAGGGGCAGAGAGAGAGGGAGACACAGAATCGGAAACAGGCTCCAGGCTCTGAGCCATCAGCCCAGAGCCTGACGCGGGGCTCGAACTCCCGGACCGCGAGATCGTGACCTGGCTGAAGTCGGACGCTTAACCGACTGCGCCACCCAGGCGCCCCTAGAGGTTATTTTAAATTCGTGGCAAAATGTGTTTGCTGAGCAGTGGGAGGCAATTTCTGCAAGGCTTAGTGGGATCAGCTGTGGAAATCAATGGGGTCCAGTTATAGAGTAGGGCCACAAAAAGCCATCAGTGCAAACAGAGGAGGCAACATAGCCTGGGGCCAAAACACTCTGCACAGCAATTAATCTGCAAAGTCAGAGAGTATTGTGAAATTTGATTAAGCAGCAAGATGAAGGTGGCATTTTTTAGACTAGAGAGCTACCTATTTAGGGTATGATGCAAACATTCATTCAATTCTAAAGACAGATTAGAAGAAAATTTATAGTCTTTATTTTGGAGCAAAGGTGTCTCATCTAAGCGAATGACACCATTTAAAGTCAGCCTTTTTAACGTGTACGATCATATTTATAAGTCTATACCCGTTTATCAATTTCCCTGCTGTCAGCACCCATCTGGCCATATCGTGGTGGCTCCAGAGATATAATATGACTTGGGTACCAGATGGAGCCAGACTTTAGGAGGCCTGACAATGAGACAATCTGAGTGGTCCTTCTTATGGAAAAGAAGGCAAAAACACCCTACTCTTATGCATTGAACAAAAATACTCAAACATGTGAACACATTGTAGGGCCCCTCCCAAGCCTGGAACCTAAACTTTAGCAGCTTCATTCTAAACCGGCCTGTGTTGCTCGGACGCATGAGAAAAGGTAAGCTTTGGCTCTCCTTCAACAACATCCCTAGCACGGCACAGCTAGGAAGAAAATTCCGTGTTCGTACCGCAAGGCCTTCTTGCTGAATCATCAGAATAATGGCCAGCTTTTATTGCACACTTATTATTATGTGTCGGGCACTGTTCTAGGTTTTTGACACATGTTGTCTCCTTGAATCCTCACGCTAACACTGAGAAATAGGTAATGTGATGGTTTCATTTTATACGTGTAGAAACTGCGACCCAGACAGGTGATCACTTGCCCCAGAAGATGAACCAACTGTGTGTTGAAACGCAAGTAGAGGCGGGAACTGGTTTCTAGCTTTGGAATTCCTGCTGCAGCGCTCTCTCTGCCGGACTCCAGAACTGGTGGGAGAGAGCACACTGGGTCACCACGCTGAGACTGACCACGTGACCCTGGCTCTAGGAAGAATTTGGTAAGAACGGGCAGGTCTCCAAGTGACCAGATAGGTCACTAGAAGGTGGACCCAGTTACCGGAACTGGGCAGAAGGTCTCAGCCAAGTTTGGAGGGCAGGTGTGGAGAAGCTTGGTTTTGAGCTCCAGGAATCTCTCCTACACAAAATGAGATTGGTTTTAGAGGCTCCGAAAAGATGAGCCAACCTGCAGAAAGGTTCCCTGACAGCCACAACCTCGAGCATAAAAATGGTCAACTGCCTATACTCTCTGAACAGCCACCAAGCCCTCTGGATAAAAAAGCTGCTCGGAATGACTGGGGAACAGTCTGACACTGCTTTTCTCCGCCGTTTGGGATGGAACATACCTCACACGCTCGTCTTGCACGTGCATGCGCACACACACACACACACACACACACACACACACATTACTCTCAGACCATCTCTGTAAGGCATGCTTTCGGTTTCCCAATGTAGGAAAGTCCTAATAATATATCGAAAGCCCTCTGAGTCTTGCTCTCTCTCCATTCTTTTTTTTTTTTATGCTTATTTATTTTTGAGAGAGAGAGGGAGAGGGACAGAGTGAGTGAGGGAGGGGCAGAGAGAGACACACACACACAGAATCTTGAAGCAGGCTCCAGGCTCTGAGCTGTCAGCACAGAGTCTGACGTGGGGCTCGAACTCAGGAACCTGGAGATCACGACCTGAGCTGAAGTCAGATGCTTAACCAACTGCGCCACCCAGGTGCCCCTACATTCGTGACATTTGTGGTAAACCCCAGCTCTGTTCACAGGTGATAAATGTCAGAAGGGAGCCAGACATCCATATATAAAGGAAGAAGGCAGTAGTACATGTTAAAAGTGAAATGGTGTTGACCAAGTACTTGAAAACAACTTGTAGTTATTTGTAATATTTTTTTGTATTTGTTTTTGTATTTGCTTATTTGTAATTTATTCTTTCTTTCTTTCTTGTTTATACCCCTATGTTAGTCCAAAGAGGACTTGGCTGTAGTTTACAAGAATACATTGCAATGAGATTTAAAAAGGAAAAAAAAAGTGAGGAAATTGGAGTGCGGGGTCTAGCACACAAAATATACCCATGAGGCTCTGTACATGGAGGCTTCCTTTGCTGGAAGAAGGCCAAAAATTTTGCTCTGCACTGCCTGGCGGTTGATGCAAAAATCAGAAAATAGAAACCATTCACTCAAGAGAAACACAAATATTCCTGAAACAACTTCCTCCACGGCTCTTCATAAAGAGGGCACTGGAACCAGCCTCCTCAGTATCAATAACCTGAAAAGAATGTTTATGATCTCTCAAACTTACACATGTCCAAGATTTCTGGTGTCCAGGTAGAGTATTTCCTAGTCGATGTTTTTTTCCAAAGCCTAATTAACACGTGGCAAGAGGGTTATCAGTCAGGCCAGATGACATTGGAGAAGAATCTGGGATTTTGATTACGAAGCACATAGGCCACCCTCCCCTGGCACACTGAAATCTGGGGCTGAAGACACATGGTATGCTCCCATACGAAAGATATGATAATCTGGGTGAATTCCCTGGTCAAAAGCCAGCCTTAAGTTATATATATACACATATATAATTTTATATAATATTAAGTTATATATGCGTGTGTGTGTGTGTATACAGTGGCAGGCAGATCTCTGGGGCATGTAAATGTCTCTAGTAAGATTGTAAGAGTAAAATTCAGTTCTGAAGCAATCGATCACCACAGGAAGTCTTACACAATAAAATGTGGAGCCCAACCAATTAGACACAAATTGATTTTCATGTGAAATTAACTCGTTGCTTAAAGTATCAACTGAATAGTTAACAATAATTTCATCCTCTTAGAACTTCAAGAGGCTTGGGAGGAATGTGAATAGGTGTTTTCTTTTTTAAAATGACCAGAGAACTTTGAGCCCAGTGCCTTTCTATTTTGTCCATTCATTTCTCTGAATTCAAGGAGGTATTCAAATTCTCCCTTTGGCCTTTCCTTGCTGGAAAGTTCAAAACTAAAGACCTACCTCTAATATTTTCCCTTTAATCTCATCCTGACACTGTAGTGTGTAATCCTACAACTGAAAGTTTTGGAATCAAAAAAAGTGAAGATAATCAAGAAACCCCAAGTTCCTTTATTCTTAACTTTTTATCGTGAAAATATCCAGGGGTGCCTGGGTGGCTCAGTCAGTTGAGCGTCCCACTTTGGCTCAGGTCATGATCTCACAGCTCGTGGGTTTGAGCCCCGAGACGGGTTCTGTGCTGACAGCTTAGAGCCGGAGCCTGTTTCAGATTCTGTGTCTCCTTCTCCCTCTGCCCCTCCCCCCCTTGTGTGCTCTCTCTCTCTCTCAAAAATAAACATTAAAAAAATTTAAAAAAAAGAAAATATCCAACTATGCACAAAAATAAAATTCAACACACCCCTGTGTATTTATTTTTCAGCCAACAACTATCAACTAAAACCATTCATTTTGCAGGCTAATTTGCGAAATTATTTTAAAGAAAACCCAGATATCATGTTATTTCACCCCTAACTATTTCAGTATTCATCTCAAAAGAAAAGACATAATCATACCTAACAATGCCAGTATGATTGCTAAGAAAATAAACAATAATTCCAAACTATATTCAACTTTACCCATTGCCTAAAATTGTCTATTTTACAATTTGTTTGGATCAAGATCCAAACAAGGTCCACTCACTGTATTTGGTTATATTTCGTTTCTTTTAAGCCTCCTTTAGTCAAGAAAAAAAAATGCCCTTTTTTTCCACAACACCTTTGTCAAATAACAAAATCAAAACAATTTATTTTTTTTCTAATTTTGTTTTAACATTTAATCATTTTTGAAAGGCAGAGAGAGACAGAGTGCAAATGGGGGAGGGGCAGAGAGAGAGGGAGACACAGAAATAGAAGCAGGCTCCAGGCTCCAGGCTCCGAGCTGTCAGCACAGAGCCCGATGCGGGGCTTGAACTCACGGACTGTGAGATCATGACCTGAGCCAAAGTCGGCCGCTCAACCAATGGAGCCACCCAGGTGCCCCAAAATCAAAACAATTTAGTAACAAGTTTGATGTCCTTTGTTCAAGGGAACACAGTCCATGGTTTGGGGGAGTACAAGAGTGGGGCACTCTTCCTGAAGGATTTTGGGCAAAAGTGAGTTTTATAGAGCCTTAGAAGGGGCAACAGAAACAGGGCATGAGTGGCTAGGAAGTCAGAGATTTTAAATAAGACTAGCAGGTCCTATTTTGTAGGATAAGGTAAGCTCACTGAGACTGAGTTGGAGGGTGATGACTAGAGTGGCCGTTTACGTTAGGTTTCTTTGACAGGTGCTTCCTGTAAGTGCAGGTTGACCTAGGTTTTGATTCATGAGGAGGGCTAGGCCCCTGGGGTGGCTTCCGTTCTGTGGGTCCTGATACAGGAACCAACGTTATCAACTTCAGCTTTTCTATTGAACGGTTTTTGAGACATAACTCAGATAGAATAAAATGTGTCCCTTTAAGGTGCGCAATTCAGTGGGTTTTGGTATATTCATAGACGTGGGCGATCATCAGCATTATTTGATTCCAGGACATTTTTAGCACTCCAAAAAAGAGACTGATCCATTAGCAGCCACTCCCCACTCTCCCTCCCCGTATCTTCTGGCAACCACTAATCTACTTTCTGTCTCCATGGATCTGTGTCGGACATCTCATATAAATGGAATTACACAACATGTGGTCTTTGGTGTCTAGCTTTTTTTTACTTAGCCTGACGTTTTCAAGGCCCGACAGACAAGAGTACCGCTAGGCAGTGCTGGACTCCTTCATCCCTACTGATGGCTGCGTTGATTGGATATACGGCATTTTAAAATGTATTTACCGGGGCGCCTGGGTGGCGCAGTCGGTTGAATGTCCGACCTCAGCCAGGTCACGATCTCGCGGTCCGTGAGTTCGAGCCCCGCGTCAGGCTCTGGGCTGATGGCTCGGAGCCTGGAGCCTGCTTCCGATTCTGTGTCTCCCTCTCTCTCTGCCCCTCCCCCGTTCATGCTCTGTCTCTGTCCCAAAAATAAAAATAAATAAATAAATAAATAAAATGTATTTACCATGTTGTATGGAAACCAATTTGACAATACATTTCATATATTAAAAAATAAATAAATAAATAAATAAATAAATAAATAAATAAATAAAAGGTATTTACCAGCCGGTGGCTACGCCTTTGGCTTTTTCTAGAAACCAGGCCAGTTGTCTCGCAGAGTGTTCGGCCAGCTGGCTGACTGCCTCCTCTTGATACCGGTTCACTTGTTTCCCTACCCTCTGTTCTTCTCATAAACTTGAAGAGCCACCTCCATTCTGGAAAGTCTCGTTGTCAAATTGTGTGTGGAAGAACCAACCACCGGGCACTCTTGCTTTAAGGAGCAGAAATCTAGGCCCCAGCAGCAACAGAAAGTCTCACTTAGTCGACTTGAGAGGGGGCCCAGATTCTGCAGATTTGAACACACTGGTTGATCCCGATGAGGGTGTTACCAGAACACATTCTGCGAAACTCTGCTCATGTCCTTAGAACTTGGCTTTAATGGCACTAGATGCCATAAAAGCCACCGGTAGGTCATTGGCTGAGATTTAAAAAAAAAAAAAGGTGGAGGTATTATGGGATTGCTCAAAAGAGCCTAGGTTAACATCCTAGCTGATGTCTGGTGGCTTGGAGATAGGCATTTGAAGGAATCCTGGCCAAGAGAATTGTGCTGTGGGTGTTAATTAGCCGCCCCGAGTGAGCGAAGCTGCCAAATGTGGCTGTAAAGGCAATGAGTGCCAGAGAACCTTTCAGAATTAAAGGACTGCACGCATCTTTACAGTATTGAGCTCAAAATTTACGGGGCACCTGGGTGGCACAGTCAGTTAAGCGTCCGACTTCAGCCAGGTCACGATCTCGCGGTCCGTGAGTTCGAGCCCCGCGTCGGGCTCTGGGCTGATGGCTCAGAGCCTGGAGCCTGTTTCCGATTCTGTGTCTCCCTCTCCCTCTCTGCCCCTCGCCTGTTCATGCTCTGTCTCTCTCTCTGTCCCAAAAATAAATCAACGTTGAGAAAAAAAAATTTACAAGTGTGCCCAGATAATTAGAGTACTTTTTGGTTCAGGGATTTTTAATTCTTAATCTGAAGCTATCGTCTTTTTGGTGACCAAGAGGAAAGTCCGTTGTGTATATTCTAAGGCGGCTCTCCGTGTGCTCTAGAAAAAGAGCTACAACAAAGCACGAACACCTTTGCTTCACTCTTTTCATTATCTAGTGCATTTTACACCCAAAACTCCTGAGTGGGAAGAGTTGTTTTCCCTTAACTTAATGATGAGTTTTCTTTCACTTAACAGATGAGTGATGCTTTTAAAGGTCTTTTAATGGTTCTCTAGCAGTCAAAGCAGCAAATGAATTTCCATTTATGCTCTTTGTCTCATCAAGCTATCACAGAAGAGGGTAATGTGGCCGAGGAAACACCGCTGTGCTTTTCTGGGCCGTGAGAGGGGGAAAAAAATGGACTTCTGGATATGAAAACTGAGTTTTGACTTTCAAATGCCCTTCTAGGAGCGTTTACAGGGGAGTTATCCTTAGAAAGGAATGTTAATTCCTAAATAATAATCACCCCTGCTTCTTGACTTAGTAGCCTGACTTATAGGGGGTGAGTGCCGACAGCAAAAGTATGTGTTTTTTTTAACGTTTATTCATTTTTTTGAGAGATAGAGACAGAACATGAGCGGGGAAGGGGCAGAGAGAGAGAGAGAGGGAGACACAGAATCCGAAGCAGACTCCAGGCTCTGAGCTGTCAGCACAGAGCCCAACATGGGGCTTGAACCCACCAACCACGAGATCATGACCCGAGCTGAAGTTCTATGTTTAGCTGACTGAGCCACCCAGGCATCCCAGCAAAAGTATGTTTTTAAAAAACTTTTTATGGTGGAAAATTTCAAGTATTCCCAATAAGGAGAATATTGTAAAGCTTCACACACCCAGCATCAGGCTTCCGCAATTAGCCATGTTTTGCCAGTCTCGTTTCATCCACCCAAGATTTAGCTTTGCTCAAGCATTTTCAGGAAAATCCCACACATTGTGTCATTTCACTTGTAAAAACTTTAGTATGCATTTCTAATCTATAAAAACATTCTTTTTTTTTTTTTTGAGGGAGAGAGAGACCGAGTGTGAACAGGAGAGGGTCAGAGAGAGAGGGAGACACAGAATATGAAGCAGGTTTCAGGCTCTGAGCTGTCAGCACAGAGCCCGATGCGGGCCTCGAACTCACGAACCATGAGATCATGACCTGAGCCGAAGTTGGATGCTCCACCGACTGAGCCACCCAGGCGCCCCTTGATAAAAACATTCTTGAATGTAATTATATGTTACTTCCACACCTAACCATACTCATTTTTATCATCGAATGCCAGGTCCATACTTAGATTTCCCCCATCGTCTCTGAGCAGTCTTTTTACAGTTAGCTTCTTCTAATCAGAATTCAAACACGACCTATTTGGTTATGTCTTTAAGTCTCTTTTATTCTATAACAATCCTCCTTCCTCACCTGACCGCTGATTTGTCACAGAAATTGAGTAATTTGTCCTGTAAAACGATGGCACTTTCCGGATTTGTCTTCTTTCTTCCCTTTGGTGTCACTTAACTTGTTTCTTTATTTGCTATAAACCGGCTTGATGAGATTTGAGTTGAATGTTGGGGCAAGAAAACTTCACACTTCCTAGTGAATCACATCATGAGGCACATAATGGCACAGTTGTGCCATTTTTCTAGGCTTCCTTTGTGGGTCCGGATGGTGTCCATGTGATTCCTCTGTTACAAAGTCAACAATCACCCTTTACTTCATGTCTTAAGCTCCCACTTATGTTCATTCCTTAAACTCTCTATCCCATTAGTTATAAAATAGTGATTAGAAATTGCTAAAAAATAATTTCTTCTGCATTTTATTAGCTGGACTATAAAGAACAACTTTCTCTCAAACACTATTTGGTTACCGCCCCCGCCCCCCCCCCCCCCGCAAAAAAAACCAGTTTATACAGGAAAGGCAGAATACGATCTTTTTCTTTTCCTTTATTTTTCAAATTTCAAAGTAATACAGCCTCTAATAAGAACAAGGAGGTTTCATACTGTTATGAATTCAGGATTTTTATGTTTTACGCTTCTTCAAAAGTAAGTTTTTAAATTGTTGCTGGGGATGGAATCCTGAAATGTGGGCATCAGCCTTCTACGATAGCATTTCTTAAGGTATGGCCACAGACCATACATACATCAGAGTCCCCTGGGACATTATGTAAATACCTGGTCCCCACCAAGACCTCCTGGGTTTGAGTCTTTGGGAATAAACCCTGGAATCTGCATTCCTAAAAAAACTCCTCTAGGGATTTCTAAAATAGCTATGGAATGGATAGCCTTTTGGGAGCACCTCATCAGAGTTTGGGGACAAAGCATCAAAGTGGGTACACACCTAAGCAGTTACTCCAAAATGAGAGCATGAGATTAACCATTGATAATTCAGGAGAAGGGAGGGCGGGGTAAATTAAGTCCTTGAAGAAGGGCTCGGCAAACACGAGGAGTGCTATGCAGTGCTGGCCTCCCTACACAGCTTTATCTTGGTTGAGACAGTCTGGGTTCAGACTACACCTTATAATTAGGACTCT
Organism: Lynx rufus; assembly: GCF_022079265.1. Classification (NCBI taxonomy): domain Eukaryota; kingdom Metazoa; phylum Chordata; class Mammalia; order Carnivora; family Felidae; genus Lynx; species Lynx rufus. The sequence goes on along the minus strand of NW_025814845.1, from coordinate 39,093,245 downwards.
GGGAAACTTTCATAACCCTAAATCCTGTATAGTGTGGTTCTACATGGCATTGAACTAATTCCTCCTGTGGATTCCCGTGGACCTCTGTTGTTCACACCCACAGCCTCAGATCCTACACAGCTGCTGTCCGCTGGGCCCCCGGGATTCCCCCTGTGTGATTTGTGTCATCTCATCAGGGAACACAATTCCTCATCCATTAGGACATGGAGTGCCATTCATATTTGAAGTATCAATTAGCACTGTCCTCATATGTTCTATTTTTGAATTGCTCATCTCCTCCAGGGAACTCACTTTTAATATTTTATTAAAGTCCCCTAGTGCCTGACATTTTAAGCAAAACATTTGTTTAGTTGGTTTTCCATAAAAGTGATGATCCATTTTTGTAATTTCATTTGCCTCGATTTATTGAATATTAAATAGCGTTGTGGAATGCACTGACCCACGGGGCGGAAAATACAGATGTTTGAAAGAAGAAGCAAACTTGTCGGTCAATTGAATTTTTCTGCAGATTTGGAGACCATTAAAACACATCACTCAGCACTTTTCTGCCCTTGTATTTGGAAAGAGAGAATGGGAATCAGGGTCCTAGAGCACAGTGGAAGTCCCAGATCTCCCTCTGAATGAAATCCCACCGTATGCCGGTGAAGCTCTGTGTTGTGCCAGTATCCTGCCAATAGAAAGGGTGTGGCAAAGGACAGGGTTGAGCGATCCTGCCCGGAACCAGAATTATTATATGCAGCCTGTATGGAGATTCTTCCAGCTGCTGCCCACGTCTAGCATTGTTGCCTCCAGGCAGAATCCTGGGCTTCGGAGGCTATTTGATGAGGGCAGGCTTCGTAAACCCAAATGCCTGTGGGGGCCAGGAATAATGTAAAGGAGTGAAGAGACTTGGATAGGAGACTGGTGAGTTATGGAGACTTGTCTCTGCTGAAGCGGGTTACTCCATTCAATTTCTTCTGGCTGTGGCCCGGAATGTGGACCCCGAATGGCTAGGGCTTTTGACATTTTGAGAGAAGCCAATAATCTGAATTTTTATGAGAACTGTCTAGATTCCAAATGTTGGCATTAATTCAAACAGGTTTTAAACATAGCGATGATTAAAGTAAATATACCCATGGGCCACTATTTTTGGGCTTGTGATTTAGGGGATACAGTACTTTAAATTAATACCACGGTGAAATAGAAGAGAACTTATGTTTCCCAGATCAAGACGAGTAAAAGTTAAGAGTCTAAAGCCAGTTTGCTGATGCCATTAGCAGAGACTTAAACCATAAATCTTATAGGGATAAATTAGCTCTATTCTGGTCAGTGGCCAGAGGCTTGAATTTTGCAGTTGTGTGCCATTTGTCACCTAGAAGCTCTGGATGAATGCTTATGGATCAGGGCAGAGCCATGACTCAAAGTTCACACTCTAATGATTGTGGGTCAGGGGTGACCTCTTCCTACAAGAAAGCGATCATTACAGAGCTGGCCCCCCTTTTTGAATCCTCGCAGGAAAACAGAGCTGAGCATGTAGGCTGCTTTCTTAAAACCCAAAGGTCTGACTTGCAGGAAAAGAAGGTAGTGGGAATTTAGACGGAGTGCTTTCCTCTTTCGGAAGAGTGATAGCCAGATAGCGTGTTCTGCTGGGAGTAGATTTCGGTGTCAAGTTGTCTTCTACTTAGTCAGAAAGAGAAAGCATGACTATATAATTACTGCATATGGACTGTTCAAAAGAAAAAACAGGTCCAAAATGGAGTCGCTAACATTAAGCCCCACCAAGACTTAATACCTTAATACTTAGTGCAGTTTTGGCCTCTCCTTGGAGTAGAATTTAAAACTCATCAGTCTGGAATTTCCTGATCAGCATTAGTGAGGTAATCTGCCTAAGACCCCCTGTTCTTCTCCCTAAGGGAAGGTGACCTTGCCTGAAACAATCCTTTTTTCTTTTTTTTTCTTTTGCAGATAACTTTCTTGTCCTGCCCTATTTGTGTGTATGAAAATGAAAGCCTTCCATTTTCTATAGCTCCTTGGAGCACCCGTCTAAGGGATGCTGCCTGATTCACGAAACATTGAATAAATCCAATTAGATCTTTTAATTTCCTAGGTTGAATTTTTATTCTTTAACCGATTTGGTGGCAGGGGTGGGACTGAAGAGAACTGGCAGATTTGGGAACAAGAAACACAGGCGTGGCACTTGCAAACCCTTTGAGTTCTCCTCCTGTTTCCAAGGGCTGTTGCTAAGTTCTCTGTTCTGATCTCTTTTCTCTTTGCATTGAGCTCCTGATCTAATTGACTTTCTACAGTTCTCTATTTGATTGGAAACCCCAGTCCTTGGTTCTAGCCCTTGACCCCACACTGAGACCTGTTGGTGGCAGCTGTCTGGAATCAGTCCACAGTCCTGTTCTTTGGGATCTGCTGGTTCAAATCTTTCCCCAGTTCCTAGGTTCCATACACAAAACTGTTACTGGTTACCAACCAAAGTTGGACTGGGTCCAGGATCAGACTGGGTCCAATTTTGGCTAGACTGGGTCCAGTGGGAGGCCTTAAGTGAATATTACACAAGGGCTAGTTGCTAATGGGAATTTCAGAAGTCAATAAAGTTGGTGGGCAGAGATCCAGCATGTAAAGGTGGTTAGAGGATGTGCCACCTCAAGGACTCCTATGATAGACCCTCTTCGGTATTAGTTTGGCTCCAGGAAATACAAAGACCTAGCTAAGTTAAGAAATGGGATCCTTGGGATGCTTGGGTGGCTCGATGGGTTAAGCATCCAACTTCGGCTCAGGTCACGATCTCATGCTTTGTCAGTTTGAGCCCTGCATCCAGCTCTGTGCTGACAGCTCAGAGCCGGGAGCCTGCTTCAGATTCTCCCTCTCTCTGCCCCTTCCCTGCTTGCACTCTGTCTCTCTGTCTCTCTCTCTCTCAAAAATAAATAAACATTAAAAAAAAAAAGAAGAAGAATACTTAAACAAAGGAAAAAGGAAATTGGATCCTTTAGGGGCACCTAGGTGGCTCTGTTGGTTAAGCATCTGGCTCTTGATCTCAGCTCAGATCATGATCTCAGAGTCCATGAGAGAGAGCCTTGCGTCAGACTCTGTGCTGACAGCATAGGGTCTGCTTGGGATTCTCCCTCTCTCTCTCTCTCTCTCTCTCTCTCTGCCACGCCCCCCCTCCCAATAAATAAAGTTGAAAGAAAATAAAAGAAAGAAATGGGATCCTTTATATCCAAAGAGTTGAGGGCACCAGCTTATGGCACACCTGCTGACTTTATGTTTAAGAGCTATAATCCTAGAAGCTGCACATATCTAGCAAAATGGCAAAACTTTACTAACAATAACCTAGAATTACAATGGTCACTACAGGGATCATCCCAATGAGACAAGATAGCTCATTTAAGAAACACACTTGAGAGCAAGGGATCCCAAGTTGAACAAACAGAATGGGATGCCTAATTTAATTGGTGAGCAGAAGCTTTCAAAAGGCTTTAAGATTCCAAAGTAGCTTCATTAAAAGACTTTTTACAAGGGCTAATAAAAAATTGAAGACACAAGAGGCACCTTAAACAAAAAGATAAAAAGACTGATGTGACCCCCCTCATCCTTTTTTCTCTGAGAACCCACATTTCACTAATTGTCTGATCCACCCTTCCATTCTGAAGAGATTATCTGACAGTTACCTTTTAAAATAAAACTTTGCGGTTGTAGGTGAACCTCCTCAGGTACCTTTCACCCCTTGGCCAAAGACTGAACCAACGGCCATAGTTAAAGAATGTCCTTAACCTGGGGAGGAGCCCCAAAAGTTGTTTGAAGAATTTAGAGTCATTATCAGGGTCTATGACCCCAGGTGTATACAGCTCATATACATGTTGGTAGGACCTGGTAAAGGCCAAATATGGATGCAGGAAGCAAGATGGCAAGACGCCAAAGATGATATTTGAGATCTTTGGTCTACAGTGTCTCAGGGCCCAGCAAAAGCTCACAAAATAGCAGCTGAACTTTTACAAGCCACTCCTAGAGTCTTTCCTGCCCGTCCTCATTGGTCTATTATACAAACTTGCAAACAAAAAAAAAAAACCCAATGAATCTCTGGCAGACTTTGAAGGCTGTTTGTAGCTCTTTCTCTATGGCATTTGGGGTTCCATGCAATAAATAGGGTCACCCAACCTGTTTTGGCTGCCCTCTTTGTACATGGATTATCTCTTGAGATTAGTGGATCAATAAAGAGGCAGAAAATAGGATGGGAAGCCACTACTCTACCTGAACTCATGACTATAGCTGAGTATTTTGAAAGCACCCTGGAGCAAGATCATAAACAGAAATCCGCCAAGCTATTAGCTTTACAGCTCCAAGGCCAGAGACCCAAACAACACCTGGGCGTCTAGCACTGCACCTTCCCAGGGGTCCATTATCAAAACTCTGGTCCAAAGATTGATGTCTCAGCTGTAATCAACTGGGGCACTGGAAAAGAGATTGTCCTCAAAGGTCCCATGCAAATTCTTCTCAAATGCCCTCATACTTACCTTCAAAGGGGGGCCCCTCACAGAGTTGAAGGGACTCAGAGGGGTTCTCTGCTAAACTATTACCAGAAATTCCCTTAAATAGCCAAGGGAAAACTAATGTTAAAATTAATAGGAAACCTTGCCAAATTTTAATAGATACCGGAGTTACACGTTATACCTTAAACCCTACCCTCAAAGCAAAGAGGTTTCCATAGTTGGAGGAGAGGGTGTCTAATAAAGTTCAGAGAGAATTTTTATCTCAACCAGTACAAATGATTCTGGGACCTTTTATTGACAAACATTCCTTTTTACTGTGCCAGTCAGTTCCAGATAATCTATTAGGTAGGGCTCTCCTTTCTAAACTAAAAGGGCTAATATATTTTGCCTCCAATGGAGACTTTGTCTTAGAATTTCCTGACCCACCAGAACCTGATCTTTTATGCTCCTTATAGTCTGTCCTTGACACAGGAAAGGAAGAATTCCAGCAAAAGTCCCCGAATTTAATGGAGGAGCCCGAAAATCTGTGGACTGCTTCTGATACTGACACTGGAAGAATAAGAAGTACGGAACCCATAATGATTCAGACAGATATAAATAAAACTCTCCCTATGTTGTCTCAATGTCCCTTCAAGCGTGAGGCCATCCAAGGCCTCACCCCACCTAATAGAAGGCCTAACTGCCCAGGGGCTAATCATTCCCTGTACCAGTTACTATAGATCTCGTCTGTTCTGAAACCCCCAACGGACAGAGAGGGCAATTCGTTCAGGATTTGAGAGCTATGAATACGATGGTCATTCCTGGTTTCCCAGTTGTTCCAAACCCGAACACCCTCATGTCCCAAGTTCCACGTGACTCTGTTCATTGCTGCTTTTGGGGCATCTCTGGAGACATCATCAGCCAGTTATCTATTTGCCTTTACTGGAAACTATCAACACTGGACCCGGGTAGTTATGCCTGAAAGGCTCACCCAGGCCCCTTATTTCTCTCAACTAGCTTCACTGAGCTCTAAGTACCCTCCAGTTCCCTGGGAAACCGAGCCTTTTATGGTATGTAGACAAACTTTTTGCTGTGCGTGGTTACCAAAGAGGGATCCTCTATCTATTTGCTGCAACAGTTAGCTGAAAAGGGACAGCAAGTCTCTAAGGAAAAATTACAACGATCTCTAGACATTGTTCAGTACCTAGGTCATGATCTAAGCTCTGAAGGAATTCAGCTGTCTCCAAAAAGAACTAGGCCAATTCGGGAATCTTTTAGACTTACAAGTTAAGTGACAGCTTTGTGGATTTATTGCAGACTATGGGTTCCTAATTATCCTCTTTTAACTTCTCCAACTCCGTAAGCTCCCTAAAATTTCAGTCCCTGAACCCTTTGCTTGGAAAGACAAATGTGAGAAGATTTTTATAAGACTAAAACAAGCTCTGTAGGAACCGCCTGCCTCAGGGTCACCTAACTATTCAAAACACTTCACCTTATTTGTACAAGGAGGGGATAATGAAGTCCTGGGAATGCTCAGGCACGGACGTAGTGATAACGTAGGCCTGCCGCCTATGACAGCATACAGTGTGGCTCAGTTGCTCGCCCCTGTCCCAGCTGATGTGAAGCCAGAGCCACAGCTGCTAGGGGAGTGGAAGCCTGCGTGGGCCTGACCCAGGGGAACGACATCTACTTGGAAACTTCACATTTTGTCCAAAGTCTTCCTCGCTCTGCACTGACTCAACGTTTCTCTGCAAGCCGACTGACTTCCTGAGGTCCTTCTGCTTTGACCACCTAAACTACATCTTCTACGTTGCGACACCCTTAATTTGGCTCCGTTACTACCTCTATCCGATGAAGGTGAGCCCCCGGACTGAGGTCTTAGCTCCCATTTTGTGACGCCTCATCCTGACTTACGAGATGCCCCTTTAATCCTGATCTAATCTCGCTTAATTGATGGGTCATCCCGTAGAGGCAAAAAAGGAAATTTTCAGGCAGGTCGTGCTGTTATTCCTCAATACGACCAACCAGAAAGCAGAAACCTGTCACAAGCCAAATCCACAGAGCTCCACGCCTCACCTGAGCTCGCCAGTTATCTGAAGGACAAACTGTTAATATTGATATGGAGAGCTGGTGTGCCTTTGGAGTCATCCATGATTTTAGAACATTCTGGAGACAAAGGGATTTTTCTTGCGTCCTCCGGGACTCCGGTCAAAAATGGGCAGCCAGTAAATGATGTTCTTAGTGCTTGCTATTCTGCCATTCTCTTACCTTCTGGAATTGCTGTTATATCAAAACTGAGGCTCACTCTGAAGGCATGGAGTATCGGAGCATGCCCTGGCTGGCTCTCGTGCAAAGGCAGAAGCAGCTGAGTGTACAGATTGTGGCACATGTGGAGGAAGTCCATTCTGCTTCTGTGAAAAATGGCCCGGCGTTGCCATAGTTTTGCCATCCCGATGTCCTTGTAACATGGCAGCGGTCTGCTCCTGAATCAGAGAAATGGAGATGGGTAAATGATGGCTGTAGATTAAACAAACAGTTGGAGCTAAATAAACCAAACCCCGTTTTTCGGTTTCTGTATTCCTTCGCCCACCTTAGCGCATTTAGGATGACTCAAGTTATAAATTGATATTGGTAGGGACGCTTCTGCAAGATTGCAAAAAACAGTCTACCAGCAACGCCTGGCCTGCCACGGCCATAATCCTGGCAGGATATTTTTGTCCCCGGAAGCCTCAGCCCTCCTTCCTCTGGACTCTGAACACCCGCAGCTGCTCTCCATTCAACTGCTACTTGGTACGGGTTGTCGATACGTTGTTATCGTAAGTGTGTTTTCCAGGTGTGCGGAAGCCATCCCCTGACATCGGTTGGTGACCTCACAGCGGCAAAGAAATTGCTGGAAAATGTGTTTCCCACTTGGGTTATACCTTCTATAACTCCAGTGATCAAGGCACCCACTTCACTGGGTAAACCATATGAGCCTTAATGAATACCTTGCAGACCTCTTCGGATACCACTGTCTCTATCCCCCTCGATCGTCGGGCAAGGTTGAGAGAACCAGTGGATCCTCAAATGTAAAATGTCTAAACTTGCAGAAACCACTGGATTTCCATAGCCTACAGTATTGTCTTTGGTCTTGCTGACTGTTCACAGCACTCCCTTCGGGAAAATCCGTCTACACAAGATAGTCATCGGCAGACTATCGGCAGTGTCTATTGGTATACAATCTTCTGCTGAAGATACACAACTTTCAGGCTAGTATGACTAGCCACAGTAAGTCTTAGGTTTGTCTTATGTTTAAGTATATCGTCAACAGACTAAAGAAGCTTTCCCGGATCCCATTTCAAGGGATCCTGTAGTTCACAGTCTAGACCCTGTTGATTATTCTGGAAATGTCATCAGAGGAAGACAACCCCATTGTTCCTCATTGGAAAGGACCTTAGCAGGTGCTCCCAATCACACACTACTGCAAAACTAGAACACACTGAGCCTTGGGTACATGTCTCACCGATAAAGAAGGCTCCGCCTGACATGTGGGCAGATGATGCAGACCTACAAGTTGACCTGACAAGGAAGAGAGGTAGCTGACATGGAGGTAGACTGCCTTCACTTCACCCAAGACGCTGGATCAAGATTTTATACTTTAAACATGAAACCCTTTCTCCTTTTTCTTTTCTTTACTCTGGCATTGGCATGGAGAGACAATGCTCTCATTCGTACCCCCCAGGCCATTGCTAAGGGGGGTAAACTCTCAGACTGCAACATTTGTCAGGATGCAAGAGATCCTCCCTGTGACCAATTTCTCTTCAATTCCCAATGCCAATGCAAACTATGTCTGAGACACCCCCCCCCCCCACCACCACTTAGAAGTATGTACCAATTAGACATGTTTACCTATGTGAATCTTAGCACATTTGGACCCTATGTTCCCATGATTATCTAGACCAGATCTGCCCCGGGTCACCGAGAGATCTCACCAGCAGCACCCATCTTTCTAAGGCACTTAGGATGACTGTTTCAGGGTTGGAGATTCTCTTCCTACACAGGCTAAAAACCTGACTGACCCCTAGTTTAGGAGTAAATACAAGAAAATGGTTTGAGCCCTCTCCTTAACTCTTGGACACACTGTAGATTATGTTGCTAAGATGCTAGCTGCCCAGCAAAGACCCTTATACTCTCTGGCCAAAGCTCTTCTGAGCAAGGAGGTGTCAGTGCTGTAGCCAACACAACGTGCTGTACCTGGATTAACACTCCTGTGGAGGCTGCAACTCTGTTATGTAAGATCAGTGGGCAAGCCACATGGCTTAAAAGGGGGACTTCTTCAATGGGGTCATTCTTTGATTGGTTTGGTCTTGGGGACCATGGCTCTGAAGTGCACTCCAAATGTTGGGACTTATCTTGCTTAGAGTTATAATGATCTCCCTGTATGCTTCATCCTCCTGAAAGCCTTACATGTGTGTTTGCAGCCACTAGCCACCAAGGAAACGATATCCCTAAGATTGGGATAACAAAAAAGGAACAAAGAAAATGAGCAACAGAAATATTGTGAGCCTGAAGTCATGACCTGTGAGTACCACAGAGTCAGCAAAATCCAGGATGAATGAACGCTTCGAGAACTAGAGCGGCCACTGAGAGAAGCGCTAATGCCTTAAATTTTGATCACCTCTCTCAGTGAGGCTGAGAGTTTGATCAAAAGGGGGGAATGGTTAAAAAGAAGCAACGGGCCCCAAATGGAGTCATTGGTGTTAAGCTGCACCAAGACTTCATGTCTAACCTGCCGTTTCAGCCTCTCTTGGTTTTAAACTCAGTCTGGAATTTCCTGATCAGCACTAGGGAGGTGATCCGCCTAAGATCCCCCTGCCCTTCCCCCTAAGGGAAGGTGACCTTGCCAGAAACAACCCTTCCTTTTCTTTTGGTGGGAACTTCCTTGTCCAACCCCGGTTCTGCCTATCAAAGCCTTCCATTTTATACAAGTCCTTGGAATACCCTTCTGTTAGTTAGATGGGATGTGAATCTTAGATAAAGCCACGTAGATGTTTCAACTTACTCCACTGAATTCTGTTCTTTAACAAGATGTGGTGGTCTTTTTCATGGTTAACTTAGCGCACCTAAGAAATAAATCTGAAGTTGGGGAAATCAAATTTAATTTAAAGAGAAAGTTTAGATTTCAGAAAGTACATTAAATAAAATTCTAGGTATCCTATAAAAGGCTAAGGGTGTACGGACCAGAATTTTACTTCTGGCTCTGTCTGCAACTGAACCAGAATAGTAACAAAACAGCATACAGCATCTTTAACTATTTAAGTAGGACTCTTGAAAGTTTTGAATTCATTTGCTTGGTTCATGCAGATTTTGAAAGGTCTATTCGATGAATACAGCATTCTAAGCCAAGCAGTTGCTCACGGCCTATCTCTTTTAGCCATCCTGATGGTAAGTGATAGGTAGGATGTGGACAGGTGTTTTACGAGGTAACAGCATCACATCCACTTCCATGCTGCTCAGGTGGCTTTGTCAGTGGCACCCTGAATCTGGCCCCCTGACTCTGTTCTCTAAAAAGGAATGGAAGAGTAGAGCCTCTTTGTCCCTGAATGGGGACCAAGCTGTACAGTAAGCGAGTTCAGGATGGTCGTGTCTTGTTTTCAGTGGCTGCCAACTCTCTAGAAGGACAGGACCAAAGAGGAGAATTATAGGTACTGCCCCTTGAAAGAAAACTCATTTCGGGTGTCACATGTGAATCCCTGCCCTCCCACCAGGTGGTGGTGGCAGTGGGGTTTGTTAAAGCTATGGAAGTGATCACCTATGGGCTGCTAGGGCAGGAAGGTATAATTTGGCAAAAAGACCTATGTTCCCTTTATTGAAAATAGTGTTTATGAATGGAAGGGATGTAAATGCCCCCAACAAAAGCCTGTTCTAAGTCTGATCAGACTATAGAACAAATCACCTGACTTCAAGAGTCCATACTTGGACTTCTTCCAGTCTTCTTTCGAACACATTCAATCCTATCCCCATTCAACACTTTATTGATCACCTACTATGTCCGTTACTGTTCTGGGGGATATGGCAGTGAACAAAGCAGTCAAAACCTCTTAAAAGTGATGGAGCTTATATTACTCCCTACTTTACTAAGAAGATGGGGGTTATTTCATGTTAATTTCCGCAACCTAATAGATGGATTTTCCAAAGCCCTAAGGCTTCTGATCTGTCCCTCTACCCTTCTAATAACTACCTTCATCAAGCTGCACTGCTGGGTTCACTAGCCCCTCATTTTTTGATGACAAACATACACAGGGTCTCCCCAGACTAATAGTCATGAAAAAAGGGACAAATAATATGATTGAAACTTTCCACTGTTCTCTTGCCTCCCTTAAGCTGCTGAGATCTCTCCTTATTTTATCACCAAATCTCTCTAGAAAATCTCATTTCTAAGGGAGGCTCATTTGCTTCAACTTCTTTACGCCCACTTACCTTCCAAACTCTGTCTTCCCCACACCCAGTGAAGGCTGTTGGTTCTATAGAGTTCAGATCAGAACCTGGAGAAAAGAGAAAACCACCAGGAACACAGGATGGTGAGGAAACAGTTCTGACCAAGTGAGCCAAGGGTTTCAGGTAAAATAATTACCTGCTAATTATCTGAGAGCCTCCTGTTGTATGCCAGGCATTGTGCCAGGAATGTTAGGTTTCTAGCGAAATACAAAAAGTGACCTTTGATGAAAAGTTACAAGGAAGACGCGGCTGAGAAGACTTCCTCTGGAAGTAAGGTTTGAGCTGAGTTTTTGGGAATGGGTGGACTTGAAACCGAAAGAAGAATAATTGGCTGAGGGAGGGTAGAGGGGAGCCATGAGCCTGAGGACCTGGAAGCAGGAAATGGGAATGATGTGCTAGTTTGGTTTAAAAATTTGGCAGAGGTGGGGCAGAGCCACATTAGGAAAGTCCTTGCGAACCAGGCAGAGCCACTCATTAAAGGTACCTTTGAGCGCTTCAATCTTCTACTCCCCCATCTCTCTTTCCCTTCAAAGCCAAACGTCTTTATCTTCTCACTTCCCTTTCACTCACCACCCGGTTCCAGTATGTGTTCTCTCCTAATCATTCCCTGCAAACTGCCCTTGAGACAATTCAAAGGACTCCTGAGTAACAGGTCCTGCTGAGAGAATACGTACATGAATCAGGGCACATTACTTAACACTCTCTGAGCCTCAGTTTGCTCTAAAATGGGGATTATAATATTGCCTTCCTCAAAGGGTTGTCGGAAGGATTAAATATATCTTAAAGCCTTGCTCAAGAATTGACCATTGCTACTATTTTTATCTTCCTTGATCCCTTAGCTCTCTCTGATGCATTTGACTGCTCCCTCCATCTTGAAACACTCTTTGGCTTTTGCAATGTTGCACATTTGTTTGCTTTCCCTCTACCGCTTTAGTTTAGTTTAGTTTGTGTTAGTTTTCTTTGGGTCCTCTTCCTCCACCTGGTCCTTCCATGGTGGAGCCCTTCCTGACTTTCCCCTTGTCTATTCTCACTCTAGACACTCTACCTACACAATTTCACCCATAAATGCATGTCCTGCATTATCTTCTATGTATTAATTACTTTTAGATGTATCTCCTCCAGTACAGACATTTCTTCTGAGCCCCAGATTTGTACTTGATATAACTATTCAGGTTTTTCATGGTTATCTGAAACTCAACACCTGTGAAACCAATGTCACTTCTTCCCAACCATCTACCCCTGAACCTTCTCCATCAGCATTCCCTACCGTTAAAAAAAAAAAAAAAGAAAAGAAATTCTTATTTATCCTGGTCGGAAACTTGGGACCCATCTTTGACTCATTCTCATCTCTCATTCCAGTCCATCACCAAATTCAGCCGACTACCTCCCAAAAGCATCTGCAATCTGTCCACTTTTCTGTTTTTCCACTGCTGCTACTTACGTGGACTCAGGCTACCAACAACTTTCTTGCCACAGATTTCTTTTCTTTCTATCTTTCTTTTAAAGTTTATTTATTTTGAGAGAGAGAAAGAGAGAGAGAGCGCACATGAGCAGGGGAGGGGCAAAGAGAGAGAGGGAGAGAGAGACCCAAGTAGGCTGTGGGCTGTCGGCACAGAGCCCAATGCTGGGCTTGGTCTCATGAACCCTGAGATCATGACCTGAGCCAAAATCAAGAGTCAGATGCTTAACCAACTGAGCCACCCAGGTGCCCCTTGCCACAAATTTCTAAATAGCCTCACAAAGAGAGAGCTTTTGCTCTCCTTCGACCCTTTCTCCAGATGGTAGCCAGCTTTCTTTCAGTCAATCAAAATGTATAAGCAAATAGCAATCTAATCATGTTCCAACCTAGTTTAAAAATCCATCCGTGGAGTTTTCATTTGGCACTTCAAAATAAGCCAGTTGTTCCAAAGGCTTAGGGAATCTTAACCACCCATAGATACACTCATGATCTTTGATGCACTTTCCCTCTTGTAGGAACTCTAAATTGATCTTCACTCCAAAGTTAGCGTGTCCTTATGTTATACTAATTGCATGCAAAAAGTAGCAAAGACATCCATAAACAGTGCCAATGAACACTGCATTAGAAATCAAACAGTGCAAACACTGTGACTGGCTTCTTTTATCCTAGGATCACCAGTGGCTCACAAAGCCTCTGGCACAAGGTATGTGTTTAGTAAACAGGTGTCTGATACATGGTGAAAAAGGAAAAAGGCTGCCATAAAGTTCCTCACAGAACTGAAATATAATCCACAGAAACCACTTTGGTTGCAAACTCTACAGGCAGCAAAATATTTTCCCCGTGGACAGCCAAATGTTTACTAGCATTTGCATAGCAAATGAGCTGCAATAACCTATTTGGCAATGAGGAAAAAAAGAAAGGAAAGAAAGCACCAGGCACAGTGCCTGAGGCCGGATGAGAGTTTTACAAACTTGCAGACGAGCCTCCTCCCCTCCAGGAGCTTCCAGACCACTTAGAGAGAGGCAATCGCCCCAAAATTTAATATTCACTCTCTTGACTCTCCCTATGGATAAGGCATTGTGTCTTTCTTTGGGTGTAAACGGTGAATGAAAACAGGTCTGTCTCTCAGTCTCTTTGTGTCTGATAAGGACTGGGAATTGGACATCAATCAAATAATCACATGTGCAATAATAGCAGCTATTCTATACGGTGGTGAGTATGTGCCAGGCATATTTTTAGTAGTCTACATAAATTAATGCAGTCACAGTCTATGAGGGGTACTCTTACCACCTTCATTTTATAGAGACAGAAATTGCGGCAAAGAGAGGTGAAGAAACTTACCCAATGTCATACAGCCAATGCCATACAATGTCCAGGCAGTCTGGATTCAGGGGTCATTTTTTTTTTTAACGTTTATTTATTTTTGAGACAGAGAGAGACAAAGCATGAACGGGGGAGGGTCAGAGAGAGGGAGACACAGAATCTGGAACAGGTTCCAGGCTCTGAGCTGTCAGCACAGAGCCCGATGCGGGGCTCGAACTCACGGACTGCGAGATCATGACCTGAGCCGAAGTTGGCCGCTTAGCCGACTGAGCCACCCAGGTGCCCCAAGGGGTCATTTTTTTAGCCACCCATTCTACTGCCTCCATGCTGTGTGCTATACAGCAAAGACATATTTACAAATATGAGGTCCACGAAGGGAAGATGGATGGTGCTATAAGGACATGTAACAGGGCATCTCAATTTTTCTTGGCTTATCTGAAGGCTGAGTAGTGGTTGTTTTTTAAAATTTTTAAATTTTATTTTTAGATAAAGAGAGTGAGAGAGCACGAGAGGGGATAGAGGGGGAGAGGGAGAGAGAATTCCAAGCAGGCTCCAAGCTCAGTGGCGGAGCCCCATTTGGGGCTCCATCCCATGGACCTGGGATCATGACCTGAGCCAAAATCAAGAGTGGGAGGCTCAACTGAGTGAGTTGCCCAGGCACCCCTGAGGGCTCAGTAGTGTTAACCAAGCAAAAAGGGGGAAGTGGGAGAGGAAAAGACATGAAACTGGTCACAACGGAGGAGAGACTATGGAACCACCTGGATATAGTGTGGTTCATTGGTAGTGGTAGTGGGTGGGAGGAAGGGATCGGGAAGGCCTCATGGAGGAGGCAGATCTGAAGGAAGACCTTGAAATATTGGTTTAGTTTGTAGGGCAGGGAAGAAAAGGAAACATGAATTCAGATCGAACCTAATTAATTTGGGGGACAGGAAGACACTGGTTTTTAGGATTCTTTCCTAAAAGTGTCTTGCGACTCTTTTCGCAAGAGTGTCTTGCGAATAGCAGACACTCAATTTAAACTGGCCAAAGAAAGCAATGGCTTTACTAGCCTAAGTTCCTGAATAGTCCAGATTATAGATCTAGCAGCAGGTAGATAAAGATGTTGTTAGGATCTCTCTTACATTCCTCAGTTCCATTTTTCTACGTTGGCTTCAGTCTCAGGCATGGAAATATGGAAGCTCTAGACTTTATCCTATCAGTTCAGCAAACTCAGGAAGGGGAGTACTTATTTTTCCAAAGGCCCGGGTAGACTCTCATTGGCTCCGCATATATTACATTCTCCTTGTTGAACCAATCACTGTGGCTGGGCCATGAGGTGCTCTCATTGGCCAGCCCTGGATCATGTGCTTTCCTCTGGAACCAGAGGGCAGGGGCAGCCACACTTGAACCTTAGGTTCTGAAAATGAGAAAGTTTCCCGAAGTAGAATCTAGAAGCTGGACAGGTAAACACTGGGAATGGCACCACAAGTGATTGGCTGGAGCAGTGCTCCTCACACTTCATTTATTTAAAAAAAAAAAAATTTTTTTTTAATGTTTATTTATTTTTGAGAGAGAGGGAGACACAGAATCTGAAGCAGGTTGCATGCTCCGAGCTGTCAGCACAGAGCCTATCGCGGGGCTCGAACTCACCAACCGGGAGATCATGACTTGAGCAGAAGTTGGACACTTAACTGACTGAGTCACCCAGGTGCCCCATCTCCTCGCACTTTATATGAAGAGTCTCATTTAGTAGGTCTGGGATGGGAACTTAGAGTCTACACTTCTTTCTAACAGCCTCCCAGGTGAGACTAGTGTTATTGGTTTATGGACCACACTTTGTGGAGCAGGGCCATACGATCTGGAGTGACTGCCTCCCTCAAATTTACTTAGACTGTTTAGGACTAGCCTGTATCCCATCCTTCCATTTGCCCACTCTCCTGTTTTAACTCCATACCTTCATATTGGCTGGCCTATATGTGAAATGCTTTTCCTCAAATTTCTCTCATTAATTTGTCAACATTTTTATGACTTTACCTCTATCACCTCCAAATGTCTCCTCGATGAGTGACGCTGAGGTTAGGATTCTTCTTCAACTGATGCCTTTTCCAATTTAGACCTGTGAACACTAACCTTGTGGCAGTATAAAAATACATTTAATTATTCATGAGTTTGACAAGATCTGCGGTGTTCATTGATCTGTTGTGTATGTAATTCACTGCCTGAGTTTCAATCTGGGTGTTTGTATCGAACACTTCAGTTTTAGGCTATAGGCTGTTAAAAGGCATGCAAAAGATCCTTGGAACTTGCTGATATAGCACTCAGTAACCGGATGATGTTCAATTCTCATTATGTCATTGGTGTTTTCAGTCCTCTGGCCTTTGCAATCCACTGTGCCGATGTTGGCAGAAATAATGCCTCTAGTATGGTATAAAATTTCCATATCATTTAAGGCTTTGGATTAATGCCTTTAGAATGGAATGTCTGTGAAATTGAGTCCTGAGGCCTGAGTTTTAGCCTCAAGTCTGCTTCTTGCACTTATTTTGTGACTTCCTCCAAGCCTTCAAACCTCTTTGGGCCTTTTACCCAACTGGCCATATTGGGTGTCTTGTGGTCCTCTTCTCTCCCATGGTGCTCTGCCAGCTTTTCAGACCTGCTTCATTTGTAACGCGTGGGTGACACCATGGCGGTAGGATACTTGACCCTCTGAGTCTTATTTTACCCACCTGCAAGAGGCAATAATCATCATCTGATAGCTATGGTGGTGACTGACGGCCATGACTGCATAGAAGATCATGGCTGACGATGGTACGACGTCATGGTCGGCTATTGCCATCATCAGGATCCGTTTGGAAACAAGATGCTGCCTGGACGACTTAACATAAGCAGGAATATTATTCCTTAAATCCATTGAAATATACAGAGCGTGGGGGGGGGGCGCCTGGGTGGCTCAGCTGGTTAAGCATCTGACTTCATCTCAGCTCAGGTCATGATGTCACCACTTCTGAATCCAACCCCAATGTCCGGCTCTGCCCTGACAGCCTGGAACCTGCTTGGGATTCTGTCTCTCCCTCTTTTTCTCTCAAAATAAATAAATAAATAAATAAACTTAAAAGAAAAAAAAAAAAGAACTAAACAGAGCCAACAGGATCCCACAGAACTTCAGGCAGCAGTTGTCCGTGTTCTATTTCCACCTCAGGTCCTCGAGATCCCAGCCCTCAATGCTCTCATCCCGGGCAGCGTAACACTACGGAAATAATGGAGGTTTGGAGGCATGATATTTTGCCAGTATGTCAGCCTTGGTTAGTAAAAAGCTACCTTCAGTTGTATTCGTTTCTAATTCGATCTGTCATTAAATACATCGGTTTCAGAATTATCACGGGTTCCACTTCTGTAACTTCTCTGTTGAAAGCACTGAACTGCAACTTTGTAGAATTGTTTCACTCCTTCGGAAAGCGGCTCCCCCACTATAGGCGAACAAATCGGCTAAGCGGTGTAGATCCGCATTTTGAGCCACAAGCCACGACCTTTTATGCCGGAAACGAGGCAGCACCCTCACCAAAGCCTAAAGAGGCTGCGTGCCCGAGAGGTCTGTGTTTCCTGAAGATGCGTAAAAGTTTGGTTCCCATTCTATCCGTATTCAAATCGCTCCTTGGGCAGTCTCTAGTCCTCAGCCAGAACCCAGACTTCTCTTTTGTACCTGCTAATGTCACAAATTGCCCGAGCGCGCCGTGGCTGGCCTCCGCCCAGCCCCAGATTCTTGTCCCCTCCCGGCGCCTTTTACCAGGCGGCCGGCCCGCTGCCGGCCAGGGCTTTCCAACAACCCCATGACCTGACCCCATTTACTTCTTGGGTCCCCGCCGGTGCCATCTGGCTGGAACCATGGGGAGAAACCAACAGTTGGACGTGGTCACCCCTGCCCCTGGCTTTCTCCACTCGCCCCAAATGAAAAACCCGGGGCTGTTGGGGGGGGCGGGGGGGGGGGACGAGCGGCAGGAAGGAAAAAGCGAAGACGGGAAACGGCCCCGGGTCCCCGCCGGCCCTCTAGGCAGCCCCCGCCTCCCCGGCCCTCGGACCGCTGGAGGCGCGGCCCCTCCAGGCGCCCAGCGCCCAAGGCGGCCCCCGGTTCCCCGCGGGCCCCGGACGGCCGCCCCTGCGCCGGAGTCAGTCCGGGGGACCCGCGCGGTGTGGTTGCTGCAGCCACGCGAGCCAGGGCCTGGCCGTGCGCTCCAGCCCAGAGAGGGGGAAGCAGGAAATAAAGAGGCCACGAGAAAGGCCGGGCCGGGTGGCCGGGGGCGCGGGCGGGCGGGGGAGCGGCGCGGGCGCGGCGGGGGCCGGTGCCGGGCGCGCGGCGGGAGCGCTCGGAGCGCGGGCTGCACGCGGCGCGCTCGGGCCGCCCCTCCTCCCCGCGCCGCCGGCCGCGGCCCAGGCTCCCTCGCTCCGCCACTCCCCGCCCCTCCGCTCTCCCTCCCGCCTCCCCGCCTTCCCCGCCCTCCCCGCCTCCTCCTCCTCCTCCCCCTCCTCCTCCTCCTCCTCCTCCCTCCCGGCCTCCCTCTCCCAGCCAAACTGCTAGCCGGACCCCAGGCCGCCTCCCCGCAGCCGCCGCCGCCCCGCCGCCCGGCCTCCCCGCGAGCGCTCCACCATGGACAGTCCTGTTTTCACCTTATAAAGATGGCGGTGCGGGATCGCTGCAACCTTTAGACTAATGACTGTCCGAAACATCGCCTCCATCTGTAATATGGTGAGTGGCGGCCAGCGCCGCCTCGGGGGTCGCGCCCGAGGCGCGACGAGGCGAAGAAAGGGAAGCCCGAGCCGCACACCCGCGGGGCGCCGGGGTGGGGGCGGGGGCGGGGGGGGGCGCGCCGGGGTCCGTGCGGCGCGGCCAGAAGTTCCCGGCCCCTGCTCTCGGCGGGCGGGCCGCAGCCCCCGGGGCGGCCGCTGGGGAGGGGCCCGATCCCCCGCCCCCCTCCCAGCCCGGGGACCCGGGAGCTCGCCCGCGGGTGCCCGGCCGCGCCGCCGTGCCTCCGCCCTCGGGCTGCGGTGGAGGCGTCTGGGGGGGGGGTTGGGGGTTGGGGGGATATGCCGGGGATCGGAGGCACCCATCCTGCCCTTGCGGTAGATAAAGCCCTGCCGGTCTCTCCCTGACCGCCCTCACCTCATTTTGAGTTCACTCCTTCAACTGTATTTAAAATTCACTTTGCAAAGGCAGCCGGTTGTATCTGGAGAAATTTGAAATGCAATAAAGCTGTAAAGAAGTGCAGAATTGTAGGTGCAGAAGTGAACTTCTACCTGGTTGGGAAAGCACGGTAATTTGTGGTGGATGCCTCAATTTCCCCACCTGTGAAGGAGGGTCAAGGTTATTGGCGGTAACGCGTGGAGGCCCAGAGGGTGGGGCGGTCTTTGGGCCTGGAGGAGGTCTCCAGGGTCATCCTGCCAGATGCACTGCCAGACCCAGTAGAGGCTGGTGAGCAGGGGCGCAGGGCAGCAAGGGGACGCCATTGGGCTCTGGTGGGGCTGGGTCCATGATGTGGTGCTCACTTTAATTTGGGTTTCTCCCTTGGCTCTCCCTACCTTTTCAGTTTCTGTGGGAACAGCCTCCAGCCCTTTGGGTGCCCAGGGTGTGTCCTGCTGGCACCCCCCACTTGTTAGAGCTTTGCAAAGCCTCAGCTTGACCCCTGGCATAAGGCATTGCCCTCCTGTGCAGGGTGAGAGACTGTGCTTTGCTTTCATTCTCCAGGGTCCCCTTCCCTTCCATCAAAGCGTCTCCCCCCCACCCCCCCCCAAGCTGGAACATGTGTTCTTTTAATGCCAGTTGGGGGAGAACCTCCCTTGAAGCTAATAATACAGGCCCCCAAAAGGAATCTGAGAAGGCTTGATTGAGAAGCCTTGGGGTAAGGTGATCTGGCTACCCTGCCCCCGTCACACAGCTTTTTAAATCTTCTGTCCCACATTCTCCTACAAGATTAACACATGTTCAAGGAGCATTACGGAGCCCTGGGTTGTTAGCTCAGGGGTGGAATCAGGACCCACTGGCCCTGGCTTCGGTTTTCAGCACCGTTGGACGTCGCTGCTGCCTTGGCCAGCAGAGCAAAGGCTGGGGCTTCCCAGAGTGATAGCTGCAAAGGTATTGGCGCAGGACCAGTTAGATGTGGTGGGTGGCCCCTGGAGCCGTTCCAGTTCCTCCCTTTTCCTTACTTCTCCACGCAGAGATGGGTCTCCTGCTCCTTCCTGTCGAGTGGCATTAACGTTGCTTGGTGCAGTGAAAGGTGATGCCTTTCTTCTCGGTTTCTCTCTCTGCGAAGACCAGCTCCTGAGGGGAACTGTGAAACCAGAGCAGCTCTAATACTCTCCCGTGCTTGCTGTGTGGCCTCGGGCTTACAGGGCAGTGAGGCATGGTCCCAGCCCTTGGTGGCGTTCCTCTCCTGCTTGGATGTGGTGACACCTCTCTGTATTGAAGTAGGCTGGGAACTTGAGAGCTTACATGTCCCAAGAGGAAGCCAGCCTCCAGCTTTCCTCCCTCCCCCCGCCCCTCCGTGCTGCTGGGGCTTCTTGGCACACCTGGGTGGAATGTCACAATCAGTTTCCAGTAAAACTCAGGGAGGCGGACTGCAGGGAGGACGTGAGAGGTGCAGGCCAGTACTGTGTCTGGAGAGTCGACACCGTAAGTGCAAAGGCATCAGGGTTATTTTATTAGCATCATCACCCGGGTGAAATGAGGATCCGGTAATTCCTAAAAAAAGGATTTTTCCGCTCCTGTTTAGACACTGTCTTGAGCGAGTGCACGTCCTGGCTCTAACATGTGCCCGCTTTTTGTCCTTGAACGAGTTGCTGTCTTCCTTATCTAGCAAAAGGGGATGACAGTGGCTCCTACCTCATCAGGCGTTGTATTAAATGAGCTCCTGCACTACACGGCCTGGTACCTGGCAAGTCCTCAGTGAGGGGCAGCTGCTATTATTAAGCTCTTTTTCGCTATTATGGCACCTTCCAATGGTTTAAAAGACCAATGAAGATGATGCGTTCTTGGACCTGGTGGAAGCAGCCACTGCTGTAAACGAGCCCCAGGATCATTTATGCAAACCAAGCCGAGAGACTGTATGGGAAGGCTGGGATGGGAGTCCTTTACCCCGCCCCTTGTAAAAGGCTGCTCAGATCACCCCTGTCCCTCCCAGCCTTCCTTCCCACGCGAAAAGGCTTGCTGATGAGGCGACTGCTGTCTTTTCACCTGGCCGCACGTACCTTTGCACCGGATCCCCCTTTAAATTCTTCACGATTATGAATTGTTTCCAGGTAGGTGTTGTCTGAATCTCTCTTCACTATTTAGCTTCTCTCTGGGGCTCTGACTGGTCTTTTCCACTCCGAACGTGGGTAGGTCCTCGCTGGTTTGAGTAGTTGTAGTAAGAGCAAGTGGCAGCTTCATTTTTTTTTTTTTTTTAAGCAGGTCGTTTGGCATATTTTAAACAGGCTGATGTGTCTAGAAAGGGTGTTAAAAGATACCATCTATCCAGGTAAGACTTGAACAAACCAAAACCTAGCACTGAAAAGTAGATTTGTTTCCTCTACCAGACAAGAAAGGACCCAACAGAGCAGAAACTAAACTTGGAGCAAATCCTTTATGTGATTGAGAAATGATCACCTTCTCTTTCCCCCGCACTTCTCATGCCGGTTTTAGATACGGGCGTTTTGGAGAATATCCACACCCCTCTGCCTGTGTCCTTGCCCGCTGAAATTTTATTGTCTCTTGGAAGTTTCATGCTAGTTCCTATTTGTTTTCATTTTACTTCCATGTGAACTCCTGCCGTAGTGATTCTTGATCAGCTTGCTTGTGTCAGGTTCACCACACTGCGCATCTGGTTCAGAGAGAGTAAAGCTTGTTTGGCTGGTGTGTTGTAATTTTTAAAATGTACTAGCTGCTGCCAAGCATGAGGAAATGTCCCTCATTGATAATCCTCTGATTTTTATCCAGATCAATGGATTTAACTTCCTGTGTATTTTTATGGCTCTACGAATGAAAAGGTTTGGTGTGGGTTTTTTTTTTTTTTTTTCCTGTTTTCAGTTTGAAGAGCTTGAGAAATTTTCTAAAGAGGAAGCATTTGTTAGGAGAAACCAAATGTGCCCTCTAGAAATGGGACTTTACCGATGCAAATTGGTCTGAATCATTGAATCTTCATTTGTTGGGAGCGCTCTAAGATGTACCATAGAGAAAATGCTGTGTGTCAAATAGACTACAGTTTCGTTCGCATAAGCAGCCATTTGTTGAGGACCTGCTATGTTTGGGTTGGCATAAACTATGTGTTGGTGCTTCATGAATGAGGGGAGTCCCTATCCCCACAGAGCTCAGCAATTTCGTATTTTGTGGGCATAACATTGGTAAAGATGAAACAATTTGCGTACGGTGTGGTATCTGCACAGATGAACGTTGAACAGAATCTCAGAAGCAATACAAAGAAAAGGCTGATGAACACAGCAGGATGTTTCTTTAACGTAATTTGCATTTGACCAAAGTTGGGTTATTTTTTATTTTATAGTAGCGTAGCTTAGACCTGGCATCTGTTCCATGGCTGTCTCTTTTTTTAGGCATGAGTCTAAGGGTGCCTTTGGACAAGTTGTCGTATTTCTTGGGACCTTAGTCTTTCTCACCTTTTAAAACTCATACACTTTTTGGGGTTGTCCAAAGCTTCTTAGTGAATGGTATTTCTTAGAGTCTTTATAAAAAATCTCCATCTCCTAATTGGTTAGCAACCATTTGAGGACCGAACCAGTTTATTTAAAACTGTGTGGAATTTACCACGTATTAGCATTTTTGTATTCATTGAACAGTCCCAGGATATTATTGGATACCATAGTGAGTGCCGTATTTGAATTGTCTTAAATAAATGAAGTCACCTTGTTATGAAGGGAAAGTAAATTGAGTAGCAATTTGGAACAGAGCTAGAGAATTTTATAGGGATCATTTTATCTTGCTAGGTCAATTGCCTGAGGCAGTATTTTGAGACTAGTTGGAAAAAATTTTTTAAACTATTCAAAAAGTATGTACATCTTATAATATGGGAGAAGACATAACTTATCTCTTCCTCTAGTACTGTTACTGTTGTTTCCCCTTCCCAAAGAGAATTGGAGACTCAGTTTAATGTATCAGCTAGGGGTCTTTAAAGTCATGTGTGAGGGTCTACTCCGATAGTGGTCAGAGTTTAGAAATTGCAGCCTGGGGTGGGGTGGGGTGGGGTGGGATGGGCTGAGGTTTAAAAAAAATTCTCATCTTCTGGCCTCTTGGTCTAGTATGTAGATGTTTGTGTTGGATCAGGACCTGACAATTAGGCCTATAGATTTTTCTCTGTTTTTTCTTGGATTCCTATATGAAAACAAACTTGAATGCCAATATTTAGTTAGTGTTATAGATTATAATATTATTTTCTAGATATCAACTTTGTGTTCCAGTTCACCCACAGAATAAAACCTGTTTTTTTCTTTTAATGTTTATTTTGAGAGAGAGAGCATGAGTGGGAGAGGGGCAGGGAGAGGGGGAGAGAGAGAGAGAATCCCAAGCAGGCTCTGCGCTATCAGCAAAGAGCCCAATGTGGGGCCTGAACCCGCAAACTCGAGATCATGACCTGAGCCGAAGTCAAGAGTCGGTCGTATAACTGACTAAGCCACCCAGCTGCCTAACTGACTAAGCCACCCAGCCGCCTCCAAACCTATTTATTTTTTAACTAATGTGGAATTTGGGTATTTGGGGTTGTAATTGAAAGTATTTTTCGATTTTGATTCTCTTAGCAATTAAGAGAAATCTATAGTCACATGTTTCCTTTTTCCCCAGCTTATTTGTTTGAATGACTTCAGGCTTTATAATCGTGTTCAATTCTGTGGTATCATCAAAAGGTGTCTCTGGGTGGTTTTATCTCTAGCCTTCTCATGGAGCTAGCCCAAAGCAAACAGACTGGAAGAGTTTGGTGTATTTTAGTCTAGTTAGTGCTCTGGACCAAATATTTTAATGCAGATTAAATTGCAATTGTGGTGAAACCAATGCTAATCTAAGGGTTTGAAAGGCCTTGCTGATCTTTTAAGAGAAAAAGCCACTCCAACATGAACAAGCAGATACTTTTTTGAGACAAATAAATTCTGTATCAACAATCAAACCTGGCATTAAAGGCTTTTGGAATGTTTGTGTTCGGAGATTGTTGCCAAGAATTTTGGGTATGTCATAAGTCCTCTACATGAGATGTTACTACAGTTTTAAGTGTGGTTATTTGTGCTGGATATTTTTAAGAGCGTGTGGATGAAAACCTTGTTGGTTCCCAAAGCTTCACGTTTCACCTGTCGGTCCATTCTTCTCCCGCCCGTCCAGTTTTCATGCCGCTTGCAGAGCCTGAAAATGCTTTAAAGTTGTTCAGACTTGGGACTCTTCTTCTGGGTGCTTACCTGGGTGGTAAATTTCAGGCACACAGAAAAATACGGAGAATACTAGAGTGAATGCCCGTGTGTTTCCATCCACCACCCAGTGAAGAAATAAAATATAAATACAGGCGAACCCTTCCTCATCTCACTCCCCCCTCCTCCAGATGGTGATCGCTATTCTGCATTTGGTGTTTATCCCGTTTGTATACTTTTACTAGATACGTGTATGTTCATCAACCACATGTAGAGTCACTTCCTCATGTTTTAAACATGCTCCCTGATAGTGAGATTGCTTTTGTTTTAAACACTGATTTCGAGGGGCGCCTGGGTGGCTCAGTCGGTTAAGCGTCCGAGTTCTGCTCAGGTCGTGATCTCGCGGTTTGTGAGTTCAAGCCCCGTGTCGGGCTCCGTGCTGACAGAGCAGAGCCTGGAGCCTGCTTCAGATTCTGTGTCTCCCTCTCTCTCTGCCCTTCCCTAACTCGTGCTCTTTCTCTCAAAAATAAATAAACATTAAAAAAAAAATAAACTCTGATTTCGAGATTCATCCATTAAAGTCTACGTGATTCTAGGTTATTAACTGCTCTCCATGCGTATGCTACAATATACTCACTTTATTGTTGATAAGCACTTGGCTTTACACTTTTCTGTGTTTGTCATGACATTTTGAACTTGTCTCCCTGTGCATATGTTTGAAGTTTCTCTGTGGCATATACGTAGAAGAGAGATTGCTGGGTCAAAGGAAATGGGCATCTTCAACTCTTAATATATTGCCTGGTTGCTCTCCAAAGCAGTCGTGCCGATTTGCATTCCAACCAGCAGCGCTGGGGAGCGCCAGCGGCCGCACGTGCTTTCAGACGCCCGACATTGTCAGACTTGATGTTTTGCCAGTCTGAAGTGGGATCTCTGTGGTTTAAAATGTGCACTTTCCTGTTTACTAATGAGGCTGGACATCTTTTCGTGTGTTTATTGTGCTGGGTTGTTTTTCATCCAGCGACTCCGGGGCAGTTTTCCAGGGCTTGAAAGTCAGGATTGCATTGGTTTTGTCTGAAAATAGGGAAAGGGAGGATGCAGGGGGAAAGTGGGGAGACCAGAGAACAAGTTGAGAACGGTGGGGGTGGAATGGAAGATACAGGTTGACGGAGTGATAGAAAGG
Organism: Lynx rufus; assembly: GCF_022079265.1. Lineage (NCBI taxonomy): Eukaryota > Metazoa > Chordata > Mammalia > Carnivora > Felidae > Lynx > Lynx rufus. The sequence continues at coordinate 39,068,011 of NW_025814845.1, read as the reverse complement.
GGCTGAAGACTTGCAGCGACAAGACTACAGACTAGAAGGGAGAAGATACATTGAGTGTTGAGAGTAAATTCGTGATACGTCGTCGGGCGGGCCAGGCCTCCCAGTTCAAGTTATGTGGTTCATGCTTCGTTTCATTGAAATTGGCTTTGGCGTCTGGGGTCTCTTCCGGTGGGAACGACAGCGAGGCTGGACTTACAGAGTTTTCCTGTTTACCCAGTTGCTTTCGGAAGTTCTTTTGGAAAGGCGGTGTATTTCTCTGGAAACAGTGCTGCCGTGAACGTGCTCACGCCTGTCTTCTTTGCGCACGTGCCTTCATTTCTCCAGGATGTAGGCCTCGAAAGGAAAGTGCTGCTCTCCGAGTGTGCCCACCTGGGGCTTTACTAGGTGTCGCCAGATTGCTCCTCAAGGTGGTTGCATGAAATGGAGCTTTTTGGATGTGTAGCTTCTGGGGCCCTAGTCTCAGAGTTTGTGACTGTCCAGAGGTGTAGGTAGGTCTGCGGTGGGTTTTAATCACCTGCGAGTTTTTTAAGTGCCACAGCTGATTCTGAGGAACATCCCAAGCTTAGACACCAGGGTGTTAGATTGGCGGCTCCTCAAGGTTATCTTCTTCACCGGCATTCAGCGCGGTGCCTGGCACATACGTGCCAGAGGCTCAACCAGTGATTCCTGGCTGATCGAATGAAGAGCTGGAGCCTGGGAGAATGGGAGAATTGCCTAGGAGGGAGGTAGTGCTCCTCGGATCTCGGATTCCGTCGTCCACCGGAATTCCCTGGTGAGCTTGTTAAAATGCAGATTCTGATTCAGGAGGCCTCTGGTGGGCCTAGATTTTGCATTTCTAGCGTGGCCAGATTGTCCTGGTTTGGGAAGCACACGTAGAACAGCAAGTCCCCAGGGAAAAAAAAGGAAAAAAAATTTTTTTTTTTTCCCAAAGTGGAGGAGTTTGGGATTTGGAATCCTGCTTGGTAAATTTCAAAGCCTGTCTCCTCATCTCCTGATAACACAAAAAGGCAGGTGATAAAGTACCTTTCTCACAGCATTCTGGGGAAGAATCAAAGACGATCTTGCTGCCTGTGGAAGCATTTTGTGAACTGCGATGCCCTCACACATTCTACTTTTCGTAATTATTCTCGTTCTTTTAGGGAATTAATGTTTTCCCTCAGGTTACCCAAAGCACAAAGCTGTTGTTAAAAGAAGTTGAACGGCTTTAGGGAAAGCAGCTAATAAGTTCAGGTAGTTTATAGATACACTGAAAACCACAAAGGATAGCACACTGACATCTGAGAATCACTGGTTTGATGGAATTCTGCTCTCTTTTGACCTGCTGTCTACGTTTAGTGGGCATTTTGGGAGGAGTGGAGTTGGGGGAAGGAGGTCAGGCAAAGAGCAGAGGCAAAATTCACCTTGTGTGGTTCTGACTGCGGTGCTGGGATGTGGGGTTCCCTCTTCACTGGTTGGTGGTAGGGGGAGGAACGGGACTAGAGAGAGGCCCAGAACTCTCTCCCGCTCATCTCTGCACTGTAGCAGGTGATAGGACAGTAGGGAGGCTCTCTAGTTTATTTCCCCAACTCAGACACTTCTTACAGTGAGAGGGGGATGCTCTAAATAGCTATTAGGCATTAATTGATTTACTGTAGGTGTAATCAAAGCTATTCAGGGCAAACCAGGCCTTGTGGTCAACCCAAGGTTAAGCCACCGAAGGACACTGTCATTTAAATTCAACATTTCAGGGTGCTTTATTTATTGGGGATACTGCCTCATCCACCTGAGAAGAGGCAGTGTGGTGTAGAGAGAGGAGGGCAAATACAAATAAAATAAAAGGGACATTCAGAACTAGTGTGTATTGTATGCTGCAGTTTTTTTTTGTTTTTATTCCCAGTCTTCACTGTATCTTTTTTTTTTTTAATGTTTGTTTATTTTTGAGAGAGAAAGAGAGAGCGAGAGAGCCGGTGGGGAGGGGCAGAGAGAGAGGGAGAAACAGAATCCAAAGCAGGCTCCAGGCTCTGAGCTGTCAGCACAGAGCCCGACGCGGGGCTTGAACTCACGAACTGCAAGATCATGACCAGAGCTGAAGACAGACGCTTACCAATTGAGCCACCTGGGCACCCCTTCACTGTATCTTTGAACCACTTGAATTTAGTAGTAGTTTTCCTTAAATCTGTCCAACTTCTTTTAATTTGGTCTCATTCTGTGCTAAGACATCTGTGAAGTAATGGGTTTGGTGAGCTAGTTATATGCTTTTGTAATGCATATCAGAAACATAATCGCTATAGATACAAATATCAGATCATTATGTTGTACACCTGAAACTAATTTAATGCTGTATGTCGATTATACCTCAATAAAAAATGCATAATTGCTAGAGTTAAAAGTGTTCATAGTTGTGCCACCTAAGATTATCTAACCTCCCACTGGGATTCATGGTTCCTAGTTTGGGAGGCATTGGCTCAGATAAGAGGTTCTTTATGGTGGTTCAAATAACCGACTATTGGAGGAACACTTGTGGTTTTGTTGTTGTTGTTTGTTTGTTTTTTAAGTAATCGCCATGCCCAATGTGGGTCTCCAACTTATGACCCCAAGATCAAGAGTCCCATGCCCTACCGACTGAGCCAGCCAGGCGCCTCTGGAGGAATACTGTTACAGTGGTTTGTAGGTTACAGGTTGGCGAGCTTCCTTGAGGGGCAGGTTAACAAGTGGAGGAGATCTGGTTGGGGTTTCCACACTGTTGTTGGTTGAGTGTGAGAGTTGCCAATGCTCCCCTTTCAGAGACCCTGCTTGTCACCTGTAATGTCGGTGGCAAGAGAACATCCCTCCCTGTGGTATTGTGGGGCTGAAATGGACTCATTAATGTCTGGTGCTTAGCCCAGAACCTGACCATTTTACTACTATTGCCTTCTAGTGCCCCTGTTTTTCCCACTAGCACTGCAGTCCAAAGGATGGAGTGGAGACTGCCTTGGGATCTGAGGTCTCAGGTTCCAGTCTTGATCCTGCCACTTTGTAGCTTTCCTAACACGGGCAGGTGACTTAGACCTCTTTGGGTTTGCACACTGCAATCTAGCACGGCTTCCAGTCAGAGACTGGACTTGTGGGGAAAGCCGGGAGGGGACAAAAGGAGGAAGAAGCTGTGATTTCCCACTGAAAGGTCCTGGGGAGGCACAGTGCAGGCAAAGCTTTTGTAATCATCGGTCAGGATACAATGTTTTTCCCTTTCCTGATAATGAGAGCACGTCATCTAGTCAAAGACTTTTCATCACCTAATAAGCGTCTCACATACCCTCTTGTACTACCTGGCATCTGCAGTTAGGTGTTCCTACCTGAGAAATACGTAAGTAACTGAGCTCAGTTTCTTTTTAAAAAAAAAAAAATTTTTTAAAGTTTTTAAAAAGGTAATATGAGTTCCTATGGTAGAAATTTCAAATTGTACAAAAGGATATATCTTGAAAATATAGCCAGCACCCAGTTGTTATAACTGGCCTGATTAATATTTTCAGTTTCTTCTGCTTCCATTCAGACGTATCCTATGCATATACAAACAAATATGTTTATATTTCTCTCATAGTTTTTATTTTTATTTAAAAAATTTTTTTCAATGTTTATTTGTTTTTGAGACCGAGAGAGACAGAGCATGGATGGGGGAGGGTCAGAGAGAGAGGGAGACACAGAATCTGAAGCAGGCTCCAGGCTCTGAGCTGTCAGCCCAAAGCCCGACACGAGGCTCAAACTCACGGACCGTGAGATCATGACCCGAGCTGAAGTCGGACGCTTAACCGCATGAGTGACCCAGGCCCCCCCCCCTTTTTTTTTTTATTTTTTTATTTTTTTACTTTTATTTATTTTTGAGACAGAGACAGAGCATGAACGGGGGAGGGTCAGAGAGAGAGAGTATTTTTGTTTTTTAAAAAATGTTTATTCAGAGAAAGAGAGAAGGGGCAGGGGAGGGACAGAGAGGAAGAGAGAGAATCCCAAGGGGACTGACTGTGCTAAGCGCGGAGCTGATGCGGGGCTCAGCCCCACGACCTGGAGTTCATGACCTGAGCCGAAATCAAGAGTTGGGCGGTCAACCGACTGAGCCACCCAGGCGCCTCTATATTTCTCTCATAGTTTTTAAAAACACAGGTAGTACCTCCGGCATATACTGATCTATCCTGATCTGCCCCTTGCTTTTATGCCTTGAAGGTGGGTCTGTGTTAGTAGTAAGTGAAGAGCATCCTCATTCTTTTTTAATGGCTACAGAGTATTCAGTTGCTTGAATGTATTGGATTCACTTAAGCACTAATGGGCATAAAGGTAGTTTTCCACCCTTTGGTTTTTACAAACAAGGCTATAGGGAACGTATATCCTTATGTCCATATATCATTTTACATGTGTGGAAATATAGCTGTCGGCTTACTTCTCAGAAATGGATTTGCATTTGTAACTTTGACGGATTCTGCCAAATTGCCCTCCACCAGCAATATGTGCGACTCTCGTTACACACAGCCTTGCCCAAGCAGCGTGCTATCCAGAAACCTTTTGATCCTTGCCAGTCAGGGGAAAAATGGAGTCTTAGTATATTTTTAGTTTGCGTCTCTCTCGTTAGAAGTGAGCTTGAGCAGCTATTCACACGTTCAAGAAAACCAGCTCAATTTCATTTAACTGTTTTGTTGTTGCCAATTACTTTCGAAGTCTGTAGAGAAGGACCAGTTTTATTTTTATTTTCAATCTGTGGCAGACTGATATTTTTATAAAATACAATAAAAAAGAATTATTAGCAAAATAGAGTTAAAAACTCCAAAGATACGTAAGCACACAAACCCCTATTTTTTTCATGTTTATTTATTTTTGAGAGACAGAGCACGAGTAGGGGAGGAGCAGAGAGAGAGGGAGACACAGAATCTGAAGTGGGCTCCAGGCTCTGAGCTGTCAGCCCAGAGCCCGATGCAGGGCTCGAATTCACGAACCGTGCGATCATGACCTGAGCCGAAGTTGGGACACTTAACTGACTGAGCCACCCAGGCACCCTCAAAACCCCTATTTTTTATGATTAACTTGACAGATACAGAATTACTCTGTCCATTCATTATACCTGTTTTTACTTTCTGAACTTAGCTCATGGCACTATCAACACTTTGGGTGATACTGCTGTAAAGAACTCCTGTCGTTTCTTTTTTTCCATTGCATCCCTGTTTGGGGATGAGAGAACACAGAATTCTATATTTTATGTTTCACAGTCAGTACTAGATGTTTTTGATCCATTAGAGTAGAATATCTCTGGTGGTGCAGTACTGATCCAGAAGGGCAGGGTGCCATGCAAACCCATCCAGGTACCTTAACCCCTTCAGTTCTCCCAGGCTGTAACATGGAATACTGGTGCCCTGGTTTCTCACTGGATGAAGATCTTGAACTTGAACTACTAGACAGGGTTGGGTGGAGCTCAAAATCACCCATTTAGTCCAATTTGTAGAGTTGACCTCTATGACCTGGGACTTTGCCAGTATCCCATGCCATTCATGCTGCTTTTCTAGGAAGTGATGGGAGGGGTTCCTGGGTAAAGTAAGAGCTTAAGAGACTTCATAATCAAGGTGGCACGTTGGTGGCTTTGCAGAACGTTGGATTGGGGATGAGTTTCTCTTCTAGCACACTGAGTTCAGTGACTGTGGGTGAAATTTCCTTTTTCTCCCCCTTCAGCCAGAATATAGACACAGACCAGTATCTTTTGTTCTGCTTTTGAGTTGAAATTTTATCTTTGCATGAGGACTTTGTTACGCTGTCTCTAGGCATGCGGAGAGCTATTTTACAAACCAGAGTCTCTAGCTGCTCTTTAATGTCCCTTCCTGTGATGACTTGGGATCATTATGTATCCCAGGGTCATCTTTATTCAGTAGCAGACGTTTTTGTTTTGTTGTGTCATGATCATTAAATTAAATCCTGTTGAGATGTTTTTCCGCGTGTTTCCCCCTACCCAATATCATAGAAGGCATGGAAATGTCATGCTATCGTGGTGCAGAATGAAGATGTGTTTTCACTGCCTTCCGTGGATGATGGCTCCCGGGGAAAGCCGGCAGAGGTCCGGGAGGCGGGTGAGTGCTCGTGCCAGGAGTTGGGGCTGCAGTGTGTCAGGATTTAGGTCGTCGGTTCACAGCAGACCTCTGCTACATACTAACACCTGACCTTGGCAAGTTCCTTAACCCCCCACTAACCACATTTCCCTCACCTATGAAATGTGGTCCCCGGGAGTGGTTTACCTAGAAGGAGAGTTTTGTTCAGTGTTGCTCACTGGGCCTGGGTGACCTGTCTGCCCTCTAAGCAGGACGGGCACCGATAGCCATACTGGGGTGTTGCGTAGTCGGTGGTTAGCGTTCGATGGTTAGGTGATGAGGTGATGTGTGACCAAGGGCCAGAGAGCACGTGCTCAGGAACACCTCTGGCTCCCTGCCTAGTCCCTATAATCTGCAGCTATGGAATTATGAAAAATACAAATGAAAAGATCATCTCCCTTGTTTGGGGGTCAGGAGTTCGGGCTCTGAATCTGAACGGCCTGTGTTCAAGTTCTGTCTCCTTTACAGACTGAGTGAAGGTGGGCAAGTTCCCTCCATTTCTTCGTAAGTAGAACAGGGGTAATAAACATAATCTGGCTTGGGCTAGTGGACAAAATTAAGTGAATATATAGACATGAAGTTTCTGAATGAGTGGCACGTAGCACTTACTCTTCCCCATTTGCCAAATTTATTCAGTTAGCAAATTTATTTAAGTGCCTTTTATATGCCAGGTGCTCTGCTAGGTGCTGGCAAACGAATCAGATGTATAAGAGTCTGTTCTTGTCGAGTTTATGGTCTAGTGTAGAGATTAGCAAGCTTTTCGGTAAAAGGCTCCATGGTAAATATCTTGGGCTTTCTGGGCCATAATGTCTTTGTCACAACTACTCTACTATCATATTGTGAAAGTAGCTACAATAAGTAAATGGATGACTGTGTCTGTGTTCCAATAAAACTTTATTTACAAAAGCAGTTGTGCCAGATTTGGTCCATAGATCATCACTTGTCAACCTGTGGTTCAGTGGGAAAACATGTTAAGTAAGCACAAATATGTTATCAGAAGTCGTGGTAGGTTTTATAAAACGGAAATCTCACAGGATTACATAAGAAAAAGGTCAAGAAAGGTAGCTTTGAAGAAGTGACATTGAAGCAAAATGGTAGGAAGGTAGCCAAAGGAAGAAAGGGCAGCGGCAGCAGGCATAGCTCTAGTGGCCAGTTTTAAACTTGCCACACCAGTTGTTAGCTAAGAGGCTCAGAATTACAGCCTGCATTTCTGTCTTTTGGAGCACATTGGATATTTTGAAGTTTTCTTTGAATTAAAACAGAAATGGGTGTCTGACTTCGGCTCAGGTCACGATCTCATGGTTTGTGAGTTTGAACTCTATATCGGGCTCTGTGCTGACAGCTCAGAGCCTGGAGCCTGCTTTGGATTCAGTGTCTCCCTCTCTGTCTGCCCCTCCCCCACTCATGCTCTGTCTCTTTCTCAAAAACAGGTAAACATTAAAAAAAAAATTTAAACAGAAATGGGAAATTTCCCCTGAAATATAATTCATGCCAGTTGTCTTCCCCTTCTCACCTCCCTAACTCCTGTTATAATCTTAACACTGAGAGATGAACTGTATTAATATATTAACACATTTTGGGGCACCTGGAGCATGTGACTCTTGATGTCAGGCTTGTGAGTTTGAGCCCTACATTGGGTGTAGAGATTACTTTAAAAAACTCTAAAAAAAAAAGGTGTGTGTGTGTGTGTATATATACACGTATATAAGAGATATATATAAGGTATATATATATATGTAGATAAGGTATATATACACATATAAAAGATATATATGTATATATAAACAAACACATTTTGTTATGCATTCTTCTGGTAGGTTATTTTCTCTATGCAGGTGTTTTCATTATATTGTCAGTATCTAAAAATTCAGAAGTTAGAGTAGTAAGATTGCACATTATTTCATTATTAGGTATAAAACGTTTTACCCCTTAGAACTCATTTTTACTTTTTTTAAAAAATTTTTTTTTTTTCAACGTTTATTTATTTTTGGGACAGAGAGAGACAGAGCATGAACGGGCGAGGGGCAGAGAGAGAGGGAGACACAGAATCGGAAACAGGCTCCAGGCTCTGAGCCATCAGCCCAGAGCCTGACGCGGGGCTCGAACTCACGGAGCGCGAGATCGTGACCTGGCTGAAGTCGGACGCTTAACCGACTGCGCCACCCAGGCGCCCCTCATTTTTACTTTTTGATGTTTTTCTCTTTTTGCCTGGTTAAACTTAAGATTCTCTTCTTTTCCTATTTGGCTAAAGATTCACAGACCTTAAAACCATTTTGGGAAAAAAAAATCTGTTTTCTTATTGACTACATCCTGAGTTTTTCCCAATTTCCAACCTCAATTGTACATTTCCTTTAATTTTTTTTTAACGTTTATTTATTTTTGAGACAGAGAGAGACAGAGAGAGACAGAGCATGAACGGGGGAGGGCCAGAGAGAGAGGGAGACGCAGAATCTGAAGCAGGCTCCAGGCTCTGAGCTGTCAGCACAGAGCCCGACATGGGGCTGGAACTCACAGAGCGGGAGATCATGACCTGAGCCGAAGTAGGACGCTTAACCGACTGAGCCACCCAGGCGCCCCTGTACATTTCCTTTACACAGGTTGTAGCATCTTACAGTATTCCGTAGAGATTTTATGGAAAAGTATGTTGCTCACTGTGGACTATTTGAAGGGGTGCCTCGGAGTTAGGGGTTTCTCTGTACAACTTTGTGACCCCGTCAAGTTTTCTCTTTCTGCCATTCTGGGATTCCGAGGGGACTCTGCCTGCATGAGAGTCATTGCGGTGCAGTGGTTAGGAGCATACTGGTGTGAGTTAAACCCAGTTTTGTTCCTTGGCTGTGTGAACTTGGATCAAGTTACTTACCTTCTCTGGGTCCCAGTTTTCTTCTCTTTAAAATGGGAACAATCGTGGCATTAACCCCATAGAGTTAAATTTAGAGGATTAGAGGAGTAAAATGAATAAAATACACATCAGGTCCTTGGAGCAGTGACTGCAGTAGGGAGGATGATTTGGGTTATCCATTGTTATTATTACTGGTTACAGCTGGGGAACCAGTGGCCCTATTCCTCCTTTACCATCCTTGAATTCTGGCAAGTGGCTCCTGACTCATCCTGAGATCTTGGGCTGTATCACTTCATTTTTGTTTCACCCTCTGTGTAAGGCTGTAGGAGTGACTTTAATCAACAGAAGTCAGGGAAACCTAGTTTTTTTGAAATCTAGTTCTTTATGTACTTTTGTACGTGGAAAACTTACTTGATAAGTAGAATAGCCTATTGAACATAGACCTAAAAGTATGTCTTTGGCAACAACATTATCTTCTTCTGTCACATATTTTATTTTATTTTTAAAAATTTTTTAACATTTACTTATTATTGAGAGACAGAGAGAGACAGAGCACAGCTGGGGGAGGGACAGAGAGAGGGAGACAGAATCTGAAGCAGGCTTCAGGCTCTGAGCTGTCAGCACAGAGCCCAACGCGGGGCTCGAACTCACAAACTGGGAGATCACGACCTGAGCCAAGTCGGGTGCTTAACCGACTGAGCCACCCAGGAGCCCCTCCTGTCACATACTTTAATTCCGGGTTTATAACTGATGACTTATTCTGTGTATACTTGGAGATTTTCACATGTTCTCTTTGGCCTTTTTTGTGTGTGGCCCTTCTTTACTTTGTAAAAACTTGAAAGAGAGGTTGCCTAACTTAGGATGCCGACAAATGGGCTGTCCTGGGGTTATCTTGGCCAAGTAGGCTTACTTCTCTGGGCCTTGAGTTTTTTCATCTGTGAAATGGGTCTAGATGATCTCCAAGGGCTCTTCCTGGTCTCTATGGCTTTTGTTCAGGTGCTCCCATAGTCTGGCAATATTCTCATTAGCTTTTATAGACCTTGCAGTGCTGCTGTTCTGATTATACCATCCTCCTGAGCAAGATTCTATCTCCTTTTTGTCCCCCACTGGAAGAAATCCTAATATGCTTTCCTTATAAACTGCCTTTAAAATCTCTTTAAAAAGAAATGCCTTTCTATATCCATCTATGCATTTACGATTCATCCTTCCCGGTGGCGGTGGTTGTTTATTTGGTGGTTCTGTAGCCCCCCCTCGGCAGGCACAGGATTGCTCTCAGAAGTGCTCTGAAGAGCTAACATTACAGTCTTCTTGTTGGAACTTGTCCCAGCTCAGATTCTATTTTTAATAAAGTGTGGTGCATTGTTTTTCAAAGGTTACCAAATTTTTTACTGATGGAAATAAGATCTTTATGTTTCTATACCTCCAGACCCTGTGATTTACCACCATTGATAAGTTCTTTTGTTCAGCATCTGGTCATGGAGTAATTATTCTCAGTGCCTCCCACTTGCCTTTTGTGCCTGTGGGCTGGGTGCTAGCAGTGGGAGTGTAGGCGCTGGGATTTGTAGTGTACCTTGCAATTTGCATGGTGCTGATGACATTCCCAGTTTTGCTTGATTCTCCCTGTTACCCTGAGTAGTGGGTTGGCCCGATTCCAGCTCCTCCCCCACCCACACCCTCCCAGCCAGGAAACCAAGGCCAAGAGAGAAGAGTGACCAAAACCAAAGGCAAATTCACACTGGGAGGAAAAAATGGCCAAATACAGTCTGAATTGTGTGCTGTGGCCTCGAGATAACTGGTCTGCAGGATATTAGTTTGCTAATTTTCATTAACTTTTTTTTTTTATAGTTTTTTTTCAATGTTTATTTTTGAGAGAAAGAGAGGGTGAGTGGGGGAGAGTCAGAGAGAGAAGGAGACACAGAATCTGAAGCAGGATCCAGGCTCTGAGCTGTCAGCACAGAGCCTGATGTGGGGCTTGAACTCACAAACCATGAGATCATGACCTGAGCCTAAGTCGGACACTTAACTGACTGAGCCACCCAGGCGCCCCCATTAACTTTCTTTAATGACAAAAATAACAATGCCCAGTGTAAAAAGGGTGAATAGTTGGGAAGAGAACACGAAAAGCCCCTTGGTGGCCTCCTCAGTTCCCAGCCCTGCTCCTAGACCCTGGTGACTAGTGTTCATAATTTCCCAAGTATTCTTCAAGGGGTTTCCATTAGAATGTAGGCACGGAGGGGTGCCTGGGTGGCTCCGTTGAGCATCTGACTTTTGATTTCATGATCGTGAAATCAAATCAGGTCAAATCGGGACATGATCTCTCAGTTTGTGGGTTTGAGCTTCACGTCGGGCTCTGCACTGACACCGCGAGCCTGCTTCGGATCCTCTCTGTGCCTCCCTCGCTCAGGCACGTACACGTGTTCTCTGCTTCTTTCTCTCATTAACAACAACAAAAAAAATGTAGGCATTAAACACGGGCCTGGTCTGCGTGTGCCTCAGATAGAAGTGCTGGGCACAAAGCAGGGCTCGGTGTCCGTTGATTAAATTGAGTGGCATCTCCAGCATCATCCTGCACATTGTCACTCGCCAGCACGTTTCTACTTATTGCTCTATCTTGGACCGATTTTCATAGCGGGACTTGTATGGCAGCTTTACTTCTTTAAATAGCTGCATGGTATTCCATTGTATGGATCACTATAACTTTTTAACCAGTTCAAGCTGTTTCTAACTTTTTCTGTCACAAACCTTGCTCTGAGAGCCCTCTGAGACATTGACTGAGGACCCTCTGGGAACAACATTGGTTGTTCCCCCTGATATCCATTTTCCAGTTCTTTTTTTGTTTTTTTGTTTTTTAATGTTTATTTATTTTTGAGAGAGAGGAAGAGAAAGAGAGAGAGAGAGAGACCGGGCAGAGGAGGGACAGAGAGAGAGAAGGGGACAGAGGATCCAAAGTAGCCTCTGCCCTGACACCAGACGGCCTGATGCAGGGCTTGAACTCACAAGCCGTGAGATCATGGCCTGAGCCGAAGTCAGACGCTCAAACAACTGAGCCACCCAGGCACCCATTTTCCATTTCTGATGTTAGCTGGTCATGGCCGCTCACACCTGCCAAGTCCCCTTGTAGTAGGTATGGATACCATACAGGGTCCCCGGGTGGGGGGTGGAGGTTGTGTGGGTGAAGTTTCCTATTGCTGCTGTAAAAAATTACCACAGACTTCAGAGCTTCATTTGAAGCTCCAGAGGTCAAAAATCCTAAAGTCAAGGTTCTGGCTAGCCCCACACCTTCTAGAAGCTCTAGGAGAGAATGCGTTTCCTTGCCTTTTCCAGTTTCTAGAGGCTGCCTACATTCCGTCGCCCAGGAACTCTCAGAACTCTGCTTCTGTTGTCATGTCTTCTCACTGACTCTTGCCTCTCACCTCCCTCTCCTGAGGACCCTCCCTTGTGGTTACACTGGGCCCACCCAGATAATCCAGTGTGATGTCCCCATCTCAAGATCCTTAAATTAACTGTACCTGCACAGTCCCTTTTGCCATGTAAGGTAACAGATTCACAGATTCCAGGGATTAGGGTGTGGAGGGGCCATTATTCTTTCTGTCACAGGGACTACCAGAGCCTGGGGGTAGTCAGTGAAGAATGCCCTGAGAAGGATGATGGGGTACAGCCAGGTGAAGAAGCTGAGGAAGAACCTTCAGGTGGTGAGTGGGATGGAATTTGAGGTGTCCTGATCTGTATGAGGAATGGAACGAAAGGCTGTTGTGACAGCCAAGTGTACAAGGGAGTGGGTGGTGAGAGGTGACGCTGGAGACAGCAGGGGAAGTCACTGGAGGGTTTTAGAGTAGCTTTGAATTTACAAAGAACACTTGTGCTGCCATGATGACAGTGGGGTTAGAGGTGGGTACGGAGGGTGTTGGAGGCCACATAGGAGGCTGTCGTAATTCAGGTGAGAGATGCTGGGGGCCTTGCCTTGCTCGTGGCAGAAGATGAAAGAGAAGCGGATGGCTCTGAGAGATTGAAACCACAGACATGGTAGTGGGTGGGTCGGGCAAGACCCCCAGGCTAGACCAAGCGTCGGCCAAGAAGGTGGCAGCATTGTCATTTGTGGCGAAATACCAGGAAAGGGTTGGAATTAGGGGGAAGGAGAAGGGAATGCTCTAATTTGGAGTAGATTGATTTTGAGGGCCTATGAGACAAACCAGTGGAAATGTCAATATTCGTCCAGTCTGAATGAGCTCAGAAGTTTTCTGGAATGAAGATGAAATTGGAAATGGTAGCTGCTGATTGATGCCACATGAGTGGTTATTGCCTGGACCCTACAGAGAGGCATGGAGAAGAGGGAAGAGGGCCTCAGTGCTTGTAGAAAGCCCAGGGTAGCTAAAAGCGCCCTCTGTAGTTGGCAATGTTTCGAGCTCATCAGGGGTGAAGTGGAGATAGAATCCAGATGAAGAAATGTGGAGGTGAAGAAACAGAAGAATCTTAAAGAGTATTATGGAAAACTTCCCAAAATTGTATTAGCTTCCTATTGCTGCTGTAAGAAATTAGGATTGACTTAGTGCCTTAAACAACACAAATTTCTTGTCTTATAGTTCCGGAGGTCAAAGACCTGAAATTGGCCTCCCGGAGCTAACATATAGGATGTATAAGTTTGAGTTCTTCCTGGAGGTTCCAGCAGAGACTGTTCCTTGCCTTTTCCAGCTTCTGGAGGTTGCGTGTGCTCCTTGGCTCCTGGCCCCCTTCCTTCGTCTTCAGAACTAGCAAGGGCCAGTTGAGTCCTTCACACATGGCGTCACTCTGATCTGTCGGTCTGCGTGTTTCCCACTTTTAAGGATGCTTGTGATAACATTGGGCCCGCCAAGATAATCTGGGACAGTCCTCCTATTTTAAGGTCAACTCATAAGCAAATTAATCCCATCTACAAGCTGAATTTTCCTTAGCCATGTGAGGTAATGTATTCACAAGTTCTGGGGATTAGGACATAGACCTCTTTGGGGCACCATTACTCTGCCAGTACACATATATGTTAACGTATAAACAGAATAGTATAACGAGCCCCACGTACCCAGCACTCAGCTTCAACAACACAGCGTGTCCTCACTTCTCCCCACCTCACCACTGGTTATTTAAAATAAATCTTAGAAGTTATCTGACTCATCTGTAGATGTTTCAGAATAGAGTTCTTTAAAGAAGTTGAGCTCTCATGGGACAGTGATGAGGGGGAGGTCACTGGGGAGATGTGTGGGAGAGTGTGCACGTGTGCATTTTTAGTGGGGGAGGCAGTTAGGCATGCTAAATTCTTCACTTTGACATTTGCAGCACTGGGCAGAAATCACATCATGTTAACACCCTCTACAGGGCCCTGCAGTAGGCATGTTAAATTCTGACGGGAAGGATCTAACTGTGGAGGAGAGACAGGCTTGGACGAGAGACGTGTCCATCATTAACAGAGGGAGGCATGTAGGTTTGAAGGTTTGGGAACGAGAGTTCCTCTCTGCTGGTTTAATTTAATCCAATTAAAAAAATGTTCCCCTATTGAGTAGGAGGAAGCCAGTGAGCGGGGCAGAGGGGAACTAGGGGATGTTGAAGATTTGAGGAGCTCCAGGAAAGTTGGAAACAGTCACTGTGGAGAGAATGAGTGCACTGAAGAGACATTATTGGAGGCGGGACATGTTCGGGGCCTGCTTGGTGAATTCAAGCGAGTCCAGCCGGCATCGTTGTGGGACTTCTTCCATTAGCATTGCACGTCTCTATGGGTGTATGTTCAGAGATGGCGGACCATTTGGCTCCTGCTGGCTTAGTTTTTTGCCAGGTGGTGTGACCAGAGGACAGGGTTTTTAAGAGCAATTGAAGTCATGCTCCCTGGGCTCTACGCTGAATAAGAAAGAAGAGGCGTGACAGATCAGGTGAGGTGAATGTAGCCATGGTGCTGGGATGCTTAAGGAAGCTGGCAGGCAGAGCGGAGCCTGGATCGATTGTAGGGTGGTGACCAGGTCCAGAGGAGCTGGAGTGGAGTGGAATAAAAGCCAGCTGGTAAAGAGGACATCACGTGGGTATTGAGATGACCCCGGATGACAGCAGGAGGCAGAGGGGAGGGTGAGGTCAGCTGTGAATGGAGGTCAGCCAAGAAAAGGAGATGGGAAGGGCCTTGCACAGACCTGGGAGGTGTGGACCTCAGGAGGGCAGGTGTTTAGCACAGGTTATTCCTCTTAAACATTGCCCTCTGTTTGGGTAATCACCTCCCCAACTCTCCCTCCAGTGGGAAAATATTAAGCTAGGTAGAGAAAAGCAGACTCGATCCAAGAATTCCTAAATAGCGAAAATCATGGATTCACTTGAATCTATGGCTACCCCATAAAGAGAGATTTAATGAGCTCTGTCTCCATGCGCTATCCTTTTATATCTGAAATTCCTCCTGGGCTCTAAGCCATATATTCTAATGTTGCTTCAGATATGGCCATGGGTGTATTTAATATGCATTATTTATATTGATTTATGATTGGGATGTGGCTTTTTTGAAAAATTTTAGTGGTTTTTGTCTATACCATAAAATCCTGCTGTAATATTATAACTGCTGTTTAAAAGACTCAGCCTTGTATATGGCGTCGCTTATTGTGAAAGGTGATGGAAACCGCACGCGCGTGCGCACGAGAAGACAGTGAAACTATCAAATATGCACAAATGACCACTGAGCTCAAAGTCTCAGCTGACAGGAAAGGGAATTTAGATTGGTGGGCTGTATAATGGACCTAGAAAACACATGAAAACAGGATGTTATGATAAGGGAATAGAATTGGCCATTTCTGCTGCAGTCCTGTTTGCTCAAAATTGGGTTATTTTACATTTAACATTTTCTTGCTGACAAGTGACCATTTTGTCTGGTTCTCAGTCCACCTTTTGGCCATTTCTTCCCATGACAGGAGATGCCAATTATATGGATCAAGAATAGATATTAGCAGCAGATTCATTTTTTTTTAGAAAACACAACGGTGTCTCTTCCTGTCTCCCAGATGTTTGAGATTCTCTGAACGGAGTCCTTCTCTGATAGCCTGAGAATGAGAGAAGGCTGTAGAATGATGATAGAGCCACAGGTATATGTGGAGCCTGATCCTCGCACCCCAAACGGCTTACCTTGTTGGACTGGACTTCGGTCACTTTTCCTAATTGCAGCGGGCTCGTCTGGGCCTTCTGGGAGAAATGAGTGTCGTGTCTCTAGTGGCCACTTTGCCCTTAGCGGTGCGTTCGATTGCCCTGCATAGCATTTGGTTGAGCTCAGGGGCTCCCAAGCCTGACTCCTGGGTTCAAGTCCTAGCTCTGCCACTTACTGCCTGTGGTTCTTGGGCAGATTTTTAATCATTGTAAACTTCATGCTCCTGTCCGTTAAGTAGGCGTTGTAATAGTACTTCCCTCTAGGATTGTTGTGAGAATGAATAGTGCAGTCCCTGGCACTTAATAGGAGTACCCAGTAACTTCTCATCATCACGTTGGAGCTTTCAACTTGGGTTCACATGGCTTACCAATCTGATGCATTTGGGAAGGGTTTTAAAGTATATCGTTCCATTATTCACAGTATTCCTTGGACGTTTCACTTTCCCAGTTAAGGCATTTCTCTGAGCGCCATATTTAAAGCTTCAACTATGTACACTCCCCCCACCCCCCACCTTCATTTCTCTCCTCCCTGAGGTCCACACCCTCATTTCCTGATTTGTTGTTCATCACTGCGCTTACCACCTTCCTGTATACTGTCCATTGTATTTGCTTTTTCTTTTTGGCTGTCTTCACTAAAATGTGAGCTCCGTGAGTGTGGGCTTCCTTGTCTGTTTTGTTCACTGTTACATCGTCACTGCCTGGAATAGTACCTGGCACATAGTGGGCGTGCAGTAAATCGTTATCAGAATGAAGACGTTGACTTTGAGAGTGGTGATATGATTCTCTACACCACCAAGTATTATAAAAGCTGCTGGGCTTGCAATGTTTTATTCACAAGCTCTTAATGATAATTTGCTTATTTGCCTATCCCAAACCAACTTTACTAATAGAAGATCATCGAAGTCAGGTAGAATGGGTTTGAAGGGATGATTACATTGGATGAAGAGAAGAATAAGGCTGACATTATTAATTCCTTTACCGACTTACTTCTGACACTTTTTCTCCCCAGCACAAACAGCACTAACCACCACGAGGGCGAGAGAGATGCTGATCTCAATAGTGGACTCTCTTAAGAGTCTATTGTCCATTTTATGTACAATAGAAACTTTGTTATTTTTCTCTTTCAGGGCACCAATGCCTCTGCTCTGGAAAAAGACATTGGTCCAGAGCAGTTTCCAATCAATGAACACTATTTTGGATTGGTCAATGTAAGTATATAAAGATGTCTTATTTTTATCAAATGTTTTAGAGTACTTGAAGCAACTCCATGGCAGTTTCTCTTATTACCAATTTTTAAATAATTGTTCATGCGCCTTAGTTCCTAGAAATGGCAGGTGTTGGGGAGGAGAAATTTAGTTCAGTTTTTCAAAGTGTCAGTTGTCCCAGAAAAAAGGGTTTAATTACTGCATTGTTGGGTCACATTCTCACTTTTTTCCCCGGTGCTCATGAGATTTCCTTTGTAACTTTTGGAATAATTTTATTAGCCTTTATGGCCAAATCTGCTTGTATCATGTGGGTGAACTGGTCTTTGGCCAGTCTCTGTTTCAGTATGCATGAGTACAGAGTTTTAAAAGTGTTACCAGCTCATCACCAGGAACTGTTTAACAATCAAACTTGATGCTGCTACTGAAAGCAGGGGTGGATTGTGGGGGGGAAGACTGGGACCAACTTATCTCCCAATTCCTGGGCCTCGTCTTATCTGTGCTCAGCAAAGCTGCCTTGCATGTGACCACACTTAGGCTCTGCTTCCTTGATGAGTTGGTTATGACTAAGTCGTTAGGCGATGTTACCCAATACCCTTGTGAGCTTTCTTCCTCACCTGATCCGTTCCCTCCGGGGTAAAGGCTTTCCACCTCATAAGCACCTCACAAGCACCTGGTTTTCTGGTACAACCGCTCTGAGCAGAATCTGTCAGTACCCAGGTGTAACAGCTAGTAATTTCCACTGGGGAAGCTAGAAGTATTCTCAGTGAACAAATGCCCCTTGTGGCATAATGGAAAGAACATTGGCTTTGAAGTAATATAGCCCTGAATTCTGCCTGTGCTGCTCACTAGCTGTGTGATCTAGAGCAAGTCACTGGGCCTCTTTGAGCCTCCATTTCTCCATCTGTAAATTGGACACCATAACGATATCTTTCTCTTGGGTTATAATGAAGGATCAGTGAGCGAGCTCCTACTGAAGACCCTGACACAAGGCTGAGGCACATTGTGGACACTCCGTAAACATTAATTCCTTTTCCTTCCCAGAGTCATCCACTGGATCGGGGCCAAGCATTACTAAAGGGTGTCTAGGCAAAGGCGGATACACTGAGTCAAAGAGAAAAGGATGGAAGAAGGAAGGCTAAAGTACTAGAATATAGGGCATTCTGTTGGTGAAATACGGACTTCCAATTTAAAATGTTTTTGTTTTTTTTTTTAACATTTATTTATTTTTGAGAGACAGAGAGAGACAGGGCGTGAGCAGGGGAGGGGCAGAGAGAGAGGGAGACACAGAATCTGAAGTAGGCTCCAGACACTGAGTTGGCAGCACAGAGCCCGACGCGGGGCCCAAACCCACGAGCCGTGAGATCATGACCTGAGCCGAAGTTGGACACTCAACCGACTGAGCCGCCCAGGCGCCCCTGGACTTCTAATTTTAATACAGTTTTTTTAGCCATTATGCACAGGCCTCTGCTGAGCTCTATGAAGATAGTTGTTCAAGTTGTGGAAAATTCTTCCCTAGCTAGGGAAAATACAAACGAGGAAAAAAAGAATTAAGTCCATTTCCTAGTTTGTGGAAGCATTGTGAGATTACATTTATTAATAGCTTCATTTATGTTCACTTCAAATGGTAATTCATGAAAGTTCCAGCTTCTCTTTAAAAAGAGGTTTGTCTCCTATTACATAATTATGTCAAAGTAGATTAAAATATGTAAAAATAGGAAATGTTCTCTCTTAGCATACGTAGAAATGTCACATTAAGTATGGCGGAGCATCTGTCTCACCCTTGGGAAAATGACACACAAGCCAACAACCAATCTTGAGAAGATGTTCATGTTCTATTTTAATCTTACAAAGGATTTTGAAATCTATGTTATTAATCTTGTGGTTTCTTTAGATTTTTCCCTTTTTATTTTCCTCGCTGTGAAGATTCCTAAAGTGATAGTCTGGGCTGTGTTCTTCCACAGAGTTGGTGTCACAGTCTGTTGAAAACCACTGAGATGATGACTTTTTCCTTCTTTAATCATAATCTGAGTATCCGTGGTTTTTGAGAGGAACAGAATATTAGGGTGTGAGTCCTAATGTGATTGTAGGAGACCAGGAACTGAGTGCCGTTGTATTGGGACACTTACCATCATGGCAGAAAAAAGACTGAGGGTGACTCAGGAGTTGGAGGGGAAGAAGCTGGTGGGATGACCTAGGGAGGCACCTCTTTGCCCCATTGCTCTGGAGTAAGTGAGGACATGGGGTCTGAAGCAATGCGCAGGGGCGCCAGAATCTTGGAAGAGTAAGACTAAAACAAGTCCCCATGTAGATGAGGCTGCTTCAGCTGACCAACTGGTTCTTTTTCTTGGATTCTTTCTGATTTGGATTTTTATTTTCCACCGTAGGAGTTTAGATATGTCGTAATGTGTCCTCTCTTATTTATTTAATTATTGTTACTTTTCAATGTTTATTTATTTGGAGAGAGAGAGAGAGAGAGAGACATACAAGTGTGAGTGGGGTACGGGTAGCAAGAGAGGGAGACACAGAATCCGGAGCAGGCTCCAGGATCTGAGCTGTTAGCCCAGCGCCTGATGCAGGGCTCGAACTTACGAACCATGAGATTATGACCTGAGCCGAGGCTGGTCGCTCTACTGACTGAGCCACCCAGGCACCCCCCTACAACATGGCCTCTCTTATTTAGCCAGCTACTTTCCTTCGTCACCATATTATGTCGAGTTTTCTTCTTTTCTTTTTAAGCACCAGAAGCTCTCCTTAGATTTTTTTTTTTAATTAAGGCTGAGAGCTTCTTCTCTATTTTGGGGACTTTCATGGGCTAGAGAGGCACCAGGCTGATATAAACCTGTATTCGTTTCCCTGTTGCTCAGATAGTCACTGGTGTGTGTTTAGAGTGGTTTGCTGGTTTTCTAACATGGCGAGCAAGGCCTCCGATACTGGGAAATCTGGGCTGGCTCCCGGAGGGTGGGCTTCTCCCTCTTCCCACCGGAGGTGGCGCGTCTCCAGACCATGAACTTGAACCATCCCTGTTGTCCTTTGTCAGTTCGGAAACACGTGCTACTGTAACTCCGTGCTTCAGGCATTATACTTCTGTCGGCCGTTCCGGGAGAATGTGTTGGCATACAAGGCCCAGCAAAAAAAGAAGGAAAACTTACTGACATGCCTGGCAGACCTTTTCCACAGCATTGCCACGCAGAAGAAGAAGGTTGGCGTGATCCCACCAAAGAAGTTCATTTCGAGGCTGAGAAAAGAGAATGGTGAGTAATGTGTTTGAAGGTCCGAAAAAAGGAGTATTCATAGTTCTGTGTATCCTCAAAATGTACCTCCCCTCTTGCTTTTTTTCATGGGAAAATGGTCTGGCCAACTACTCATAAAGGCAGATATAATTATCCTTTTCCACCACGGATATGTAAAATAAGACTGGATAAAAAATATGCTTACATATTCGGATTTATCATTTCGTTTTGGAATGGTCTTTTTATTTGCCGTGCATCAGGAGGGGATTTTTTCTGGATAGGACCCATGTAAGAGAAAACTTGCCCAAGGCAGCCTTCTAGGCCGGTACACTGATTGGAATAAATAAGTTGATGCAGTAATTGAATAAAATGGTACTCTTATAAAGTTGTCATAAGTGATTAAAATAAATGTATATTCTCTAATTGGAGACTCTGCTCTTTTAAAAATAATACCTCTGATTTAAAAAAAAAAAAAATTTCTTTTAACGTTTATTTTTGGGACAGAGAGAGACAGAGCATGAACGGGGGAGGGGCAGAGAGAGAGGGAGATACAGAATCAGAAGCAGGCTCCAGGCTCTGAGCCATCAGCCCAGAGCCCGACGTGGGGCTCGAACTCACGAACCGTGAGATCGTGACCTGAGCCGAAGTCGGACGCTCAACCGACTGAGCCACCCAGGCGCCCCATAATACCTCTGATTTTTATGCCTGAGACAATTGAAGGATATTAAGTTGATATCTTTATACTATAAAAATGCCTGGCTATCACCTGATTTTTTTTTTCTTCTGATTTTTTTTGTTTTGTTTTGTTTTTTGGGCTTTTTTGTTTTGTTTTGTTTTTTGTTTTTTTTGGGGGGGTGGGGAGTGGTGGTGGGGACTAGGTTATTCCAGAAGATTTGCATTGGTAATTTCTATGACTAGAAATAGTTGGTATGGCAACTTGTGTTTATCCTAGATTTCAGCCTTACTCCAACAGACTTGCACAGTTAATCAGATGTTTGTTTTATAAAGTCTCATTTAATTTGATTGCTGTCTCTTAACGTTGTTGTAGTTTATACGTGCCAGAATAAAAATAATGTGAGCAGGAGGCAGAGCGCCCCCGAGTCTTGTCGCGAACGTGATTAATAACGAAGTTTCACAGCTGCATTCGTTTCTTGATTGTCCCTACGGCAGGGAACAGCAGTAGGCTTCTGGAATCACTCGTATTTGGTTTCAGAACACTATCAGATAGACACATGTATCCCTCATCTCCCATATGTGTTTCGTTTAAGCTGCTTCCAGTCTGGTCCAGGGCTTAATATGATCTTTGGGAAGAGACCCCTTTTGCTCTAGATAAATTGCAAAATGAATAATTGATCATTGGTGGTCACGTCATATTAAATATTGATATTTTATCAGGGAGCTTATCAAATAATTTCTTGGGTTTTTTTTTTTTTTTTTTTTTGTAGAACAAGTAAAAATTTTGGTAGCTTTTTATATACATGATGACTTTTAGGAGACATGGGAAATTTAGTTCTTGGTGGGTGGTGAGAAAAATGAACAAAATTCTTTTTTTTTTTTCAACGTTTATTTATTTTTGGGACAGAGAGAGACAGAGCATGAACGGGGGAGGGGCAGAGAGAGAGGGAGACACAGAATCGGAAACAGACTCCAGGCTCCGAGCCATTAGCCCAGAGCCCGACGCGGGGCTCGAACTCACGGACCGCGAGATCGTGACCTGGCTGAAGTCGGACGCTTAACCGACTGCGCCACCCAGGCGCCCCAACAAAATTCTTTTAAAATGTACCCATTAAAGTTGGAAAATAGAGATGAATATATGTGATACCTGTCCACTGGACATTTCAGCATAGAAACTGAAGCGTGGTGTGTGAAATGGAGCATCGTGTTTGCTTTTCAAGAACCAGAGACTGAAACGATGACCTTCTCTTTTCCAGATCTCTTTGATAACTACATGCAGCAGGATGCTCACGAGTTTCTAAATTATTTGCTGAACACTATTGCGGACATCCTGCAGGAAGAGAAGAAACAGGAAAAACAAAATGGAAAATTAAAAAATGGCAACATGAATGAACCTGCAGAGAATAATAAACCAGAACTCACCTGGGTCCATGAGATTTTTCAGGGAACGCTCACCAATGAAACTCGATGCTTAAACTGTGAAACTGTGAGCATTACGAGGGCTTTCATGTAATTCGCTTGTGCGTATTTGT
Source organism: Lynx rufus (assembly GCF_022079265.1). Taxonomy (NCBI): domain Eukaryota; kingdom Metazoa; phylum Chordata; class Mammalia; order Carnivora; family Felidae; genus Lynx; species Lynx rufus. Next base: position 39,045,319 of record NW_025814845.1, on the reverse strand, counting down.
ACAGGCCGTGGTGTGTGTGAGTGCATTGTCTGTGAGTGCAAGCACCTGGCACTTGTCTTCAGGATATGCAGACAGTTCTATTTCTGTATATGAGCAAACTTGTGGAAGCGTGTCTCCATCCAAGATGTCTCAGCTGTGGCTAAAGTAGACCGATGAGGGAAAATCTCAAAACTTGGATGTCTTTGGATCATGGGCAGGTTAAGGGTGCACATACTGAACAAATTAAGGGTGCAGATTAAGGGTTAAACTAGATCTCCACCAGTTACCTTGAAAAGATTTTGCTCATGCGGAGGTCATGTGAGGCTTAGAACAGACCGTCCCTCCAACTTGAAAGGAATCAGCTATGGGATGGTGAACTTGAAGTTGGAAGTCGGACTCGGCTTCTGATCCTGCTGCAGTTAGCTGGGTGTCTTTGGGGCGGGTCCCTCACAGCACTGTTGCAAGGGCTGGGTGGGTTCATCTGTCTGGAGGAGTCTGGCACATGGTGGGCACTTACTGTTAGTTGAATTTGAAGTCATGGTCTCCGGAGTGCGACTCAGGACGTCACATTTGCTTGGTATATTTGACTTAACTCTATGAATGGTCTCGTAATTGGGAAGTGAAAAGCTCAGCTCTAGAGCCGGGCTGCTGAGTTTGTATGCTGGTTCTGCCATTCCTTAGTTATGGGACCCCGGGCGTATTATTCAGCCTGTCTATCTTCACTCTCCTCATCTGTAAATTGGGGACGATGAGAGCAGCTATGTCATAGGGTTGCGTGGGAGGGTGAAATGAGTTAACAGTTGGAAAGCACATAGGGCCATGCTTGGCATGTAGCAAGTATACAATAAATGTCAGCTGTTATTATTTACTATAACTGCTAACAACGTAGAAAGCCTCCGAGTTCGTTAGGAATCTCAGAGTTTCTTCACATCATATGAAAAATTCTGTAGGATTGTGCATTTTTCTGGGGGGAGAGAGAGGGTCACTCATTAGTTTTTGCTAAGGGGCTAGGACCCAGAAATGGTTAAAAAGTGTGGATTTAAGTGGGAGGTTCTTTGGGGTTTTTTTTTGGCAGTCTTTCTTCTGTCCTTTTAAATAATTTTTGAATCAACACTCTGATCTGTTCATTGTAGAAACAACTAGAAAGCATAGCTAAGCAAAAAGAGAAAAGAGACTAAAAGTTACCAGTGATCTCCCTACCCAGAGATGATAAATTTGTAACATTTTCTAAAAATTGTGATCACATTTGCCCAGAGAGAACCACTTGAACATTTTGAGATACATCCTGCCAAAACATTTTCTACACATACTTTTCTATCTAGAGATCTTTCCTCCCTCCCTTTCTCCTTCTGTCCCTTTATATTTTATATTCCAGTACAATCCAAATGAATACGGAAGTAGAATAGTAGAGTAAATCCCATATGAGTATTACTATGATTAACACGTCGGCCTGTCTTGATCATTTCTTGTTTCATGCCTCCCCTACTTCCCCCCCCCCCCCCCCGACCCTTGCCAAACTGGTCATTTTAAAGCAAATCTCAGATAACATATCACTTCCTTTGTAGTTCCTTTACTACTTTGTTACAGATCTCTAGAAGGTAAGAAAAAACATTTTTTTTTTAATTTATTTTTTTAACATTTTTTTTTATTTTTTTATTTTTGAGACAGAGAGAGACACAGCATGAATGGGGGAGGGGCAGAGAGAGAGGGAGACACAGAATCGGAAGCAGGCTCCAGGCTCTGAGCTGTCAGCACAGAACCCGACGCGGGGCTCGAACTCGTGGACCGCAAGATCGTGACCTGAGCCGAAGTCGGACGCTTAACCGACTGAGCCACCCAGGCGCCCCAAGAAAAAACATTTTAAACAAAAGTACAATATTGTTATCACACCTAAAAAGAATTCCTTTAAATCATTATTAACTTAGTGTTTAAGTTTCTCAGTTTATGTCTCTTTTTTTCTTTCCTTTTTTTTTTTTTAAGCAGTTGGTTAATTCACATCAGGATCCAAATGTCCACACACTGCATTTAGCCAGTATGTGTCTCAATCTATAAATTACCACCCACTGTTCCCCTTCCTTCCTTCTTTCCTTGCAATTTAGTTGTTGAAGAAATCAGGTTTGTCTTGTAGAATTTCCCACATTCTGGAAGCATCCTGGGGTGTTAACAGGTACAGGAAAATGGCAGTGTGTTTCTACCATCCTATTCTTTGTTCTTATTTAACCCTCCTATTTTATATTCCTTTTTCTTCCTTCTTTTATATCAATGAATTCTTCTCCCCCACCCAACCCCCCTTCTGCATCTATTGTATTGTTAGGTTTAAATTCTCTTAGAGGTTACTCTGGACTCCATGATATACATCTTTGCCTTAATTTTTTACCACTTTCCCAACATGGCTAGAACCTGTGGCATACTTCATCCCCTTTTCCTTATTTTGTGTTACTGTTTTCTGATGACCTCATGAATTCTAGCATTTTACGTGTTTTAATCCATTGCAGTTTTTTATTCTTCTTGGTAATGTATTTTTAGAATACCTTCATGTCTTTTAAACATCAAAATTAGAGCTATATTGTAAATATTATAATCTGGAGATGTATAGTCTGTTCTTTCCTTCTTCCCTCTTTTTAATAAGGGAGGATTCCTTGGTACCATTGCCACCTTACCTCTCGTATCTGTTCTGTCATCAGGTTCTGTCTGTTGTATCTCTTTTTTTCTTTTTTTTTTTTTAAAGTTTGAGAGAGAGAGAGAGAGTGGGTGAGCAGGGGAGGGGCAGAGAGAGGGGGGGAGAGAGAATCCCAAGCATGCTCCGTACTGTCAGCACAGAGCGTTGTATTTTTATTATTTAATTTTGATTTTATCTTATTTATGTAAGTAAATGTATTTATTTATTTATTTATTTATTTATTTATTTATTTATTATTTTTTAATGTTTATTTTTGAGAGACATCGGGGGGTGGGGTGCACAGAGGCAGGGGGACAGAGGACCTGAAGCAGAGCTCTGTGCTGACAGTGGAGAGCCCGGTGTGGTGCTCGAACTCACGAACCATGAGATCATGACCTGAGTCGAAGTCAGATGCTCATCTGACTGACCAGCTAGGAGCACCAAAATGTTTATTTATTTTTGAGAGAGAGAGAGAGAGACAGAGCATGAGCAGGGGATGGGTAGAGAGAGAGGGAGACACAGAATCTGAAGCAGGCTCCAGGCTCTGAGCTGTCAGCACAGATCCCGACTCAGGGCTCAAACCCACGAACTGTGAGATCATGACCTGAGCCAAAGTCAGACATACAACCAGCTGAGCCACCCAGGCACTGCTCTTTTTAATCCTCTACTTCTCTCAGCCCCCACTATCGCACCCTGGCTCAGGCCCCCTCAGCTCTTGGCAGGCGGTCTCAGTTAAATTGCAGTAACTTCCTATTGGGATTTTCTGCCTTTTCTCTTGCCTCCTGCATGTTACTGTCCTACTAACCTATAACAGTCTATGGGTGCTTTGAGTGTTTGGTAGAACTTGGAACTTACTTTTGCATCCCTAAAATGTATCATTCCATTTGGCTTGTTTTTTTTTTTTTTTTTTTTTTTTTATCTTGATATGAATGAAATCATACAATATGTATTCTTTTGTGTACTGTTTTTTGGTTTTGCTTTGTTGTATCCCTGGTAAGATTCTTTTGTGTTGTTGCAGGATTCTTTAGTTCATTCATTTTCATCACCATATAGTATTCATTCCATTGTATGAATATACCACACAAACACTTTACTAATTCATTTCACTCTTGGTGGATATTTGGTTGTTTCCAATTTGGGGCAACTCTGAGCAATGCTGCTGTGAACCTTACAGTACATATAATCTAGTGGACGTAAATCTTTCTCTCTCTCTCTCTCTCTCTCTCTCTCTCTCTCCCCCCCTCTCTCCCCCTCTCTCTCTCCCTCCACACACACACACACACACACACACACACACACGTATATGTATGTATATATCTATGTATTAATCATATGGTATGCTACTCAGAAAATGTTAAATCCCCAAAATGGTTGTACCATTTTACACATCCAGTATATGACCATTCTCCTTTCTCCACACTCTTGTCTATATCTATATCTACTATCCTTTGAGAGAGCCATCCTTAGATGGCTTCACTTTGGATAATACAGTGACTATGTAGCTGAATACTCTTTTATTACCCTCCCCCCCCCAACCCACCTCACATCTGCTATGCAAAGGCACAGATATTGAGGATATAATGAGAGCCTTGCCTTTCTGGAACTTTCAACATGGAAGACAGGCATTAATAACAAAATAAATAATTAGTTTTGCAATTAAGATTATAAAATGCTGTGAAGGAGAAGTACCAGATACTCTGCGAACTTATGCTGCATGAACCAGAACAGTGGGGCATCACATGTCTTCATTTAGCCAGGAAGCCTTCAGCAGACGGTGTGGCTGGTCTGGTCCTTTTGGTTATCTTTGAAATTTTTTTTTTTTTTTTCAACGTTTATTTATTTTGGGACAGAGAGAGACAGAGCATGAACGGGGGAGGGGCAGAGAGAGAGGGAGACACAGAATCGGAAACAGGCTCCAGGCTCTGAGCCATCAGCCCAGAGCCCGACGCGGGGCTCGAACTCCCGGACCGCGAGATCGTGACCTGGCTGAAGTCGGACGCTTAACCGACTGCGCCACCCAGGCGCCCCGGTTATCTTTGAAATTAACACGGTTACTAAATCTATCTTGTGGAAAACTAAGTGAGAGTTTTCAGGAAGGCTCAGATAATAGGCTTAGTCACATTTGTAGTTTCTTTTTTTTTTTTCTTTTTGTCTGTGAACAGTTATTTGAGCCCAACAAATGCAAACACTGCACTCTCAGACATTTGTGTGTCAGTAACTATCACTTAGCCTGTTATTTCCTAAAGGGTTACCATCGATGTGATGCCTATGCCCAAAGATACCCTTCAGAACTTTTGGGTGATGGGTGCCTGGGTGGCTCAGTCGGTTGGGCGTCTGACTTTGGCTCAGGTCATGATCTCACGGTTTGTGGCTTCAAGCCCTTTGACGGGCTCTGTGATGACAGCTCAGAGCCTGGAGCCTGCTTTGGATTCTGTGCCTCCCTCTCTTTCACTGTTCCTCCCCTGCTCGCACTGTGTCTCTCTCTCTCTCTCAAAGGTAAATAAAGATTAAAAAACAAACTAAAACTAAAAAAAAATTTGGGGTGAGACCAAATTTGTTTGGGATAATGGGATTCTAATTATACAACCATTATACTTGGTGGAAGTGAATGTGAATGTGTGAGTGTATCGTTTTGTTTTGTGTTGTTTTTGTGTGAGTGTATCTTTATGGAGGATGGCACACTCTGAAAAACCTGTGTTTTTTAAAAAGGGATTCGATTTGTGGCAGGAGTTTTCTGTGAAGTTCCTTAGGTGGTCACCTTCATTTCATAGGTCCTTTAACTGGATGGGATCCTAGGAGTCATCTAATCCTTCCCTACCAGTGCCCGAGTCCCTTCTGTGACATCCTAGCCATTGGTCACCAGCATCTGCTTGGACTCTGTCCAGAGATGGGGAACTCAATCTTCCCAGCAGTGCATTCCATTTTTAGAAAGCTTTAATTGTTAGAAAAGCCCTCTACTTTCTAAGAAAATACAAAGCCTGCAGGCTTTTTTTTTTTTTTTTGTCGTGGTCATCGTGTCGTAGTCGTCGTCGTTGTAAAATGTCGAGGACTTAGTGTAAAAGAAGACCTAACATTTAAGTTTTCCTTCACTGGCTGAGAAATAGGGGGCAGCCTTTGAGTAAGGTCCTCTGCCCAAGGCAAGCAGCCTTTAGATGGTGCTTGAGTCACATTTGTGAAATCTCACAGTGGGATTCAACTGCACTAGATCCTAAGCGGCAAATGAGCCCCTTGGGGGAGCAGGGAGGGAGCCTTGCCATTGTAGCCACCTCAGCCAATTGTGCAAAAAACTCTGTGCAGGCTTTCATGCTTTTAGAAAACAATGATTGTTTTTTTTTTCTTGGTCTTACCCTTTGTGAATGTTGCTTGTGATTGCAGTGCAAAATGTCAACTGTGAGATTTATGGAGACAAATAGTTTCCCTCTTCAATAGACTTGGAGAAACTGTTTTAAGGGGGGTAATTCAATGCAGACTTTCCCAGATAACCTTGATCTAGGCACTTCAGAATTGCAGCATGGGGATTTTCCAGCCTAGTCTCAGTGCTCCTTTGGTTGTCCTTTGCTTGGTTTATAAGATTTGCTGGGCCATTTGGAGCTTAATTTTGTTGGTGTTAATTTCCCCCCTTTCCATTTAAGCTGAGGTTTTGCTTTGCAAACTGGTGGTTTTTAGTGCTTCTCGGGGGCTTTAAGGCACATTTATATCTGTCGCTGGAGCCAAAAGGGTGTCTAAAGAACTGCTTTATTAAGTACCAATCGTACGGCTCCTTCTTGCTTATTTGCAGAGGTTAACACTGATTCAGTAGAGCTTCTGAGCTCTTCCGTAAGAGGAGGAGTTGGGGTGGATGGTGCGGCCAGGTGACATCACTCACTGGTGCTTCTGAGTCCCTCAGGTGGGCTTTTGTTACCACTTTTCCTAAGGCCACTGCTTTGGCACTGCTCTAAGGTAGCACATCTTCAGTTCCTGGCCGATGGGCATCGAATAGCCCCCTGGCCTTTTCCAACAGGCCAAGGAGAGGCATCTGGGGACTCGAAGCGCATTTGAATATGATGTTAATTATTAGAGCCCTTGGAAAGCTCCTAATTTATATGTATACCTTATATATTAATTTGTTTTATGAATTGATTTGTGATTTGTTACAACGAAGAGCAGGTAGGGTCACTTAATTTTCCTAGATACCTTTTCAACTAGTTTTTGGGGAACTCCATGCCCAGAACTAGGGGAGAAGAAAGGAGAAGAAGATGTAGCCTGTGCTTGCTGAGAGTATTGGAGCCTTAGTGACATATATGTTTCCTTGGAGACAAGCTGTATTTTCACTTAGACCAGAATGAGATCCTTGTGTGTGGGAAGAAAATGGTTTCATTATCTGGCAGCTTTCTGGGAAGATAGAAAGGGGAAAAAAAAAAAAATTGCTTGATCACCCATTGCTTTTGAGTATGTCAGTCTGAGTCAGAGGGAAGAAGAATCCTGATGGAAGTGGTTCAGAGCCATTTTTTCATATCCCCCACGGGGGTGATCTACCTGAGCAGTGCTTTCTCACACTGTAAATTCTGGAAACAGTTTACACTGGGAATTGGGAAAGTTACAGTAAGCTTCTTACTTTCGTTAATTAGGCTTGTACCTTTCTCCCCTCCCTAAAATAATTAAGTAGAGAAAAGATTGGCATCCAGCAGGAAACCATGTTTCTTTGTTTTTGCCCCCTTCAAATAAAAGCTTTCTTAGAACCTGATCCTCCCTCTCTAAATGATGTATGATTTCAGTTAGCCGTAAATCCGTTTATTTTCTCCCAGACAAGGACCATTTAGGTTTAAAAAGTTTTACTAATTTAAAAAAAAATGCAATACCTGTGGATTATTATTATTATTATTATTTATTTATTTTTTGCAAATCATACACAGGCATGTTTAAAATGAAAATCATTTATAATTCTGTTTTCCAGATGCCACTATTGGCATTTAGATATCTTTCCACTTGTTCAGTTATGTATTCATTCACTTAGTGAATATTTATTGGGTACCTACTAAATGCTGGAAATTATTTTAAGTACTAGGGATATAGCATTTAAAACAAGCAGAAAAGATAGTCCTTGCTCTTTTGTTTACTAAGATGCACATTTAAACCTATACATTTCCCTTTACTGCTTTAGCTAGATCCCACAAATTCTGATTTTTCTTTGTCATTAGTTGAGAATATTTTCTAATTTCTCTTGTGCTTTTTTCCCTTTGATCCATATATTACTTAGAAATGTGCTGTTTAACTTGCAATTATTTAGGATTTTCCTGGACACCTTCATTTTATTGATTCAAAATTCAATTCCCTGTGGTTAACGGGAAGATAGCCTGTATCATTTCAGTGTTTTAAAATTAATGTGACATGTTTTGTATCCTAACACATGGTCTATCCTGGTAAATGTACCTGAAAACGAGTCTCTCAACCTTGGAACTATTCATATTTAAAGTCAGATAACTCTTTGGGTGCTACCCTGTGTATCATGGGATGTTTAACAGTATCCCTGGCTTCTACCTGCCAGATGCCAGTAGCATTCCCCAAGATGTGACAGCAGAAATGTGTCCAGATGTTGCCAGATGTTCCCGGGAAGGAAAAGTTTCCCTTGCTGAGAACTACTGGGTTGAACAGAATATAGATATTGCAGTTATTGGATACATTATTCACCTAACAGAGTCCTTCACATTTTCTATGATTTTTCTTGATTTTCCCACCTAACCTTTCTATCAGCTGCTGAGAAAAGGGGTTTAAAATATCTATGATTATAGGGTTATTTTATTTCTTCCTCTAATTCTGTCAGCTTTTGCTTCATAAGTCTTTTACTTTTTAAAAAACTTTATTGAGGTATAACTTATGTGCCATAAAGTTCATCCATTGAGTAATTTTTAAAGTAATTTGGTGAGTTGCGGTGCCTGGGTGGCTCAGTCGGCTGAGCGTCCGACTTCAGCTCAGGTCATGATCTCGCGGTCTGTGAGTTCGAGCCCTGCGTCGGGCTCTGTGCTGACAGCTCAGAGCCTGGAGCCTGCTTCCGATTCTGTGTCTCCCTCTCTCTCTGCCCCTCCCCCACTCATGCTCTGTCTGTCTCTGTCAAAAATAAACAAACATTAAAAAAAATTTTTTTTAAGTAATTTGGTGAGTTGTACAGCAATCATCATAATCTGGTTTTAAAGCATTTCTGTCACACTAGTAAGATCCCTTGTGTACCCAGCAATTAATCTCTGTTGCAAGCCCCAGGCCACCACTGATGTTTAATGTAATTATTGGTGTGGTTGAGTTTGGGGCTCCCATTTTATTATTTGTTTTCCATTTATCTCCCCTCAGTTTTTTATTCTTCTGTTCCTCCTCTGCTTTAAAGAAAAAAAAAGTATTTTAATACATGTATATGTTGAGTATATGTACATATACTCATATGTTGAGTATATGTACATATGCTCATATGTTCATATATGCTTATATGAACAATTCCATTTTAATCTTCCTCTTAGTGTGCACTTGTGTGTGTATTGTGGTTTGGTTGTTTCTCTAGAGATTACAATATATAATCTTTACTTTTCACAGTCTACTTGCGATTAATAATGTCACTGTGCACATAAAACATAGCTTGTTACTGTACAGGCATACTCCTTCCGCCTACCCCCACCATACCTTGTCCTTATGCTGTAGTTGTTATATGTTTTACATTTATGCACATTATAAACCCCATAGGGCAATGTCAAAATTACTATATTTTTTTTAATGTTTATTTTTGAGAGAGAGAGGGAGCGGGCGAGGGACAGAGAGAAGGAGACAGAAAATCTGAAGCGGGCTCTACGCTGAGAGCAGAGAGCCCGACGTGGGGCTTGAACTCATGAACTGCGAGGTCACGACCTGAGCTGAGGTCGGATGCTTAACTGAATGAGCCCCCCAGGCGCCCCCAAAATTATTATTGATGCTCTTCACTCTGTCTTGAGGCTCTGGATTTCCATCTGGTATCATCTCCCTTCGGCCTGAAGAACTTCCTTTAGCCTTTGTTGCAGTGCAGGTCTGTAAATAATGAATTCTCTTTATTTTACCTTCATTCTTGAAGGATCTGTTTTTGGACTCTAAGAGTTCTGCGTTGACAGTTTTTTCTTTTAGCACGTTAAAGATGTTGTTCCACTGTCTCTGGCCTCTGTAATATCTGATGAGAGAGCAGCTTCCAATTGAATCATTCTTTTGTAATGTGTCATCTTTCTCTAGATGTTTTTAAGATTTGCTTTTTACCTTTGGCTTGTAATGGTTTGACTGTGATGTGCCTTGGCTGGCCTTCTCTGTATTTATCCTACATGGTCTTTGTTGAGCATCTTGAATCTATAAATGTATATCTTTTACCCAATCAGGAAATATTTAGCCATTATTTTTTAAGTAGCTTTTCTGCCCTATTCTCTCTCCTTCCTTCTGGGACTCCAGTTATATGTATGATATTTTCTAACAGTTCTCTGAGTATCTGTTAATTTTTTATTCCAATCTTCTTTTTCTTTATTCTTCTCATTGGGTAATTTTCATTGATTTGTCTTCAAATCCACTTTTTCTTCTGTCATCTCCAGTTCGTTGGTAGGTCCATCTGGCATATTAATTTTTCAGTTCTGGAATTTCCATTTGATTCCTTTTTTTTCTTATTTCTCTGCTGAGATGTCTTGGTTTTTTTCGTTCATTGTGAGTATATTTGACTTTACTGAGGATAGTTAGAAGAGCTTCTTAAAAATTCTTATCTGCTAAAAAAAAATTCTTGTCTGCTAATTTTAACATCTGCGTCATCTAAGGATCGGTGTTAGTTGTCTTAAGAATGTCTCCCATTTTCCTGGTTCTTCACACACATTGTAAGTTTGAGTGATATCTAGGACACTAAGGATGTAAAATTTAAGAGTCCTTGGGTTCTATTATTTTTTCTTCAGTGATTATCGTGTTTCTTGAACTTCAGCAAGCAGTTTTTCCTGGTTGGACTCCAACTACCGATCCAACTACAGCCACTTGAATCTTGGGTCAGCCCTTTTGTCTGTAGCCGAGTTGCTGAGAGTGTATCCTGTGCATAATGTGCTCAGGAGTCAGGCAGAGATGAGGACAGACAGAGTCGGGGATACCTTCCCAGACTCATTCCCTTCTTGCCAGTAGACATGGCTTCCCAGATTCAGTTTTCTGGTTCCAAAACCAAACAGACTGCATTTGTTTCCCAGATAAAGGCTGTGAAACCATAAGGTTATTGTATACAACTGTCTTCCTTCAGGTACGGACTTCCCTGTGTTTATTCTCTTAACACTTTCAGGTAGCTTCTTTTATTTATAGTTCTCTGAGCTTTATATAGTTTTCTGGAGGAGTGTTGAAATCATAAGATTTTAGTCATTACTAGAGCCAGTCTTGAACTTTCATTTTAGTGAGGGAGAGTCAGACAATTAAAAAAAATACAAATAAAACACTTATACTTTGATGAAACAGTTGTATCAGTTATCTATTGCTTTGTTACAAACCACCCCAAAACTGAGACTTAAATCAACTCTTGTTCATTGTAATTCATTCAACTGTGGGTTGGCTGAGGGTCACCGGATCTAGGCTGGACCTGGCTGAACTCAGGTGTTTCTGTTTCAGCTGACTCACTTGTATGTCTACAGGCTAGCTACATGTTTTGTTCTAGCCTGGTCTTGTCTGGGGCACCTTAGTGAGAACAGCTCTCTTCCATGGGTCAGTCTCTCATCTTCTTCCTGGGGATGGTGGGCTACCCTGGGCTTATCTTTCTTATGGCGCTGACAGAAACGAAGTGAGCGATTTCATAAGTCCTTGTTCAAGCTTCTGCTCATAACGTGTCCTCTAATATCGCACTGGCCAAAGCATTCAGATGGCTGAACTCAGAATCAAGGATAGGGAAGCTTGTCTCTTGATGGGAGGATCTGTAAAGTCATATGGCGAAGAAGCCAGTATAGGCAGTGGTGAAGATCTGGGGCTTTTTTTTTTTTTTTTTTTTTTAATTTTTTTTTCAACCTTTATTTATTTTTGGGACAGAGAGAGACAGAGCATGAACGGGGGAGGGGCAGAGAGAGAGGGAGACACAGAATCGGAAACAGGCTCCAGGCTCTGAGCCATCAGCCCAGAGCCCGACGCGGGGCTCGAACTCACGGACCGTGAGATCGTGACCTGGCTGAAATCGGACGCTTAACCGACTGCGCCACCCAGGCGCCCCGATCTGGGGCTTTTTATGCATCCTACCATAGCAGTAACAAGTGCCATTAAAAAAAAAAAAAAAAAAAAAAAAAAGGGCAGAATGACGTAGTGTGTGTATATGTAGAAGGGCATGTATATGTGTGTAGATGTATATGTGCCTTTTTTATACAAAATTGGAATTAGCCTATAGATGGTAGTATAGCCTACTTATTCATTTAATGTGGTACGCACCATGCAGTAAACATTTCCCAGCTCTTAGACCATGTTAGGCCATTTATAATTTTTATACCCCTCTCTGACTTAGTGACTGTTTCCTTTTTTTGTTTTTTTTTGTAAGTTTATTTATTTATTTTGAGAGAGAAGGAGCACAAGCACGGGAGGGGCAGAGATAGAGAGGGAGACAGCCTCCCAAACAGGTTCCGTGCTGTCAGCGTAGAGCCTGACGTGGGGCTTGAACTCCTGAACCGTGAGATCATGACCTGAGCCGAAATCAAGAGTTGGACACTTAACCAACTAAGCCACTCAGGTGCCCCGACTTTTACTTCTGAAAGCACTTTATGTGTGTTGTTTTATCCTTACGACAGCCCTATGAAATTGATGTTCTTACTGTCCCCACTTTACAGATGAGGAAACTGAGCTACACCGAGGCTAAGTGGCCTTAAGTCGTCCACTGCATGGTGGCAGAGACAGGATATGGAACTGGAAAGTTCATATCCTGCCTCAATACCCTTCCTTGTGTATACTAATGGAAATATAAAAGATTGTGCCCACCCTCTGAATATTTCTGTAGAGAACGGCCTAGCAGTAGAGTGTTGGGTCATAGGATAAATGTCACACTTAAAGGAGTGTTTTCTCATTTGGTTGCCAATTGGCAGAACACTTCAAGGTTGTTGCTGAGCTAGTTTGCTCCTCCCACTGCCAGAGAGTAAAACACCAGGCTGCCAGTGAACTTCTGGCAAGTGCAAGCACTTACTCAGTGAGCTTGGATAGGTACGAGAGCCAGGATTGGTGTGGTGTGAACTGTAGGGGCTGACAAACAGCTGGGCCAGGGAGCCAGCCCCCGAGAGCAGGCCGCATCATGGGGCCCGTGTGAGCCAGGGCCCCCGGCCAGCTCCGGGCCCAGCTGTTACCACAGACAGCATAGGGCTCTGCAAATGATGGCCACTTCCCAAGCTGAGAGACAGGTGCACGTGCCGTTAGTGTGACTGTCCAGCCCGGCTCACACTAGGCTCCCTGGCCCCAGACACAGTTTGGATGACGAGGCGCAGGAGCGAGTGATTTCAAGGGATTGGCAGTTAAGTGCAGACAGCCTCACGAAGAGGTGACCGTCTGAGCCGGGGGCTTTCAAAGTCTCTTGTCCTTTCTCCATTTCCGTTTTTATCATTGTGCCAGTCTTGGCCATGCGGGTGTTTGTTTGATAACTTCCTACTTTGAAATGATGGGGAAAATGAATAGAGAGGAAGAGACATCTGGTTGAGTGTTCACCGCTAAAAGTTCTAGATCAAGGCTGGAATGGGACTGTGGGTAAATTGAGAATTTGCGATTTTCTCCAGGTCGTCTTCAGCGTAGCTGGTTGCCAGCGAGTGTACAAAACCGTATGTGGCTGTTTCTGCAGTCGTGGGGTTTGGTTGCCTAGGAGCATTCAAAATTTTATCTATGTCTATTATGTATTTTGTACCTAATACTTTTTTTTTTTTTTTCTTATTTTGCTTCAGGTTAGTAGCAAAGATGAAGATTTTCTTGACCTCTCTGTCGATGTGGAGCAGAATACATCTATTACCCACTGTCTGAGGTAACCTCATGAATTCTGACTGTGATCTGAGATTTGGATCAGACCGGTAAATAAGTGGGGGGGAGGGGGGGAGCGGGGAATCCTGTATTTCCTCAGGAGGTAATCTTCCTTTCTGTTAAACCCATATAATCCTATTATTTTCTGTTTCTTCTTTCCCAAGAGAGATTAAAAATAAATATATGTGGTCTAGAGAAGGATCCTGCTGAGAAGAAAGAGGATCAAGTGGAAGTCATTAGTCATTAAGTTTAAAAATAAGTTTTAGTCTTTAACACAGATGTGGGCTTTCGGCTTTCATCAGTTTCTCTCTCTCTCCTCTTTGTCTCCTTGACACAATCACACAATTAGTAAATGCTGCACATACCTACCATTACCCCTTTTTTGGTTTTTTTTTTTTTTTTGTAAGCTAATGTTAAAAATTATGTACTTTTGAGCAGAGACCCGGTGAGGGGAACTGCCTCTCCTCCACCTTGCGGCATTCTGTGGAGATCATTAATAGAAGGAATTCTTCCTTGTTAGGGTTGAGAGAAGGTACGAGCCTGGAATGCAGGAACAGCTCATGTCCAGGGTTCCATGCGTGTCGTGTATTGACTTGAACATTGGAAATGTGCCCAGAGTTGACACGGAGACACGATTCCCTTTTCCCTACTCCATCCCTTCTTTCCTGTCCTGTTTTCAGTAGGTCGGGAGGGCTTAGCAGCAGCCCAGCCCTGCTATAGCCACTAGGCATGGAGGAGTGAGTGGCAGACACATTCCGGGCCCTCACAGCACTTGCATCCTGGGGGGGATCCACAGGCAACGATTGGTGCCTCGAAGAAATTTAACAGGTCCACAGAGTGCGTGGTCATGGGGGAGCCAGTGTAGATAGACCTCGTGGTCAGGGCAGGCTTCCCCGTTGCTCAGGAGCCCAGAGCTCTGAGACATTTATAGTGTCTAACAAGGCACTGTTGATTTTTACCAATGGTGATTGGGTGACAGAGGTGTTAGTCCAGGTTACTTGGAACCTGTTCGAAGGATAGGTTAAGGGGACTCGCTGTGGTGGTTGGCTGTTAGAAAGTCATCTTGCAGGGCAAAGGCACCAACGTCAACATGGGAGAGTTTCTTGCTTCATCTGGGTTTCATGTTTTGTGTGAGCAGGTGGGGAGCTGATTGCTTTCTGGTTTCCCAGGGCCCCAGGTTCCCCTCCACTCCCCCATGAGTGACCAGTTACCCAGCACTTCCTGTTGGTGTGGCCCACCGGCCCTTGTGTCCAAGTGCCTTAGGCCCAGATGTCTAGGACAGGTGTGTTAACTCTTTATTTGCAAAGTGTTTTGTAGGCCAGGGTGGCCTCTTTCTTCTGAATGGTTCTGTTTATAGCATGGGTTCCTAATATTCCTGTGACAAGAAGCCATTTTTTATTTCCCCAAGGTCTTATGATCACAGGGAGTGGGGAAAGTTATGATTTTGCCAACGTCAGTTGCAGACAAAGGACTGGGAGGAAAGGTATCACTTGCCCATCCCGCCCCTTTTTATTTTGTTTTTTTACGTTTATTTATTTTTGAGAGGGAGAGAGACCACAAGCAGGGAAGGTGCAGAGAGAGAGGGAAACACAGAAACCGAAGAAGGTTCCAGCCTCTGGGCTGTCACCACAGAATCAGGGCTGTCAAACCTACAAACCCTGAGATCATGACTTGAGCCCAAGTCAGACGCTTAACCACCTGAGCCACCCAGGCGCCCCTCATTCCCTGCCTCTTTTTTTTTTTTTTTTTTTTTTTTAAACAAGTGGGCGTTAGGGAGCATTTGGAGTTAGATTGACTGCTTCCCCTTCCTTCTTAGAAATTCCTGGGCTGCTCGAAAGGGCAGATGGCAGTGGCTGTAGCTTTGAGATCTCAGTCAACCAGCTAGAGGAGGGCTAACTTGTTAGTTATAATTTTAATCTTTGGGGAACCTTGTTATAAAGAAATGTAACCCAGATTTCCGTTTCTATTATTATCATTATTATTTTGAGAAATGTATATGTTAGTCATGCATACCTGATGTAGAGGTGTTTGGAGACGTTAAAGCTGGGATGGATGAGCATGAAATAGCTTCAGAATGCCTTTTTAAACATTAGATTCCCATCCGATTGGGCTTTCCGGGCTGATATTCCCGAATTGCCTGCCCTGCCGCCATTTTACATCATCCCTAAACTAGACCTTGACTGACTTCCCCACACCTGCCCTCACACAGGCAGGCCTGACATCACCCCCACAACAGGAAGACAGGCCCTGCCAGGCTCACCCACCCCCACCCTCCCCTCCCTGAGAGTATTGTGCTGGGAGTGGCGGCTTTCTCACCTGCCCCAGAGGAGTGAAGGGGGGAGCCAAGGCCCCAGGGGAATAAATGATATCAGCTGATCATTAGCATTTTCTATCTGAGACAAGGGAGAAGGAATGATTACAGATCTTGATCTTTTGGGCCCCATTCATGGTTTAATTTCGTTTACATTCTTAAAGGTTTGTTTTTAAAATTAGAACTATGAGTTTTCTTTTTATGTTTGCACCTCTTCTGATATTTTATCTTTCCTTCATTTTGACGGCCAAAAAAAAAAAAGTTAAAAGTCAAGCTAAAATTGTAGGACGTTTTTTTAATGTTTGTTTATTTTTGAGAGAGAGAGAGCATGAGTGGGGGAGGGGCAGAGAGCGAAGGGGACCGAGGATCTGAAGTGGGCTCTGTGCTGACAGCTGGGAGCTCCACTTGGGGGAGGGGGGGCTTGAACCCAGGAGCTGTGAGATCATGACCTGATCCGAAGTAAGACCCCTAAAATTGTAGGATTTGAATGTAGGGCCTTTGCCACCTCCTTTCAAGGGACTTTAGATGACCTATAACAGTGTGTTTTCACTGCTTTTGTTGCAGAGAAATGATGAAATAAATAGTGGTTCTATTCAGGGTACAGGCCTACAGAAGCCATTAAATCTATAGTGTAACTGACCTATATTCCAAATATTTCATATGTCAGTGCCTTGTCTTAGGCCTGGGGAGCCTTCAGTATCAGAAGTGAATACCAAGATAGTTTTTTCTTTTGAAAAGTTCAGGGATGGCCTCAGGCAAAAACTTCAAATACGTGAAGTTTATCTTAATTACCCTTCTATGGCCTTTTGGGTAGTTTTTGTCTTTCACTTCAGTGCCTTAGTCTCCCCTGTGGCTCCTTTACAGAAACCTTCTCTTGAAACATTCCACTCTCTGAAGCACCTTTTTTCCCTTCCCCTGTCCTCCTCTCATATTAAATGTCCGTTCTTCCAGCGCTGCCGAGGTCAGCTGGGAGGAAAGTAGCTTTTCATTCTCCCGTAGCTGTTTTAAAAATGTATCCTCTCTAAAACGAATTATTTTTCTACTTCTTTTGGAAAATTTCTTTTAAGTACTAAGTTCATATATCTCCTGTCCCCACCACACATCCATTGCTGCATGCTTGTTTATTGGTTTCTCTGTTTTGTTTTTCTGACCTGTATTGGGTTATTACTGATATAAAGTATTTTCTAATAGTTGACATCTAAGTGTTTCTTGTGGATTTCTTTTTTCAGTCTTCTTTAATACTCTGTTCATTGGTTCTCAAACTTTGGTGTGTATGAAAATCACCTTGGGGAAGTTTATAAAAATAGGGGCCTAGCCAGTATTCAACTTCAGTGAACCCAGGCCTCTCTCTCCCTCTTTTTTTTTTTTTTTTTTTTTCCTTTTCAGAGCCAGGGCCCAACAATGATTTATTTGTTTTGGGCATCATATTCTTTTTTTTTTTTTTTTTTTTTAAGTTTTTAATTTTAATTCCAGTATAGTTCACATCTAGTATTATGTTAGTTTCGGGTGTACAATATAGTGACTAAGCAATTACACAACACCCAGTGCTCATCACAACACTTGCACTCCTTAACCCCCATCACCTATTTCACCCAGCCCCCCACCAACCTCCCATTAGTAACCATCAGTTTGTTCTCTGTAGTTGTGTCTTTTTTTCCTTCCTTTGTTTTGTTTGAGTGAAATCATATGGTATTTGTCTTTTTTGACTTATTTCGCTTAGCATAATACACTCTAGCTCCATCCATGTTGTTGCAAATGCCAAGATTTCACTCTTTTTTATGGCTGAATAATATTTATGGCAGAAATACACACACACACACACACACACCACATCTTCTTTATCCTTCATCAATTGTTGGACCCTTAGGCTGCTCCCATAATTTGGTCCTGGCCATATTCAACTTCAGTGAGCCTTGGCCACTATTTTTAATTAATTTTCTTGGTGATCCTAATACCACCAAAGTTTGAGATCTGCTGCTCTAAATCTTTGCTACTCAAACAGTGGTCTGTGGGCTAGCACCATTGACATCACCTGGGATCTCATTAGAACAGCATCTCAGGTCTCCCCCAAGAATGAATGAATGAATGAACCAGAATCCGCATTTTGACAGGATCTCCATGTGATTCAAGTGCATGTTAAGGTATACAAAGCACAGAGCACAGTGGCTCTCAGACTTCGAAGCATATTCTTAAAGGGAAACTTTAAGAACAATAATGCCTGGATTCTACCTGTAGAGATTCTGGTGTAATCAAGTGGGGGCCAGGGGGAGGAATTAGGCATTGAGTGTGTTTCAAAAGCTCCCCGGGTAACTCTAATGGGCAGCCCGGAGAACCGCTGATGTTGCCGATGTCAACCCCAGAACAAAGTTTCCCAGCTGGTGTGCACCAGGAAATAGGTTATAGGTGTGGATTGATCCCCTTGGCTCCTGGGAGGTCAGGCACAGCCTGGAGCTGCTCTGGGCTAACTCTTCTACAGGGTAATCTTTTCTGTGGGGATCATGACAGGACACTTATCGGGAAGTGTTGTTTGAGAATTAAAAAAAAAAAAAAATCAATTTCTGAACTATTGCATTGAGTGGAAAAGTTAAGACTGTACTAAAAAACGTGTCAAACATGGACATAACCTTGGACACAATGGCTGTCTTTACAACAGTCTTTCCACCCAGAAACATAGTCTTTCTTCAGGTTTTCAAGTTTTCTTTCATACATTTTTCTAGAATTTCATAGTTTTCTTTATAAAGACTTCTATTTCTTACTAGATTCATTTCCAAAGTGTATTTCTGGACGATGTTTTATTGCTATTGTAACTCTTTGTAAAGAAATACAGAGTTTTGTGCTTTCCCCTAACCTTACCTCTGTGCTTTGGTCATTTATCCTGAGCATCAGAAAGGCCTCTCTCCTCTCTCCCTCCTCTTTGACTTTCTCCTTGAAAGGTTTCCTCACCCCTTGTTGCCTGCTTTGATTCCAACAACTGTACAGCCTCTATTGACAGACCTGCTCTGCCTCCGAGTCTCCTGCCGGGGTCAGCCCTTTTCCCTGATGTAGCCTCATTTTCCACTTCTCAACTCACAGATGCCCCGGAAGCATTGCCCTGTGTCTCGTGGCAGTAAGCCCCCAGCCAGCCGGGGTGTGGCAGGATGGAGGTGAATTTTAAATCAGGTCTTTATATTAAGTACTAACTTTTGCTAGATTTCCACTCGTGTGGGTCTGCAATCACCTCAGAAAACTTTCTTTGAAAAGTAAGAGTAGAAAGTATTTAATTCCTTATTCACTGCTGTGCTTGCCTTGGTTATTCTGGCTCTTGAGCTGGATAAAGAGCTGTATCTGTGGTAGAAATCCCATGGATGTGAACCTCCACCATCACCTACCCATATTCTCTTCCCCCCTTCCCTTGTCTCCCCCGGCCCCATTCCACCCCAACCCTGTGCAGGCCAAGAAAGGATTTCACATCAGTTACTTCATTAAAGAGTTAGTCTGGGGGCACCTGAGTGGCTCCTTTGGTTGAGCATCAGACTCTTGACCTCGGCTCAAGTCATGACCTCACGGTTCGTGAGTTTGAGCCCCACGCTGGGCTTTGCGCTGACAGTGCGGAGCCTGCTTGGGATTCTCTCTCCCTCTCTCTGCCCCTCCCCTCCTTATGCTCGCTCTCACACTCTCTCCAAATAAATACATAAACTTAAAAAAAATAAAAAGGAGTTAGCCTGTGTTCATTCAGTTAAGTGTGAGTCTGTATTACACACCGAGCAGCTGAGATCTGAGATTTGAGTATAATTGTCTTCTAAATCATTTTCTTGCCTCTCAGCACCTCCTGTCCTTCCTCTGTAGTGCTGCCAGAAATGGTTACTCTAGAAAGCACTGTCTGGTTACATCTTTTCCTTGCTGAGCCCCATCAATGGATTTCCAGAGTCACAGGGTCCACACCAGCTTCTAAGACACACCCACACCTTGCTTGCGTCTCCCTATGCTGGAGCGTTCCCTCTGTCTGGAATGCTTGCCTCTTACGCACCTGCACACTTTCCTTCTTCGAGAGCCTGACTTCCACATCACCACTTGGAAACAACTCACATTACCCCAAGTTCATTTCTCCCTCCTCTGTGCTTTCCCCTGGACTTTATACACGTGCTTCTGTCTTCACTCAGCCAACAAATATTATGGAATGCTGTGCTGCATTGGGCCTCTTCATGGTGCTGGGGCTGCGGCAGTGAGTGAGACAGAGTCATTGCCCACATAGAGGGAAGGCATGTAATCAAATAGGAGGATGGTTTCAGATAAGGGTAAGTGCTCAGAAGAAAACAAGACTGCAAACCAGATAGAGGCTGAGTGGGTTTGGAGAAGGTGGACAAAGAAGTCTCCCAGGAGGTGACATTTGTGCTGAGCTCTGAGCAATGAGCAGAGGCAGCCATGGAAGCATCTGGAAATGAGCTGTTAGTGCAGAGGAAGCAGCACCTGCAGAAGCCCTGAAGCAGAAAGGGTATGGCATTCTGGAGGGACAGGAGAAAGCTGCTGGTGTGGCCTAAGCCGGGTGAAGGAGGTGAGGCAGGGTAGGAGATGAGGTCAGAACAGCTAGGGGTATGGGACTGAGGGCCTACTGGCCATGGCAAAGAATTCGAGTTTCATTCTGAATTGCACTAAGGAACTGTTGAAGCATTTTAGGCAGGAGAATTGTATGAAATTATTATTTTTTCTTTTTTGAGAGAGAGATGGGGGGGGCAGAGAGAGAGAGAGAGATACCACAAGTGTGGAGCCTGACTTGGGGCTTGATCTCACAAACTGTGAGATCATGACGTGAGCCAAAATCAAGAGTCTGACACTTAACCAGGTGCCCCTGAAATGATTTTTCTTTTTTAATGTTTACTTATTTTTGAGAGAGAGAGAATGAGTGGGGGAGGGACAGAGAGAGAGGGAGAGAAAATCTGAAGCAGACTCTTTGATGACTGCAGAGAGCCTGACACGGAGCTTGAACTCACAAACCTTGGGATCATGACCCGAGCTGAAGTCGGACACTTACCCGACTGAGCCACCCAGGCGCCCCTGAAATGACTTGTTGACCTGCACTGAACACTTAGGTGGCTCGCTTGCATGTGTGCGTGTTAGACTGTGAGCAGTGTGAGGGCAGGTGCCTCTGTGAACCCCTAGCACCAAGCCCAGAGTGCTGTCAGTAAACATTTGAGTAGTGAATAAATGAGCAATCTATGTTTTCTTTTGGTAAGCTCTGTTTATGTGTGTGAGTCCATAACACCATGTAAATAACACTTTCTGTTTAATAAAATCTGATCATTCTGGTGCTAGGATACTCCCTATGAATAAAGAAACATCACAGGCTTTCTCAAGACTCTAGGGTATTATTATATTCTGGATGTTCTTCTCAGCCTTTGAAGCGGTACCACAGGAATGTTAAGTAGAATCTCAATGACCAGAAAAGAATGAAAAGCCATGACATTTAAAAAATGAAAACTTATAAGTAGTGCAGTAAGTCTCATGATAGGGGTGAATACAGATATAACATCACAATGACATTTGTTCTCAAAAGGAGCCGGGGGGGGGGGGGGGAGGGGTGGAGCTGGGGATTGTAGAAAGCTGGCATCTCCTGCTAACTTGGGATTTTCTTAGTTCAACATAAGGGCAGTTGTATGTGATTTAAATTTCATTATCTTTACTTTCGTGATCTTAGAAAATACAGACTCCTGAGATACCCTGTTTTTCATTAACTACACAATAATGTCACCTTGCATTTTATGTGATTGAGGTTTTTGGACCTGACTTACAGTGTAATGATGGACGTTTACAATAGTATTTTCTGTTATAATTTTTAATCTCCAATTTATAGGTAGTCTCGTTAAAACTTGGTATTTTTTTAATCAGTTGGAAACTCTATATCTATTTGTGTCCCACTTAATAAAGCTATCCTTGGAAATCTCCAAAGGTGAAACCATAACCCAGTCCAGCAGACATGCTGTAATGGCAATCATAGCCCCTACTCATAAGAAAAGTCTTTTCTCATTACTTCTTTCCCTGCATTCACTTAAAAATTACCCTGCAGGTGATAAAGGGTTTAAAACATGGTGTATGCTAAGTACATTTTGGACTGTTTTTTGAGTTGAAAATATTTTTCTCTGCAGAGACTTCAGCAACACAGAAACACTGTGTAGTGAACAGAAATATTATTGTGAAACGTGCTGCAGCAAACAGGAGGCCCAGAAAAGGTGTGTAAAAGGGTTTAGCCCAGAGGGTGGCTTGGTTTTGAGGGAAGGAACCATACCTGATTTTGAATCCCAGTTCTGTGGGCTCGTGGCCAAGTAGCTTTGAAGAAGTCAATTGCCTTCCTCCCTGGATAAACTAGGATAAGAGTGCCTGCCTTGGAAAGTTGTCCATTTGTCTAATCGTTTGATCATTTGTTCATTCATTCGTTCAGCAAATATTTATTGTGTGCTGTGTATCAGATACTATGCTGGGTTAATGAGTGGTGGTCAGATATAATTACTATTTTCTTGTGATTAAAGACAGATTATAAAAAGGATTTAGCATAGAGTATAACACATAGTAGATATCTAGTAGAATTGTTACTTCATATTGGAACTTCTTATTTAGAGGCACAAGAGGTTTAAAAAGTTAATGATTTAATGTGGAAACACGAGGAAATCAATAACACATCAGTTGCATGGATAGGTGATAAGAAGCATCACATTCTGAATTGATACAGGATCCATGGTTGCCTTTTTACCAGCACCGGCAAGTTAGAGCCCCTGGACAATGTGTGCGAATCAGTGATTCTCTGCTATCTGCCCCCGGAAGCCAAGAAACTTGACATTTTAATTATCGTGTGAAGCCTTACTGTGAATTGAATTTACCTTCCCCATGGTTGTGGAATATTCAGAATAGCTCACAGAAGCTCATTACCGCCATCTAAAACCTTCAGGGGTCTTGAGCTGAGGTTGAAATCATTTCTCTGCTCAGCCTTCCCTGCTCTTCCCCGCTAGACATGCACATCTTTCCTTGCCGCATCAAAACTTACAAAAGGTGACTCCTTGTGGCAGATGGGAGTGGAGTGATAGCTGGTTAACTTTTGTGAGTCATCAGGGGAGCTCACTTCTCCCTGTCCTTACAATCTCAGTCAACCCAAGGCCAGCCCAGGCCTTCCTATATGGCATGAAGGCATGTTCATTAAAATACTGTGTGTTCCTGTAAAATATCAGGCTTCCCATGATTCTTCTGTTTCTGCAGACGTTATTTTGCTTATTTTTACGAACAGGGTTTTACCTCAATAGATTCCTGAACAGCAGTCTCTTAAAATTTGTCCTTTTCAAATAATATGCATTGAAAATGTGTGCATGCTGAACAGCATTGACACTGACTCAGGGCATTCCTAGAATGGGGGTCCGGAAGGGGACCAAAGATCTCTAGGACCAAAGATCTCTATTCCAGCAGAGTTGTCTCCATAAACTATTGTTTTTATGAATTTTTTTTTTACCAAGGAATATTAATGGTCACCTAGTGAAAAAAGATTTCTGTGTTCATGTAAGTTTGGGAAATGCTACATCAGACAAAAGAGAACAGTTCCTTTACTGTAGGATTTCTCAGAACCTCTCTGCCAGTGCACAGGGAGGAACTTTGAAATAGAAAGTAGCTGTCCAAACTTGGCCCCAGGACCCCTGCCTCTGCTGATGTCTCCAGTGCTCCACAAGCCCAGTTTGGGAAGTGTGGCCCTTAAGCCAACCCCTACATTTTACGAGTGGGGAAACCAAGAGCTAGATGAGGGGAAGGACCGACACAAGAGTGAGTGAGCGTGAGCCCAGCGTGCTTGGTTTCCCCAAGCGCCCCCCGTGGTCCTCAGACCCCAGAAGTCCATACTGCAGCCTTCTTCTTGTCCTCTTCCCAAAAGTGGTCACCCCTCGTCTCCATTATCTCCAGGCGGGGTGGAGGGGGGGGTTTGGCCTCTTCCCAAAAGTGGTCACCCCTCCTCTCCATTATCTCCAGGCGGGGTGTGGCTGTCCAAATATTGTTCCTTTCTGGAAGGCAGGGGCAGTGATGGAGAGCAATTGCACACCATATTTGCATTGGTACAAAACTTCAGGACTGTCTCCTTTGGCCAGAGAGAAACAGAGCTGCTGTTGCCCTCCTCTCCTGCTGGCTGTGCCCGGTTAGCCGAGCAAGCAGGTTAACCAGCTGTATGTGTGCAAGCATCCTTTTATTCTTGCGGGCGGTGTGGTTACTTGCTGACCTGAAGTCTGTTAGACCCCTTCTGCTCTCCGTTTGTATGGCAGCAGTGTATTCTGCCCCCCAACAGCTCTTAGGGGGTACAACTTCTTTTCTATTTCGTGGTTTCTTAGGATGAGAGTAAAAAAGCTGCCCATGATTTTGGCCCTGCACCTAAAGCGGTTCAAGTACATGGAACAGCTGCACAGGTACACCAAGCTGTCTTACCGGGTGGTCTTCCCGCTGGAGCTCCGGCTCTTCAACACCTCCAGCGACGCCGTGAACCTGGACCGCATGTACGACCTGGTCGCTGTGGTGGTTCACTGTGGCAGGTGAGGGCAGGCGGAAAAGCGGGGCGCACGGCGGGGTGCACGCGAGAAGGGTGCCGAAACAGAGGCAGCTATGCCTTTCCTGGGCTGTGAGACTCTGTAGTAATGGGACTTCTGAGAATGTCTTCCAGGCTCTTATCTATCATCTCAAAATAAATCCAAAATGTACTCTTCAGGATATTCTTCATGCAGTTTTAAGCCCTTCCCCAACCAGAAAAAAAGACAGTAAGAGAGAAGGCTCCTAGATACAGAGAAGAAAAGTGTTTTGCTGAAAGTCCTTTGAGCAGATATTATTTTCTTCCATAGCTATAGATACAAGCATGGAAAAGTCCACTGAAAATACACCTGTTTGTTATCCTTTGCTCAGCTGGAAGAGATTTGTGTTGTCATTCCCCTGCCCTTCTGGGTTTTAGGTAGGGGTGTGTCACTGAGCAGGATTATTTTCCTCTCCATCTGCCTGGATTGGATTTTGGTGCACAGACCATAACAAGAGGATGCGTGGTTCCACGCAGAGGAGTAGACTGATTTCCTTTTCCCCCTGCACGGCGGCGGATGCTTCGCCTCTGAAGCACCTTATTTGTCCCATGCAGAGCGGACTTGAAGTCACAGGATCCTTTCTTACATTCCCAGTGTTCTGTGTTTTGGTCGGTTATAAGCCAGCTCCGTGGTTTTCCTGAAGAGGAATTCCACCAGTTATTTTTCTAAAGAACACACGAGGCTCGTGATCTGGAAACTAGCTGTGAATGCTGGGTGGGACCTCGTGGCAGGTCTTAGGGCTGGCAGAGCCCGGTACCTGGAGGGCATTGTGGCCGAGGCGGGCAGTGGGCTGATGTGGGCAGGTGATGGGGAGACAGAAGGTGCTCAGAAGTATATACACGTTTTCAGTACGGATCTCTGTGGGTGATGACTAATCCCTAGAGCATTGGTGAGGATAAGGCAGCGACCCCTATAGGGGACCTGGAGGACAAGTGAGGTTGGGTTGCAGAATAGTGACTTTCTGTAATGAGGGCTCAAGGTCAGAGCGGCCCTGGCAGCAAGGGCCAACTGGTGCCGAGTCACACGTGCTACTAACTAGCATTCATTAAATTCTTCCCCACTAGAGACAGGACTGTCCTCCTACACAGAGCAGGGCTGGCCTTGCACATGGGGATCAGGTGGCTCTGGGCCGTGGACGCTGGGGATCTCCGAGGCTGGGGAGCTGAGCGTTCCCTCATCCACGCCAGGACCTCCTGGCCCATGGATGCAGCTGGTGCGGTCTCATTCTCTGATTTCGACCGCAGTTATTCTTTGAACCCTTGTTTCTTGGGTTCATAGCAGAGTCTGAAGGTACAGCAGTGATGAAGATCCACGGGCCCTGTTCTCATGAAGCTGAGCCTCTGGCGAGAAAGATAGATAATTAGCAAGTAAGCACACCGCCTGTCAGCACCAAAACAAAAGCACTGGGAGATGACTTCGAGTTTGAGGAACGCTATGAGGAATGAACAGGGCGCTGAGAGAGAGCAGTTGAAGGTTCCTCTTCAGGGATGGGGACTGGTGAAGCATAGCTACCAAGGTGACATCGGGGCTGAGGCCTAAGGGCTAAAATGAGCCAGGAAGGCCCACATCGGAAGAGGATCATTTCGGGCAGAGTGTCTCCAGGGCAAAGGCCTGCCGTGTGAAGAACAGGAAACCAGGGGTCCAGAACCCAGGGAGGGGAGAGAGTGGCTGGATGGCGTCGGAGAAAGGCAGGAACAGTTCGTGTGGCTTGTCTTGTATTTAAAGAAAGTGGACAGGGTCACCTGGCTGGTTCAGTCAGTACAGCATGTGACTCTTGGTCTTTGGGTTGTGAGTCGAGCCCCACATTGGGCACAGAGGTTACTTAAAAAAATTTAAAAAAAAAAAAGAAAACAAAGGCAAATTTGGCTTTTGAACTTTAGTGGTACACTGAAAAAACAAAACGGAACTCTAGATTTGGGGTTAAATTCCCTCAGTCGTGCAGATCTAACTAATAGTAACAGCTGTGTAGTTCCACTTTTTCCCATATTATGTGATACATACCTTTTCCTTTGAGCACGTGTTATTCTATATTATAGTTTAACATATTTCTAAAACTTAGATGATGCCACTCCTCAGAGTTCCCCAGTGTCTTCCTGACTGACTCACCGTGGAGTCCAAAATCCGAACCACAATACCCCATGCCCCACCTCTGTGGCCTCCTTCCTCCCCTCCCCCTGGCTCACTGGGCTCAGGCTTCCTTGCTCTTCAGTGAACCCCGCAGGAACCCCCCCACCCCTGCCATGCCCAGTACCTTTGCACCTGCTGTAAACTTCCATCACATGGTCACATGGCTCGTCACCATCACCTCGTCTCTCCTACCTCGTCTCTCAGGGAAAGTTCCTTCTGCTCAGATCTTGGGTTAGCAGAGGACTGTCACCATTGTGTATCAAATAGTACTTCCCTCTGTCACTCACCATGCTTTACTCTGCTTTATGTTTCATGGCACTTTTTTTTAAGTTTATTTATTTATTTTGAGAGAGAGCAAGCGAGAGGGAGGAGGAGGTAGGGGCAGAGAGAGAAGGAGGGAGAGAATCCCAGACAGGCTCTGCGTTGACTGTCCGTGCAGAGCCCGACGTGGGGCTCAAACTCATGAACTGTGAGATGGTGACCTGAGTCAAAATCAAGAGGCAGACACTAGACTGACTGAGGCACCCGGGTGCCCCTTCATCACACTTAGTATACATTGAAATCTATTTTAGTTTGTTCAGTGCCTCTCCAGCCCTCATCCCAAGAAAGTGGGGACCCTGTTTTCTTCACTGCTTTTTTGTCTGATGGCCAGAAGAGAGTCTGGCACATAGTAGGTGTACGGTAATTATTCATTTATATTTGTTGAATTTGAATATCTGCTTTCCCCACTGGACCGTGGGTCTTTAGAAGCCTGACTTTTTTGCATCTTTGCAGAAGATTCCTTTATGCTCACCACAGCACCACCACGTGGGTCTTCCTCCATAAATTGTGGCCAAATAAATGTGGATATAGACGTGACCTATACCCATTCTCCTGCTGAGAGAGGTTGTTCAGGTAGATCACTGCCTAAAAAGAAGTACCTAGTTTTTGAAAGAAGTTAATGTTAACTTGATAACTTGTGTTTGTTCTTTTCCAGTGGTCCTAATCGTGGGCATTATATTACTATTGTGAAGAGTCATGGCTTCTGGCTTTTGTTTGATGATGACATTGTAGAGGTTGGTATGCAGATTACTCTATAATGGGGCTGCAGCGTAGACTGTATTTGGGGGAATGTGTATGTGCGGACATTTCCTAAAATAGGCCTGTTTTCCCATAACCTGGCTTAAAAACCATGTACATTTCTCTCAAGACTAAATTCTGCTGTTCTTTATTCTCTATAGAAAGGGAGAAAGGGGTGTGACTGGGGACTAATGAGTTAACTGCGTTCTTGTTAACTGATCAGCCATAGATGTGGGATCTCTTTGTCCCCTGAAACCGTATTCATATGTAAGTCTCATTTTCCACTGTGACTAAAGCCCTCTCTACTACAGACCAAATAATAAACTCTTTATTTTCATTTTTTAAATTTTTAATTTTTTTTAATGTTTATTTATTTTGGAGACAGAGGCAGACAGGGTGCGAGCAGGGGAGGGGCAGAGGGAGAGGGAAACACAGAATCCGGCTCCAGGCTCCAGGCTCCGAGCTGTCAGCACACAGCCCAATAATAAACTTAATAAAAAGCTCTGTAAGCACTCTTTCATTATGCCAGATTCTTCTTGTATGGATTGATATTTAAAAATATGTTTTCAGTCTGTTGGACCTGGAAATCTCTATATTACACTCAAGTGTTCCCATATATTGATTTTGTTGTAAAGGAATACTAGCCGGAGAGAATTCCACACTCAGACAAGGTCCGTTTAGCTCAGAGGGTGACACTAATGGGAATGAAGTCTGACGACCTGCAAGAATTAAGGTTATTCCCCAGACCCCCCAGTTTACCATTTGAAAGACGGGCATCCTGGCTGCTTCAAAGCATGCCCACATATGTTTGCCGATAGCCTGAAGGCTGGCCTCTCTCCTCCAGGATTTGCAATGTATGTAATCATGCCCCATTGCCAGGTCTGTGGAATTAGCTGTTTGCTGTTGAAAGTTCCCAGTTGTGATTTTGTAGCAAACAGTGTTTGCTTCAGTCTTCTTGTTCATTCCATTTGTTTTTCTTCCCTTCTCTCAGTCATCCCATTAAACAGTTGTATTGTTTTCTTTCTCTTATTGCAGAAAATAGATGCCCAAGCTATTGAAGAATTCTATGGCCTGACGTCAGATATATCAAAAAATTCAGAGTCCGGATATATTTTATTCTATCAGTCAAGAGAATAACTTGAAGAACTGTGGGACGAGTTCACATGGGGGGAACTGTTCACGGCACTATTCCCTGGTTTCTCTTCAGACTTTCCTCCCCAGTGGCCCCGCCAGTGGTACTACGCCAAGTGTAATGGTCTGGCTGGGTTAGACTTTCTCTCCCTTTGGTTTTTTACATGCAGCACTACTTGTGGTTTTATTTTAGTCTGAGGTAGAGTTAACTGCAATCAGATTGTAGTAAGATTTGTATGAGTAACAGTTGCTAATTTTAGGATTGGGGAAACGCTACGCCACCGGCTACGTCTGGCTCAATTAGAGTGACATTTCCTACGGGAAGGTCTACAGTCTGTTTTGGGTCCCTGCTAAACGTCCCAAGTGGCTTCCGGGATCTCATGTCAATGCATTCCTTTAACTTGTCCCGGGAAGCACTGCTACCCACTTGTAGCTTCTCTGCCTCTTTTCTGACGCAAGGACAGAATCGGGTAGAAGTTCACCTGTTAGGGCTGCAGCTATAGCTTTAAGTTTGTGCAAGTGAAAACGTTTAAAAGTGAGTAACCTCAATACTAAAATCATCCTCCAGGTGGAACAGGGTGGAGAGAAGCTGTTCACGGTGGCTAACGCCTGCCTGGGGCTGTGCTCCCCTCGCCGCCCGCCGCCGTTAGGACCCCAGAGGCTAAGAAGGCACGGAGCTCAGGGCAGGCAGAGCCCAGAGGAGGACGCTTTTGTGGACAGTGAAAACTTAACTTTTCTTACCTTTCTACCAAAACCACGTTTCAGGAAGATACCCCTACGCCATTTGTTTTTAGTGATGCTCTACTTCCGTAAGGTCCTGTGAGTTGTATCTGTCCTTTATCTGGCGCTGCTAAGCTTTCCAAGGCATCCGCCCGGGCCGGCTGGTGTTCTGCAGGCTGTGGCCGCAGGGCTGAGCTACCGTGGTGACTGCTTCCGGCACAGCTCTCCTTAGCCAGTCAGTACCCACCACCTTCTCGGTCAGGAAGGACCCAGACACTGCAGTGTCACCACCATTGGCCGCATTGTACAGCTGTTCACCTTTTAACATTTCAGTCTGTTGACTGAGGCGCTGGCGAGTCCCAGGACTAATCAGGAACCTTCCCTAGAGGGACCACTGGAGTCAGCTGGGGGTGAAGGTGGGTCAAAGGAAGTGGGAGCGGGTGGGCGGAGGAATGAACAAAATGGCAACTTTTCTTTGGCTCAGACTCCTAGAACGCTTGACAAGACCGTTTTTTGGAAGAACCTCATCTCACTGTAGTTACTTTTACTTTTTTCACTTTTGTTATGTATGTATTTATTAGATCACTTGAGTATTGGTACCTTTTATTAAAAGGGTCAATTTGGCGTTTTGCTGTTGAGCTGGTTTTTGGATTCTTACAAATACTATGAGGCATAGATCTTGGCTTCCTTTGGGAAGTCGGTTGACTTCCATACACTTCTAAGATACTGTGAACATACTATTTTGTTACCTAATAAATCAGCGAATGAACATGCAAATGTTTGGCATAATGTGAACTCAAATTGAAATTGGAAATGTTAGCAGCCATTTTGTAACAATTAAGAGCATAGCACTTTATCTAGATGAAAACTGGATTTCTTGTCTTTAAGATATCTTGAACTGTTTATTGCTCAGAACTTAAATAAGCATGCCAACACTTCATTTGTTCATGCTTGAAGTGAAATGTTTTACTTTTCACTGGAGAAGACAAAAACAGGGTGATCTTCACGTTATTTTATACAAGTGATGAAAATATACCTTGCCTTATTTAGAGGCAAATTCATATTTATAAATATTTTGTCTTTTTTTTTTTTTCCTCATGAAACATATGCAGTAATCACTTACCTGGAAGGTGAGTATTTATTCCGTTTTTAAGAGGAGACACTTTGCAATTGAAGGCAACTGATCCGAGGAACTGTTTGTACTATATATAACCCATATATTTGACTGTAGGTTGCAGAGTTTTTTTTTTAAAAATGATGGTTCATATCTAATATATTTGGAGCTGGTTCATAAGAAAAACTATTAAAATTATCTTTGGAATGACTCTTGAGGCTAATTTGTTAGAGAAAGAAAGTTTCAATTGGAAGCCTACAGAGGTAACATCTAAATGCTAAGTCGCAGATTCACTACTGTTTTTGTTTGTTGGTTTGTTTGTTTGTTTGGATTTTTTTTGTTTTGTTTGGTTTGGTTTTGGGTGTTTTGTTTTGTTTTGTTTTGTTTTTGGTCTGTATGTGTGAAGAGTTTTTCCCAGTGACTTAACAGAAGTAATTGAAAGGGTCAGTTAAAATTCTGAATTCGTGGATAGAGTTTAGGAATAAAAACAAGTACGGAAGATAAAATGCGAAGGCATTAAAATGGTTGTGTGATGCAGGAGAAGAAGCTTGGAGAAAGACCAAAACACACTTATCCACCAACACTCCATCACAGCTTTTAAACTTCGAGCTATCTGGTAATTTCTTTCCTCTTCAGTAAATGGAACAAACACTAGGCAGCTACGTTTCCCCAGAATCATTTCGCTTTATGTAAAGACAGTAGCATGCAAACACTTTCTCTTTCACCCTTGTTCATCGTGCAGGGCAGGGAATGGTGTGAGGTAGGTGAGACCATTCTGAGGTCAACGATAGCACAAAGGCTCAGCAATACTCCCTCAAATGGCAGGGTTTTTGTGGGTCCTTTTCTGGCAGGAGTGAGTAGGCCTGCTGTATTTCTTTTAACTGCTGCAGGGTTTTAAAATAAGTTACGGTGTTTTACACCTAGAGAAGAGAAGAGTATTTGCTTTATTGGTGACTTACTGGCCGAGCATCTAGATTATGGTACAGTTTGCTAAAAAGGCATTTGTTTAAAAGTCGCTTTTTGGCAAAATGAGCTGACATCCAGTCCTGTTACGTGGATGCATTTTTCCTTCCAAGGCAACATCGAATGGACTGGTTCTCAGAGAGCCAAGGAACACAATGCAGGACGGTGTTGGTTTGACTCGGAAGCCAGTCATATTTGGTTTTACCGCCTGGTATATTTTGGATTTCAGATGAAATGGGAAAAAAAAAAAATGACAGGAGTGGTCCCTATGCATTTATTTTCATGGATATGCTTAATTTCATGGGCATGCCTAACAATGAACTATGTTCTAACTGGAGCTTAGGGCTTATTTTAGATATTGGAGTGTAGCTTTATTACAGATGGGATTTTATCTTTAAACATTGCATTTTGATCAACTTTGTATAGTCACGTGTATTAAAATATTGTGCACTAAATGTTTTGCCCTCATTTGCTATTATATGGTCAAGGCATTTATCGGCACTATTGTGATTAACTCATGTAAATGGCATGGGTCAGGGAAAATTATTTCCTACTTTTCTGCCTAATTAAATTTCTGTTTTCCAGTATTACATTAATTTATTTTTGGCTTCCATTTCTTTGTAACCAAAATAGTTACTGTATTTGTGTGGCATTCATTTCATTTTGTTGCTAAAGAAAACAAGTTTAGTTTTTATTTAAAATGATCTGTACCTTAATCTTTTTTTTTTTTTTGTAACCAAGTCAAGCACTTTAAGCAATAATGTCAATCTTGTGAAATTTCAATCAGTTTAACACCCT
This sequence comes from Lynx rufus, assembly GCF_022079265.1. Taxonomy (NCBI): domain Eukaryota; kingdom Metazoa; phylum Chordata; class Mammalia; order Carnivora; family Felidae; genus Lynx; species Lynx rufus. The sequence continues at coordinate 39,012,941 of NW_025814845.1, read as the reverse complement.
GCCTCTAAAATTGTTTGCAAAAAAAATAAATAAATAAAATAGGAATTCCCTTCCTAGAGAATTATATCTTGGTAATGTTACACACATGGACTTAAAATCCTTTTTATAAAATGTGAGTTATTGGCAAGTCTCATGTCTGGCTAATCATTCCAAATGTAATTTTGAAGCGGTGGAAATGTATAGAACATTCTGGTCATTGTGACGTATAAAGGCAATGCTACTGTCAAGGTTCTGGAGGTAACTCATCCCTTGCGCCGAGTAAAAAAAGATCAACAGAAGTAATCCAGAAACCTGTATTTGGGGAATAGCAAATTGAGGGTATCAGTGGGTAGGGGGTGGGGTGAATTAGGGGCGGTATATTAGGCATCACAGTGAATTCCTTAGCTGGGACTCTGCATATCAACACGTCCTTTCCCAGTTAGGAAATAAAAGATCCGTTCCTTAAGTAAGAAAGTAGCTTCCTGCTTCTGGCTTCTAGGCAAGAGCGGGCAGTGTGGCCCTGGCCCTGTTGTATTGACAGCCAGCCCGGGACCTCTAGGTGGTTTCCAAGCTGAGGTGGGAGGGACCCCAGCGGGGTGCACACCACTGCCTACACTGGCCTGCCAGAGTAGGGGCAGTATGTGGCTTGCAGCCCCAGACTCAAGGTTGCTGTTAAAAAGCTCAAGGCTTCCCCACCGCACCCCAGGCCCCCGCCCCCAGCCAGTCACTTCAAGGGGCCATGTGTGGGCAGGAACTTGTCATCTGAATGCATCTGTCTGGGCCCAATTATGAGAAATGCAAACCCACAGGCCAAGAGTGGGACAGTGTGCCATTCAGTCTCTCAGCTTCTGTCCCTCTTCTCTCAGGTCAAGTCAGCTGAGTGACCAAGCTGGAACAACAGAGGCTTGTGGGAAAGTCATCTGTATCCTCCATGAAGGCTGTAGGAAGGAAAGACCTCGGGAAAGCCTTTTTCTTTTCTAGGCCTGGTGTTGGCCAACTGTTAAATGGGGTCTGTAGGATAGGTCTGTCACCGCCAGAGGAACCCAGTTCCTGGGGAATAAGGAGTGTTCTCCATTTATCCTCCATTTCTGTATTTTGATTCCTAAAACACCTTTAACAGAGAAAGAAGTCTCCCTTTGCCTTCTATTTACATGAAGATAATATCTGCTAAGTAGGGAGGGTTTTGATTGTGGGGATAGTACTAAAAACAAACCACTTAGACCTGTCCTAGAGATGCCCCCAGTGGAGAGATTTCTAATGAAGCCATCATTTAGCACCTGTTACATGCCAGGTGTGTTGGGAGTTGGGGGACAAAAGGAGGAAACAGAGGATCTCCTTTCTCATTTCTTAACCTCAGAAAGAAAAGATCTGTGGAAAAGAGATTTAAATTGTGGAAGTACTGTGTGTGAGGGGAATTCACAACTGAGCACAGTTTGGCTTTTGGCCTGGGTCTCCAGGAGCAGGGGGGCAGTTAGATAAGGCAGGCGGGTTCCTCCCTCCCCTGGGTCCCATTCTCGGAGTCCCATGTTCCTCTCTGCCTGCTCCGAGGGAGGGACGGCACATCTTTAATTTTTTTTTTAATGTTTATTTATTTTTGGGAGAGACAGAGACAGAATGCGAGTGGGCTAGGGGCAGAGAGAGAGGGAGACACAGAATCGGAAGCAGGCTCCAGGCTCTGAGCTGTCAGCACAGAGCCTGATGCGGGGCTCGAACTCAAGAGCCGTGAGATCATGACCTGAGCCAAAGTTGGACACTCAACCAACTGAGCCACCCAGGTGTCCCAGCACATCTTTAAAACCAGTGTATAAATCTGTTATGTTGCAGCAATGGACTTGAACGTTTTGCCTCTTAATTTCATGTCAAAAGAGCCAGAATTTTGAAAGTCTTAACAGAGGATTTTTGAATAAGATAAACAATCCCTTTACATTATTACCAAGTAATTGGAGCCTGTCTGAACTTAGCAAGACCGATCAGGGCAGGAGAGTTTCTAAGCTATGCGACTAATGACTTTATTGACTTAACAACTGTGTTCCCTTTTTTGAGTTCCTTTATGTTTTATTATTTTTTTAATGTTTATTTATTTTGAGAGCAAGGGAGCACAAGCGGGGGAGGGACAGAGAGCGAGGGAGAGAGAATTCCAAGCAGGGCTTCGTGTTCAGCGTGGAGCCCAACGTGGGGCTCGATCCCATGACTGCAAGATCATGACATGAGCCGACATCAAGAATTGGACGCTAAACCAACTGAGCCACCCACGCGTCCCAAGTTCCCTTCTGTTTTACAAGTGCTTTGAACAAAGCACATTAGGTAGGAGCTTACAAACAAATGAAAAGCTCCGTTTTGGTTGTGAGACACCAGAGTCAGAAACGACATTAAATGTTGTAAAAAGGATTCCTGATTTTGTGCTCATTCCCCACATGATCATTCATGATAAAGTTTTTATTGATGACCCTGGCGTCGAATATCCGCGTTGTAAGTTAACGTGGACGCATCTTCACAAGTGAGCACACAGGTTCTGCTAAGGCAGTGTGGGATTCCACAGAAACTCCGAGAAGGTTGGGCGCTTGTGTTGTGGGTTGAATTCTTATTTTGTTTTTACCTCCTCCTTCTCACAGGAGGGAGCTTGGAGAAGAAAACAGATGTAGATTTGACTTGGCAAGAGGCAATGTAATTTAATAGTTGAAGCCACCATTTCTGTGTATTTAACCAAGTCCTCCTGAGATCCAACTCAACTGTACTTGTATTCAAGAGGCTTTTAATCCACCTTACCTGAGAGAACATTCTGTACTGGGATAACTGAAAATAAACACACAATTAAAGAGTGAGCCTTCATCCTTCCTGTAGCAAGCTGAGTCTCTTCACTAAGGAGCTCTTTTCCAGGTGAAAATTCCCTGTTTCCCATGCTGAGGGGTAGGAAAATATCTTTTTTTTTAAGTTTATTTATTTATTTGGAGAGAGAGAATTCCAAGCTGGCTCCGCTCTGTCAGTGTGGAGCCGGACGCGAGACTGACCCACCCAGGCACACCGGAAAATATTTTTAATGGGTGATAAAAGCTGCGTGAAGACTCATTCACCCCCACCCCCAGAATAAATTGTTTGGGAAAACTCTGAAGAGAGGTTGCTTCTGCTCATTTTTCCATCTCTGCAACCCCAAAGCCCAGAGAACAAAAATAAGTATGAGCTGCCAACCTAAGTTGGTCCTCTATGCCAATCTGGACTTTGAACAGAAGGAGGGGTGAAGGCTGTGGAGACGATCCCTCTTCCTGGATGTTCATTGATTGACCTGGTCCCTCAATTATGTCCTCTGAGGAGTCTGGAAGTTTGTGAAACTTGCCTCAGAATCTGTCTTCGAGTGGGAATTTGTACAGAATGTAGAAGAATAAGGGGGTGTGGCTCTCTGGAGGGGAATAAGACCCATCTACCAGTCTTCTAGCCTGGGTCTCACTGCTGCACCTGCCCCAATCTGCATTTGCCCTGCAGGATTAGATGAGCCCCAGGGAACCCTAGAGGTGCCTCTGGCCCATGTACAGCCTACAGATGCTACGCCATTTTAGTTACTGTCCTGATCTCTGACGAGAGAATTTTAGGCTCAATTCAGTGGCAATGTGGAAAGTCCTCCCGGACTCGGAATCCGCTCCAGGTTCTCGTGCGGGTTGGTCACCAGTTGGTGCCCTCGGCAGAGCATGTGGGGAGAGCAAGGGATCAAAAGCCATAAAATCTTTTTTTTTAATTTTATTATTATTATTTTTTAATATATGAAATTTATTGTCAAATTGGTTTCCATACAACACCCGATGCTCATCCCAAAAGATGCCCTTTTCAATACCCATCACCTACCCTCCCCTCCCTCCCACCCCCATCAACCCTAAGTTTGTTCTGTTTTTTTTTCTGACAAATACCTTTTTTTTTCAATATATGAAATTTATTGTCAAATTGGTTTCCATACAACACCCAGTGCTCATCCCAAAAGGTGTCCTCCTCAATACCCATCACCCACCCTCCCCTCCCTCCCACCCCCCATCAACCCTCAGTTTGTTCTCAGTTTTTAAGAGTCTCTTATGCTTTGGCGCTCTTCCACTCTAACCTCTTTTTTTTTTTCCTTCCCCTCCCCCATGGTCTTCTGTGAAGTTTCTCAGGATCCACATAAGAGTGAAACCATATGGTATCTGTCTTTCTCTGTACGGCTTATTTCACTTAGCATCACACTCTCCAGTTCCATCCACGTTGCTACAAAGGGCCATATTTCATTCTTTCTCATTGCCCTGTAGTACTCCATTGTGTATATAAACCACAATTTCTTTATCCATTCATCAGTTGATGGACATTTAGGCTCTTTCCATAATTTGGCTATTGTTGAGAGTGCTGCTATAAACATTGGGGTACAAGTGCCCCTATGCGCTGTATGCCCTGTATCCCTTGGGTAAATTCTTAGCAGTGCTATTGCTGGGTCATAGGGTAGGTCTATTTTTAATTTTTTGAGGAACCTCCACACTGTTTTCCAGAGTAAAAGCCATAAAATCTGAGTTCAAGTCCTAACTGCCATCCTAGTTGGATGGTGCTAGAGATCTGTCACCTAAGTCAGACGTCGGACACAATGTTGGGGTTAGGGTGCTAATGAATGGTATTTGCAAAGGGGCCCTTCTGCACAGGCCTCTAAGGCAGATAAAAACACAACTGCTGACAACAATGGAAAACATGTAATTGCTAGTTTAAAATTTTTTTTTAATGTTTATTTATTTTTGAGAGAGACAGAGACAGAGCACAAGTGGGGGAGGAGCAGAGACCGAGGGAAACAGAATCCGAAACAGGCTCCGGTCTCTGAGCTGTCAGCACAGAGCCCAACGCGGGGCTTGAACCCACGAACTGTGAGATCATGACCTGAGCTGAAGTCAGATGCTTAACCGACTGAGCCACCCAGTTTCAATAATTAAGTTCTGGGATACCATGGTGTACTGCTTTTTTTTTTTTTTTTTTAATCTAACCACATCTTCCAGACGTGAAAGACAAGACTAAACAGAGCTGAGAACAAGAAAAACAGCCCGGACAGGCGGGAGCTAGCTTGCGACAGATAACATTTTAGATGTTGTTAGGAGCTGACCTGGCACTCCGGCTGGGCCACCGTGTTTTCTGGTTGGACACACCCAATGTCACAAAACACCAACCTCAAACAAGGTTATGCCGTGACCACGATGAAGTGACACAAAAAACAAGACCACGTCATAATTTTATCTAAGCCCAGGCAAAAACAAGGTCACTGCAAGCCACAAACTACCAAACATTCATTTCTCTCACCGAAGTCTGAGTCACTGCCGCTGCTCTACTGGTGACAGCATTAGCTTTGCTCTCATCTGTCCTAGGTGAGATTTATTGTGATACGCCATCAAAGAATATCCCCACTTCCCGACAGCACTCGTTCCAGAGCAAACCCCTGTTCCTTGGACCTTCCCCCAAATTACCAGACCAAAGCCCCAATCCCACTGGATCTTTCTACACGCTGTTCCCGAGGGCCCCACGCTTCCGCACCATGTGTGGTCTCGCTGCTGTGAACATTAAACACGATCCATTCAGCTTCAGTTGTGTTCCTGGTGGTCCGGCTGGAGAGCATCCACACAGGAGTGTCCTACACTGACAGATAAGCCACTTCCTGGGGTTGGCCTGGATCGGCTATCCTCCTGGCTGGGGAAAATGAGCCACACACATTCAAGGTTGTCATTACAGGAACTTAACAGTTCCTGTAGAGGCTTCTTACAAGTGACTTCGGATAAATCCAGACCTCAGTTTTTCCTAACCTGTAAAATGAAGTTAGAGCAGGACTGTGATGAGCAGAAAACCGCTGGAGAGTATGGTAGGCATACAACGTGAGGATTATGAGCAGGATAGGGTATCTATTGCTCATTGTTTATGGATCCCTGGTACCTGCATATTTACCCACACTTAGAATTTCTCAGGCTCAGGTATGACTCTCAAGAGCCCCCTTGAGTTCACCCAAGTGTCAGAACCCCTATTTTGAGGCAGGGTCTGAAAACTCGTGAGATGGGCCTGAGTTCCATCTGTAGGGAGGGTGCAAACTCTACTTGAGGAATTCCCATTCTCACCAACGAAGAAGGTCTCAGTTCTGTCTGGACCTTGTTATGTATGCTGAATAGCTTTTTAGAATTACAGAGGCAGTGAGGGGTGAGGGCCACTGAGAGGTGGGGAAGCCCAGGGTCCTAGAGGTGATTCAGAACATGGTGCAGGGTCCAGTGCCCTCTAATGGGAATGACCTAAACATACCCCTGAATTTTCTCAAAAGAATTACTGTTTGTCTGCTTTTATTTTATATACGTTATTTGTCCATGGGTTTTTTGTTCATTACAAACAAACCCTGAACCTGACAACAGTTATGTTGAATCCACATCGAGGCTTTAGTTAAACAGGCCCTCACTTTTCTGCAAGATGACGCAGTGGAGCAAGGTATGGGCGGGGTCACAGGAGAGAAGAAAACGATCTCTTTGAAGACAGAGGAGTGTTGCTTTCACATCCGAAGCTTCATGCCTGGAAAAGGCTGTAGAGTGAAAACAAGTGCTTGATATCAGGCAGGAGCTAGAGGAGAGGAACCTAAGACAGGAGAGCAGAGGGCAGTTGATTCCTGGTCCTATGTAGCTTGTTAATGTTACTAAGCAGGAAGGGAAGAATAGAAAAAGAAGAAAGGAAAAAATATGGCATCACTGAGGAACTGATATAAAGAGTTCAGTGAAACATCTGACGGCTACTTTCATGTTTGGAAGGTAAAAGGACGGAGTGCCCCACAGCAAGCCAGCTAAGGTGACAAGGCGTAATTTTAATCCTTACGGTTTTGCCCAAGGGAAAAGATACTGTTCTCTCTTTTTTCTGCTATTCACATTTTGGTGAACGTTCTTTGCAAGCTATTGATTTTTGTGCACAAACACCGTAAGACCTCTGCAAGGGTGATATGGGGGTAGGGATTCATTTATTGTTTTAGAGTTTCTGGAAAACTCTTTTGCATTTGGGGGCAGCCTTACATTATTTTTTCTGGAGGTGTGTATTTGTTTTTTTTTTTTTTTTTAATTTTTTTTTTCAGCGTTTATTTATTTTTGGGACAGAGAGAGACAGAGCATGAACGGGGGAGGGGCAGAGAGAGAGGGAGACACAGAACCGGAAACAGGCTCCAGGCTCTGAGCCATCAGCCCAGAGCCTGACGCGGGGCTCGAACTCACGGACCGCGAGATCGTGACCTGGCTGAAGTCGGACGCTTAACCGACTGCGCCACCCAGGCGCCCCTGGAGGTGTGTATTTGTAATCATGTCTGCTGACCCTCAACTGTAGGGTATAGACAACAGAACTTTAATTACAATTAGGCTCAGGGTTTTTCTCTTCTGCATTTAGACAAATGAGGGAGTGACGTATGGACAGAACGTCTATAGTGACATCTGGGGACAGGAGCTGTGAATAAGAGAATGAGGTGTGAGAAGAACATCCAGGAAGAAAAATTGCATCGCGGAGCCGAAGGGAACAGGGAGAGATAACGGTTATTCCTCTCAGGCATGGCTGGTCAGTGTGTGACTTCTGTCACACTGAGATTCAGATGAAGGTGACTGATAGGATCTATTCTAAAATAGATTTCAGGAAGGATCTATTCTAAAATAGATTTCAGATTTATTTCAGGGCAAATAAATACACACACTTATTTAAACTTTATTATAAGAAAACTTAAAGATGTATAAAAGTAGGATAGAATACTGAACCTCCATGAACCCACGACCGGTCTTCAGCAGTTAATTATGGCTGGTCTTGTGTTAGACTGATAGAATTTTCAGTTCGCACTGGAAAGTTACCCAAACTCACAAGCCTCCAACTCTTCTGGATATCTAATAAATATATGAGGCATTAGTACAGTTCAGATTAACAACTTGCTCTAAGGGATTACCTGTCTTTCTTGTCATTCCTCTAACGTCATTCCTTGAACCTGAAATGTTTCTGCATACAAGTGGAGACATTTTTGCAACACAGAGATTTATGGTGGAGGTAGGCTTAACTTGTATAATGGCTAAATAATATGAAATATAATGCTGAAGCTGCAGGGTTTGAGGGTGACCACATTTATTTGGAAAATAATGATGAAAATAATGGCCCTTCTATTAGTTATAAACTAATCTAGATTTTAGAAGACGGTCCTCCGTATGTTTACGCAAAAGTGAAAAGTTTTATGGCTCCGATCTCTCTCATACGCCTTCTCTTCTAGGTCTTCACTTTTCCATCTACCCCTTCTCTTTCTGGAATTTTCCAGAGAAATGGGGCCAGGCTCAACATTTCTATTTGCCTCCATCCTTTCCTGTTGGTATTTTCGCTCAAGAACAGATCTCGCCGATAAGTGGAGTAAACGGATGAACGCTAAAGTGGAAAGGAAGTTCCGGGTTAACAGGAACCGGATGCCCTGAGCTCTTAGCAAGACTTGCTCGATTTGCTTTCCAAGCTGGTGTGGCCTGGCGTCAGGCAGGAGGGCCTGGCCGCAGACAGGACCTCAGAGCTGCAGGGTCTGGGCAGGGAAAGAGAAACAGGTGGTCTTAGCAGTCGGGGTAGAGCAGAGACCTGAGGGTCTTGTGCATGAGATTTCTCCCTCCCCACCCCGTTGTCCAAGTGGGCTAGGGCTGAGGTTTTCAAACTTTTCACTTAGTAGCACGATCTTTTCTGAAAAATAAAATCTTATGTAGAACCTCACTGTGGGTGTATATAGTAGTTTATATCACATTTTATTAGTCTACATTCCTTTTATAAGTTTGCTTTATAAAGCTAATGAGAACAATGAGACTACTTGATGAACCTGGTATTTCGAAAGTGGCCGCGTTTTATTGGTCCCGGGACCCAGCTTTATGAATTTTGTTTTGCTTGCATAGGATTAAGAAAATCCAAGCTCAAACAGATATATGATTACAAATAATGTTTTGGGTTTTGTTTTTGTTTCTTTGTTTCTGTTGTTTTTTAAAAAGCTGTCTTGCAAATTCCAGTATTCTTTTCAGTAAAGAAAGTGGGGGAATTTTGTTTTTGAAATCTTCATAAAAATAAGTTAACCTCTGAAGTTATTTCAGCTGGAAGTCTCCAATGAATTTAAATATGATTTATAACACACTTGAGTATGTCTGTTGATTATTAAACCACATTATATTTAAAAAGTAAAATCCTAATGGGGTGCCTGGGTGGCTCAGTGGGTTAAGCATCTGACTTCAGCTTAGGTCATGATCTCGGGGTGAGCTCAGGCCCCCATCTGGTCTCACACACTCTCTCTCTCCCTCTCCCTCTCTCTCTGCAACTCATGGGATTCTCTCTGTCTTCCTCTCTCTGCCCCTTGCTCACTTGTGCCTTCTCTCTCTCTGTCTCTCAAAAAAAAAAAAAAAAAAAAAAGGAAAATCCTGATGAAAACATTTCTGGAACCCCTGAAAGCAGGGTTGTGTGGAACACAGTTTGAAAACTACCAATCTGGTCTTCAAAAAGTAAGGCTTCCTTTATTTCCTTACCCAAACATCTTTCAGCCCAAACATGGCTCGCACCCCCCCCCAAGATGAGCACATTGAGCTGATTTTCCCCCAAGCTTTATTGAAATGTAAATGACGCACAACACTGTATCCATTTAAAGTATACCAGGTAAGGGGCGCCTGGGTGACTCAGTCGGTTAAGTGTCAGACTTTGGCTCAGGTCATGATCTCACACTCTGTGAGTTTGAGTCCCACATCAGACTCAGTGCTGACAGCTCAGATTCTGTCTCCCTCTCTCTGCCCTCCCCCACTCACGCTTTGTCTATCTCTTAAAAATAAACATTTAAAGAAAAAAGTGTACCAGGTAATGATATAATACACATATATGTGGCAAAACGATTACCACCATTACCTTAGTTAATATCCATCACCTCAAATAGTTACAGTGTTTGTTTGTTGTTGTTGTGAGAACTTAAGATCTACTCTCTTAGCAACTTTCAGATAAGGTTGATTGAGCTCATTTTGACTGTTTCTCTAAGATAGCACTGTTGGTCGGAGGATGGAAAGGAGGATAAAGTAGTCAGCTTGTTCTGCCTGGGTGGGTTCCAGGGCCAAATAAATCAAGCAGGTGAACTTGATGCCCATGGCTTCTTCAGTCCTTCCATCAAGACTTCTCTCTGTTCAGTATTCCCTGACTCAGACCCCATTTCTGCACGGAGTTTGTTGGCTATCCTGGTAAATCCATTTGGCTGCTGTGTCTACCCTTTTGTACCCTTTTGTAAGTACTAGTTATTTGTATTACATATTTATTGAGCAACTGCTATGTGCAAGATACTAAGCCAAGCACATTACATGAGTTACCGCCTTGGGTTCCCACAACAACCCTGTGAGATGGGGTCTAGTATTATTCCCATCTACGGATGGGAAAACTGAGGCTGGCACTTCTGAAGCTTGCTGTTCTGCCACCAAAGCTACCTGGTTCGAATTCCAGGTACAAATAATGAGGTGGTTTAGAACCAAGCTTTTGTTCATCTGAAGAACAGATTTTCTTTCAGTAACAGAGCGGTTAAGAGCACAGGCGTTGAAATCAAATCACCATGAATTTGAATATAGGCTCTGCCACCTACCTGCAGTGTGTTCTTTGTCAATCTCAGTTTCCTTATCTGTAAAATGGGGATGAGGATAATAATAGTACTTATGTCTAAACATTATGCGGATTAAATGAGAGGAAATATGTCAGACAGGTAACACAACTCTTGCCTCTGAGTTCAGTGCATTCAATACATTCGATGCTATAAGTGTTCAGAAAGTATTAGTTATTATTTTGTCATTATTAATTCATTAATAGGTCTGGACTGGCTGAACACGATGGTACCAGTCAAATCTTCCACTTATGCACATATTTAAAATAGGAACAAACGAAGTTGCCTGGATTAATTTCAGAGAAGAAGTGAGACTATGCTAATACCATTTAGATGACTGGTTTTATTCTTTTAAGGTATGATGGCCTCTGAGAGGTGCTAGCTCATGTTTGGTGTCTTCTGTGGCCTAGTTCCTTTTTTTCCTTATAGTTTTTTTTTTTTTTTTAAACATTTATTTATTTTTGAGAGGGAGAGACAGAGCATGAGCAGGGAAGGGGCAGAGAGCAAGGGAGACACAGAATCAGAAGCAGGCTCCAGGCTCTGAGCTGTCAGCATAGATCCCAACGCGGGGCTCGAACCCATGAACTGCAAGATCATGAATGACCTGAGCCGAAGTCGGATGCTAACCGACTGAGCCACCCAGGTGTCCCTGCTGTGGCCTAATTCCAAGGTTACTGCTCCTCCTCCATACCTGCCATGTAAACCTTTTGTTTTAATAAATAAAACATATTCATAACTCAGATTTTATTTATTCATTTTTTAAGTATTTATTTTTTGAGACAGAGAGAGAGTGTGAGTAGGAGAGGAGCAGAGAGGGGCGCCTGGGTGGCGCAGTCGGTTAAGCGTCCGACTTCAGCCAGGTCACGATCTCGCGGTCCGTGAGTTCGAGCCCCGCGTCGGGCTCTGGGCTGATGGCTCAGAGTCTGGAGCCTGTTTCCAATTCTGTGTCTCCCTCTCTCTCTGCCCCTCCCCCGTTCATGCTCTGTCTCTCTCTGTCCCAAAAATAAATAAACGTTGAAAAAAAAAAAAAATTAAAAAAAAAAAAAAAAAAAAAAAAGGAGAGGAGCAGAGAGAGAGGAGAGGGAGACACAGAATCCGAAGCAGGCTCCAGGCTCTGCGCTGTCAACACAGAGCCCGACGCGGGACTCAAACTCACAAACCCACGAGATCATGACGTGAGCCAAAGTTGGACACTTAACTGACTGAGCCCCTCATAGCTCAGATTTTAAATCACATTTACAGATGAGGAACACTTCTGGGCCCAAACAGGTTAACAGTGAAGCGACTATTACTAGAAGGAACGCATGCCCCTACCCCCCACCCGGTGCAGTTTAAGCCTAAAGAGCAGAGACTTAATGTCAGAGAACATAAGGTTAGTGTTTTATGTCTTCTTTTCCTTTAGGGCAACAAAGTCAGCAGATCAGGGTCTGGGCATAGGTGTTTGCTGCTCTGGCCAATCCGTGGAAAGAAAGGGCAGAAGGAGCTGAGGTCATCAACTCATCATTCCTGTACTTGAAGTGAACTTGGCCTGGGAGCAGCTTTGGGACAAATTTTGCCCTCCTGAGAGCTGTTCGTGCTGCTGGTGTCTAAATAAGTCAGCATTTTCTCCATAAGCGCCGTTTCTGCACTTGGGAAAGGACAAGGGGCCTGCCGGTTGCTGGCCGCCCTCGTGCACGCAGCTGGGCCTCAGCCGGGCTTGCAGAGGCCCTGACTCACAGATACTGGGATCTCTCCCGGGCCTAAAGGGACAGTCACGGGGGCCCACGTGGAAGGGCTTCTCACTTCCTGTCCATCCACTGAAGACTGGCCCCGCTGCTCCAAATCTATAGCAATTTTGCAGCCCCTTTTCTGAGCCATTTAGGGATCTCCTACTGGGCTTTTTTTTTTTTTTTTTTTTTTTTTAAATTCAGAAACACCCTTGCTTTCCCTAGCTCCGGTCAGATGTGTTTATTGTTTTTTTAAAGAGATACTTTACCTTGGGGCACCTGGGTGGCTCAGTCAGTTAGTTCAGTGTCCAACTTTGTCTCCGGTCATGATCTTGTGGTTCGTGAGTGCGAGGCCCTCATCGGGCTCTGTGCTGACAGCTCGGAGCCTGGAGCCTGCTTCAAATTCTGTCTCCTCCTCTCTCTGCCCCTCCCATGCTCATGCAGTGTCTCTCTCTGTCTCTCAATAATAAATAAATGTTAAAAAATTTTTTTTAAAAAGTCATTTCCTATAATTCTACAACATGGATATATCATAACTTATTTAAAGAACAGTTATGTTCTTGCTATTATAAGCAACCTTGTAGTAAGTATCTTTGCAAGGGACTCATTAAACTTTTTTTTTTAAAGAGATCTCTATGCCCCACATGGGACTTGAACTCATGACCCCTGAGATCAAGTGTTGCATGGTCTACGGCCTGAGCCAGCCAGATGCCCCCTGTGAAACCTTTTGGACAAGAGCTAACACTGAACTTCAGAACTATTTGGGCTTACGAATGCCCAAAGAGATATTTTAGTTTCATGTTTATTTGACATACACAGACCCTGGAGCTATCATCTAAGGGTAGTAACCGCAGGCATAATTTTAAGATTACTGGAACACAGTATAAAATGGGCTTGATGTCTATTCTCATCTGGTGTTTTGGATTCTTTCAAGTGTCCTAGAGCCAAAAGAGGCTTGAAAGTTGATTATGTGTGTTTTTCCATTGTTACCCTTTCACCAGGGTCTAGAATTGCCAACTGGTTCAATTGTGAGACTTATCTTTTTGCTGAAATGTTTTTCCTTGATTTGGGAGTGGGTTTTAACAGTTGCCAAAGTCACACGATTTAAATTAAAAATGCCACAGAGTGTATTCTCATCCTGCTCTTCTTGAGATAAAACGTGGGGGATCTGAAATTTGAAGAGTAGGACTTGGAAAGGAGCAGGTAGGACTTCAGAAGCTACAGTTTCAAAGTCTTCATGAAAGTGATGCCATCACACGTTGCTTTGACTTTAGACTCTCTTGAATACTCTTGTTTGTCTGTCAGACCATCCCTGGGACAACGATTAATAAACCCCGTCCAGCCCGAGTGGAGGGTTACTCCCAAACCCTGAGGGAGGTGAATACAACAGGAGTCAGAGACTGAAGTCCAAAGCCAAGACTATGCCTGGAGCAGTGGCTCTCCAACTGACTGTGTCTCAGGGCCAGTGGGAAGCTTTCGGCAGCACCGTGTCCCGGGTCTCACCCTCACGTACCCCACGTCTAACTAATCACAGACTCCAGGAGTGGTTATGGCTCCTCCACGAACATGTGTTACATCAGTGGGAACAAGTTATGAGTATGTAGTCTGCAATAATTACATGAATGATAACACTACATTTATGTTTACGGTGGCTTTAAGGATTATCGTAATACATTGAAAGATAATATTAGGCTGATAGGTCAACTTGAAAGAAACTGACATGTAGACTTGCGTGACGATGACAAGTGTAAATCTGATACCTCTGTCTCCTCATGCCGCAGGCCTATTCCTTCACCTTCAAGAAAAATGTCAACCACATGGGCGTCCCTTCACGTCCATTGTCAAATGCCTAGACCAAGCCACGTTTCTGTTTGCCTGGACCAACCTTCTGGATTGCTCCCTCCAGTCTATTCATGGCACAGCAGCCTGAGGGATTGCCTTTACCTTTTTACTTTGAAAAATGGCAAACCTGCAGAAAACTTGCAAGAATAGAATAATAAGCACATATATACCTTTACCTAGATTTATTGGTTGTAATATTTTACCGTATTTGCTTTATCTCTTTATATATGTGTATCTTTTTTTTTTAAGTTTATTTATTTATTTTGAGAGAGAGAGAAAGAGACAGAGAGAGAATGAGCAGGGGAGGAGCAGAGAAAAGGGGAGAGAGAGAGAGAATCCCAGGCAGGCTCCGCGTTATCAGTACAGAGCCAGATGTGGGGCCTGAACTCACCAAGTGGGGAGATCATGACCTGAGCCGAAATTAAGAGTCAGATGCTTAACCGACTGGGCCACCCAGATGCCCCTATATATGTGTATCTTATTGCTATCACTATTACAATTATTTATTTATTTATTATTTATATATTTATTTCTTGCTGCTCTACTTCGAGTATGCAGGAGACATCGTGGCCCTTCACCTCTAAATATTTCAGTCTGTATCCTCCAAGGACAAGGGCATCCTCTTCATACCAACTACATACAGCCCAATGATCAAATTCGGGAAATTTGACATCGATTCAATACCATTATTAATAAACGGTCCACATTTAAATTTCACCGATTGTCCCCAAGATAGCCTTTATAATTTGTTTCTTCTAGGATCCAATCCCCAACGTACATTTAGTGGCCATGTCTTTAGGCTTTCTTAACCTCAGACTTTGTCTTTCATAAATTAGGATTTTTGAAGAGTGCAGGCCAGTCATTTATAGAGCACCCCTCCCTTTGGATTTGTCTGAGATTTCCTCACGAGTAAATGCAGGTGATTCATTTGGGTAGGCTCCTTCTCAGAGCATCACAGCAGGGATCCGACAGACCGTTGGACAGCTGGTGCTTCTGTGGGTTTGTCACCCTCCGGTGGCCTGTCCCTCAGGTAACCTTTCCACGCCCTGGCCACAGAGCCCCGCACCGCCTCATGGCCACTTCTCTTTACCTTCCCTCCTCCCATCCACTCCCTTCCTCTCCCTGTACTCCCGCCGCACTGGGCTTCTTCGAGTTCCTTGAGCCGGTCACCCCTGTCCCTGGGAAGCTCTTCCCACCCCATTCTACTTGCATTTGGTCAGTCTGTACATTCCAGGAGTTCAACTATAGCAGAGAGAGACAGAGAGAGAGAGTAAGGAATCACCATTATTTTGAAATGGAAGTCACAGCAAGATGATTTTTGTTAAAAACATTTTACCTCCCTAAGGCTACTTGTCTTTCGTTCTCTTTGCTTCAGTTTTTAATGCCAGATTGCCCAAAAGGCAGGCTGAGCTATAACTGGGACTTGGCACACGCTGATGTACAACCCCAACTCCATGTGACAGGCTTAGGTTTTGGTGGAGTGTTTTTTTTTTTTTTTTTTTTTTTTAACAACAAGAGAATCTAAAAGGCAGCGTTTTAAAAATCAACTTTTAATTGGATTTACAGCAAGGTTGCAAAGATTATCGAGAGTTCCTGTAAATCCCCTCACTCCTTCCCTCTGTTGTTAACATCTCACCTTCCCTTGGTACTTTGTCAAAACTAAGGAATCAAGATGGCCATGTTATTTTTCGTTTTTTCAACGTTTATTTATTTTTGGGACAGAGAGAGACAGAGCATGAACGGGGGAGGGGCAGAGAGAGAGGGAGACACAGAATCGGAAACAGGCTCCAGGCTCCGAGCCATCAGCCCAGAGCCTGACGCGGGGCTCGAACTCACGGACCGCGAGATCGTGACCTGGCTGAAGTGGGACGCTTAACCGACTGCGCCACCCAGGCGCCCCATTTTTCGTTTTTTTAATGTTCATTTATTCTTGACAGAGTGGGAGAACGCAAGTGGGGGAGGGGCAGAGAGAGAGAGAGAGAGAGAGAGAGAAAGGGAGACAGAGGATCTGAAGCGGGCTCTGCGAGGACAGCAGAGAGCCTGATGTGGGGTCGAATCCACAACCTTCGAGATCACGACCTGAGCAGAAGTCTGACACTCAACCGACTGAGCCACCCAGGGGCCCCTGGCCTATTATTAGTAACTAACTTCCTGACTTCATTCAGATTTCCCGACTTGTGCCACTAATGTTCTCGTCCTGTCCTAGGATCTAATCTAGGACAGGACAACACATTCAGTTGACATGTCTCCACAGCCTACTCTGATCTGGAGTAGTTTTGCGTTTATTCCTTGTTTTTCATGATTTTTTTAAAAAAAAAATCATTCAACAAACTTTTACTGATACTTTTTACAGAGTACAACATGAGGACTCAATATATGTATGCATTGTGAAATAATTACCACGATCAAGTTAATTACCATGTTTTTCATGATCTCGACAGTTTTGAGGAGTACTGATCAGATATTTTATACAATGTCTTTCGATTTCAGTTTTCTGATGTTTTTCTTTTTATTAAAAAAATTTTTTTTAACGTTTATTTATTTTTGAGAGACAGAGAGAGACAGAAAACAAGCAGGGGAGGGGCAGAGAGAGAGGGAGACACAGAATCGGAAGCAGGCTCCAGGTTCTGAGCTGTCAGTACAGAGCCTGATGCGGGGCTCGAACCCAGGAACCGTGAGATCCTGACCTGAGCCGAAGTCAGTTGCTTAACCGACTGAACCACCCAGGTGCCCCTGTCTGATGCTTTTCTCATCATGGGATCAACGATATGAATTTTAGGAAAGAAAACCTCAGAGGTGAGGGGTCTTCTCATTGTCTCCAGTCAATGGGTGTGTCCTACCAACTGGACTGACCACTGTCGTATTAATCTTGGTCCCTCGGCTAAGGTCATATCTGCACCCTTCACCACTATAACATTATTTTTCCCATTCCATACTCCATTCTTTGGAAACAAGTCACCAAATCCAGCTCACATTTGGGGGCGGGGGTGGGGACAAAGGCAGCTTCAAAATTGTGAGCGTACGTGCTAGTTTCGCCATTTAGAATTAATTTTTTTTTTTCAACTGCTTCTGGGGTCAGAGGGGCTATATTCTTTTGAAGTGTTGTGATCAGACCCTGCTCCAATACCTCCCTGATGCTAATTCCAAATGCTTTAATATGATTTGGCATTTCCAAGCTGGTTCATAACCAGAACTAACAAGGTTTGGCCGGGAAGTTTATATTGAAATAGTTTTAATTTTGTAAAGATACCTCTATATTCACATACTTATTTAATAAGTAGATATTTATTGAGTGCATCCCATGTGCCAGGCGGTGCTGGGGAGTCATGGACACATTTCTTCACCCTGCAATTTGGCATGGGGGAATGAATAGAATCACAACTACTTATGGGGGGCCTGGGACAACCTAGACATTGGCTTTGGGTGCCCTATATCCCTTATGAAATCTTTTAGCAGTCCTGCCAAAAGTAAGGTTTCACTATCCCTGGTTGATTTTAGTTTAAAAATTAATTTATTTTTTAATCAGAAAAGCTCAGCATCAAAGATTTATGGCGAAATATAGGAATTCATCACCCATAAGCCATGCAACCCCCAGAAGTAATCCACACTCACCTGTTCTAGCCATTTCTCTTGGTGTTTACCTCTGGATTTGTAAATAATACGCTTGCATCATCATTAAAATTTAAAAGATGCGTTTAAGGCAAAATAGAATACAGACACAGAGCACCACACAAAGTCAATGAATGGTTTAATGGGATATAGTGAGCCGAGCACCTTGTAACTACTAAGACGAAACAGAACTTTGAGACACATCCCTCCATGTGCCCCAGCCTTATCATTGTCCCTCTTTTTCAAGAAGTAACCACTCTGTTGACTTCTCTTGCTATCACTTTCTTGTGTTTTTAAAATAGTTTCATCACCTGGTGTGCATCCTTGGGCACTATGGTTTGTTTATTTTTCATCATTTAAAAAAATCGTTACGTCTTTTGAGTTTCTTTTAATCTAAAGTTTCTTCTTATCCTTTTTTTTCCTCCCCACCAAAACCCACAGTCAGGATTTTCTTGGTTTTAATCTTGGAGGGTGTCTTTGGCAGGACGTTGCCCCAGTGCCTGGACTCCCTTGTATACCAGCTAGCTATGCAAATAGAGACAACCTGCCCTAAGAGACATTTTTACACCTATCATTTTTTGGAGAAAGACATAAAATATAGTCCAGTGATCATTTTGGAAGGTAGGAAAATGAGGGTGAAATAGAAGTGTGGGTGCTCAGTAGAGGCCAGCGGGGGTTTACCCAACATTTTGCCTTTAGCAGAAAAATAACCACTATTATACGTATAGTTTTGAAATAACAAAGACCTTAAAAATGGCATACTGGGTGCCTGGGTGGCTCAGTCTGTTGAGCATCCGACTTCGGCCCAGGTCATGATCTCGCAGTTCACGAGTTCGGGTCCCACGTCGGGCTCTGTGCTGACAGCTCAGAGCCCGGAGCCTGCTTCTGATTCTGTGTCTCCCTCTCTTTCTGCTCCTCCCTCAGCTCATACTCTATCTCTCTCTCTCAAAAATAAATAAAAACATTAAAATAAATAAATAAATAAATAAAAATAAAATCACCGTTTAAAAAAAAAAGTTGCATACTGATTAAAAGTAGGTGCTCTGGGGGCGCCTGGGTGGCTCAGTCGGTTAAGCATCCGACTTCGGCTTAGGTCACAATCTAACGGTCCGTGAGTTCGAGCCCCGCGTCAGGCTCTGGGCTGATGGCTCAGAGCCTGGAGCCTGCTTCCGATTCTGTGTCTCCTTCTCTCTCTGCCCCTCCCCCATTCATGCTCTGTCTCTCTCTCTCTGTCTCAAAAATAAATAAAAACGTTAAAAAAAAAAAAAGTAGGTGCTCTGATATGTGCTTGAGTTCCAATCCCGGCCTCTGCTGTCTAGCAGCTTTGTGACCTTGGGCAAGTTACTTAATTCCCTGTGGCCTCAATATTCTCCTCTGCAATATGGGGTGATAACTGTCAGGGTTGTGGTATGCTTTGAGCTCTTATTATTCTTTGCAGTGGCAAATAGATTGAAAATGATCAGCTTAAGTATGATGCACATGGCCAGGATTTTCAACTCATTTTCTTTTCCTCCTGGTACATTTCCAGATCTTGCTCATGTGACTGGGGATAAAATTAATTCATCCACAGCTGTTCTTTAATCTCTGGTTATTTTCTGACTCCTTGGCAAATAAATTATCAACCTTTAAACTAAACAATTAGTCCTAGCTTGAAAAAATTTGTATATATCTCCAAGGCTATGCACAATGAAACAAATCTTTTGTTTCCTCTGTTTATACATAAACTGTGGGTTGTAACTTACTGAAATCTCTGCTCTTCTCTGTGGTATTTCGGGAAGGAGAAAAAGACTATCATAATTAATGTTTAGCAACAAAGAGAAAACTGATGCATTTCTGTGTACATCCTTAAAACCCAGAAAGTCTTTTCCTGCAATCACATTTTCTAATATGGGTATCTATTCTCTTGTAGGGGATTGAATGTATGTCCCCAAAAGATGTGTCTGAGTCCTAACGCTCTGGTACCTGTGAATGTGAACTTATTTGGAAATAGGGTCTCAGCAGATATAATTAAGCTAGGGAGCTAAAGGTGAGATCATCCAGGATGTAGGGCGGGCTCTAAATCCAATGACTGGTCCTTATAAGGGACAGAAAAAGAGACACAGACACAAGGGGAAAGACAGTGGAGACTGAAGTAAAGCTTGGAGTGACATGTCAGCAAGTTAGGGAACATCAGGGATTTCCAGAACTTAGCAGCGGGGCTCTGGGGGTGGATTCTCTCAGAACTTCCAGAAAGAGCCAACTCTGCCAGCATTCTGATTTCCGGCTTCTGGCTTCTGTAACTCTGAGAGAATAAATGTCTCTTCGTTCAAGCTGCCACATTTGTGGTAATTTGTTATGGCAGCACTGGGAAACTAATACAACCCTCATGATAGTAAAAAACATTCTGAAAAAATTTCATTTTAGTGTATGTGCTGCCGAAGTGAGCGCTCTTCTGGAAATTTTTAAATCAGAAACTGAAGAAAACTACAGTGTAGACCTAGATATTCTACTTCTGCTAGGACAAATGACACCCCTTCCTCACACACTCACCTTTTATTTATCCTAAATAAAACATAGCTAGGAAAAGAGCAGGTTCTGGTTCAGACGGGGTCCCATAGCAGTATCTGTACATTTAAGGAATCCAAATATTTAAACTACGCTGCACATAAACTATTCGCTCTTGGATGATTCAGAAGGCACTGCGTATTTTTGGAGGCCCAGAAGTTACCTGTGATGTCCCCATCACATTCACCCAGAAGTTCCCTGCGGCCTCCCCATCACATTCACCCTGATGTCCGGTTAATCACACGGGCCTTGGACGTTACCTTCGAAATACCTCTCAAATGCACCCACTTCTTTCCAGTCCTCTGTCACACTCGCTATCTCCTGCCTGAAAGTCCCCCCTGGGCATCTGGGGCTCTTTGGACAAGAGATCAAACTCCTTGACAGAAGAGACTTTGTTTTCTTTTCTTCCTTTTTAATTTTTTTAAAAAGTTTATTTATTTATTTATTTATTTATTTATTTATTTATTTAGAGCGGACACATGAGCAGAGAGAGAGGGAGAGAGAATCCCAAATGGGCTCCGAGCTGTCCGGGGAGAGCCTGATGCGGGGGCTCAATCAATTTCACCAACCGTGAGATTGTGACCTGAGCCGAAATCAAGTCTGACGCTTAACCCACTGAGCCATCCAGGCGTCCCGAGACTTTGTTTCCTTTTCTTCTCTATTTCAAGGCCTAAAACAGTGCGTGGCCACAATAGGTACTCAATAAATGTCCATGGAATGAATGACTTAAAGGATGCTTTGCATAATCTATCTAGCTCAGAATCTAGCCAGGCCCCACATGTGCTGGCTGCGTGACTTTGGGAAGAATCACTTTAGGAAGAAATTCTCAGGCTCCCTCCGGGGCCCTGCTGTGCCTGGCTCACTATGCCTTAGCCACACTGAGCCTCTTGGGTCTTTGCATATGTTGGCTTTCTTCCGTCCTAAAGAGTTTTTACCAGGCAGTCCCCCCCTCTTTCTCATACCTCCTCTCTTACTTAGCATCTACATACCAAATGACACTTCCCAGGTGAGGTGACCTCTCCTTATTACAGAATCTCATAGGACTTTATACATTTCCTCCACCTTGCGTATGACTGTATTTACGGCTGACCCTTGAACAGCACGGGTTTGAACTGTGTGGGTCCACCTATATGCAGACGTTTTCCCCATAAACACAGTACAGTGCTGTAGATGTATTTTCTCTCCCTTATGACGCTCCTAATAACATTGTCTTTTCTCTAGCTTACTTTCTTATAAGAATACAGTTTATAATGCATATGACATACTGAATCTGTGTTAATTGACCACTTACGTACGTCATTGGTAAGGCTTCCAGTCGACAGTAGGCTATGAGTAGTTACATTTGGGGGAAGTCAAGAGTTCTGTGTGGGTTTTTGACTGCACAGTAGGTTGGCACCCCTGACCGCTGTGTTATTCAAAGGTCAACCACACATATTTATTTGCTGCTTACTTGTTTGCTCTCTGCCTACCCACGAGGCTTCAAGTTCCATAAGAGGAGAGATAGGCTCCACCATATTTACCACTGTATCCGCAGAGGCAGGCACAGTGCCTGGTATATAAAAGTTGCTCCATAAAGGTTTGTGGAACGAGCGGGTTGCTTCGTGGTGTCTCAGCCTTGTCACGATGACTTGCAATGTGCACAGCATGCTTCTGGCTTTGGGGTTCATGATACATGAGCATTCACAGTAATATTCACTGGAACCCAACATAGGTAGAAGATTCTATGTGATATGAGGCCCCCCGTGGGCTCGCTGATGGTGTATGACAAGCGGTGGTGGAGGGGGAGGCGGGGAGGCAGGGGTGGTGTGTGGCAAGCAAGCAGGATGGAAGAAGAAAGGTACAGAAAGCAGCAAGAAAATCAGGGCTTTTGTCCCACCCCTGCTTTTTGCACCTGGCAGTCCCGGGCAGATAAACTACTGGTCCCGGTAGAAGGAACAACAGGACAGGGTCAGAGGGAGGAGAGAGGGCAAATCCACACAATGTTTCACAGAGAGACAAGCTAGAGAGACACTGAGCCTCTTGGGAAACACTTTTCCAAGTCGGTACTTCATGGTTCTCCTGAAAAATGAAACTATGTTTAATAGTGCTTAAAACTTTCATTTTCTCCCTGATTCAGCTGTTATGATGTTGTAGTATATCACCAGGCCAAGAAACTGCAAGGCAGGTTGGGAAACAACACTTTTTGAGAAACTTTAGAGGATCAGGTTCTGTGCTACTGACATTTGTCAGCTTCTTTCTCTTCCTTCCTTCCTTCCTTTTTCTTTCTTTCTTTCTTTCTTTCTTTCTTTCTTTCTTTCTTTCTTTCTTTTCTTTTCATCTTTCTTTCTTTCTTTCTTCCCTCCCTTTCTTTCTTTCTTTCTCCCTCCCTTCCTCCTTCCCTTCATCTTCTTTCCTTCCTTCCTCTTTCTCTTTCTTTCTTTCTTTCTTTCCTTCTTTTCTTTTCTTTTCATCTTTCTCTTTCTTTCTTTCTTTCTTTTCTTTCTTTCTTCCTCCCTCCCTCCCTTCTTCCCTTCCTCTTCTTTCCTTCCTTCCTCTTTCTTTTTTTCTTTCTCCCTCCCTTCCTCCTCTTTCTTTCTTTCTTTCTTTCTTTCTTTGTCTTTCTTTCTCCCTTCCTCTTCTTTCCTTCCTTCTTTCTTTCTTCCTCTTCCTTCCTTTCTTTCTCCCTCCCTTCCTCTTTCTTTCTTTCTTTCTTTCTTTCTTTCTTTCTTCCTCCTTCCCTTCATCTTCTTTCCTTCCTCTTTCTTTCTTTCTTTTCTTTTCATTTCTTTCTTTCTTTCTTTCTTTCTTTTCTTTTCATTTCTTTCTTTCTTTCTTTTCATTTCTCTCTTTCTTTCTTTCTTTCTTCCCTTTCTTTCTTCCTTCCTCCCTCCCTCCTTCCCTTTGTCTTCTTTTCTTTCTTTCTTTCTTTCTTTCTTTCTTTCTTTCTCCCTTCCTCTTCTTTCCTTCCTTCCTCTTTCTTTCTTTCTTCCTTTCTTTCTCCCTTTCTTCTTTCTTTCTTTCTTTCTTTCTTTCTTTCTTTCTCCCTTCCTCTTCTTTCCTTCCTTCTTTCTTTCTTCCTCTTCCTTCCTTTCTCTTTCTTCCTTTCTTTCTCCCTCCCTTCCTCTTTCTTTCTTTCTTTCTTTCTTCCTCCTTCCCTTCATCTTCTTTCCTTCCTCTTTCTTTCTTTCTTTTCTTTTCCTTTCTTTCTTTCTTTCTTTCTTTCTTTCTTTCTTTTCCTTTCTTTCTTTCTTTCTTTCTTTTCTTTTCCTTTCTTTCTTTCTTTCTTTCTTTTCTTTTCATTTCTTTCTTTCTTTCTTTTCATTTCTTTCTTTCTTCCCTTTCTTTCTTCCTTCCTCCCTCCCTCCTTCCCTTTGTCTTCTTTTCTTTCTTTCTTTCTTTCTCCCTTCCTCTTCTTTCCTTCCTTCCTCTTTCTTTCTTTCTTCCTTTCTTTCTCCCTCCTTTCCTCTTTCTTTCTTTCTTTCTTTCTTTCTTTCTTTCTTTCTCCCTTCCTCTTCTTTCCTTCCTTCTTTCTTTCTTCCTCTTCCTTCCTTTCTCTTTCTTCCTTTCTTTCTCCCTCCCTTCCTCTTTCTTTCTTTCTTTCTTTCTTTCTTTCTTTCTTCCTCCTTCCCTTCATCTTCTTTCCTTCCTCTTTCTTTCTTTCTTTTCTTTTCCTTTCTTTCTTTCTTTCTTTCCTTTTCATTTCTTTCTTTCTTTCTTTCTTTCTTTCTTCCCTTTCTTTCTTCCTCCCTCCCTCCTTCCCTTTGTCTTCTTTCCTTCCTTCCTTTCTTTCTTTTTTTCTTTTCTTTCTTTCTTTCTTTCTTTCTTTCTTTCTTTCTTCTCCTTTCTTTCTTCCTCCCTCCCTCCTTCCCTTTGTCTTCTTTCCTTCCTTCCTTTCTTTCTTTTTTTCTTTTCTTTCTTTCTTTCTTTCTTTCTTTCTTTCTTTCTTTCTTTCTCCCTTCCTCTTCTTTCCTTCCTTCCTCTTTCTTTCTTTCTTCCTTTCTTTCTCCCTCCTTTCCTCTTTCTTTCTTTCTTTCTTTCTTTCTTTCTTTCTTTCTTTCTTTCTCCCTTCCTCTTCCTTCCTTCCTTCCTCCCATTACCGGCACTGTGTTAAGTCCTGGGAATGCACTGATGATTAAGACATGCACAGTTCCCGCTGCCATTGGGCTCACCCTTTAGCTTTTATAAATTTAATTCTCCCAACCATCCACTGCAATATATATTGTTTTCCTGGTGGGGAAACAGGCACTAATAGGTTAGGGCTCTTTACCTTAGAAAATGGCAGAACCGGATTCAGTCTTGGACCTACATCCCTATCGTAAGCTATTTCTAATCCCTTCCCTCTCAGGCAACATGTGGTGCCCTTGGGAAAGTCACAGTCCTCACCAGGGCTGCACCATGAGGAGTCGGTGGCAATAGGTTGGCGTGATATTGGGGTGAGGGAGGGGCACCTGCAGGAGCCTCTGGTCCCACACGGGAGCCTGGCAGATGCTGTTGGTGCCCCACCCAAATCCCCTCCACGCTCACCATCCAGACTCGTGGCAGAAGCATCCTACTGCCAGCCCCGGGGATTCTCCACACAAAGGTCTGCTCTCAGTCTGGGCATGAGGTAGGTTGAGCAGGCCAGGGAGCTCATGCCCTTGGAAGATCCCTCGGCCAACAACAGACAGAGGTTAGAGGATAAACATCCCTCAGTGTCTCCCAGAGCTTCCCAGAAGGATGAGCCTCAGTTGCCCACGGGGGACACTTTACTGGCTTCCTTCCCTTTCCTCTCTCATTTCTCCACTTCCTGGGATCACCTCTAACCACTTGCTTTCAAACCCTCGTCTCAGAATCTGCTTCTGAGGATTCCATACCGAGAAAGGCAGTAACGCTTCATATTCTGGCATATTCCAGCACTGACCAGGCTCTTCAGTAGCCGTATAGTTTTGGAAAAAGTGATCTTTTTTAAGGTTCGGTGTCCTTAGCCTTAGAAATGGGGAGTAATAACATCTTCCATGTCTCCCTCTTGGGGGACTTGTGGGACAGTCACATGAGAAATGCCTTTGTAAGTGACAGAGTTCACAGAAACTTGGTGTAGCCTTGGTATAGTTAAAAGTTACCTGCGGTGTTGAAACAGTTGAAGTGTTTGTACGCCCCAAGTTCAAAGGCCCCCTTGGGTCCCCGGAAAGGGTTTCTTGTTCAGTGGCCCCTCAGAAGTAGTTTCCAGTTTTGTAGCCTCCCTGTCTGGGGCGGTGGGGGGGCAGAGCATATCGCGACCATTGCGGAAGGACTGACATGACTGATGGTCTGGGGAGAGGGCCCTAGCCCCTGGGTCCCTCGCCAAGTGACAGAGGGCACCCCTTTGTGGTCATGAAAATGAAAATGCAGCCAGAAATGCTTTCTCTCTATGTTGAAATGAAATTTGAGAAAATGTTCTGCAGTAGGAAACCCTGGAGGTGTAAGCAGGGACCCTACAAGGGTCTGGATGTTTTTAGCCTCCTTCCCACAGCGGCCGTCAGCAAGTCACTGTGGATGTTTCTTAGAAGCCGGGTGCTTGGGGCGCCTGGGTGGCGCAGTCGGTTAGGCGTCCGACTTCAGCCAGGTCACGATCTCGCGGTCCGTGAGTTCGAGCCCCGCGTCGGGCTCTGGGCTGATGGCTCGGAGCCTGGAGCCTGTTTCCAATTCTGTGTCTCCCTCTCTCTCTGCCCCTCCCCCGTTCATGCTCTGTCTCTCTCTGTCCCAAAAATAAATAAACGTTGAGAAGCCGGGTGCTTTGCTGGGCCCGTGGCCATCACCACCCGTGCCCCCACCAGAGCCCTGTGAGGGAGGCACTTCTCCATGGCCCTGTGCTGCAAGGCTGGTGTCAGAGAGGTCCCCAGCACGCCCCGATCGCCGGGGCCCCCATTTCGGCCAGGCATTCTGGCACCACAGCCAGGTCCCTCGGCCTGGTCACCGCGCTGCCTCCCTGGGGGATAGTGCAGTTGGAGCCAGAAGACCTGAGTTCGACACCCAGTGGAGATTACTGTTTGGTGCTCCTGGGCTGCTGGGGAGGATTAACTGAAAGAATGCGCAGGCAAGGGCTTTATGCAGTGCGGGGTATTATGCAAATACTGTGATGTTGACAAGGAATACTCGGAAGACGGAGGGAGAAGGCAAGCCATCGTACTGACATTGAGTGCCGAGCAAAACAGAGGTAGCAGAATCAGCTAGAGCTCCCCAAACCCGAACCTCCTCTTCTGGGGACAGAGCAGGGTGCATTTCTCAGTCTCATCTGTGGGTAGAGAGACTTCTGCCTCTAAATCGTCCTGCACACGTGTCCTTAGTCTCCTGCCTTCCATGTCTGCTGGCCAGGGCCAGAGGGGTCTAGTGACAACTCTAAGGCTCAGCCAGAAAACCATGGCACCCACGAGACTGCCTGCCCAATAGTCAGTTGAGCTTTGCATGAGTAAGAAATAAAATGGTCTCAAGTTAAGTCACTAAGATGGGGGTTATTTCCTGCAATTGTGCGTGTGCCCTTCATAACAGAGAGGATGAGAATATTTGCCTTGTTTCCTTCTCTTTTATTCTTTTTTTTTTTTTTTTTTTTTTTTTTAACCTTTTTGCTCAGACCAGTAGAAATCACACTCTGGAACTCAAGGGGTACATCCGTTGGCTACAGAATGCTTTGTTCAAACTGACCCAAGATGGAATTCTCGCTTCATATTGTTCTAATTAACAAACAAGCCAACAAGTAATTTGCACTCCCTTTAACGTCACTTTCTAATGAAATGAAAAACGGGATTTAAATAATAGTACTTCTTAGAAACTTGGGGAGCACATACTCTGGTATTAATCCTATTCCCAAATCTCATTATCCATGGAGAATCCCTGACAAAATTTACAGGAGCTTGAGCTCTACTTAAAAGACAAAAGTGCAATCATCTCCTTAGAACAGAGGCTTCTCCTGGGGGGTTGTGATTTGTGGAATGTGGTTTAAGTTAAGCTTTCGCGGCAGGGGTCTCTCATATGAGCAAGGATTACTCTGTTGGCTAAGCTCCTTTGGAAGGTCACCACGGTCAGCGGCCAAGGGCATCATACCCATTTTAGAAACCGGGCCCAAACCTGGAATCGCAGGAAAACACAAGAGGAAACCTGCCCACTCCAGCAGAACTGGGGCACGTTGATTCTGGATGCTAGACCAAAACGGAGGTTCTGGAATCTCAGCTATAAAAATCGCCACAGCAGCCTCTGGAAAACCAGAAGGGGTTGGTCGTAGCATGAAAGTTAAGTAGCCACAACATGGCAGGAGCCCTCTGAATATCAGCAGCGCTGTGGTGATTGTTAGGGACTGAATGTTGCCCCCTCCGCCCCCCTCCCCGTATATTGAAGCCCCAAACCCCAAAGGGATGGTGTTAGGAGCTGGGGCCTATGGGAGGTAATTAGGTTTACATGTGATCATGCAGGTGATGCCCCCATGGTGGGAGTAGGGGGGGCAGTACAAGGAGTGGGGAGAGACACCAGAGCTTCCACCTTCTCCATCGAGTGGGGACCCGGTGAGAAGGCCCCATCTGCAAGCCAGGAAGAGGGCCCTCCCCGACCCCGACCATGCTGGCTTCCTGATCTGGGACTTCTCACCTTCCAGAACGTAGAGCAATAAATGTCCGTTTAAGTCCCAGCCTGTGGTGTTTTGATATAACAGCCTGAGTCAAGACAGGGGTTTACTTTGTACCTCAGTTTAAAAAGAGGGTTGTTTGGAGGGTGCCTGGGTGGCTCTGTTGGTTAAACATCCGACTGTGACTCAGGTCCATGACCTCAAGGTTCATGAGTTCGAGCCCCACATCGGGCTGTCCGTGCAGAGCCTGCTTCGGATCCTCTGTCCCCCTCTCCCTCTGCCTCTCCCCAGCTCGTGTGCTCTCTTTCTCTCTCTCAAAAATAAATAAACATTAAAAAAATTAAAAAGAGGGTTGTTTGGGATTTACAGTGCAGGACCTGGGTTCTTTCTCTTGACTCACTGATCTTTTGAGGAATCCATAGAATTGAACCCTACGAGAGTCATTTCCTTTCTGGAATCTGAGAGACCCAGGAAATCTACCCTATTAGGCAGTTGTTATTCTTCTAAACGTTTTTTTTTAAATCTTTATTTATTTTTGAGAGACGGAGAGACAGAGTGCGAGCAGGAGGAACAGAGAGAGAGGGAGGCACAGAATCCGAAGCAGGCTCCAGGCTCCAAGCTGTCAGCACGGAGCCCGACGCGGGGCTCGAACTCACGAACCGCCATTTGTGACCTGAGCCGAAGTCAGACGCTTCCCCCACGGAGCCACCCAGGCGCCGCTGTTATTCTAATTGCGATTTCTCAAATCCCATGTCCTCCCACACTTATAAACGAGTAGGTGCGGTGTTGCATGACGTCCTCCCACACTTACAAACGAGTAGGCGCGGTGTTGCACGACACCCACAGCGGTACCTTCTTTCCAAGCTCTCAGTCCCAACTCGCGGGGCACGACCGGGGGGAGTCTGCCGCTTGCACATCGTCTCTCCCATCCCACCCGGCTGTCCTGGACCTGTTCTCCTTCAAGTCACATCAGCGAGGCATCCGTTCCCCCTACTCTGTGTGGTAGGTAGCTGCCGCTCAGCTCAACAACTAGGCTTCTTTCTTTGCAGGTGACCATAAATACAGTGCCAACTGGCTCAAGTAGAAACGGGAGATCGT
The DNA here is from genome assembly GCF_022079265.1 of Lynx rufus. Taxonomy (NCBI): domain Eukaryota; kingdom Metazoa; phylum Chordata; class Mammalia; order Carnivora; family Felidae; genus Lynx; species Lynx rufus. The sequence goes on along the minus strand of NW_025814845.1, from coordinate 38,984,005 downwards.
TGCCTCACGTGATGGAAACATCAGGGCTCTATCTTCGGCTTCTAGCACGTTTGGCCTAGGCTTCAAAATAATACCACCAAGATCCCATCTGGTGATCCCTCTTTCCTTTTATCTCTTTCATCTCTCTTGCTCGTCCAGCTTTTTTCTCTCGGAGTTAGCTCTGTTTTCAGTGCCCACCTGTTTCGAAGATGGCTGTGGCCCCCTCCAGCTTCCAATGTGAAGTTCAGCTTCAGGAGGAAAGAGCACGTGCTTCCTTGCAGCATTTCCGCAAAAGGTCTCATTGTGTTCCCCCCGCCTCCCCGGCACTGATTAGAACACCTGTTGATACCTTAGACCAGTCACTGTGGGGAGCGAGTGGGGGAGCTGAATGAGCTCCTTGAATGAAGTCACGTGTTTCATCATTGGTGCTTTGGGGGGGTGATGGGGTTAGGTGTAAATGAGGGGCGGTGTGCATCTGAGCCCCAGGGCGTAAGAATGAGAACAGAGCCTGTTAATGGAAGTAGCTTGAACGGACACCGGATGACCCCAGATCAACAAATGCCTATTACCGTTCCTGTCTAAACCTGTCCTCTACATTAAGATCACCAAAGAGGTCTGTAACTCCCTAAATGGTAAAAGGAGACTTCAAGTTTCCCGATGTTTTTGGCTCAGGGTTGTCTGAGAAGTTTTATCTAGAGTGTAAAATCCGAGCGCTTTGGGAGAATAAAGTTCCGGACAAGCAGGGTGTTTCTGGGAATGTGTACGCGTCCTGACAGCCTCCAACGACGAAAGGCAGAAAAGAGGACAGATAATTACAACAGCTGTAATATCAGCCCTTAGACTTTGAGCACTGTGTTCAGCCCTTTATGCGTGTTTCTGGAATAGAGAAAATGCAGACATTAGAAATTAGGACCTTAGATCTCCAGCTCTGCAATGGATGGGGAGGGACATCTAGTCCAGACCTCCCTGGGGGGTCAGGGAACATTGCTGGATCTTGCTGTGCCGCTCACCTGGCCTTCTGCTTCCACGGGGCCATTGCCTTTCCTCTTTTTGAGTTTCTTACGACTTACAAGCCCAAATGAATCTCTTCTTATCAAATTAGAATGCATGGGTAGATCTTTCCTGAAATTGGTCCTGCTGCCTTTCAAGATAAGCTCTGCGTCATTCCCACTAGAATGTAAGATGTGAAAACCCTGCTCCCTGCTCATCCCCACCTTAAGTGATGAATATTCCTCCCCCTTGTGAACAACTTTCATCAGAAGGTAGAGACCCAAACCCCAGGTTCGGCTCTCTTTTGAGCTCACCCGTTCTCACATTTCCAGAGTGTACTTTCAATTTAATAAACTTTCCTGCTTGTACTGCTAATCCACTGTGTTGGGTCTGTCCTTGAATTCTTTCTCATGACCAAAAAAGGCCTTTGAGGACATCTTCTGGACAGGCTGGGTCGAGGCCTCAGGGCCTGAGGTCTCCCCAGTCCACCTGCTAACAAAATCTTCCCGGGTTTGAGTCTGCTTGGGGGTCAGCTTGGAAGGCTGTCAGTCTCTGAGGACACTGGAGGGACTTTCCAGAGATGATGATCACAGAGAAGGGCATGAGGCACCCTTAGCAGGACCCTAGCCTTTACTCTAATCTGGAGTAGCCCTTTTGAGGAGGGGGACCAGACCATCCTGGCATGTTCCCATACCTCTCCCAACAGTGGTTCCAAAGACTGTGACATCTCTAGTGATTGGGAGTAGCTTAGAATCCAAATGGACCTTTTCCGCAACTCTCAGTGATGGATCCTTTTAATCCCTTGGGAAAATACTAGGTTAATACAGCCCAAGGAACTACAGGTAAGCTGAAGAATAATAGCTTTGGTTCTAGTACAGAAAGTTCATCGTGTATTCTCTAGGTCATATGGCTATTTGACATTCCTGCTCATAGAATCACTTACAGGAGGCTAAGTGATGTCTTCTCCCAGACATCACTGCAAAGACTTGCCATTAGTCACAGAGTGTTGAGCACATACACTTACCTCATTCTACCACCCCACCCTGTCACCAATATCTTGTGAAGGGACAACGAAAGGTGAAATCACAGGAAGACACCAAGTGAACAGTGAATACCTTCTATCGCAAACAAGTTCCCTTTCCCCACTGGGTTCTGACACGGAAAGAGGCTTTGTACCCTTCTCCATCCTATGGCAGAAAATTGGAGGATTCCTGTCTGGTAAAACCAAGCAGCCCAAGAGAAAAGAATTGATGATCTCTAGCCTGATATCCTACGAGAGAAGCCCACCCGTCAACAAACGTTGTGTTCAGAGTTTCCGTTTTTTTCTCACTTTCTTCCCGAATGAAGTTTTGAGGCCTTGAAAAGAAAAAGGTAGGGATGTAAAAGGGGTCAGCAAAGAGGCTGTGCACAAAACGTAAAGGCACCCTTGCCATGGGTGGGTCACAAATTTGGCTCTCTCAAAAGCCAACCCTGAAATAGCCGCAAGCTAAAAGCCAATCTGTTGCTCCTGGCTCCCTTCTCTTTTACTGTCCCCCTATCTCCTAGGGATGGTTGCCATGGACTCTCTTCTGGACTCCTCTTTTGTAGATTGAGTGTCTGTCCTTGGGGACGTCTCAACAAAATGCCAGTAGCTCGGGTTCTGTTTGAACGGAAGTCACCCTGGCCGTGTCTGTCACTCCCACGCCCAACACACACACTTCCGATTTCATAACAGCTGATGAACATACCTCCTGGGAAAATGCTGTCACGGCTATTGACTTCTAACCCACCCATCCAGTAGGTCCCCAAAGAAGATTAAAGGGATGATGGGGATTAATTTTTAAAAAAGAAAGAAAATTTCATTTTAAGGGTTGACTTCTAAAGCTTTCGTACCCCACGGGCAGGAGGTGGGGAGGCGTATTGGCTCAGATACCTGCCTCTCCATGGAAATTGTCCTAAAGGGGCATGGGTTATTTGCATTCTCTGGGCCTTTGGTTTGGAACTTCAGAGTGCCCTTATGGAAGCAATCATGCTATTAAACTCAATTCAAGGGGCGCCTGGGTGGCGCAGTCGGTTAAGCGTCCGACTTCAGCCAGGTCACGATCTCGCGGTCCGTGAGTTCGAGCCCCGCGTCAGGCTCTGGGCTGATGGCTCGGAGCCTGGAGCCTGTTTCCGATTCTGTGTCTCCCTCTCTCTCTGCCCCTCCCCCATTCATGCTCTGTTTCTCTCTGTCCCAAAAATAAATAAACGTTGAAAAAAAAATTAAAAAAAAAAATAAATAAATAAACTCAATTCAAGGTATACCCTGTGCTCTGCAAATTTCTTACATGGAAGCCTAAAACCTGTATCTTCTTTCTCAAAAGCCTGCAAGGACTCCCTTCCAGTATCCCCCAAATATGTATAATGCATAAGTACAGTCATCTTTTCTTGCCCCAACGCGACCCAGGAAAACAGAGCTTTATCCCTTTATTAAAAATGGGTGGAAAAGGAATCCTGTGCTCAAATAAGGTAATTTTATTTTAGATATTTTATTGCACTTACCCGCAACAGATGTTGAATATCCACTATGTGCCAGGCGCGGTGCTAGATGCTGGGATACAATAACAAATGAGACTTTCCTCAAGGGGTTAATAATGGTCTCCTGGGGAAATAGACAGACAGAAACTTCACCATCATATACATCTTGATCAGTACTTTGAGATAGGCTTGTACAAAGGGCTGTGGAAAGTACGTGAAGGGTCAGTGAATTCTTTCCCACAGGGATGGGGGGTGAGAATGAAGAAGGGTGATATTAGGGAAGACTTTGTGAACCTCATGCTTATCTTTTCATTTTTATACAAGGACAGGAAAAGAATAGCCGAAAGAGTTTAATTTGAGCATCCATTGAGTGCTGGAAGTGGGTATAGACAAAATAATACGGAGTTTTTGGCCCTGAGAAATGTCTTACTTCTTTTGGGTCTGAAATCTATTTGGTTTCCTATAAACAGCATTCACTAGGAAAATACGTACGTCACATGTGTTGAAAGTATCCAGATGCTTGATCTAAAGACTAAAGGGGAGATGATCGGCCCCGTCTGGAAAGGGAGAGTGTGACTCCTCACGTTCAAGGAGTCATTGATGGAACAGGCATCGGGCTTATTAAGTGCAGCTTGGGGGAAACTACCTGAAGGCAGTTGTGAGTCCATTCTAAGAAAGATTTATTTTTCTGACATTTAGAACTCTCTAAATCTGGAACAAGATGTCTGGTGGAGTGCTGAGTGCCTTGTAAAGCAAATATAAAATAATATTCAGGTGCTATAAAAGATTGAGCCAGGGGCACCTGGGTGGCTCCGTCGGTTAAGCGTCCAACTCTTGATTTTGGCTCAGGTCGTGATCTTGCGGTTCATGAGATTGAACCCTGTGTCGGGCTCCACACTGGCAGTGCAGAGCCTGCTTGGGACTCTCTCTCTCCCTCTCTCTCTGCCCCACCTCCACTCATGCTCTCTTTCTCTCTCTCTCTCTCAAAATAAATAAACTTAAAAAAAAAGATTGAGCCAAATTCATTTGTTTAACAATTATCTGCCATGTGCTCAGCATGTTGCTGGTATCTAGGCATTTAATAATGAGTAAATCATAAACCTTGCCCTCAAGGAAACCGACAGGTATACAGGCAGTACATAGAGTACGGTGCATAGCAGTAAATTTAACGTACTGGAGGGGATTATGGAAAGCTGGAGGCATCACACTTCTGATGTCAAACTGTATCACATAGTAATCAAAACAGTATAGTATTAGAATGAAAATGGACACATAGACCAGTGGAACAGAATCAAGACTCTAGAAATAAACCTCTGCATATATGTGAGCTAATATTTGACAAGGGAGCCAAGACCGCTTAATGGGGAAAGTGTAGTTGCTCAGTAAATGGTGTTGGGAAAACTGATACTCACTTGCAGAAGAATGAAATTGGACCCTGATTTTACACGACTCACAAAAATTAACTCAAAATGGATTACAGACTTAAGTACAAGACCTGAAATGGTAAAATTCCCAGAAGAAAACCTAGAGGGAACGGTCCCTGACATTGGTCTTGGCAATGATTTTCTTTTTCTTTTTCTTTTTTTTCCTTTTTTTGCATATGACACCAAAAGCACAAGCACCAAAGACAAAAATCAAGAAATGTGACTGTATCAAACTAGACAGTTTCTGCACAGCAAAAGAACCAACAAAATGAAAAGGCAACCTACCAAATGGGAAAAAATGATTACAAACCACCTATCTGCTAAGGGGTTAATATGCAAAATGTATAAGGAACTCCTACAACTCAGTTTCAGGCAGACCGAACAATCTAATTTAAAAACAGGCAGAGGGATTGAATAGACATTTTTCCCAAAGAAGATATACAAGGCCACCAGGTGCATGAATAGATGCTCAACATCACTCATCATCAGGGAAATGCAGATTAAAGCTACAATGAGATATCACCACCTCACACCTGTTATAATGGTTCTAGTTAAGAAAGGAAGGAAGGAAGGAAGGAAGGAAAGAAAGAAGGAAGGAGGGAAGGAAGGAAGGAAGGAAGGAAGAAGGGAGGGAGGGAAGGAAGGAAGGAGGGAGGGAAGGAAGGAAGGAAGGAAGGAAGGAAGGAAGGAAGAAGGGAGGGAGGGAAGGAAGGAAGGAAGGAAGGAAGAAGGGAGGGAGGGAAGGAAGGAAGGAAGGAAGGAAGGAAGGAAGGAAGGAAGGAAGACAGGGGCACCTGGGTGGCTCAGTCAGTTAAGCGTCCAACTTTGCCTCAGGTCATGATAACACAGGTCATGAGTTCAAGCTCCATGTTGGGCTCTGTGCGGACAGCCCGGAGCCTGGAGCCTGCTTCAGATTCTGTGTCTCCCTCTCTTTCTGCCCCTACCCTGCTTTCTCTCTCTCTCTCTCTCTCTCTCTCTCAGAAAAAAAAAAGACAAAAGAAATAACAAGTGTTGGTGAGAATGTGGGGAAAAGGGAACCCTGTGGGCTGTTGGTGGGAATGCAAACTGGTGCAGCCACCATGGAAAACAGTACGGAGGTTCCCCCCAAATTAAAAATAGAACTAGCTTATGATCCATCAATCCCACTTCTGGGTGTAGATTCAAAGGAAATGAAATCAGGATCTTGAGACATCTGTGCTCCTGTGTTAACTGCAGCCTTATTCACAATAGCCAAGATATGGAAACAACCTAAGTGTCTGTCTGTGGATGATTGGATAAAGAAGATGTGATATATATAGGTAATAAAATATTACATGTGTCATATATATGAATATTATTCAGTCACTTGCAACAGTGTGGATGGATCTTGAGGGCGTTACGCCAAGTGAATGAAGCCAGACAGAAAAAGAGAAATACTGTCTGATATCCCTCATATGTGAAATCTAAAAAAATCGTAGAAATCTAAAAATCATAGAAACAAGAGTAGAACAGTGGTTGCTGGGGCGGGGAAGTGTGGAGTGAATGGAGACCTGTTGTCACAGGGTAAAGACTTCCAGTTATGAGATGAATAAGCTCTGGGGATCTAATGTGCAGCATGGTGACTAGAGCTAACAATACTGTATTATATACTTGAAAATTGCTAAGAGGTGTATCTTATTTAAAAAATTTTTTTAATGTTTATTCATTTTTGAGACACAGAGAGAGACAGAGCGTGAGCGGGGAGGGGCAGAGAGAGAGGGAGACACAGAACCCGAAGCAGGCTCCAGCTCTCGGCTGTCAGCACAGAGCCGGACGCGGGGCTCGAACCCACGGACTGCGAGATCACGACCTGAGCCGAGTCGGCCGCTTAACCGATCGAGCCACTCAGGGGCTCCAAGAAGGTATATCTTAAATATTCTCACTACAGGGGCGCCTGGGTGGCGCAGTCGGTTAAGCGTCCAACTTCACCCAGGTCACGATCTCGCGGTCCGTGAGTTCGAGCCCCGCGTCGGGCTCTGGGCTGATGGCTCGGAGCCTGGAGCCTGTTTCCGATTCTGTGTCTCCCTCTCTCTCTGCCCCTACCCCGTTCATGCTCTGTCTCTCTCTGTCCCAAAAAAAATAAATAAACGTTGAAAAAAAATTTTTTTAAATATTCTCACTACAGAAATGGTAATTACATGAGGTGATGGAGGTGTTAGCCAACCAACTGTAGCAATCATTTTGCAATCTACGTGTATCAGCATCATGTTGTACGTCTTACCTTACACAATGTTATCTCAACTATATCTATAAATTTGGGGAAAAAAGAAATAAAGCACCACCGCAATAAAGAAGATGAGTGAGTCAAATAAATTTTTTGGGTTTCCCGGCGCATACAAAACTTCTGTTTACGCTATGCTGCAGTCTATTATGTGTGTAATAACATTGTGTCTAAAAAAAATCCTTTGTGTCCATTGTGTCGTTAAACAATCCTTTATTTTTATACTAAAACTGCTAACCATCACCTGGGCTTTCAGCAAGTTGTGATCACTGACCACGGATCACCATAACAAATATGATAATAATGAGAAAGTTTGAAATATTGTGAGTGTCAAAATGTGACGCTAAGTGAGCAAATTCTGCTTGGGAAAATGGGGCCAATAAACTGGCTCCACACAGGGCTGCCACAAACCTGCAATTTATACAACACACACACACACGCACACACACACATACACACACATACACACCCATACACATGCACACACAGTATGTGCAAAGCCCAATAAAGTGAAGTAACATAACACCATAACACGAGGTCTGTCTAAAAAACAGATTGAAGTTCCCGAGACACTTTCCTAATCCCCTGCTCTCCCCCCACCCCAGAAGTAGCCATTTCCCTGGACTTGGTATTTATCTTTAGTGTGTATATGTTAACACTAGGGTTGTTACGTATGTATCCATAAACAAAAGTAGTTTTGCAATTGCGTGTTTTTTTTAAATGATACAAGAGGACTTGCTATTTTTTTTTTTTACTCACTATTACAGTTTCAGATCTATGTTGACACATACATGTTTCATTCATTTTAACCTATGTATAGAATTCCATTTTGTAAATACACCACAGTTTATTTTCCCATTCTCTGGTTGCAGCAACCATTTTAGCACGTCTTTTTGTTTGCAAAAGTGCAGAACTCTTTAGTGTTATGAACCAAATGTTTGTGTCCCCCCAAAATTCATATGTTGAAGCCCTAGTCCCCAGTGTGATGTTATTTGGAGGTGGGAACTTTCGGAGGTGAGGTTATGAGGGTAGAGCCCCCATGATGGGATTAGTGCCCTTCTAAGACGTGGAAGAGACCACCCTTCTCTCTGTCTCTCTGCCTCTCTCTCTCTCGTGAAAACATAACAAGAAGGCAGCCTTTTGATGAAGGAAGAGGGCTTTCACCAGACATTGAATCTGTTGGCACCTTGATCTTGGACTTCCCAACTTGCAGAATTGTGAGGAATAAATGTTTGGAAGCCTGTAGTGAGGAAACATATCCACTGTCTTTAGGGGTGCTGCCGTTTGCCCGTGATGTCAGGCTGGGATGTCATCACTAGGAATTCTACATCTACTGCCTCCAAAGGGCCCATGTCACATCATCCCCCATGCCGGAATCAGTGTCACCCTATTCTTTTCTCAATCACAGGTTCATCTGGGTGCATCTGAATGGGGAAGCCTGGGTCGTATCCCTCAGCTTTAGCAGCAAGGGAGGCTGGAAAAGAGAAGGCAGGCTTTTGCCCAAGGGACATGGTGCTAAGGGTAGGAAATTCCTCCAATGGAGGACAGTTTTCAAAGAGTGTTTGGTGGCTAAAAAGCATAATAATGGTTCACTATGATACCCTAAATTAGAACTTTGTGTTCGAAGGCAGGCATATCTTCTGCCTAGTAGATGTTGCTGAATTGCTTTCCAAGTGGTTGTGTTACCATTAGAAATGTATTAGTCATCTATGGCTGTGTAACAAATTACTCCAAAATTAACAGCTTAGCACAACAAATATCCATGATTTCACAGTTTCTGCAGGTCAGGGTGTTACTCATCTGAGGTCCTCTTGGTTAGGATCTCTGATGCGATTGCAGTCAAGCTGTTGGCCTGGGCTGTTGAAGCACTGACTGCAAGATGGTCTTCTAAACCCACTTGGGGTCATTGCTGGCAGGCTACAGAATGTTCATTTCTAAGCCAACTCACATGCCTATTGTCAGGTCTCAGAACGTCTCTGGAGGCTGGCTAGAGGTCTCAGTTTCTTGCCCTGATGGGTGTCTCCATAGGGCTACTTCCAACATGGCTGCTTGCTTCCCCTAGCATGACAGATGACAGCAACAGAGTGAGGGCTTTTTAAGGAATGGATTCACACAATAGTGGAGGTTGGCAAGTCCAAAATCTGTATGGTGGCTGGAGACGCAGGAAAGGGTTGCTGCTTGAGTCCAAAGGTGGGCTACTGGCAGAATTCCCTCTTCTTCTTTGTTCTATTAAGGCCTTCAACTGATTGGACGAGGCCCACCCGCATTATGGAGGGTAATCTGCTTTACTCAAAGTCTCTGGTTTAAAATGTTAATCTCAGGGTGCCTGGGTGGCTCAGTTGGTTAGGCGGCCGCCTTCAGCTCAGGTCATGATCTCACGGTCCGTGAGTTCGAGCCCTGCATCGGGCTCTGTGCTGATAGCCTGGAGCCTGCTTCTGTTTCTGTGTCTCCCTCTCTCTCTGCCCCTCTGCCATTCACACTTTGTCTCTCTCTGCCTTTCAAAAATGAATAAATGTTAAAAAAAATTAAAAAAATAAAATAAAATGTTAATCTCTTCTAAAAAATGCCTTCACAGAACTATTTGGAACAGTGTTTGGCCAAACATCTGGAGAGTGTGGCCTAGCTAAGTTGACACATAAAATTAGTCATCACAATGTGTGTGTGTGTGTGTGTGTGTGTGTGTGTGTGTGGTGGGGGGGAGGGCCAGAGGGAGACAAACTGTGGAAGAGCAAGAGGGGGTATAGTTTCTCTGTAACTCCTCTCTCCCCTTTTCCCTTATTTCCCAACCATACACGTCACTGTCTCACCTGTATCATGCTCCTGCCGGGACTGGGCAACAACTGGGCATGGCCTGACTCCAAGCAATGGCTGGAGAGTCGGTGGCGGGGGAGGGGAGGTGCAAAGTGTGGCTCCATCAGGCTTCGACAGCCGCCAAGAAACTTGGGCAACGGAGAAATGTGTATTTGCTCTGCTTACTCAGACCTCCCCCTCACTGCACCCGGGGGGCTTTCTCATTTCATCTAAGGTCACACCTGGCTGGGGCAACTCGGTGATGAAGAGAATTCCAAAGGGGCCCTTAAGTATCTTAGATGGACTCCTCCACCCCCCTTTCCACCCTCCACGATGAGCTATATTCAATCCCCTCGCAAAATCCATAGACATACACTTACCTATTGTCCTCTGTCATCCCTAAAGATCCTCCAAATCTCCTGGCTGAACGCTCATTTGGGAGAAACGCAGCACCTAATTGTTGGATTCGCTTTTCCTCGAAAAAGGTTAACCTCTCCTGGTAGAATAATCCAGTTTATCTTTATGTTCAGTTTATCCTTCCTGTTCAGTCTTGCTCTCCATACGCCTTTTGAATATTAACACCCAGAGCCTTCGGGTAATCATGTATATTTTTTTATCCATTGAAAAATGCTTAGAGACCCTTTCTGCTTAGAGCAATTGTGTGTGCGGCTTTATTATTTTGGAATATCTTAGAGCCATTTCTTATTGGAACACTTGCTATCTATCAAGCCCAGGACTGAATTGGAGAAGAGAAAATGGGGTTTGACAGTTCAGTGAAAAATTGGTAGCATTTTTCCCTCCTGCACGGGAGAGAGGAGCCCTGTGCTAGGGAGGGGCTGGGCGTTGTCTCTGGCGCAGATACTTCTTTGTGTTATAAGGTTACTTTGTTCCATTTTAATGCACTGGAAACTTTTTTGAATCTGAAGAAATTTACTTCTGCCTTCACCCTCTCCCTTCACCCTATTTCTCTGGATATTTAAAACACTGAAATTTAAGGGAGTTCTGGAGAAGGTAGTCTTTATGTTTCTGCAGATCATACAGTAACCAAGTAAGATTTTCAAACTTACCTTCCAATTTCTGTTTTGAAACCAAGGCGGATTTGGGGGGAAAGTCTAGTTTCCCTGCCTCTGACCTAGTCCTATCCAATCCATTTCCCACAAGCACCAGCGTTTTCTAATAGGCCCTGGTATTTTTATTGAATTAAACAGTAATTAGGTGGCTGCGTGTGTATGTGTATGTGTGTGCGTGTGTGTGTGCGCATGCGTGTGTGTGCGTGTGATTAGTGACAGTTGTGAAGATGTGGCATAGGAATTACTACGCTCTCATTCTCCTTCTTTCTCTGTCCTCTGCTTTCCGTGTTACTGATCAAATCAGTGTGTTAGCTGCAGTGTTTCCACGACTTTCTACGGCTCTGAGTTGCATAACCTGGTGCAGCCTCCATTGGCAACCTCATCTAGCATCCTGAAAGGACATGATGTCTAAAGCGCTTTGCTGTGCCGAGGTGTGGTAGGCACTGCTGGTGGTCTTCCCCCAACTTTTCCCAAGCCCCCTTTCCCTTGCCTGTGTCTCAGATCCTCACTTTCCCAGCATCCTCCTTTCCTGCTCCCATCCCAGCTGGGGTGGCCATGTGACTCACTTATGGTAACTTCCCGCCTTTGGGTGTGGTAGGAGAGAATGTGGTGCTTGTGATGCCTGGAGCCATTGCAGCCATTTTGCAACCACGAGGCATCGAGATGAAAAACCAACATTTGGAGTCAGTGTATTAGAAGGATGGCAAGAGACTGGCTGGAGATGGCAAACCATTTCTGAGACTGCCCACCTCTGATTTTCTCACTAAGGAAACAACGAGTCCTTATTGTTTAAGCCGAATTTTTCTGGAGGTGGGATTTGCAGCCAAAAGCAATTCTAACTGATACACAAGCGGAGCAGGATAGGACTCAATATATACTTTTTGGATGGATGAGTAAAAACCAATGAATGAAACTCCTACCTTTACCATACCCACTTGCACTCCAGTTGTACCTGACTGCTGACAGTTCCCAGATTAGCCCTTGCTCTCTGGCCTCGGTATTTTCCACACTCTATTCTGTTTCTGGTAGACTATCTCCTCCTTGTTCCTATGTATCATCCTTCAGGATTGAGTTCAAATATTAGCAGCTCTTCACAATCTTATATGACTTCCCTAGGAAGGCTGAGAATTCCCTCTATGATCCCAGAGTGGCTATTCCAATTTTAACAATCTACCTTAAAACCTAGTGGTGAAAACAACCATTTATTATGCTCCGGGATTCTATGGGTCTGGAATTTGAACACAGCATAGCAGGAACAGCTTCTCTCTCCTTAGCTGGACACTTGAAGACTGGGCTGGGATCATCTGAGGACTTGTTCGTTCACTTGGCTGGTAGTTGTTGCAGGGGAAGGGCTGAACACCTCGACGCTAGAACAGCAAGAGCCCGGAGGCTCTTTCTATATATCTCTGTTGCTTCCCTACATTCAGCATTACAATTTTAAGGAAGCTGGACTTTCTACAAGGTGGCTCAGGGTTCCAAAGGTGCACACTGAGAGAGCGAGAGAGAGAGAGAGAGAGAGAGGAGAGGAATTGAGAAAGCTTGTATTCTTTAAATGATCTGGTCTTAGAAGTCCCTGAACATCACTTCTGCTTTATTATATTGGTCAGAACAGTCACGAGTCCATCTAAGTTAAAGAAGAGAGGAACTAGATGTCCCCTACTGATGAAGAGTGGAAGGTCCTGGGTGGTTCTGGAAAAGCATGTGGAACTAAAAATACTGCCAGACCATTTTTGGAAAATCCAATCTGCTACCGTGCCCTATGCATACCTCTATTATAAAATTTACCTTTTAATATAATTAGTTTCTTTCATGTTATCATTTTAACTAAAATGTGAACACCTTGAGGAAACAAAAATAATATAAAAACAGGGAGGGGGACAAAACTTAAGAGACTCTTAAATGCGGAGAACAAACAGAGGGTTACTGGAGGGGTTGTGGGAGGGGAGATGGGCTAAATGGGTAAGGGGCATTAAGGAATCTACTCCTGAAATCACTGTTGCACTATATGCTAACTAACCGGGATGTGAATTAAAAAAATAAATTAAATAAAAAAATGTGAACACCTTGAGGCTTTGACTGCGTTTCATTCACTTTAATGTCTGTGGCACCTTTTAAAATACATGTTCAATGAATGGCTTAAGCTAACCTCTCTCGGCCTCATCTGATTTTAAAAAAAGCATCAGGAAGAGTAAGAACGTTGATGTAGCTTGCCAAGGTCCTTGCCAACTAGGACATTGTGAGAGTGCCTCTCTTTAGGAGCGGACGAGAAGAACAGGTCTAGCTGGTATAGATATTGATGGGTATTCGATTTTCCACCTGTCAAGCTCTATAGCCATGCTGCCCTACAGAGCTTTCTGGGATGATGGAAACACGAAATATCTGCACAGGCCTCTACGTCACATGTGGCTATTGAGCCCTTGACGTGTGTATAGTGTGACTGAGGAACTGAGTTTTAAAGTCTATTTAATTTCAATTCATTTGGCTGCCTTATGGGACAGCTTAGTTGTAGAGGGTCAGGTCTGGCCATTCGGTCTTGACTGCGGACCGGTACCACTGTCCTTTCTTTCTTCAGCAAAGTGCCAAAAGTCACAAAGCCTTTTTGTGTGTCCGTCCCTCCCCACTCCCTGCCCCCAAAACACTCCTTTAACTTCCCAAGGTAGCTCTTGGTAGCTGGTTTCAGCAACTTTCCCCCACTCACATTCTGTCTTTATTTCTCTAGCCTTTGGGGGCGCCTGGGTGATTCAGTTGGTTAGGCGTCCGACATGACCTTAGGTCATGATCTCGCAGTTCGTGGGTTTGAGCCCCGTGTGGGGCTCTGCATTGGCAGCTCGGAGCCTGGAGCCTGCTTTGTTCAGATTCTGTCTGTCTGTCTGTCTCTCTCTCTCTCAAAAATGAATAACTGTTTTTTAAAAATATCTACTTCTCCAGTCTTTCAACCAGTTGGTCATGACATACAATGCCTTTTGTCCCCATTTTCTTTTTGGTACTTGGAAAAATACTTCCTCGGGTCTAATCTGCATCAGTAGCACATACACTAATGTGATTATCTGTGGAGAAAGGTGGTTGATGTTACATAAGCTGGTTACTGCATTCCTGCACTTTAATGAAACCCTTTAAACGTTCGCGATTGGTTGTTGTTAATTGTGTTCCTGTCATCTGGCTTCTCCGGCCACCTTGTCTGATTCCAGTTGGCATTCTCTGCGCGCTTCCCTTTGGCATGTCCTGTGTGTTTAATAAACTGTTACTGGAATGTTCTTCCTCTTAATGTGGCTTTTGGGGAGTAGCCAGCGTTGTCTCTTTCATAGTAAAGAAAGGGGGCGGGTGGTAATCTTTACTGACAAACGCGTGTAGCCTTATAACCCATTTCTGAACATTTTGAGAGTGAAAACAGGCAGGTGTTCTGCCCGAAGCCCAGAGGTACTGCCACGAAGAGAGTCTAGGAAGCATGACTGGGGCTCTGGAATGTTTACATTTGGAAGGCAAACTTTATTTTCCTAAGAACAAGTGTGAAATTGGAATCTGGAGTGACCTGGGGATTTAGGTTTTGCAGCAAAGGCACTTGGGCTGCTCTGGAAAGGAGATGCCACAGCTTGCTGGAGGCCCCTGCAGGAAAAAACTGGAAGATCAGGACATCAGGACCTGCATCATTGTTGGACTGGACCCAGAGAATGGCGACGGTATGCTTGGATGGGGAGAGCGGGAGAGAGAAAGATAAACACGCAGAAGACACAACTTTGTTCTATTCACTCTTGTACCCCAGCACCCCACCACTCATTCATTCATTCACCAGATATTTAGTATGGATTACGGGCCAGGCACTGCGTCAGTGAAACAAACAAACAAACAAACAAAAACCAGATGAAGATTCCTGCCCTTGTGGAGCTGAAATTCTGGTCCGGCATGCGGGTGTGGGAGAAAGACACAAATTAAAGACAATAAGGAAGTACATTGTAGTATGTTAGCGGGTAACACTAACATAATTTGTTAGAATACTTTCAATACTTGCTAGTGCTGGGAAACAAAGCCTACAGCAGAGTAAGATATGTGGGGAGGCTGTGCTTTAAATCGCAATTTTATTTAAAAAAAATTTTTTAATGCTTATTTATTTTTCAAGGAGAGAGAGACCTAGGGTGAGTGGGGGACTGGTGGAGAGAGAGGGAGACACAGAATCTGAGGCAGACTCCAGGCTCTGAGCTGTCAGCACAGAGCCCGATGCGGGGGCTTGAACTCATGAGCCGTGAGATCATGACCTGAGCAGAGGTCGGATGCCCAACTGACTGAGCCACCCAGGCACCCCAAGATTTGGTGAAGTGTTTCAAAGCCAGAGGAAAAAAACTGACCTTGCTGAATTTACTTAACCACGCACTTACACAGTATTACCATCTCCAACCGGAACTTTCTCAAAGTGTGTGAAAGCGAGTCCTGCAAAATGCACATCTGTGCCCACTAAAAGGGATACTGCACAGTGAGGTGACGGTGGTGGGGGGAGGGCCGTGGAGATTTGCAGAGTCAAGTTAGAAAAGCCAAGCTTCCCTGGCTTCACAGTTTTGCCCGGGGCCAGGCCTGTGGGAGAGTTTTAATAATGAACATTCTTCATGGCTCTGAAGTTATTTAATTTCATGGTGATTTTACAACTCCCATTTTCAGACTCGAGACACAATGAAAGTAGATCATTTGTCTGAGGTTCTCCAGGGTGAAAACGCTAAAGCCCATAAAAAGTTTTGTGTTGCCAGGAGCCTAAGCTCTTGTGCTAAATACTAGATCCAAACGGACTGGGTTTAGAGAAACGTGGAGTTGATCAAGTAATTCATTCACTGATTTGAAAAGTATATTTGAGTCCTGTGTTTGAGCCTCCGAGACGGCTGCCAAAGATTCTTGCCTCCTGCTATTCGTATTCTGTGTAGTTCCCGGCTACAAACACTAGGGCGGACCTGGGAAACCCACAGGACATTGTGGAAATGACACGGTGTGACTTATGAGGCCCAGACACAAAACACATTATAGCTTTCATCTTGCTTTCCCGGGGCACTTGCTGGGAGGGGAGCCATCATGTCCCAAGCAGCCCCCTGGAGAGGTTCAAGTGGCAAGGAAGAGAGGCCTCTTGCCAACAACCAGCACCAACTTGGCAACGGTGAAGTGGAGCTTTGGAGGTGGACTTCCGGGCCCAGTCACGCCTTCTGGTGGTCGCCGCCTGGCTGACGTCTTGACTGTGACCTCACAGAAAGACATCCAGAACCATCCAGGTAAGCGGCTCCCTAAGTCCTTCCTCACAGAAACTACACGGTAGTAAACGTCTATTGTTGACTTGTTTTCACTCACAACGCTTCTGAGGCCAAATGTGTGTGGGTTTTCCATACCAATACCGGTTCTCCCGTTCTTTGCACACCAGGCGGGTGTTGAACGATTGGATCCAATTCTGACACTGACTACCCGGGGTTAGCGCACACCCCACAGGGTAAGAGCTCAGTCCCAGAAGACCGTTCGCACTTCAGACGCCAGCCCCAAGTCTGGGCCTCTCGTACTTCTGACCCATCAGCTTATAAATCAGGGTTCCCACAACCCCCTCCTCAGGCTTTATAACATGCTCGAACTGCTCACAGAACTCAGGAACACCCTTTACTTGTTATTTTTGGTTTATTATAAAGGATACAACTCAGGAACAGCCAAGTGGAAGAGATCCGCAGGTCAATGTATAGGGGAGGGGATGGTAGGCAGAGCCTTCATCCTCTGCCTGGGGACGTCACCCGCCCAGCACCTTGTTGTGTGTAACAGCCTAGAAGTTCTGAACCCCATTGTTCAGGGGGTTTTATGGAGGTTTCGTTATATAGACACGATTGATTAGATCATTGACCATTGGTGATTGAACTCAACCTTCAGCCCTTCCCCCTCCTGCCCCCCCACTGGTTGGCATTGGGGTGTAGGAGGGGCTGAGCCAACTTGCTAATTATGCCTTGGTGTTTTTGGGGCCAGCCACCATCCTGAAGCTATCTAGGGGTTCCCCGGCCGCCCCTCATCTCATTAGCATATAAAGACACTTATCACTCAGTTCATTCCAAGAGTTTTAAGAGCTGTGTGTCGGGGACTGGGGACAAAGACCAGATATATATTTCCCATTATACCATGATTGTTTTAAGCCACTAAACTCTGAGGTGATGTTTTTACTCAGCAACTGGTAACCAATGTACATATCGGTACTTGGAAGAGGGATGACGTCATAACAAAACCCTGAAAATAGGAGTGTGATTTTTGAGTGGGGTGGTGGGCCGAAGGACGTGGAGAGGAATGTTAGCGAAAGTCCGAAGAATGACCGGAGACACTTGAAGTCAGGCTCCACTGACATCAGGCCGTAACTACATTTTTGGAGCATTTTTTCCACCGAACCCCAGATGGCTGCTCCTTTCTCAACGATCCTCTCGTGTGTCAGGGAAAAGCTTTCTTAGATAATTTCCAGACGGGTTCCCAAAATGAAGGACTCCTAAGCACCCGGACTGGTACAAAGCTGAAAACCATCCCCATCCTTCTCTTTGCTTTGTTCATGCGTTCCACAGATAACCGTTCAGCACCAAACACATGCCAGGAGTGATTTTAGGCACTGGAGATAGAACTGTGAACGAGACAGGCAAAGGCACCCATCTCATGAAGCATACATCCCACTGGGAGGAGACAGAGACAAAAAGAAGCTCTTGGTCACAGTGATTTCAGAGGGTGATGCAAATGCCCTGAAGAAACAGTCTATGACCAGAGTAACCCTGATAAATGGTGCCCTTTGATCTCAGATGACCCCTTTGTCTCCCGCTGTTACAACTTCTAGATTCCGAGACATCTGCCCACATCCCACTTTTTATCCTACGGTGCACCAATTGCCAAAATCTGGAAGCACCCGAGATGTCCCTGGCCATAAATGAGAAAGTTGACTCTGGGAATAGAACTCTTGAATTAGCTGGTTCTTATGGAAGCAGTCCACACCCAAGTGTAGACAGAAGAATTTGGCTCTAGGGCATGAAGACAATGGGTGGGCAGGCAGCAGGGACAAGCTACTTAAAAGACTTTACAAGTAGCCTGTTGTGTTAAGTCCCAAGGGTATTCCAAAGGCTACCTTATTGAAAAACATTAAAAAATCATCCTCCTACCCTCCCCCCTCCCCCAGCCCTGACAACCACCGATCTTGTTACTGTCTCCACAGTGCTGCCTTTTCTACAATGTCATATGGTTGAAATCATCCCCTATCCAGCCTTCTCAGACTGGCTTCTTTCACTTGGTAATTTGCATTTAAGGCCTCTGCCTACCTTCTCATGACTTTACAGCTCTCTTCTTTTCAGCCCTGGATAATATTTATTGCCTAGACATACCACAGCTTATTCATTTATTCATCTACTCAAGGATATCTTGGTTGCTTCCAAGTTTCAGCAACTATGAGTAAAGCTGCTGCAGACATCTGTGTGCAGGTTTTTGAATGAACATACGTTTTCTTTCTTTTTTTCTTTTCAAATTTGTATTTAAATTCTAGCTAGCTAACATACAGTGCAATATTGGTTGCAGGAGTAGAATTCAGATCATCCCTTACAGACAACACCCAGGGCTCGTCACAAGTGCCCTCCTTAATTCCCATCACCCGTCTAGCCCATCTCCCATCCCCCTCCCTCCGTCAACCCTCAGTTTGTTCTCTATCTTTAAGAGTCTCTTACGGTTTGTTTCCCTCTCTCTCTCTCTCTTTTACTCTCCCCCCATATGTTCACCGGTTTTGTTTCTTAAATTCCCCATATGAATGAAATCATGCGGTATGTGTCTTTCTCTGACTGACTCATTTCGCTTAGCATAATACCTTCTAGCTCCATCCACGTTGCAAATGGACATACGTTTTCAATTCCTTTGGGTAAATGGCAAGGAGCACAACTGCTGGGTTGTATGGTTTAGCTTTGTAGGCTTTAAGAGAAACGGCCAAATTGTCTTCCAAAGTGGCTGTACTATTTTGCATTCCCACTGGCAATGGGTGAGAGTTCCGGTTGCTCTGTCTTCTCCAACATTTGGTGTTGTTAATGTTCTGGATTTTGGCCAGACACAGTACCGGTATCTTATGGTTATTTTAATGACCCTAATTAGAAAAATTAATATAACTTATGTCGTAGTGCACCTTAACTTTTAATCCATCCCATACGTGTTTGAATACCCGTGATGTGGACGTCACTCATATTTAGCTTGATAGGAAGATAACAGGAGTCCACGGGCAAAATAGACATTAAAAAATGTAGCCAGATCCTGAATGCTGAGCACTAAGAACTAGTGGCTGTCGTGTGGGTCATCTTGCTTCAAAACAACAAAGAGAAGGCTCTGTCACATACAAGGCATGCCCTACACGGCAGGTTTAATTCATGCTGGGTGATGGCTGTATCCTGGGATTAGTGCATGAAGGGGTCGGAGAATTGCTTTTTTTTCCCTATTTTCTGTTTTACAGAAAGGAGAGTCCCACCCCCTGCCTCCTGCCTAACAGTTGACAATCTCCAATGCATATGGATAAGTTTTAAAAAAAAAAAGCAACGTGCAGAACGGCATATATTGCAAGTAAATGCGTAAAATGGGAGAAACTATTTATGCATAGCTATACATCCATCATTAATATTACTGAATCCTACCATGTAATAGGCATTTCACTAGGTGTTCAGGATGCAGAAGTAAATACAACAGACGACACTGCTATCCTCGGGACGCTTTTACCCTAGGAGTATAAAAAGAATTGGTTTATTTTAGAAGCAGCTAGTTGAAGTATGGTACCTAGTTTGTAAGAACCAAGTAAAGGAATCTTCTTCCAGTTGGGTGAACCCGGGGAGAAGGGTTTTTGGAATGCTGAAATGAAAGCTAGCGCCACCACTGTTTTGATTATATGGGACTCTTACTAAATGTATTGAAAAGACAACTCAAGCTCTCTTAACCGACAGCAAGTAGCAGGGTTGGGAGAGGGGAACTCAATGGATTTCTCTCAGATTTCAAGGAGAAGCTGAACAGCCGATCCCGAGGCCTGTGTGGTTCACCAGCAATGACATTAGTGAAACTCAGGTCTCAGCTCCCAGTTTCTGTGTCCCTTCATTTAAATTTTTCAGAGAGAAAAATCATTGCACTGTGACGCAGAGCAAGACTGGTCCGCTTGCTCAGGAGCTAGACTCCCCCATTCCTCCTGAGAGAGTGGGATGAGCCTCACTTACTTCTAGGTATGAAGAATGGATCAGGTGGGGTCTGTCAGACTCTTCTTTTAAAGACCTGAACCCTTTCACCCCACCCCCCTCTTCATTTAGCCAAAACAGCCCAGAATGTCTTCCGTACCTGTCCACCCTCTTCCCGTGGCCATGGTAGAGCCTGAGGTGGTCCAGGGCGGTGCTGGGGAAGCAGCCCCAAGCACTTGGCAAAGTTTCTAAGTCCTTTTTCCCCACTCCTGGTATTAGCCTCGTTCCACTGGGTACAAATGACCAGTATCGCTCCCTTCCAAGGGCTAATATGACATAGAATCAACAATACCAAAAAATTGTGCAGCCTTGGAAAGTGTGGCCTTTCCTGAATTCTAGGAACTTGCTTTAATTTAAAGACGTTGTATAGCTTAGTGGTTAACAACTAGGACACTGGAGCCAAATAGTAGTGGGTTCAAATTTCAATTCTGCCAATCACTAGCTGTGTAGACCTGGGTGGGTTTCATGACTTCTGTGTGCTTTAGTTTCCTCAGGGGTAAGTTTGATGTGGAAATAGCAATGCTTATCTCACAGGGCTGCATAGCACACACTTGCCTCTTGGGTGCTGCAGCTGGACAGTCTGGGGTGGCTTTGTTACTGGCCAGCCATATGACCTTGGCAAGTCATTTCCTCTGTCTGTGTCTCAGGTGTCTTATGCAAATGGGGATAAATCTTCTAAGAACATATCTCAGAGGGCTTTGGGGAAGATGAAATGAGTTAATGTATATGAAACGGGCTGGATTTGGTCCCCCAAACAAGAGATGTTGAAGTTCTAACCCCTAATATCTCAGAATGTGACCTTATTAGAAAATAGGGTCACTGTAGATGCAATTAATTGAGATGAGGTGATTAAGGTGGGCCTTAATCCAGTGTGATGGGTGTCCTTATAGATAGGGGGGAAGCGCGGACATAGATATTCACGGGGAGAACGCATGTGAAAATGAAAGCAGAGATTGGGCTGATGTACCTACAAGCTAGGGAACGCCAAGGATTGCCAGCAAACCACCAGAAGCTAGGGGAGAGACAAGGAGCTGATTCTCTCTGGAAACATTTAGAAGAAACCAACCTTGCCAATGCCTTGACCTTGGACTTTCATAAAACTCTGTGGTGTAAGCCACCCCGTCTGTGATCCTTTGTTAGCCCCATAAAACTGATACAGTAAGTAAAGCACTTGGAACAGAAAAAGGGCATTAAGTGAGTTACTACGTGAACCCCAGGCGACTGTAGTTAAGTGGTCAGGGAAGGTCAATCATTATTGTTAGAACAGAAGACTCAGAGGCTGGGAATGACAAATATCCTCATCACAGGTTCTTCCATGGAAGGAAGACTCCATCAATAAAGGGATGACACTGCCTCCTTTTAGGGGGGATGCTTGTACTTCAATGCAGTTAGGATGAGGCTGGGTCAAGGTGTGCCAGCAGCGCGGCTCACTGTTGAGTGAGAAACCCTCACCTCAGAGGTCACTGCCAAGGGCTTTGAGGAAGACAGGGAAGCAGCAGCCCCAGGGAGAGGTGGTTGGAGGTGTGCACAAACATTGTGCCTGTCTCCATGCCAGACAACAATAACGAACAAATCTCAAAGGCTGCTGCTGAGGAGAGCAGAGTGTGAAACATCCACTCCCCAAAAGGGACACTGGCGTGCACCTCCATCTTTACTGGGAAGGAGGGGCTTGGGGAATTCTGAATCCACTCCTTGCTGTGCCCCAGTTGGCTTTGACTGTCCGCCATTTTGATGGCAAGTTTAAACTGCCATTCTTTCCTGAGCACTTGAAAGCGACTTGAAACCCTGAAAGCTGTTTTGCTTTTTCGAAAGAGCAATCTGCCTGACGTGCTCTATTTGTCCTCAAATAACACGCTGTGATTACGGCCTGCCTCTCCCATCACCTCCTATGAAAAAGGGAGGGCAGCTGTACAAAAATTGTCGCTGGTGTTTGCAGTACTGGGGGAAAAAAAAATATCCATTTGTTCTCAGCTGGCTTAATGAGATCTTATGAAACCCTCTGGCTCATGGAGTGGGTGGTCCCTCTGGGAGTAAAACAGAAGGCCTCTTCCACCAAATTCCCATTGGCATTGACCGGACAATGTCAACTTCAGTTCATTGTTTAGGAATAATAATGTTGCAATTATCATGCGTCCTTCTGGGGTTTCTCTGAGGAGGAGGGGGGAAGTTAAAAGCAGGTTCTTTTGAAACAGGAAGCTCCTTCTCTATTTGTATAAAACATTTCTCCAGGGGGCTCTGGAGTGAGTGTAAATGTCTGTGCAGTGTCTTTGCAAGGTCTAGAAGGAATGTGTTGTTCAGTTCTGTTCTGTCCAATACGGTGGCCATTCCCTGCGTGTGGCTACCAAAGCACTTGAGATGTGGCTAGTCAGAACTGAGATGTGCTCTAAGTATAAGATACATACCAGCGATCAAAGACTTGGTATGAAAAAAGCACGTGAAAGATACCATTCATAATTTTTTTATTGATTACATGGCAAAATAATATTTCTGATATATGGGTTAAAAATTAAAGTACCATTAAAATTAATTTCACCTGTTGATTTTTACCTTTAAAAACGTTTCTAGTAACCACTTTAAAATTGGACACCAATTTGACAATAAATTTCATATCAAAAAATTATAAAAAATTACATTTATGACTTAACATTTGGCTTACATCATATTTCTGTTGCCCGGTGCGTGTCCAAAACGTTTGTGCACGTGTTTCCTCTTAAAGGCTATTTGGGTATTTTTTTGACAAGTTGTCTTCCTGTTGAAAGTTTAGTCCTGCCTTCTAGAAACTGATACCCAATATTTCATTCAGATATTTTATTTCTCCTTCGTTGCTTTTTATGTTTGATTCAGGTGACTTAGCAATTTGCTACCAAATGTTGAAATATGTATTTGAGTCTCTTTTCCTTTATAAGGCCTATTTATTCATTTTTAAACCGGAGTGCTAGATAGGATATAATACGAAAGTCTCCTTCTGGCGTTGGGGTATTATGACTGTTTTAAAATGTGAGGCCTTATTATTTTTTTAATGTTTATTTACTTATTTTTGAGAGAGAGAGAGAGAGAGAGAGAGAGCATGAGCAGGGGAGGGGCAGAGAGAGAGAGAGAGGGGAAGACAGAGAATCCCAAGCAGGCTCAGTGCTGTCAGCGCAGAGCCTGATGTGGGGCTCGAACTCATGAACGTGAGATCATGACCTGAGTCAAGAGTTAGTCACTTAACCTACTGAGCCACCCAGGTTCCCCTAAAAGTTGAGACCTTAAAAGGAGGAAGAAAATCTAGATTGACCTCAGAGAGTCTTGACATTGGCGGCATGATGGTTTTTCTAAGATAAAATCTTTTTTCCATTTCTAGTCCTGCGGAGACAGAAGCCTGGAATCCCAGCCAGGGGGGAGGCCAGGGCCTAGCAGGCAGAGGGAGACAATGCTGCCCCCTTCTGGGCTGGAGGGGAGCCGCAGGTGTGTGTGCATCCACACACAGCTGCTGCTGTGCTGGTCACAGCCCAGGGTGAGACCCCAGGCCCCACAACAGACACAGTGTGTGTGGGGGGGGTCCCAACAACCCCCGGCAGCTTGTCCAGTCTGCCCCCCCACGCCTTGCCACGGGTCTAACATTTGACGCAAATAGGAGCTGATGGCTCCCTTCTGGTTACATCGCTCGCTCTAGGGATGTCTGGGGTCCAGGCTGGTGAAGCCGCAGGGATGTGAGTGAGGGCAGGAGCCACCCCCTCACGGTTCCTGCCTCCGGCAGACAGCAGGCCTGTGAGAAGATACCCGACGAGCCATCAGAGACCAGCCCCAGAGGTTAGCCCGAACTGAGCTCCTGCCCTTTTCCACCGAGAGTCCTGAGCTATCAGCGCATGAAGTGCTTCCTTAGAAGAAGATGAGCTGACTTTCTGAGTAAATATAATAGATAAAGGATGTGAATGGAAGGGACATGGGCCCTTTTCTCTTTGCATGCAATATATTTAGGAGAAAGGGAATCTGAGGGACACAGGAAGCCAGACTGGTGCCAGACAAAGTGTGAAAAGGCGTCAATGAGTTTGTCCATTTCTGTTTTACCCCCATTACCAGGGTCTCCTCCCCTAGAATCCTGCTGTCCCAAATTTATCACTGCTCTGCTGCCCGCAACATCCTTTTACGTCTCATCTCATCTTGCCAACCCACCGCAAGCTGATGCACATTGTACACACACACACACACACACACACACACACACACTCCACTCTTCAATAGCAAGGAATACAAAGGAATATACTTACCTGTGTCACTTCAAGTTAAGGTGGGTATTGCTTGTGTCTTCATGGAAATAAGAAAGACCAGAATCTCAAGCTTGTTGCCGGGCCATTTGGGAATCGAAGTAAAGCCATGCAACCTGTCTAGAGGAGTAAGAGCCACCGGGAAGCACAGCATCACAGAGCCCAGAATGGATTATGGCACCAGGAAGGTCATTCAGTACTCACATCGTCCTTGAGACCAGTTACCCTGTTTCCAGCCTCAGCTCCTGTCTTCTCCTTCTGAGAAGCTGGAATGTGTTGATCTTCAAGTGGTCAACTATTCTGGGGCACCCCTCCCGTTTGTATCTCCAACCCACTGTGAATAGCTACTTACTTCTCTACGTGCATATATCTTGACTTCTGTGCCCCCATAGCTTCTGCTTCCTCAAGTTTCACAATTTCTGCTTTCCCTTGACCTTCTAATATTTGTTTCCAATCCTGTTTGTCCTTTCCCCGTGTTGTTTGTTATCCTTCTCTCTTGCGACCAAAGACAGACTCTCTTCTTGGCTTCATTTCATATTGCTGAGAAAGATAATTAGATGCCTTCATCACCATCATCTCTGAGGGAAGCCATTTCTCACCAGGCTTTCCCATAGACCGCTGGTCAACCCTAAGTTGACTACGTTGGGTTGGATGTCCGTTTCTGGTTCGATAAACTGTGAGTCTGGAGGCAGGGCATAGACATGGCCATTTATGCTTACGGACCAGCATCTCAGTGAAGTGAGGAACCTTGTGTATAACCCTTTATGAGGGGTCAGTGGGAGTGGTGGTGAGTTCCAAGACTTCTCCTGTCCCATATACACCCGTAGACTGCCTCTAACTCCCACCTACAATGACATTTTCCTGTCTAATGCTCATCTTCTTGGTCTAAGATCAAATTTTTAAAAATTATTTATTTATTTTTATATTTTAGACAAGGAGAGAGAGTGTGAGTGGGAGGGAGGGGCAGAGGGAAAAAGAGAGAATCCCAAGCTCCACACTAAGCGTAGAGTCCGACACGGGGCTCCATCCCACAACCCTGGGATCATGACTTGAGCCGAAACCAACAGTCGGATGCTCAACCCACTGAGCAACGCAGGTGTCCCCCAAGATCACATTTTATAGGTTGCCACCTGCATTACTTGGACAGAGCCCCAGTGTTACTTTTCTCTTTAACTGGGAGTAACAGATGGGGTGGTGGAGAGCTGGTATGATTTTGCTTCTTTAATAAAAAAAAAAAAAACTTTGAGAAGAAGGAAGTGTTTCATGGTGGTGTGAAACAACACACACATCTTGTGCACCATCGGTGGCAAATGCAGTATGCTGGGACTCTTCCCAGAGGAAGAACTTTCTGGGGAATGCGGAGAAGTGGAGCAGGGTGGGAGGTATTGGAAAAGAAACCTTAGGCGTCTATCCAAACACTGTTCTTTTCCCTCAGGCATCTATCCAGACACAGCTGGTATCCCGGGACAGTGCCAGTCTGGGGGTCACATGGTTCAGTCAGTCTTTTTATTTAGTGCAAACCTAGAGTTTCTCCCATCTATTCAATATCAATTTTCCATCTCTTTAAATAGCTGTCAGTGATTGTGCAAAGAAGAATCTTCTCGGAGCGTGGCTGCTCTCCTCACATGTACATGGCCTGGTTTCTACTGTTTCTAAGTGAAATCATTTCCGGTCATTCTGGATCTAGATGATCTGATTTGTGAAATCTAAGGAGAACTGAAATTGGAGAAAAATGCTTTATATTTTCTTCCTGGACGTAGCATTCTTATGTTTTGGAAATTTCAATCACCACATTCGTCTGTAAAGTTCCGGAGTTTGTCTCCTGCATGTTTTTTTTATTTTTATTAAAAAAAATTTTTTTTAACGTTTATTTATTTTTGAGACAGAGAGAGACAGAGCATGAACGGGGGAGGGGCAGAGAGAGAGGGAGACACAGAATCGGAAACAGGCTCCAGGCTCCGAGCCGTCAGCCCAGAGCCTGATGCGGGGCTCGAACTTGCGGACCGAGAGATCGTGACCTGAGTTGAAGTCGGACGCTTAACCGACTGAGCCACCCAGGCGCCCCTCCTGCATGTTAATGATGACCCTTACTCTGCTGTTTAAACACCAGGCTCTGTTTTCTAGTGAAATCTGGGGTTCTGTGGGCATGAGTTCCTACTATGTACCCGGCACTGCTGTAGGAACTGTAAGTTCACGAAGATAAAGACATGTATTTGTTGATGTAATTATTCAATGTGTGGCAAATATACTAAAAATACTCAAGAGTGTGTAATGGCTCAGATATGATGGAAGTTCATTTCTTCCTCATATGAAGTTCACGGTGGGCATTGCTGATGAGTAGATGCCTCATTCAAGTAGAAATTTGAGGACCCGGATTTCTTCCTCTTGTGGCTGTGACTTTTTCAATACGTGGCTTTCAAAGTCTCAATGAGTGTGGAGGATTGCTTGGGGGGAGTTTCTATGCGCCAGGCCAGGACGGGCACACAAGACTTCCATTCACATTGCATTGGCTAATGCCCAGTCACATGACCTCCCCTAACTGCAAGGAAAGCTGGGAGATGAGACAGGAGGTTAGGTAGGTGCCTGGTAAGAAGAGTCTTTGATGCAAACACAGCAGTTTCTGCTACAATAAATGAGTTCCTTGTTTTCGAGAAGCATGCACCTGTGATTTCAAAGAAGGAAAGATGCTTCAGAGTGTGACAACTAGAACCAATGGGCCAACTAACATCCCTGGCTTTGACTACTGTTTGCCAGGGACATAGCCATTGATCATTTGGCTTCCACAGACTTCCCGTGGGGAAAGAACGCATTGATGAGGAACACCAGAACTCTAGTCCGGCATTCAGGGAGCACCATAAGGACAGGGATCAGGTAGCCACAACTTTAGTTCTGATAACCATAGCTAATATTTGGAAACTTCTTCCTGGATGCTAATCTAAGGATGTGACAAACATAGACAGAAGATTGAGACTCTACAGGAGGGGGAACACCATCTTCGCTTTGTGCTAAAGGACTAAATAAACAGGCTGACTGAGTCTGTGGCCCCAGTCGCACAGCTAGTGAATGGCTCATGCCCGGATAGTTTGACTCGGGAACTGGTGTTAACCTTTTGCTGTATGTCCTTGTTAAATGGGTGAATCAGTTATAAACCAAACCGACCCCTGCCATTGTGTTTTATGCACTGATCTCTTATGAATTTAGTTAGGGTGAAGCTTGACCTTCCAAACTTAGTTGTCCTGTATACATAGATAACATTAAGTTTCTGGAACACTGACTGTCTCCTGCCAGTGGAAAGGCTTCCTCCTCCCAGGGACCAAGAGCTTCCTTCAAGGACCTCCTTCTCTGGTCTATTCCGTTGTCCAAGCTTTGGTTCCTTCAAGACTTTCTCCCTACTTCCTTAATAAAAGTCTAGTTTGAAATTCAAAGCTAAGAAATGAATCATTTGTTATAGGTCAAAGCTGCCTTCCCACTCCTTGGTCCTAGCCAACGAATTAAAAAAACAAAAAACAAAAAACACAACCACTTCTGAATTATTAAGAAGGGAAAATGCTTAGATCCCACAAAAAATGATACTGTCGTTCTGTGACTTCAAGAAAAATTTCAATTGTCTTTGCTTTTAAAGGGAAGCACAAAAAGTCAACTATAAGATTGTTTTCTGTTTGTTAACAAGTTCTGACGATGTGTTAGGCATGACAGCAGATTCTGGAAATATAAAGAGGACAATGATGTGGGCTAGGCAGGGAGGGAACGATGAGTTGCTATACATGTTAAGCGCTAAGCAAGTGTGGTGGGGGGCTAGACCATTATTAGGCATCATTTTTGCTTCTTGATCTTAGTGGGTATGCCCCCAATATTTCACTGTTAAATATTTGTTAAGATGTTTCCTCTCTCCCGCATTCAGAGAGTATTGATGTGGTCCGTCCATGGCTTGTTTTTGAAGGAGACAAATTGAGTGGCATTTAGAGAATGATTGGGTATGCGAGGGAGTTAGTGTGTGGGGCATGAGGCGACAAATAGAGGCCATTTCCTTCAAGCAGCCTGAAGTAAGGAGGACCAGAACCAAAGCAGAGGCAGTAGGGGGCTGGGGCAGATAGGTGGAAATGCAAATCTAGAAACAAGATTGGACAGAGAACACTGGGCATCATCAGTGTGTGTGTTGTCTGTGGTAGGCAGTGAAAGTCATGGGACTGGGTGAGGTTCCCTGGGTAAGTGTGCAAAACAGGGGGAGAAATGAAACCTGATGTCAACGGTGCAGGCAGAAAGGGCCAGCCAGGCAATGAAACCAACAGGGTGCTGATCAAGTCTGATAACATCTGGGAGAGTGTAAGAATAGCTAGCATTGTTTTGAGTGCTTACTATATGCTTGGCACTATGCTAAATACTTTTTCATGCGGTATGTGATTTGATTCTCACAACAATAAAATGGTTATAAAGTTGGAATTATGCCCATTTTATAGATGAGGCGATCGAGGTCTAGAGAGAGTAAATAACTCACCAAAGGTCACACCGTTAGCCTGTGGCAGACCTAAGATTTGGACCCAGATTTGTTATACTTCAGAGTCTTTGTTCTTACCCCATATGGCTTGCAGTGCTAGCATCTGGGAAATTGAGCAAGGAGGGAGTTCAAGAAATACGGGGGGGTGGGTGTTGGAGACATTGGCGGGAGAAGATATTTGCTTGTCCAATTCTGTCTTGTCCGGACTAATATCAACAACAGTATGCAGACTCCTGTCTTTGGATAGTTGAGTAAAAGAATAAAGACCCCTAATGTGAAGGTGTCATGAGATCCCATGAGACCCTCAGTTTGGAAAGGAACTTGAGGGCAATTCGATCCCTGAAAATTCAGGCACCAAAGAGGCTGGAGGCAGGCGGTAGGTGAAAGAAACTAGAGCCTCTGACCAAGTTCCAGATTCCACTCTTGAAACACGTCACGATTGCAGCCAAGTCTTTCTTCCCATGGCTACGAATTCAGATTTCTCTTTTCATTGATTTCCTAATTCAGAAAAACCACGGTCCCTATCCTACCCTCAACACCAAAATACTAAAAGGTGTGAAACATCTGTTCTGGTAGTGCCCTGAAAGTTAAATTTGATGAAATGATTCTTCGTCTCTAGGCCAGTAATAACTCTTAATGGTCATTGAGTCTTTACTTTGTCTTTTCTAGGGACTGATTAAAGGGTTTCATGTGCACGATCATTTTTAAGACACATCAATCCTGACAGATAAGCGTGACTTTTAGGCTCATTTTACCAATGAAGTCAGTCTCTGGGGTCTGCCTTCTTCACCCCTGCATCCCCAGGACAAAGGATACTAACTGGCAGGTGGGTGTTTTGCAAAGCCAAGGAATCTTCTCTTGCTTCTCACTGAATGAGTTAATGTTGATTCACTGTATGTAGAGGAGAATTTGCCATAACAGTTGTAATCTACATGCATCAGAAAAAGTTGAGTTTTGTTTTCAGCTCTTTCATGAACGTTGTACTTGGGTCACTTTGCAGACTTCTTTGCGTCTTAATGTTCCTACTGTTTTTATTTTAAAAACATTATTGTAAAACATACCTTACATACAAGAGTGTATAAAACATACCTGTACAGGGGCGCCTGTGTGGCTCAGTCGGTGAAGCATCTGACTCTTGATTTTGAGTCAGGTCATGATCTTGTGGTTCGTGAGGTCGAGCCTCACGTTGGGCCCTGTGCTGACTGTGGGGAACTTGCTTGGGATTTTCCCTGTCTCTGTGCCTCTCCCCTGCTTTTGTTCTCTCTCTCTCTCTCTCTGAAAATAAATAAATAAACTTAACAAAATACTTCTACAGTGTGAAGAATAGTAACACAACATAAAAGCGTCTCCTACCTGGGCCAGGAAATACTATGTTCTAAAGCCCAGAAGCTTCCTGTGCGGTTTTCCTGATTGAATTTCCCTCCCTTCCTCTGGAGGTGACCATTGTCTGAATTCTCTGTTGATTAAGTCTTTGCTTTTCCTTCTAGCCTTATCACCTCTGATTGTCTCTAAACAGTGTATATTTTAGTTTTGAATGTTGTAAACTTGGGTTAAATGAAACCATACTCTCATTCTTGCTTCTCTCCCACCATCACGTTCTCGAGATTTCTTCATCATTGCGTGTGCTGTGACTCACTGTCTTTCACTGACCTGCACTGCACGGCTGTTGGAAGGCCCCATCATTTATTTATCCATTCTTCCATCACGGGCTGTTTCTGGCTCTTGCCCTCACTGACAATGGTACTTTCTACATTCTGGGACAAAGTTCCTGTGCGTAGGTACGTGAGTTTCTTTAGGGGTGGAATGGCTGGATGTAACTGCCCTTCCGCCTGTAACCTTTGTGATTTCTCTTCTACGGGGATGTTAGGAACACTGATGGATGGGGGCAGTTACAATGAAGTGATTTAGGCTTGCCTGCTCTAGCATCAGACTGGCTCGGTTCAAAGTCTGGTGCCACCACTCACTGGCCGTAGGTTCTTGGGCATCTCCCTGAGCCAAAGTTTCCAGATTTGCCCATCTGGTTAAATGAGAGAGCCTAAATCACAAGTTATTCGGGGAATTACGTGAATTAATGCTTGTTAAGGAGACGATTCGCACAGTGCTCCAAGACAAGAAATGTTGGGGAAATGTCACTTTTTGTATTACCAGGTGAAGGGACTTCAGGAATCTTTCGTCAGTCACTACTTCTTCCCCTCCCCCTCCACTGCCCAACCCCTACCCAGAAGGACAGCAGAGTGACTTCTCCAATACGGAGTCTGGGAGAAGAAACGAGCCTAATGGCTCAGTCACTGTCATTTCAAACAAGCCAGGCCACAGAGGGATGTGTTCTGGTCTGTCTCCGCATGAGGTAGGTTAAGGGGGACTAGCTCCGCCCTCAGGGGGAGAGGTCTGTGGTTGTGGAGTGTTGTCTGTACTTGGCGACCCAGTCCAATTCAGGGATCAAATATATACATTTGCTTACTTGTGTATGAGCTAAAGCCTTGTCCTGTGGCCACTTCATCAGTAGTAGGGCTGTGTTCTGGTCTCCATCTGTCCTTCCATGTTTCACTGCTCACGTTCCAAGCTCTGGAGTGGGAAGAAAGAGGGTATCATTTATAGACTCCCAAGACATCAATGCTGAATGCTCCATACACATTACTTACGACAATGCAAAACGTTTGGGGAGCCTCTTAAGTTTAAGATGCAGGGCAAACTCCCTTGTGTGCAGGACCAGAGTTGAGCTGTTCAGGTAGGTTCTAAGACCCAAGTCCCATCTGGAAATAATCAAAGGTACCCAAAGAATCTGGTTAGTTCATTTCATGGTATGAATGAAACAGTGTTGCCCAAGGACAGGCAGCTGATCTGGGGATTAAGGCTTCCCCAGCTATCAGTACATCTAGCTTTCAGAAAGGGATACATCCTGGCAGGCTGCTGCCTTCCTGATTGGGCAGTCAGCTGAAGATCTCCAGTCCCAAAGTCACAGTTGGCAGTGTGGCCCTGTAGATCATACGGGGATCAAGCTGGTGTGTGTGTGTGTGTGTGTGTGTGTGTGTGTAATGTACATGAAGGGAACAAGAAGTGAAAGAATGCTGAACATATTGAATGTCTATTGCTATTGAAAAGTATTATTGTTTTGAATCTTTTACAAATAGTAGAGCTTTCTAGATTTGCATGATTCAAACAGTGAGAGAGAGAGAGAGAGAGAGAGAGCGAGCACAGAGCACAATAGAAAGAGATGGGAAGAGCGGGGTAGGGAGTCCTCAAAGCCTCTGGATGCTCTGGTCCTGCTTTTACCTCCTGTTACATGCAATTTCCCTAATGACATTTATAAGATGAATGAGTTCTTTTCAAAGAGACCGAAAACATCTTTGGGGGAAACACAGATGGAGAGCTGGGTTTCTAAGTGCTGCATAAGCTAAAAGCACTCCTGCTCCCACTGCCTTCCCTGGCCGCTTTCCAGCATGTTTCTCCGGCATCTGAAGGCAGAAGGTCATCTCGGTTCTACCGGGAAGCGCAGCTGCGGACTGACGGCTGCAAACAGCCGGTGTGTGTGGGCAGATGCTGTCGGTCCTTCTTCCTTGCTCCGGGTTCCAGGGACCCTGGCTCTCCTGCTGGTGTTTTCCATCACTGTTGTTCCAAAGAGCAACGCAGGATCAGGAGAGCAGGATCCCGCCACGTGAAAAGCTGTGTTTCAGATCTGCTCCCAACTGGTTGGTGACAGTGAAGTTCCTTCCGTAACGGGGGCCTCTCTCGCTCCCCTATCCGAGTTCTGGCTCCAATAACTGGTGTCTTGCCATCTCCTCCTGTCTTGCGGACTGGAGTCCGACGCGGGCCCCGTGGCTGGGCTGTGATTTGCTGCCCGGCGTGGCTGTGCTGCCGGTTTGAGTATCCGTGGGTGGGACACCCAATCCATCTTGGCCCTGTCGCCCACCTTTGGGGCCTCTATCTCTGGCAGAGATCAAGGACAAAACCCTACAAGGAGTGTGGCGGGGTTGGATCACAAGCAGGTCAGATAAGTGAGGCTGCCAAAGAGGCTGAAATACTGAAATATTTCCATAGCTACTATCCCAGGTCCCTCGGTGTCCTTCCACTGTTCCCTGCTGCCCTCAGCTGCCCCGGCCCCTGCCTCCAGACTCCCAGGATCCAGCAACCAAAAGGGTAGAACCCATACAGTCTGGGCCTCTGAGACCTCACTCCAGGTCCTGGCACGGACAGTTCTGACCGCTCATGCCCGTAAGCAGGGCAGGGAAGGCTGGGGTGTCAGACTGGCTACAGGTCGGTGAGGTGCCCAGACAGAGACGAGGGGCTAGCAATGCCCTGCAGTGGACAGCTGCGAGCAAGCAGAGGTGGCCACAAACACTCCCGCAGTTGGCACGCCCTGGACGACACTGTCACCCACTGGGGAGACAGCCTGCTCCTCGGGAACCAGCCACCTCTGCAAACCAGAGCTCCCCACGATGAATTATCACAGATTTAGGTTGAGCATAACACAGATTTCTTCCCTCGCAGTGCTGGAGGTCAAAGTCTAAAATCAACGTGTCAGCAGAGCTATGGTGCTCTGGAAGCTTCCGGAAAGAATGTTGCCTTGCCCTTTTCTGCATTCCTTGGCTCATGGCTCCCTTTTCACATCCTGTTGACCTCTTGCTTCCACCATTACATACCTTATTCCCCACTCTGACCCTCCTGCTTCCTTCTTATCTGACCCTCCTGCTTCCTTCTTATCTGACCCTCCTGCTTCCTTCTTATCTGACCCTCCTGCTTCCTTCTTATAAAGACCCCTGTCAATCCATTGGGTCCACCTGGATGATCCAGGATCACCCTCTATCCCAAGACGCTTACCCTAACCACACTTGCAAGGTCCCTTTTACCATTTTCACAGGTTCCGGGGATTAGGGCGTGGACATCTTTTTTTTTTTTTAATTTTTTTAAATGTTTTATTTATTTTTGAGACAGGGAGAGACAGAGCATGAACAGGGGAGGGTCAGAGAGAGGGAGACACAGAATCCGAAACAGGCTCCAGGCTCTGAGCTGTCAGCACAGAGCCCAACGCCGGGCTCGAACTCATGAACTGTGAGATCATGACCTGAGCTGAAGTCGCATGCTCAACCCACTGAGCCACCCAGGGGCTCCCTTTTTTTAAAAAAATGTTTTTACTAACATTTGAAATATATCAATTATGATATATGATATATATATGATATATCAATATATATATATATCATATATATGATATATCAATATATCAATTATGGACCTTGCATTGCACATGATCTGATTTAATTTTCTTAACTCCGTGAGACAGGTCTACTGTACAGACAAGGAAACTGAAGCCCGGAGAGATTATGGGACTCATCTAAAGCGCCACAACTGGAAAACAATGACTCTGTCAAACTTTGGAGCCCACCTTCTCAATCACCCATGAAGTGACGCTGCCCTTTGTAATTTACAGTGTTGTTACTTTCCATCTCCTCACCTGATTCTGCCAACAACATGGAGGGTTAGGCATTAGTATACCCACATCATAGACGAAGAAACTGAGGCATAGCTTCTTAAGTATCCTGCACAAGGTTGTTCGCGGGAAACAGGCAGTGAAAATGGGACATGAAGCCAAACTTGTTAACTTCGAAACCCTCATCACTATTTTCAGAATGCTGCTAGCTTCTGAAAGGGCTGTGGCCAAATCAGTTACCATAATGTTCCAGATGCAGGCATGGGTTCACAGAAGCCAGAGACCAGGTCCTTCAGTTGTGAGACACATAGAAAACTCCAGAATGGACCTAAAGCTCTAGGCCCTTCTTGCTCAGAGTGTGGGCCACGCATCAGCAGCCAGTATCACCCAGGAGCTTGTTGGAACCACGGAAGGTCACGACCCACCCTAGACCCATTGAACAAGAATCTGATTTTAACAAGATCCCCAGGTAAGCCTTGCACGCATGAAAAGCACACACACATACACACACACACACACATTGATACCCCATATCATAGAACGATCTGTGGTCATTTAAACTTCTCTTCTAAAGAGATAACTGGCTTGGTGGCCAGTATCAGGGGGGTGGCATCCCAGGTTGTAGGTTATTTTTGTGGTCGTTATTTTGTTTTGTTTTGTTTTGTTTTAAATAGACTATTTTTCAGAGAAGTTTTAGGTTCACAGCAAAATCAAGGAGAAGGTGCAGAGACTTCACATATGCTCCCTGCCCCCCCCCCCACATGCACAGTCCCCTATTAGCAACATCCCCATCAGATGGTACCTCTGCTACAACCGATGAGCCCACGTTGACTCGTCGTAACCCAGAGTTCATAGTCTACATCAGGGTTCACTTTTGGTGTTGGACATTCTGTGGGTGTGGACAAGTGAAGTCTCCCAAACTGGAAAATCCTATTCAATTGTCTAATTGATGCCGACATTTACATGTCTAGTGTGCGCCTCAGACTTCGTGTGGCCCACGCTGCATGCCATCACCCAAGGACGATCCCCCCAGAGGCCTCCCATCTCCATGTTGCGACTCCACTGGAGTGGTGGCAGTCGTGGAGACAAGCCACGCCCCTCCTCAGAGCCCACTGTTGGTCAACCAGAAAAGCTCCTCTGCCTTAGGACTTCTTTCTGTTGTCTTCCTTTAGCTGTTGTTCAAATTGAACGGTGAAACCTCAAGTTTTGTTTAGGCCAAGGAAGCCGGACAAATGGTTCTCAAATTCATTGTGCTTTAGAATCACTCAGGACACCCGCTAAAAGCCCACATGGCCAAGTCCCGTCTTCACAGATTCTGACTTGGTAGCTCTGACGTTGGGCCCAGGAATCTGCATTTTAGCGAGGACCACGCCCCCATGCCCAGTGGATTTTGGATGACGGTTGTTCGTGGGTCGTGTTTTGGGAATTACATCTTTACAAACGCTGTTTTGTGACCGCGGTTGGGGATTTTAAGTACACATTTCAGAAGCAGAAAATGTTAAAAAGATGAGAGCATGGTATCTGATGCAGAAAAGTTAAGAAGAGAGGGTGGTGTTAAATGCCGCCATTTCCTTCAGATCTCTGAGCTCTATTGAAGATTGTGATCAGTGTCCGCTGAGACCAAATCACCATTTTCAAGGTCAGCTGTGGTCAAAGCGTTTTGCCTTCTGCCTTCCTGCTGGTTCCCCGCTAAAAGAAAGAACGTTTTATGATGAAGAGAGGCTATTTCACTCTCTCAGCCTAGCAGACTTGTGTCAAATGTCTTCCCGGTTAACTTGAATGATAAAGTATAGGTAGCGATACCATCTTCAGCCAGGCAGTCCTGGAAAAAAAAGACAATTTCATTTGAAAAAGAATCTTGAGTCAGAAACTTGTTGGACTGATCCAAAGTTAAACACCTGTTGTATTGAATTCATGCGCTGTGAATTGTTTCTGTGTCACAGACGTTTTACAGGTTGGTCTAAACTTGAGGGCAGCAAAAACTTGAGATCCAGCATAATGTACATGCAGAATAAACATCTGCCTTGTCTTTTGTGTGTAGCATGACACTCCTCTGCTTTCAGATTTCCCAGGGTCTGCCTTGGAGGCCCAGTGGAGAAATCCTGGCAGGACTGCGGAACGTCAAGCCCCCTTCCCTTGTGGCTGGTAGGTTTCCGTGTTCCGGGTCTCAAAGGGAGGGAACTGCGGCCATGATTATGTTCTCCTCTCTATGAGGGTAGATGAAAATCATGTGAATAGACGAAAATTGCTCTTCTAGTGGTCCCCTATTTGGGGCCCCCGAGACTGTGCAGGAAAAGAAGTAGAACAAGGGTGGTTGATGTTCTGAGTTGAGGCTGATGATAATCGAGAAGCTGTCATTTGGAAGAGCCTCTATGTAGAGAGGAAAAGTACCCAAATGAAACCAGCTCACAAAAGATGTTCAAAGGAGGAAAATGTCACATTACCAGAAGCTTAGCCCTTCAAGCACCAACCTTCATTTTTAAAGCATATCTGAGGGGCGCCTGGATGGCTCAGCTGGTTAAGTGTCTGACTCGATTTTGGCTCAGGTTATGATCTCAACGGTTTGTGAGTTCGAGCCCTGCACCAAGATCCTCTAAGCCCTGAGATCCTCTCTCTCTCTGTCTCTCTCTCTCTGCCCCTCCCCTGCTCATGCTCTTTCTCTTTCTCTCTTTCCCTCAAAATAAACAAATAAAACTGTGAAGCATATTTGATGAACATCTTTCTGAAACTTTATCACATGTTTTCCAAAAGTGCTTTAAATGGGGAATATGGAGCACAATTTAATGTCAGGGCGGGGAGGGCTGATAGAAACTCAGACTCTAACTCAGTCCCTTTGTTTTGTAAGTGCAGAGCTCAACCCCCAGAAATGCTGGGGGACTCACACTGGGCCACATAACCCATTTACAGTAGAACCAGGCTTTGAGAAATACTTGGAAAATTCTTTCAGTTCCACAATTCCACTCTTCCCTCCCCCCTTTAAAGTGTTATTACTCTCTTATCTAATATTTTTTAAAAATAAATAATGGGGGGCGCCTGGGTGGCGCAGTCGGTTAAGCATGCGACTTCAGCTCAGTCGCGGTCCGTGAGTTCGAGCCCCGTGTCGGGCTCTGGGCTGATGGCTCAGAGCCTGGAGCCTGCTTCCGATTCTGTGTCTCCCTCTCTCTCTGCCCCTCCCTCGTTCATGCTCTGTCTCTCTCTGTCTCAAAAAAAAAAAAAGGTTAAAAAAATAAAAAAAAATAAAAATAAAAATAAAAAATAAAAATAAATAATGGCTAAGGAAACTTACGCAGACTTTCCCATCAGGTGCAAATCTAGTGTTTGGAAGGTCAGCACAGAGGCACTCAGGACGAAGGTAAGCTATCACTCAGACCCACGTGTTCTGTCTGCTCAAGCTTATTGATGCTTTTCTGCACACTGCTTCCAGATAAAGCCTCTTGCTTCCCAGACTTTATCTCCGTGTGCACACCACCCTCCCTTTGCCCCTTCAGTCCTGAACCGGCGGCTGCTTCTATTACTTTTGTTTGGAGCAGAGCTCTGCTCAAGATTTATCTTCCCAGTGTTCACATCTTGTTTCTTATTTTCCTAACAAACAGGAGACCGAGTGTGGGACGTACTTGTACAGTGATTGCATTGCCCGCCAGAGAGGCCATTGCACACATAGTTAATAGCATGAACCATCCATTCTATTCTTCCTTTATAGAAACCCCCTTAGGGTTTTGTGTTTTTGTTTTTTTTTTTTCAGATGGAGAAGATAAAAACTGTTTTCCCTGCTTCATTTTTCCTAACCCACCAGATTTCCGGAGTGGTGTAAGGGTAGCCGATGAGAAAAGTTAAGACTGCCCGGAACATGTAAAATGCATTTTTTTTCCATATGAGAGAAAATATAGATTTCTGGACAAATGGTTTTAAGACCCCCAATATGGTGACGTGATGATTCTTTTAAAGACTATTCGTGATTCATTAGTGTGGCAGTGCTATTATTTTCCACTCCATTTCATGGTGGCTTTGAGCATAGTCTAGAAAAGACAAAAAATAGAAGAACCATTGCTTCCATCACTTAGACTTTTACTTGGAATCGCTGCATTTACTTTTCTCTTGTGGCACAAAAATGAGCGCCTGCTGAAGTAGACAAAGCAAGACGTACAATTGTAAGTAGGGAGCTCCATACGTTTTGACATATGTGTGCACTCACGTAGCTATCGCTCAGATCGAGATAGGAAAATCTGCAGCACGTCAGAACGGTTCCTTATGCTCTCCCCTGCCCGTGTGCAGCCCCCTACTAGACGTGACTACTCGTGATTTTTATCACCGTCCGTTAGTTTTGCCTTCTGGTGGACTTCGTATTGACGGGAGCACACGGGGTGTGTCTTTTGTGTCTAGCCTCTGTCGCTCCACATGTCTGTGAGGCTCATTCGTGCTGGTGCTTGCATCAGTGGATTTTTCTTTCTTAAACTAGGTAATGCATTGCATTAGCTGGCTATATCAGAATTCAACCATTCTCCGGTTGATGGACATATGGGTTGTTTTCCATCTTGGGTCATTATAAATAAGGTTGCTAAGGACACACTGGCATATGTCTTTTAGTTGGCACAAGAACTCATTTCTCTTTGGTACATACCCGGGAGCGGAATTCCTGGCTCAGAGGGTATATGCTTGTTTAACTTTAGTGCTCATGGCCAAATGGTTTTCTAAAATGGCTGAGATCCCATCAACGGTGCGTAAGAGTTCCAGTTGTATCCATAATACATCTCAAATTAACTTTTGAGTGTGACCTGAGGTAGGGGTCAGGGTTTATTCCTTTCCCTTCCCTGCCATATGAATATCGAATTGTTCCAGCACTATTTAATGCAAAGGCCATCCCATTTCACCGCGGTATGGTGGCATTTTTGTCGTAAAGCAAGCGACAGCGTATCTGTGGGTCTATTTCTGGATGGAGGAATTCTACTGTTAGTGTACTCACTGCATATGTTGTAGTGGGTGCAGCACTGAATGGGCATCAGGAGCCTTGGCCTCCAGGGCTGGTGTCTCCAGGGGGAGCCAGGAGACTTGGAAGTAGAGAACATATTGATCTATTTGCTGCCACCCAACCCTCCCTCTTGGCTTCTTGTGCCCCATCCTATGTGAGAGGTGAGCACGTCTACCTTCATCAATGCTGATTACACCATGGGGGACGCCTGATGCAGACCTATCCAGCTACCTGATGGCCTTCAGATTCTCTCCCTCTTGGTAATTTGGCCTGGGAGTAACAGAGACTAGTAATTTTGCACTGACAGGTGCTACAGAATAAGTTTTGTGGCCCAGTGAAGAGATGCCAAGGCCACAGGGCAAGTTTCAGTTAAGGGAGAAGGTGCAGAAATGGCCCAGTGAGAAAGCCAGCTGAGCGAGAGAGAGAGTGAGGGAAAGAACGGAAGCAAGGTACAAAGAGAAATGGTGGAGACACCAGACGAGAGGGCGACCTGCAGAGAAAGATTACTTGAAAGCTCTGTAAGAGACTCTCTTAATCAATCTTCCAACAGTTCCTGGAGAAAGAACAGGAAAGATGCACAGAGGGGGTCTTTGCCATCAAAACACCCTCTCATCCTGAGGCACAGCAGAATGCTTTCTATAATTGAACAAAAATCATGTACAGATATATTTTAATGATTTCCTTTTCTTCTTAGACCCCCCAAGTAACTTGGAAGGGTGTTTTACACAAGATCTCACGGATTTTGGATCCATCGCTGCAGGGCTGGGAAAACCCTGCTCTTACAGCTCTCCCTTCCTCCCACCCCTGCACTGGAGCCAGACTGGATGTGCTTTGCCTGGGTGAGGTTTGGACTTAATAGCTTCAGTTTCCCATAGGTTGTGTATCTTTGTTAGGAAGTCTTATTTTTATTCAAACTAGCTTGGGTATTTCTTGCAACCAAACAAATTCTGGCTAGATCCCTTGAAGTGTTTGTTGCTTCTATTGTCCTAGGTACTCAAGAGGGATGTTGGCCGCCATAAGTGGAACTTGCCAGAGAAGCTAAACACACACATGACAGGGCAGGAAGCAGGGGAAGAGCAGCGAAAGGAGGCTTCGGTTTGGGTTGTCACCCCCCACCCCCCCAGGAATTGAAAAAGGGGAATAAAATAAACAATAACACCCAGAACATATTTTTTTTCCTACTGAAAACCAGGTATTATTATCCATTCATGAAATTGTAGTGCTAACGTGCTCCCTAAAACCTGGAGAAATGGCTGCCCTCAGTGTTTCTCTAATAAAATCCACGTGCAATGAACATGACTGTTGTCTCTGAGGGTAAAGCAAGAAACTGTAAATGAGGGCTCAGAGAATTTGGGAACAGCTAAAACTCCAACTCCAATGTGATTTGTCATGAGAAAAAGGAAGTCGAATCAATCACATAGTGTCCTGTTAGGAGAAAGGGTAGGTGAACAGGAAAGGGCGGCATCAGCTTGGAGCATGCAAAGTTGTCCGTGTGTACCTGGTGCTGTCCGGGTGAGGGAGATGCTCTGGGGCAGCACCAGCTTTCTGGTGCCTGGAGAAGGGCTCTCTCCTGGCACAGGGACCATGACCTGGAAGAACACCTGGGTGACTATCCACTACCCTCCTTTGATCTGATGCCACACACATGGCTCACTTCTGATCACCAGTTGCCAATATGTCTCCCACAGTGTTCTGTGAGTGGGAACACCATGCCTCAGATAGGAGTAGCACTATTTTAGCCACTAGCGAGAGATAACTCTGTCAAGTAATACGTCTGCAGTTTGGTTTACATATTTCAGTGAGTTTCAGCGGTAAAAGTCAGCATTCTTGTTCTCACCCAACTCTGGTACACTAACAAAATTAAGGGCGCAATTCCAGTCAGCTTTTTCCTGTAAATCACCTACGCGGTTGTCCCTAAGTTACTCTATATCGCCATGAGAGTTAAGGGCCATAGGAATCATCTTGCGGGCTATAATTTCTAAAGGCATTTACAAGAACTTTGCAGTGGGTACGTAAGAAATGCCTTTGCAGGGGTGCCTGGGTGGCTCAGTGGGTTAGGTGTCCAACTCTCGATTTTGGCTCAGGTCATGATCTCACAGTTCGTGAGATCGAGCCCCACGTCGGGCTCTGGGCTGACAGAGTAGAGCCTGCTTGGGATTCTCACCCTCTGCCTCTCACTTGTGCTCTCTCTCTCAAAAATAAATAAATAAATACACATGAAGGAAAAAAAAAAAAAGAAATGCATTTGCTTCGGAAGGTCCTCATATCTTCAGAATTTTCAGCATTTTGTGATTTTGATGGATCAGATAGGAACAGAAATAGAGCATGAGAAATAAGGTCATGTCTTAGTTTGCTAGGGCCTGCCATAATAAAATATCACAGACTGGCAGGCTTAAACACCAAAGATTTACTTTCTCACAGTTCTGGAGGCTGGAAGTCCAAGATCAAGGTGCCATAAGGGTGAGTTTCCTGTGAGGCTCTTTTCCTTGGTTTGGAGATGGCCACCTTCTCACTGTATCCTCACATGATCGCCCCCGTGTGCACTCACCCTTTCCTTTTCTTATGGTCACCAGTCATACTGGATTAGGGCCTCACCTAATGGCCTCATTTTAACTTAATCACCTCTTTAAGACATTATCCCCACATACAGTTATATTCTGAGGTACCAGGCTTGGGATTTCCAACATATGACTTTGGGAAGATACAGTTCAGCCCATACAATGTGGTAAAATCTATCCTGTCAAGGCAGCAATCCTTCTTGACTAACC
The DNA here is from genome assembly GCF_022079265.1 of Lynx rufus. Lineage (NCBI taxonomy): Eukaryota > Metazoa > Chordata > Mammalia > Carnivora > Felidae > Lynx > Lynx rufus. The sequence continues at coordinate 38,941,898 of NW_025814845.1, read as the reverse complement.
TTTCTATTGTTTTGGTGAGTTAGAGTAAGGAAGAATTTCTGGGGATTGGTAGACTCCCCTAATGTCAGCACTCACACCAGGCAGGCAAGGTTACCTTACCTGTCCTAGAATGTCCACCCCCCACCCCCACCCCACGCCAGAGTCTGTTCTTACAGAAAGCATCTCAACTTGTAATTATTGCGTTTCATGGACAGATGCACAGCCAACATAAGATGTCATGGTTTTAATCTCAAAACCAGTGGGTAGGTGAAGAATATACATATCCCAAGCAGTGCAGGGGTATTGGTCTGATTTTAGTGAAATAGTTGTTGTTTAGGAAGAAGGACTTTTCTGTGGGGAATGACCAGTCAGCAGGCCAAGAAAGGGAGAATTAGTACTTCCTGTGCTGAGACACAGCTTCCCAGAATTCTGAGGATTTTGCCAGAGTCCAGCTGGTTCTCGGACGGGGTTGTTAGACTTCTCAGGGGGGGCCTATCAAAGGTCCCTCCTCTAACTGCTGGGCAGCCAGAGTCCACTTGTTCTCTGCCAATCTCAGCTCCAGATTTATGAATGATGAGAGGAAGCAGTTGAGTCCAAACTAGCTGAACCATAATCTCTGTTGCCCTAGCAATGCCCCTAGGGGTTCCGATGATGGACTGTGTTTTTCCAAGCACGATTTCCTTCACATGCCACTGCCAGCTGCCAGGATTGGGTCGCCGTGAAGAGGGTTGTAAATAAACTGAGGTTTGGCAGGAGAAATGGCCTCAAATAAGAGTGAGAATGACCAACACATTTATTTGTTTATTTATTGAGCACCTGGTAGGGTCAGGTGTTGTCAGCGGAGCTAGGGATATGCTTCTGATAAAATAGATAACAATCCCTGCTCTGGTGGGGCTTTCACTCTATTGGGAAGAAACAGATAACAAATAAAACCATCAAATGAAATATATCCTATGTCAGATGATAATGTATGGTTAGAGAAAAATGAAGCAGGAAAAGGGAAGGGTCCCAGGTGGTTGAGAGTTTCACAGTGGTAAAGGGTGTCCAGAGAAGGTTTCACAGAGAAAGTGACATTTGTGCAAAATCTTGACAAAATCAAGGAAGGATGCTGTACAGCTATCTGGGGGAAGAATGTAGTAGGCAGAGGAGATGCCTAGCGCCATGACATGAGACACATGCAGGAAAAGTAAGGAACCCAGTGTGGCTAAGTGAAGAGAAGGGGGGGACAACAGTAGGAGATGAGGCAATAAGGTGGGGTAGGGCAAGCCAATCCCATAGAGCTTTGTGGGCCATTGTAAGGACTATAACTTTCCCTTTGAGTGAAATGGAAGCTGTTGAAGACTTTTCCCCCTTAGCTTTATTGAGGTGTAATTGACAAATCAAATTATGAGATATTTAAAGCATACCCTATGTTTGATACATGTATACATCGCGGAAGGGTTCTCCCTTTGAGTTAACACATCCATGAAGGTCAACTGGTGCAGCCACTATGGAAAACGGTATGGAGGTTTCTCAAGGAATTAAAAATAAGACTACCATATGATCCAGCAATCCCACTTCTGGATGTTTATCCAAAGGAAATGAAATAATTATGCGGAAGAGACATCTGTACTCACATGTTTGTAGCGGCATTATTCAAAGTAGCCAAGATATGGAAACAACTGAAGGTTTTGGGCAGGAGTAGCATGACCTGAAAACTTTAAGAACAGTTGAGAACAGTTCCAAGGGAGGAAAGCACGGAGGCAGGGAGATCAATAAAGAAGCTACCGCAATTATCCAGGAAACAGATGGTGTTGGCTGGGACTGGGGTGGTAGCCGTGGACTGGTGAGAAGTGGTTGGATTCTGGATATGTTTTTTTTTTTTATAAATTTTTTTTATGTTTGAGAGACAGAGAGAGACAGAGTGTGAGTGGGGGAGGGGCAGAGAGAGAGGGAGACACAGAATCTGAAGCAGGCTCCAGGCTCCAAGCTGTCAGCACAGAGCCCGACGCAGGGTTTGAACTCACCAACTGTGAGATCATGACCTGAGCAAAGTCGTACGCTTAACCAACTGAGCCACCCAGGGGCCCCGGATTCTGGATATGTTTTGAAGGTAGACTTACTGGGATTTACTGACAGCTGAGATGTGGGGTATGAGAGGAAAAGAGGATACAAGACTGACCTCAAGGTTTTAGACTGATGAAAACTTGAAATCTGGTGCTAAAGTGCCTAGAAGTATTATCGGAGGTATTTCTAATCAAATGGATAGACTTTGGAGTGTCTGATACTCAGACATCATCGTAGACTCCTCTGGGATTACTGAAGTATATAAAATGCTAAAATTCTCCATTCTCACTTCAAAGTAACTGACACCTCTAACTTCATTCATTCTTTCATTTCCTCATTCATTCCATTCATTCAACCTTATCTCAGATGCCAACCAGGAACTCCCTATTCTTTGAGATCTACATGAGCTTTATTTGAACACCACCATCCCATGCTATGTGCAAGTCCAATGGTTTTCCAGGGATTTCCATCAAGTATCAGGGGAACTCTGGTTCTTCTGGCCTCCTCTGAATCCTGCATACCAGCTGCCCCCAATGCTGCCTTGGTTGTGCCCTCACACTAAACATCTGTGGGTGTTAGGCACTCTACTGATGATTTGGGATGGGACACCCGTTTCTCCATCTTTTCTAGGAGTAAGAATTATTTCCTTCATTGTCTTCTGCATAGCAGTTTAGTGGACATGTTTGTGACTTAAGCTTGGACTTCATCCCAAGGTCTTATCTTAGAAAAACCATGTCCTTAGATTAATCTGAAAGGTTCTAGGCAAAACTTGTTTGTTTTCTCGAGGTTTCTCTGGCTGTTGGTTGGACTAGGGACTGAAGGTAGATGAAAGTGTGGGAAGGTCCATGCTCCTTGCCACCCCCATCACCGCCCCCCCCACCCCCCCAGTGTCGTTGTCTGTACTTGCATTGTGCTACACTCTTTGTTTTGCTTTTAATTTTTGTTGTGTATTTATTTTGAGAGAGAGAGAGAGCACAAGAAGGGGAGGGGCGGAGAGAGAGGGAATGAGAGGATCTTAAGCAGGCTCCGTGCGCTCAGTGAAGAACCTGACGCAAGGCTTGAACCCATGAACCATGAGATCGTGACCTGAGCTGAAATCAAGAGTCAGACGCTTTACGGACTGAGCCACCCAGGCACCCCTGTGCTACACTCTGTTAAAAGTGCCCTATACTAGTGCTGCTTGGGGTCCAATTACACACATCAGCCAAGTAGCTATTATGGCTTTTACTTTGCTCTCTATAACCCTGGCACCCAGCTATGGGTTTGGATCAGAGAGGGAACCAAGTTACAACCACCGTGCTGTAAACAGCCTCCTTCCCCTCTACTCACAGGTGTGTTTATTAAGCCCTTCTAGTTTTATCCAGTATCTTCTTCTGCCAGTCAGTATTTGGCAGACCCACACGGCCACTTTACCAAATGTGCCCAGACATATCCGGCTGTCATTTAGACTCCATCTGGGACCCACAATCTTATGAATAAGCTTCTTCATGACACTTTGACCTCAGTCAATGACATTTATATTGGTCTCGACTGAAACTACTTTTGCGTAGAAAGGATATCCAGAACCTGACATGAACATGGTCATAGTTAAATAAACCATGTGTGATCATTTGTTGTGTCTTTTCGTTTCCATACTCAAAACAATCCCCTTACAAAGTAGTTTCTAAGTATCCTGGCATTGCCAGTGAAGGAAGCCAGAATATCCCTGAATTCATGCATCACTCAGTCAACGCTAATTTCGGCAGGTACCTGAAGACACGGGCCCCATCCAGTCACTGCCCTGTTGGTTTGTGGCCAATGTGGAGAGTCTGGTCGGAATGCACTGAAACCCACCGAAAGCTTGGTCAGACTTCTTTGTCAGACAGGAGGCCTTTGTGTAAAAAGAACAGGGGAAAAAATGCTATTATACTTACCAAAATATAAAGCTTTTTCCATTAAAACCACTAATTACTTATAAAATGCAATAGGAGGAAGAGTGATAAGTAACAACATAAGCTTGCAAGCTGCAAAGAATATTTTTAGTGTTATATTTTTGTGCAATATTCTACATAATAACGCTTTATTAATGTGAGAACTTGATCATAAGATTTTTCTTTCCTGGCTCAGTTTTCTGTAAATGTATTAGCTCATCACAATGTATACTTTTAGCAGCTTTATTTTCAATTGATATAATTGAAAGACCTCAGTTGCTTTCGACCGATGCGAGATTGTAAATCATTTTTTTTTTTATCATTTTCCATTTTGAGAAGTTTCTTTCTGCTGACAACCATGATCGCAGTTACTAAGATTCCTTTATAGTTTGAACAACACTGACCTATGTGTTGAGAATTCTTTCAAAATAGAATTTTTAGCACATCTAGAGCTGATGGTTCTCGCCGACCTATTTTTCTAAAGGGATTTGACCCTTCATCCAAATCTGGGTTGAGTAAGTCTGAAATGATTTAATTTTAACTGTTAATTTATACAATAGCGTTTTAGTCTTTCTCCTGGTGGTTCCTGTAGCACGTGGAGGCAGTGCAAAAAACAGAACGTGGTGTCGTGATACAGACATCATTCCAAAAGCCTGTTTTGCTTCAGTGCAGCAAAATTTCATTCTAAAATCATCTTCCTCAAAGATTGGTTCTTCTGAAACTTTATCTGAACATTTCTCTCTTTTCTATCAGCTGTGATGATCTTTACATCTTAATTTCTAGGCTTGTGCGTATTTGCTTTGTGATGTTGCGTTAGGTTTTTTTTTTTTTCACATTTATTTATTTTTGAGAGACAGAGAGAGACAGAGCATGAGTGGGGGAGAGGCAGAGAGAGAGGGAGACACAGAATCCGAAGCGGGCTCCAGGCTCCGAGCTGTCAGCACAGAGCCCGACGTGGGGCTCCAACTCACGAACCGTGAGATCATGACCCGGGCGGAAGTTGGAGGCTTCACTGATGGAGCCACCCAGGCGCCCTGATGTTGCATTGGGTTTTAAAACTGGAGTTTCTTTCAAGAATTATAACTCCCTGCTTATCTTTATTGCAATATCCACGTGTATGTCTCTGTTTTGTAATAAGTTATTGGCAGAGGTCACTGCCCAAGAGCTAGCAGTTCCGGTCCCGGTGCTCAGGTCCAGAAGTTGTCTGTGCTGATGTTGCAGGGGTGGGCTCCGGAGGTTGGATGGACCTTCCCCTAAGGGTCTCATTGTTGCCCTTCTTCCTCTCTCAGCCACATGCACTGTTGCTGCTGCTGCCTCAGTTACCGCAGTCAACCTGTGGCCAGGTCCCACCGCCCTGAGGTACGCACATGCGCTCCAGGCTGCAAGGCCAATTGCTCAGACCCCAGCTGCCCCCTGTGCCTGGGAGTGAGTGTGGCCGCCTGGTGCATCTCTGCTGCTCACAGGCACGCCCGATTTTCCCATCGGACTTCACCTACAAAGCACAAGTTCAAGGATAAAATTCTTAGAAGTCTCAAGGCAGTGACGGCAGAGCATTAAATTAAGAATGGGATCTTTTTGAGGGTGGGTCCTGTCCCACTACACAGATCGTGTGCCTGTAAAACCGGCCCTGGCGTCATGTGACGTAAAGCAACTCTATGTTGCAAGGTGACTACAGGGAGGAAAGAGTAAGGGAGCTTGGGTGGCCGAAGGTATCTCATGCTTAAGATGTCCAAAATGGAGCTCTTTGTCTCCTCTGGCCTCCAAATTCCGACCTTCAGCAGGCTTCCCCGTCTCCATAAATGGCTATCCCATTTTTCTAGCTATCCAGGCCCAAGTCTTGGGGTTAAATGTCACCCCTTTCTCTTATACTATCTGACTAGCTCTTCCTTTAAAGTATATCCCTAATCTGACTGCTTCTCACCTCTTCTGCAGCTCCTGCTCTGGCCTGGTGCTTGGGGTTCCATGCTTCTGTCTGTACCTTCTAATGTCCATTCTTAAAACATCAACTAGAAGGGTCCTTAGAAAACATTCAGTGGATCATGTTATTTATTCACTGGGTCAAAGTCATTTAATGACATCCCATCCTATTCAGATTAAAACCCACTGGCCCACAAAACTCTACATGGTATGCTCCCTCATCACTTCTGATACTACATTTTCCTCTCCTCACCTACTGTCCTCCAGTCATACATCCTGCTTGAGGTCCTTCCAATGAGCCAAGCATCTAGTGCATTTGCACTTGCTCCTCTCCGAAGAAATGCTCCTCCCACAGATATTGCCCAGTCAGCTTTTTCACTTTCTTTAAGGTTTACCTCAAGCATCTTATCAGGGGGGCTTTCCTGACACTCTGTTAATGGAGGTTCCCTCCTCATATCTCCATCTCCCAACTGTGTTTTTCTGCATGACACTTATCATCATCGGGCATCCTAATTATTTATTTTTTGTTTGTTTATGGTCTGTCTCCCTCCCCCCCCCCCCCAGAATATAAGATCTAAGGGGGCAAGGCTTATGTTTCCTTCACTCTCTTCTCAGCACCTAGAGTTGGAGCTGGCCCAAAGTAATCACTCAGTAAACATGTACGAGATGAATGAGTAGGACTTTGGAAGCTTGACTGGTTTTAAGGGTACACTGATTTCTAGGCAGGATGATGAGGGTCAAGCACAAGCATTGTAATTTCAGTCTAGGGAAGCAGTTCTTAAAACGTGGTCTGTGCTCCCATAGGGGTCCCAGAGACCCCTTTTCACTGTGTTAACATTTGGACGCAAAGTTCAGAAACAGTGGGGAGTAAACCTGCAATGGCATAGTACACATTAGAGCAGTGGCACCAAACTATTAGCAGAGCTCTCAACGTCCAATTCCCTGTCATGCCCTCACCAAAATAGAAGGACCAGTGTCACTTAAGAATGTTCTCGATGTGAGGGGGCACCCGGGTGGCTCAGTCGGTTAAGCGTCCAACTTTGGCTCAGGTCATGATCTTGCGGTTCGCAAGTTCGAGCCCTGCGTGGGGCTCTGTGCTGATGGCTCAGAGCCTGGAGCCTGCTTCGGATTCTGTGTCTCCCTCTCTCTCTGCCCCTCCCCTACTCGCACTCTGTCTCTCTCTCTCAAAAATAAGTGAACATTTAAAAAAATAAAAAAAAAAAGAATGTTCTCAATGTGAAAACTTCCTGTACTCAGTCTCAAATCCTTGGAAAAGAACATTTTAATATGTGGTGTGATGGGATGAGAGGTATGCATGAAGAACTTTTGCTGTCTACCAAAGGAAGATGGCCGTCTCCAAAAGAGCCCTTGTGAAATGGTGGAGTTGCAAGCTGAACTCGCCACTAGCCTTAGGGGAAACCATTTTTTTAAGAGAATAAGTGACATAGAAACTATGGGTATTTAGATTTGAATGTTTGGCAGGCTTCTTCTTTTTTTTTTTTTTTCAGAAAATGATTGAAAGGAGGCTGTTGTTTCGAGAAAAACAATGAATAGCATCTGCTGCCAATTCTAAGACTTGAGTTTTCAAGGGAAAATTAGGAGCTTTGGAAAACTTGTACTTGCCCCAGTGAATTTGACAGCTCTCCAATACTTGAGGACTTTTTGATAAGATCAGTGTCTACACTCGAAAACTCTGCATAACTCAGTGAGTCAATAGTTTCCAAATGACCAATGCATGCTATAATAAAACTACACATGGAAAAAGATCCATTCAAACTATAAAATGAATCAGGGGATTTTAACATAGCAGAGTATGAAAAACTCATTAATCTGGTTTAAGATTTCACACCGAAACTAACTTCTAAGAAAGTACCACTTGTCAAGTTTTGATGTGATATCAAGGAAGAATATCGACAAGTACCTGAGAAGGCTATTAAAATATTTCTCCCTTTTCTTGCTATATATTTGTGTGAAAATGGATTTTCTTTATATACTTAAACTAAAACGACATAATTCTATATATTAAATGTAGCAAGCAGATATGAGAATCCAGCTGTCTTTTATTAAGTGTGACAAAACAAATGTGCAGAAATATCAGGCAATGACACCTTTCTCACTAATTTTAGAAAACGTCATTATTTCTTTAAATGGATTTATTAAGGTATAATTGAAATACACCAAACCACCCATGCTTAAATTCCACAATTTGATAGATTTAACATATGAATACATCTATGAAGCTATCCCCCCAAATCAAGATAATGAATATAACCACCACTCCCCAAAGTTTCCTTCTGTTCCCTTTTAATCCCTTCCTCCCTAGCCTGCCTCCCTCATTTCTAGAATATCACTGATCTTTCTGTCACTCTAATTTAGCTTGCAATTCCTACAATTTTATATGAATGGAATCAAAGAGTTGGTGCACTTTTTCATCTGGCTGTTTTCACAGGACCATTATTTTGAGATTCGCCTGTGTTTTTGCATGTACCAGAAGCTCATTCATTTTTATGCCTGAGCATTCTTCCATTGTACGGCTATAGCATAATTTGTGTCTCCATTCACTTATTGCTATGGTCTCAATGTTTGTGTCCCCTCCAGTTTCATATGTTGAAAACCTAATACCCTAGGTGGTGCTACCAGGAGGTGGAGCCTTCAGGAAGTGATTAGATCATGAGGACAGAGCCGTTATAAATGGGATTAGTGCCTTTATTGAAGAGGCTCCAGAGAGTGTGTTGGTCCCACCAACATGAAGATACACTGTGAAGCCTTCAATCAGGAAGAGAGCCCTCACCCGACTGTGCTGGCTCTCTGATCTCAGACTTTCAGTCTCCGGAATTGTAAAAACTAAATAAATTTCCATTGTTCATAAACTTCTCCCTCTGTGATTTTTGGTTATAGCAGCTCAGATGGACTAAGATAATTGCTGATGGGCATTGGGATTGTTTTCAGGTTTGGGCTAGTACAAATCGAGCTGCCACGAACTATTCATAAAGAAGTTTTTGGATAGACATATGCTTTCATATCTCTTTGGTAAATACCAAGGAGAGAAATGATTGGGTCATATGCTAGGTGTCTGCTTAACATTTTAAGAAATTGCCAGAGTTTTCCGACGCGCCAACAGCGCCCAACTTATAATAAGTCGACTTGACATTTTTCAGCCTTCCAATGGTGCGAAAGTGATACGTGTTCAGTAGAAATTGACCTTTGTATTTTGAGTTTTGATCTTTCCCCAGGCTAGTGATGTGTTGGTACAGACTCTGCTGAGGTCAGGCAGTGACTGTGTGGCACTTCCCAGGCAGCCGCTGGGCCGTAAGGGCAAACGACTGATACACCGACAACCAATCCGCTTTCACTTTCAGTACAGCAGTCAGTAAATTACACAACATACTCAAGACTTTCTTAGAAAATCGTGTCTCACACGATTTTGCCCCACTGGAAGCTAAAGTAAGTGTTCTGAGCACTTTTAAGGCAGGCGAGGCTACACCTACCTGATGTTGGGTAGGTGAGGGGGGTTAAAATGCGTTTTCAACTTATGACATTTTCAACTGATGACATTTTTCAATTGAGATGTAACCCTCTCATAAGTCGAGGAAGATCTGTAGTCGTACCATTTAATTTTTTAATTTTTTAAAAGAATTTTTTATTTTTAAAAATGAATTCATTTGTTTTTTAAATTCCAGTGTAATTAATGTACAGTGTTATATTAGCTGCAGGTGTACCATATAGTGATTCAACAATTCTGTACATTATTCAGGGCTCATCACGGTAAGTGTCCTCTTAACCCCCTTTACTTATTTCACCCTTCCCTCGTCCCAGCTCCCCTCTGGTAACCATCTGTTTGTTCTGTATAGTTAAGTCTGTTTTTCAATTGTCTCTTTTGCCTTTGTTTTCTTTCTTAAATTCTACATGTGAGTGAAATCGTATGGTATTCATCTTTCTCTGACTGACTTATTTCGCTGAACATTATACCCTCTAAATCTATTCACGTTGTTTCAAATGGCAAGATTCCATTCTTTTTTTTTTTTTTTTAATGGCTGAGTAATCTTCCATTGTGTATATACACCACACCTTCTTTATCCATTCATCTATGAATGGACACTTGGATTGCTTCCATATCTTGACTATTGTAAATAATGTTGCCATAAACACAGAGGTGCAGAGGCACTTGGATGGCTCAGTTGATTGAACATCTGGCTCTTGATTTCAGCTCACGTTATGATCTCATGGTTTGTGGGATTGATCCCTGAGTGGGGCTTCATGCTGAGAGCACAGAGCCTGCTTGGGATTCTCTCCCTTCCTTTGTCTCTGCCCCCCACCCCCAACACTGTCTCTCTCTTTCAAAATAAATGAATAAATTTAAAAAATAGAGGTGCATACATACAGAGAAAGACAGATACCATATGGTTTCACTCTTATGTGGATCCTGAGAAACTTAACAGAAACCCATGGAGGAGGGAGGAGGGGGAAAAAAAAAAGAGGTTAGAGTGGGAGAGAGCCAAAGCATAAGAGACTCTTAAAAACTGAGAACAAACTGAGGGTTGATGGGGGGGTGGGAGGGAGGGGAGGGTGGGTGAGGGGTATTGAGGAGGGCACCTTTTGGGATGAGAACTGGGTGTCGTATGGAAACCAATTTGACAATAAACTTCATATATTGAAAAAAAAAATAGAGGTGCATATATCTCTTTGAATTAGTGCTTTTGTGTAGTTGTACCATTTTAAATTCCCACCAGCAGTGTATGAGAGTTCAAGTTTCTCCACATTCTCACCAATGCTGGGAATGGTTGTTCAATTTTGGCCATTCTAATAGTCGTGTATTGACATCTTCTTGTTGTTTAATTGAATGACTGATAAAGTCGAGCATATTTTCATGTGTTGATTTGCCACCTATATATATTCTTTATTGAAGTGTCTATTCAAATATGTTGTATACTTTCCATTGGAATGTTTTCATCATTTTCTTTTGAGTTTTAAAAATATGTATCTTAGATGAAAGTCCTTAATCAGATATGAGATGTGCAAATATATTCTCCCAGTCTGTGGCTTGCTTTTTATCTTAACAGTGTCTTTCAGAGAACAGAAGTCCCTAATGTTGAAGAAAACTTACTCTGTCAATTTTTTCTATTTTGAATCATGCTTGGAGTTTTGACAGAGAAATCTGCCTAATTCAAGGCCGCAAAGATTTTCTCATATTTTCGTCTAGAAGTTTTATAGTTTCAGGTTTTACATTTAGGGATATGATCCCTTTTTAGGTAATTTTGTATATGGTTTGTAATGGAATTCATTGTTTTGCATATGAATATACAATCCTTCCAGCACATTTGTAAAAAAAACCATGCTTTCTCCACCAACTTGCCTTTACACCTTTGTGGGAAATAAATTGACCACAGAGGAGTAGGTCTATTTCTAAACTCTACTCTGTTCTGTTGACCTATTTGCCTATCTTGATGCCAAAATCACATTGTCTTGGTCACTTGTCTTTATAATAAGTCTTAAAGTCAGGTAGTATAAGTCCTCAACTTTCTTCTCCTTTTCCAAAAATGTTTTGGCAATTCTAGGTTCTTTGCCTTTCCATATGAATTTTACAATCAGCTTGTCAATTTCTACAAAAAATCTTCCTGAGATTTTGATTGTAGTCATATTGACTATATCGAGTGATTTGCAGAGAACTGTATCTTAACAGGACTGAGTCTTCTAAGAATTTTTGCACAGATGCTTTAAAAAGATATTGATCCATAGGGTTTTGTTTTGGTTTTGTTTTGTTTTGTTTTTTGGTGATGTCTTCACCTAGTTTGCTAACAGGTTAATACTGACCTTACAGAATGAGTTAGGAAGTGATTCCTCTTCCTCCTCTATTTTTAAGGAGATTTTTAGAAAGACTGGTATTAATTCTTCTTTAAATGTTTGATAAAATTCACCAGTGAAATGATCTGGTCCTGAATTTTCCTTGATGGAAGTTTTTTTGCTGACTGATTCAATCTTCTTACTAGTTATAGGTTCATTCCGATTTTCTATTTCTACTTGAGTCAGTTTTGGTATCTTGTGTGTTTCTAGGAATTTGTCCATTCCGTCTAGGTCATCTAATTTGTTGGCACATAATTGTTTAGAATATTCTCTTATAGTCCTTTTTACCTCTGTAAGGTCATTAGTAATGTCCCACTTTTATTGCTGATTTTTGTAACTTGAGTGTTCTCTTTTCTTTTTCTTGGTCAATCTAGCTAGAAGTTTGTTTTGTTGATCTTTTTTAAAAAGCAGCTTTTGTTTTATTGATTTTTCTGTTGCTTTTCTATTCTTTATTTCATTTATCTCCACTCTAATCCTTATTACTTCCTTCTTTCTGTTTTCTCTGGGTTGAGTTTGTTCTTCCCCCCTGCTCCCCATAATTATTTAAGATGGAAGGTTATGTTAGAGATTTGAGATATGTCTTGTTCTTTTTGTAAACATAGGTATTTAGAGCTCTAAATTTCCCCGAGTGTTGTTTTTGCTGCATGTTTGGTATGTTGTCTTTTAGTTTTCACTCATCCCAAAGTACAATAAAACCTTGGATTGCAAGTAACCTGTTCTGCGAATAGTCTGCAAGATGAGCAAACATGTCTAATAAAGTTTAACTTGATAAACAAGCGATGTCTTTCAATATGAGTAGCACATGACCACAACTGAGCCAATGGTTCTCCCTCCCTCTCTCTCTACCTCTTTCTCTCTTTCTCACTGCAAGATTGTGGGTGATTGTCTCCCATGCTCTGATGCTGGGTCTCAGGCAGTGGTGTTTGGCAGAAATCAGTGATTTTTCAGATCATTGGAAGGTGCCCACAACTGACACGAGTGTACTTTTTGTTGCTTCAAAGCACCTGTGGACAGTCCTTTGCTTTTCCACGCAAAAGTAAGCTTAGGAGTGCTTTGCTTCATTCTAGGTCAGGCTGCCTGCAGATATAGACCCTTTCCTCTGCTGCCTTATTGCCTGTTACATTAGATACAGTATATGACAAGAGTTCATTAACCCTTAACTGTAGTCAACATCCATGCAAATGTATACAATGGCCCCCATGTAGAAAAAGATTCCTTTGAGCCAATAGACAGCAGTGATTCCGTTAGTGATAGTGAAAGTCGTCCTACATAATAACCCTCCTCTCTCTTGTCTCCCTCACATCAGCCACGAAGGTTTTCCAAGGCAAGTGCAGGTTAATTTGTTTATTTTCCTTTATATTTGTATCACAGTACAGTAATCATTTTTATATGAATATTTTTGGGTTTTGGAATGAACCACCTGAGTTTCCATTATTTCTTACGGGGAAATTCGCTTTGATGTACAAACGTTTTGGATTATAAGCGTGCTTTTGGAATGAATTATGGTCAGAAATCAAGGTTTTACTTTATTTTCTACTTTTTCTTGTGTTTTCTTCTTTGTTTCAGAGTGTGTTGTTTAAACCCACAGTCAAAAAATTAAAAACTGAACTACCATGGGATCTAGCTACTTTACTTCTGGGTATTTATTCAAAGCAGATGAAAACACTAACTTGAAAAGATACCTTCACCCTCATGTTTTCTGCAGCATTATGTGTAATAACCAAAGTATAGAAATACCTTAAATGCCCATTGATGGATGAATGGATAAATAGATCATGATATCTATCTATCTATCTACAATGGAATATTATTCAGCCATAAAAAAGTAAATAAGTCAGGAAAGGCAAATGATCTCTTTTACATGTGGAATCTAAAACAAAAATAAAAACCAAAAAGACGAGCTCATAGATACAGAGAACAGATTGGTGGTTGCCATGTTGTCAGAGGCAGGCAGGTAGACTGGTGGGAAAAAACGAGTGAAGGGGGTCAAAGGTCAAAAGAAAAAAGAAGCAATGCCAGGGATAGTCTGTGTTAGCAGTGTATTGTTGGAACTAAACTGTGCTTTTCATAGTAGGTGAGCAAACAATATTTGCTGAATGAATTAGCTAGCCAACTCTTGGTTTAAAAAACAACAAAACTTCTTTACTACATGCTTGATATTAAACATAGGGAATGGGGGGGTGCCTGGGTGGCGCAGTCGGTTAAGCGTCCGACTTCAGCCAGGTCACTATCTCGCGGTCCGTGAGTTCGAGCCCCGCGTCAGGCTCTGGGCTGATGGCTCGGAGCCTGGAGCCTGTTTCCGATTCTGTGTCTCCCTCTCTCTCTGCCCCTCCCCCGTTCATGCTCTGTCTCTCTCTGTCCCAAAAATAAAATAAAAAAACGTTGAAAAAAAAATAAACATAGGGAATGGGAACTGAACGGTGCAGAAAAACCTATAAAACCTGAAAACAAAAACAAATAAAAGAAAACCAAGATAATATCTAGAAATATTCATCATTAAGCTTTTTATGTCAGATCACTTGAAAGTTAGTCACCCCTAGTCAGTCAAAGACAACATACTGTCGGGGTGCCTGGGTGGCTCAGTCTGTTGAGTGTCTGACTTCAGCTCAGGTCATGATCTCACAGCTCGTGGGTTCGAGCCCCGTGTCGGGCTCTGTGCTGACAGCTCAGATCCTGGAGCCTGCTTTGGATTCTGCGCCTCCCTCTCTCTCTTCTCCTCTCCCGCTCGTGCTCTGTCTCTCACAAAAAATAAGTAAACATTAAAAAAAATAAAAAAAGACAACATATTGTCTATAGAAGGGATTAGTATGGAAGGAATAAAAGCTATTCAATGTCAAAGTTCAAGCTTAAAAAAACAAAATAAATAGGCTTTTTGAGGCTCAAAGGCAAATATTGAGGAAAAGCAGGCATGGAGTATACGACATAACAATGGAACTAGAAAGAATGTAGGCATATAGAGGAAGAAAGAGATCATTATGCACCTTCACCTGGGTTTGGGTTTGGCATGGAGCAGATGAATCTTAGAGGAGTTGGGTGGGGGCATCGAAGGAGATCTGACTTGGTGGGAGGAAGGGGACAGAATGCTCCCGACACAGGCCCTCACTTGTTGGCTCACACCGAGGGAGAGCTTAGCCAACATCCACGGACCATGACATTGCCTTCAGAGGGAAGAGTGCACACTGTTCTAGAAGAAAAGCTACAGAGCTCTTTGCCTGCTCCTGTGGGTTGTGGACCTTCCAATGATGGCTACCAGCATACTTCCCATGCATTCTCCAGCAGGTGTTGACCTCACTGTGACCTGACACTTGGCTGATCCCCATGGGACCTGCTGTATGTAGACAACATACTCATTTAGAAAAAAGTGTGTTGTTCAATTTCCACATATTAGCGGATAGTCCAGATTTCCTTCTACCATTGATTTCTAACTTTATTCCGTCATGGCTGGGGAAGATATTTTGTATGGTATCAGTCTTTTAAATTGACCGAAAGTTGTTTTGTCACCTAACGTACCATCTATCCTAGAGAGTAGGAAAGAGAGGGTATACAGTGTCAAGGGAACCTGTAATGGAGGTTTGACCTGGGCTGGAGGGTCAGGGAAGACTTCCCTGTAAAAGTGACAATTACACTGAGAGCTGAGAGAGAGACATGTGTTAACTCGGTTAAGGTGGGAAGAAACGGGAATTATCTTCATTACTCCATTTGGCTTTTCAGAGACTGACTCGCTAGTCTTTTGGTTTTCTTCCTTCCCCTCCTATTCTTCCTTATTATCTTTCTTTTCCTCTTCCTTCTCACTCTTTCTTTCCTCCTCCCCCTATTTTGCTCTTTATTAACTTGGAATAAATATTGAAGCCTTTCTCATTTTGACGAACAAACATTAGAGCTTTTGTGCGGAGAGGGTTGATAAGCAACTGTAAAATCTGTGCTCGTGTTGTGTGAACTGATGAAGCCCAGAAAGAAGGCAAGTATTCGGGGTTTTGATGATACGTGCTTACTGTTGCGGGTGGAGGGTGGCAGCGGGGTGAGAAAAAAGAAAGGCGCTGGGACCAATCAGATCATAAGCTGAGCCACTTCCGGCAAGGAAATTTAATTTCAGGAAAATAACTAAATGCACTCTGTATTTACATTTTAAGCACACTTGGCCTATCCACCTTAATGGAGACTATGAAGATGGGTGTTAATGTCCCAACAGGAGACAACATATTTCTTTGTTAGACTTTCGTCTTTTACCATGAAGGGCCTTTCAGGATTCTGTAGCACGAAAGAATTTATCTCCCCAGGAACCACATTTCTGGAGTTAGAGTCCCTTTGGCACGGTACCAACATTAGCTGTAAAATGCAGCAATGCCAACTAGAATGGCAAGCCCTTTGGCTTCTTAGCTGCCCAATTAAACATCAGGTTCTTCGTTTGACTGGGATATGTGATCTTTCCAAATGAAGCAGAGCTCTGGCGTAACTGTAAACCCAATTTGTCTTTCTTATCAGTGAAGAAACAGGCAGAAACCAGGTCAAAGCAAAGAGACCTCCTCCGCTGGGATTGTTAAAAGCTATTGTTCCATAATTACTGTGACTAAGGCAACAAACAAACTCTATTGAAGTTGACAGCCACATTAGATCCATGCAGCTGAATTTCTGCAGGTTCTTCCCACATGTTCCCAATGAAAGCATAGCATGTTTTCACAGAGAAAGCAAAAGAGGACAATAGACTATTATAACCCCAGAGAAGCTATTGTAATATATTGTGCCAATGTGAAAGGGGATGCATTTCATTTAGGCTTGTTTTGAAATGTAGCAAAACATCACCATATTGGGGAAAGACTATTCCCCGTCCAAAATAATAAGTGCAAGAGAGTTAAAAAAGAAGTGCATTATGCATTTAAACTGGGCTTGCCTAGACTAGTCTAGACTCCTGGAACTCTAACCTAGTCGAAGACCATGATGGAGGGTATTCATTTTTTCCTCTGTTCTTCCGTGACACACATTCCATAGTGTCTGTTTGAGAAATGTTTCTTAAATTGTACTCAGTTGAGCTAGTTTCAGTTATCCAAATGTTCTCTTTTCATAGGAGAACAGAATAGGGGAGCTGTGGCAGTCTTTCTCACCCCGTGACATAGTCATTCTTGAAATCCATTTTATCATGGCCATCTCTCTGCATTAGAATAGTAGTCTCATGCAAGCCAGCCACTGGACATGGGTATGGGAGCTCCTGGAAAGATTTTTTTTTCTCTCTCTCTCTCTATTTGATGGGCTGCAGACTCACAGTCTCATGAGTGCATTAGTGGAGGCAGATATGAGCATCTCGTCTACAAGTTTTTGAGTACATATCCTTTGATTTCCTATCATTGCAAATTTTCCTTTACAAGATGACAGAAACGTTTTAAAAGGCCACAGTCAAAGAAGCCCTCATTCTTTAGAAAGATATTCCCATCTTTCACCATGAAGAGCTTCTCAGAATTCTGCAGCACAAAGGAATGTATCTTTCCAGGAGCCTAATTTAGGAAGAAGCCATTATATACTAGGTCATTGAGAGAACTGGTTTGCTTTGAGGTACTTATCAACAGATAATAGAGATTTATCGACTACTTGCTGCCAGGCATTGTTATAGATGATACTATGATGAATAAGATAAAGCCATTTCCCTTATGGAGTTCAATGATGAAGATAATAGAGAGGGCTGAATCCTAACCACTAGACCACCAGGGACGGTCAATGATGAAGACAATAGAAAACAAACAAATATATATACACTATAATGGTTAGTGGTGAAAAATCTTATGAAAACACAATGCGGGATAAGACATTAAAGACCAACAGAGCTGTCAAGGAAGACCTCCTCGAAGAGGGGACATTTGTACTAAAGAGTGCATGCAAAGACAACGAAGGAGCTTGACTTACTTGAGGAATAGTCACAAGGCCAGTGTGGTATAACTTTAGCAAAAATAAAACAAAACAAACCCAAATTTTGTGGGTAATACATAACTAAGAAGCTCAATAAGCCTAAAGAAGACAAATACGAAGAAAACCAGACCTAGGCACATTGTAATTAAGCTGCTGAAAACCAAAGATAGAAGGAAAAATCTCAAAAGCACTCAGAGGAAAAAGTCATATCGGGTACAGGAGAACGGTAACAATAATGACAGTTAATTTCTCATCAGAAACCATGCAGAAAGAAGGCAGGGAACAACATCTTTAAGTCCTGAAAGGAAAATAGCCTGTCATTTGCAAATTCTTTATTTACTAAAAATAGTCTTCAACAAGGAAGGTGAAAGAAATGTGCTTTCATAACAATGAAGGCTGAGAGACTTCTTTGCCAATAGACTCATTTATACTACAAGCAATGCTAAAGGAAGCTTTTCAGGTAGAAGGACAATAAGACCAGTTGGATATTCAAAAGCAATGAAAAAAACTACATGGATAAGATGTGGGTAAATATAAAAGAATTTTTTTTTGTTTAATTGTCTTATCTCTTTAATGATTTTAAATTACAATTGGTTATTTAAAACAAAAACATGTATTTTGAGCTAGATAACAAATGTACGTATAATACTATAATAGCATAAAGGATAATAGAGATTACAAATGGAATTTTACTCTTGTAAGATTCTGACATTACATGTTACATGGTATTATAGTAACTCAAGGTAAATGATGAAAGTTAAGGATACATGCTAAACTCCCTAGGGCAATCAATGGGACCAATAGAAAACATACTAAAATAGTAGACATCAGCACAACCATATAATTGCAGTAAATTGACAGTAAATGCCAATGGTCTGTATACCCCAGTTTAAGGCAGAGATTGTCAGACTCATTTTTTTTTTTTAAAGAAAGAAACATTGCAAGGATTTGCTTTGAATATAAAGACTAAGATTTTGAATACAAAGACTAAGATAGTTTGAAGGTAAAAGGATAGAAAAATATCACATAAACACTAATAATAAGAAAGCAGATTTGGCTACATTAGTGTCAAATAAAATAGACTTCAAGATGAGGAGTATTAGCAGAGATAAAGAAAGACTTTTCATAATGATAAAAAGGCCAATCCGTGAAGAAGTCAAGTAAATCCGAGATATGTATGCACTTATGAGCGACACGAAGCAAAACTGACAGAGTAAAGGAAGAAATAAACACCCCACAATTGCATGTATTAACATGTGTTTCTCAATAGTTGCCAGAATGGGCAACATCAGTCCTTGCTAATAGTCATCTGAGCCGTGGTTGCTTCTTCAGGGGCAGAGGGGAGGGAGGTTGACTAGAAAAGATTATGAGGGAATTTTCTGGAATGATAAAAGCGTTCTACATCTTGATATCTTTTATAGACAGCTATATACATCTATCAAAACTTCTCAAAGTTTATATTTAAAAATCAATGTATTTTACTCTAGGTAAAATATACTCAGTATTTAAATTGAGCATCAATTTATAAAATTTAGCTGTAGAGATGTTATGGCTCAGATTCTTATTTGATACCAAGGTGGGGATGTTAAAGTGACACGTAAATTGGGTATGTGAGTCTGAAGTGCAGGTTGGTGCTGGAGTTACGCATTTGAGTCATTATGTAGACATGGTGTTTAAATCCACAGGACTGAATGAGATCACTCAGATACTAAAAGTACAGAAGACAGAGGACCAAGGCTTTCAGGGGCACGCTGACGCTTAGAAGTTGGGGCAGTAAAGGAAAGCCAGCAAAGAACAGGGAGAGTTATCAACTAGTGAGATACAAGAAAACCAGGAGGATGAAGACGTCAAATTAAGGAAGTGTTTCAAAGAGCACAGAATGATCATGTCATATTCTGTTTAGAGATACAGCAAGATGGGCGCTAATAACCGCTCATCCATTTTTTCCAAGATGGAAGCCATTGGTAACTTTAAAAGAAGAAACATATAAGAATGTCACACTGCCAAGAATGAGATTGTGCCATCTGCAACAACACGGATGGACCCAGAGGGTGTTGTGCTAAGTGAGGTAAGTCAGGCAGGGAAAGACAAACACCATATGATTTCACTTATATGTAGAATCTGAAAAACAAAACAGAATGAACAGACAAATGAAAACAACAGAAAGAGAAACAGACTGGTAACTACAGCGAACAAACTAGTGGTTTCCAGAGGGGAGGAGGGTGGGGAGATGGGTGAAATAGGTGAGGGAGATTATGAGGTACAAGCTTCCAGCTATAAAATAAGTAGGTCATGGGGATGAAAGTCAGTAGTATTTTAACAAATTTGTGTGCTGACGGATGTTAACTATACTATTGTGGTGAGCATATCGTAATGACTACAATTGATGAATCACTGTGTTTGTACACCTGAAACCAACACAATGTTATGTATCAACTATACTTCAATTAAAAATAAAAATTAAAACAAAAACTTTAAAAATGAGTGGTAGAATGTGAGCCTGATTGAAGTGGGTTAAAGAGAATAAATGAAGGGACAGTAAAGTGCAGAACACTTTCCAGGTGGTGTTTTCTGTGTTGATCAGATGAGATGACATAATGCTCCTTGTATTTGAACAATACTGATGGGTCTTGCATACTGTTTTCTGGAAAGAATATACTAGAGAATGATGATGCTGGATGGGGGCTTAAGAACCATATCCTCCAGTGATTGTTTTTTTTTAATGTTTATTTATTTATTTTGAGAGAGAGAGAGAGAGAGAGAGAGAGAGAGAGAGAGTAAGATCCCAAACAGGCTCCTTGCTGTCAGTGAAGAGCCTGATATGGGGCTTGAACTCATGAACCGTGAGATCATGACCTGAGCTGAAACCAAGAGTCAGACGCTTAACCGACTGAGACACTCAGGTGCCCCTATCCTCCAATGATTGTTATTTTTTCCCCTAATATATGCATACGTATATTCATGTAGCACAAAATTATATATACACATACAATCTGCATGCTGCATAATAATTTATAAATGATAAACAATTCATGACAATTACTAGGTATTACTTTTTACAAAATCAAGACAAAATGTTACAGCTTTTCCCTTCATTAGTTACTCAAAATGAAAACCACCAACACTTTTTACACTAACACTTTATTTTTAATTTATTTCTTTAATTTACATCCAAGTTAGTTAGCATATAGTGCAACAATGATTTCTGGAGTATATTCTTTAATACCCCTTACCCATTTAGCCCATCCCCCTCCCACAACCCCTCTAGTAGCCCTCTTTTTGTTCTCTATATTTGTCTCATGTTTTGTCCCTCTCCCTGTTTTTATATTATTTTTGCTTCCCTTCCCTTATGTTCATCTGTTTTTTATATTAAAGTCTTCATATGAATTAAGTCATATGACATTTGTCTTTCTCTAATTTCGCTTAGCATAATAGCCTCTAGTTCTATCCATGTAGTTGCAAATGACAAGATTTCACTCTTTTTGATTGCCAAGTAATACTCGATTGTGTGTGTATATATATATATATATACCACATCTTCCTTAACCATTCATCCATCGATGGACATTTGGGCTCTTTCCATACTTTGGCTATTGTTGAAAGTGGTGCTATAAACATTGTGGCACATGTTCCCCTTCAAAACAGCGCACCTGTATCTGTTGGATAAATACCTAGTAGTGCAATTGCTGGGTCATAAGGTAGTTCTATTTTTAATTTTTTGTGGAACCTCCATACTGTTTTCCAGAGTGGCTGCACAAGTTTGCATTCCCACCAGCAGTGCGAAAGAGATCTCTTTTTCCGCATCCTCACCAACATCTGTTGTTGCCCGAGTTGTTAATGTTAGCCATTCTGACAGGTGTGAGGTGGTATCTCACTGTGGGTTTGATTTGTATTTCCCTGATGATGAGTGATGTTGAGCATTTTCTCATGTGTCGGTTGGCCATCTGGATGTCTTCTTTGGAGACGTGTCTATTCATGTCTTTTGCCCATTTCTTCACTGGATTGTTTGTTTTGTTGGGTGTTGAGTTTGATAAGTTTTTTTATAGATTTTGGACACTAACCCTTTATCTGATATGTCATTTGCAAATATCTTCTCCCATTCCATTGGTTGCTTTTAGTTTTGCTGATTGTTTCCTTCGCTGTGCAGAAGCTTTTTATCTTGATGAGGTCCCAATAGTTCATTTTTGCTTTTGTTTCCCTTGCCTCTGGAGACGTGTTGAGTAAGAGATTGCTGAGGCCAAGGTCAAAGAGGTTTTTGCCTGCTTTCTTGCCAAGGATTTTGATGGCTTCCTGTGTTCAATTTAGGTCTTTCATCCATTTTGAATTTATTTTTGTGTATGGTGTAAGAAAGTGGTCCAGGTTCATTCTTCTGCATGTCGCTGTCCAGTTTTCCCAGCACCACTTGCTGAAGAGACTGTCTTTATTCCATTGGATATTCTTTCCTGCTTTGTCAAAGATTAGTTGGCCATAGTGTATGGGTCCATTTCTGCGTTCTCTATCCTGTTCCATTGATCTGAGCGTCTGTTTTTATGCCAGTACCATACTGTCTTGATGATTACAGCTTTGTAATACAGCTTGAAGTCTGGCATCCTCAAATGATTGTTAAGAGGAGTTCTAACCAGGGGGTGCCTGGGTGGCTTGCTCAGTTAAGTGTCTGACTCTTGGTTTCAGCTCAGGTCATGATCTCATAGTTCATGGGATTGAGCCTTGTGTCTGGCTCTATGCTGACAGCACAGAGGCTGTTTGGAATTCTCTCTCTCCGTCTCTCTCTGCGCTTCTTTCTTTTTCTCTCTTTCAATATAAATAAATAAACTTTTTTTTAAAAAAAGAAGAGTTCTAACCAATCTGTAGAGCTGCCCCTCAAGATTGGATGGGGGCACATAGTCACTTATACCTTCTAGTACTTTAGTTTCTCTTCATAGTGATATTTTTAAAACCTTTGTTTAAATTTATTTGGAGAAGAAAGTGAGCTTTGTCCTTTGTGGATCAAGTCACAAAGTCACTGATGGTCATTATCAGTCTCTTTGGAAGCAAGTGGCCTAGCACTGACCCAATGCTCCTACCTCACAGATGTAAAATGTCTCCATTAAGCATGCTCTTTATTAAGGATCTCACTTTTCCAAATATTCCTTCTAAACATACATATTGTTCTCCCTTAGAGAAATTCCAATAGATTCATTTTTCTGTTAGGCTATAATTTCAATTCCATGTAACAGAAACAAAATAGCAATGGTGTAAATTAAATAGCAGTTTCTTTCTCTCACACAGAAGAATCTGTGCTGACGTAGCAGCTTTGCACCGCAAGATCACTGGGAACCTTGACTCCTTCTCTCTTCTTGACCCACCAACTGTGTGATGGTACTTTCATCCATATGGTGCAAAATGACTCACCGCCATGTTTGTATTCTGGCCAGTTAGAATGGGGAAAGAGGAAGGAGGATGTGCATCCTCTTCTCTTAAGGCCAGGGCCTAGAGTGGCACACATTACTTCATTCTCATCCTTTTGCCCAGCACCCAGTCACAAGGGTGCCTAGTTTATATACCCTTTCTTCAGAGGAGCATTATGCTCAGCTAAAAACCACCATGGGTGATAAGATGGGTACTGATACAAACCTGGCAACTATTTCCTTTTCCTATGATGTTTTAGGTTTTTAGTGCTCCCTTCGAGATAGGCACTTGGGCATGTGGCTGTCCTGCCTCTTAGTCCACATCCACCATTGGGATCATCACAGGATGAGGAGACAGGGTGACCCTGCCATAAATCTTCCAACAGGTGCAACATCTCCTTCCATTTGTTTTCCATATTTGACTTCTGCATTAGATACAGTTTGAACAAAGAGTTGCCCACTTGTGTGGTTAATTTGGTGACTGAGCCACAGTGAGTCCCTCTATGTAACAGATGAGAGAACTGGGGCCCAGGATCACTGTGGCCCCCACAAATCAGGTAGCCACAAAAGTAGGACCAGACCTACTTTTCTAATAGTCTAATGTTCTCTCCATAGAACGTTTTCTTGTCTTTCAGGTCACATCACAGATGAAAACACACTGGGTTTCACTGAAAGGCATATTCATATACTGCTTCTCAAGTAAAGTTGATCTTAAGCTTCACATTATTTGAGCAATCTCCATAGGAACTGTAAAATAAAAATTCACTTTTCATATGAAGTTTTTCCCTGAGCTAAAATGATGGGAAGATGTGGAAAACAAACATACTGAGCTATTTTAATGGTCAGCCCTGGAACAGAACAGCGTTTAAAACCTGTCTGGTAGCTGAATTGGTGATTGAATTCCACAAGCAAACGCCAACATCACTAAAGTAAAAACTCAAGTGTTAGAACAAAGAAACACTGTAAGCATTTTGCATTAAGCAGACTAAAATCCAGATTTTATTTTTCAAAGCTCAAAAATAAATTAACCTCTTGCTGTGGCAGAGTTTGTATAAGTAACACCATGCCCCATTCTCCCTCGTGTGTGGGTGGGAGAGGACAACTGTTGGTCTGTCTGGGGGAGATGTTGGGAACAATCATAATTTCTATGGATGCAGAGACAATCTTTTCCATTCCAAAAATTAAGTCATGTCAGCAATGGCTTTTAGCAAGGAGTTAATAGAAACTCTAGTTTGATAATGACTGAAGTGTTCTGGGAATTTCTGCCAATTATTCTATTGCTATATTACTAAGAAACGCACCTTTTTTTGGAGATATGATTCACACAGCATAAAGTTCACTAAAAACTAAACTTCCGTGGAGTTTAGTATATTCACAATGTCGTGTAGCCATCAACACTGTCTAATTCCAGAACACCTTCCTCACCCCAAAAAGAGACCCCTTATCTATCGGCAGTGACTCCCTATTTCCTCCTCTCCCCAGTTGCTGGCAACCGCCAATGTACTTTCTGTCCATTGGGATTTGCCTATTCTGGACGTTTCATATAGAAGGAACCTTATAATATGTGGCTTTTTGTGTCTGGCTTCTTTCACTTTGCATGTAATGTTTTCAAGGCTCGTTTACATTATAACATGTATCAGAATTTCATTCCTTTTTATGGCTAAGTAATATTCCATGCTATGAATATACCACATTTTATTTATCCATTAATCAGTTGGCAGACGTTTAGGTTGTTTCTACTTTTGGGCTATAAGTTTTGTGGTTTTAGTTCTCTTCAGTATATACCTAGTAGTATAATTGTTGGGTCATATATTTTAATATTTTGGGGAATTACTGAATTGTTTTCTGGAGTTAACACTGAGTTTTTTAAATAGGTTCTTTGTCAGATACTTGTATTTCACGTACGTCCTTTCAGTGTGTAACTTGCTTCTTATATTTTCTTAATGTCTTGCGAAGAGGAGAAATTCTAATTTTGATTCCAGGCCAATTTATCAATTTTTTTTCCTGTTGTGTTTTCTGTTTTTAGTGTCCTATGAAATCTTTTTCTATTTCAAGGTTGTGAAAACTTTCTTACATGTTTTCTTTCAGAAGTTTTGGACTTGTAGCGTCTATGCCTAGGCTAATAATGCACGTCAAGTTAATTTTTCTATGTGGTATGAGTTAAAAGTTGAGATTCCCCCAATATGGTATCCAATTGTCCCAGCACTTCTTGTAGCCATTTCCTCACTGAATTACCTTGACTACTTGATCAAATCAATCACCATTAAGTTCTGTCTCTGGACGCTCTATTCTGATCTGTATTGATCTATTTGTCTAGCCTTTCATTAATACCATATGGTCTTGGTTTCTATAGCCTTATAGTAAGTCATGAAATCAAGTAG
Source organism: Lynx rufus (assembly GCF_022079265.1). Classification (NCBI taxonomy): domain Eukaryota; kingdom Metazoa; phylum Chordata; class Mammalia; order Carnivora; family Felidae; genus Lynx; species Lynx rufus. The sequence goes on along the minus strand of NW_025814845.1, from coordinate 38,916,542 downwards.
AGTAAGTTCTTGAACTTTGATCTTGTTTGCAAGATTGCTCTGGTTATTCTACATCTTAGCATTCCTATATAAACCTTAGAATCAGCTTATTAACTATTACAAAAAGCCTCTTGGGATTCTGATTGAGATTGCTTTCAATCTATGAACTGATGTGAGGAGAAATTAGATCCTAACAAAATCAAGTCTTCCAGCCCGTGAATATAGGATAACTCCCCAGTTATTTCAGTCTTTATTGACTCAGTTTTCAAAGTAGGGGTAATGTGTGTTTTTCATTACATTTATTTGTAAAGGTTTTAGTATTTTTTGTTATTGTAAGTTGCATTGTTTCAAAATATATTTTCCAGGTTTTTTTGGTCACTGGTATAAATAAGCAATATTTGATTTTAGTATATTGACCTTGTATTTTACAATCTTACTGAATTCCTTTGATTGTTTTAACATTTTCTATGTATTTATTAGGATTTCATTCATGTCATCTGTGGACAAAAAGAGTCATACTTCTTCCTATCTTTCAAGATGTTTTGCCTTTTATTTCCTTCTGTTGTTGTATTGATCTAGATAGAACTTTCAGGATGATGTTGGATAGAGTGGTGATTTTAGGCATCCTCATTTCATTCCTGATCTTAGGAGAAAGAAACTCATTCTTTCACCATTAATATAATGCTATTTGGGGGCGCCTGGGCGGCTCAGTCGGTTGAGTGTCCAACTTCGGCTCAGGTCATGATCTCACAGCTCGTGGGTTCGAGCCCCATGTGGGGCTCTGTGCTGAGAGCTTGGAGCCTGGAGCCCGCTTCAGATTCTGTGCCTCCCTCTCTCTCTGCCCCTCCCCCGCTCACGCTCTGTCTCTGTCTCTCAAAATAAAGTGAATAAACGTTAAACATTTTTTTTAATAAAAAAAATCATGCTATTTGTAGATTTTTCACAGATGCTCTTTATCAGATGAAGGGTATTCTTTTCTATTTTGCTAAGGGTTTTTATCATGAAGCCATGTAGAAATTTGTCAAAAGCTTTTTCTGCATCTATTGAAATGATCACATGATTTTAACTCTTTTATTTCGTTATGCAGGAGATTATGGATTTTCAGATGGTAATTCTATCTTGCATTTCTAGTACAAACCCCATTTGTCATGACATTTTTTCTTTTTTTATAACTTATTGGATTTGTTTTAGAATTAAAACAAATTACACCTATGTTTTGGAGGATATTGATCTTAGTTTTCTTACAATGTCCTTGTCAGACTTTGGATATCGGGTTACACTGGCCATATAAAGTAGATGTTCTCTCTCCTTCTCTATTTTCAGAGTGTGTGCAATATCATTATTATATCCTCAAATGTTAGAATTTACCAGTGTGGCAAGTTGAATTCTCTATAAGCGAATACTGAGATAGGGTTTGAGGGTGAAAGATGTCTCTTAGTGATCAACACCTATACTGGGAGAGGGAGGAGTATGGGTTTAAGGTAGAAATGAAACTTTAGTAAAGGCCTAGCAAGGCTTGGTCAACCTTGCAGGCAGGGAGCTTTGGGGCCAGTCTTGTTCCTGAGAGCTTCGGGCTTAGCCTTTATACCCTGACTTGCAGGTTGTTTCAAGAAGGCCCTGACAGTAGACGGGACGATACTCAGCAGCCAAGTTGACCCCCACCCATCTTAGCCAAATCAGAATCTGAAGTCTTTTTTTTTTTAAGTTTATTTATTTATTTTGAGAGGGTGGAGAGGGGCAGAGAGAAAGGTAGAGAGAGAATCCCAAGCAGGCTCCGTATTGTCAGCACAGAGCCCAGCGTGGGGCTCGATCCCACGAACCATGAGATCAAGACGGGAGCCAAAATCAAGAGTCAGATGCTTAACTGACGCAGCCACCCAGGCACCCCCAGAATCTGAGTTCTAATCTGTGTCACTCAGGTCTCAGAGATGGCCAGCATCCAACAGTGTTCTGCTTCCTGTGCTGTGGTCCAGAGGTGCCAGGCCATCTGGGGGGCTCCCCTCGTTCACTTCCCTTCACTCGAGGATCACAGTTCTGCGCTTCCTGTAGGCAAAGAAATTAGTTGTTCCATATATCATTGTCAGTTTTATACTTGTTTTCAACAGGGAGGTTGGTTGAAGACCCATTACTCCATCACATTGGGAAGAAAACATCTCTAGTTAGGCTTTTGATAGTCAGTTACATAGACATTTATTTTCATTATCGTTTTTAGAAATTTATTTTTGACACAGTATTATCATTCTAAGATCTATTTCTCCTTAGCTGCTTAAAAACGTTTAAAAATCTTGGAAATACAAAAAAAAAAAAATCTTGGAAATATAAAAGACAGCAATAAACCCAGATCACAGGTAGGAAGATTTCGCTAATGTAGATCTATCTTCTACATAGAAGTGAACACTTCTCCTACCATCATGATAATATCCTTAAAAAAGATCAAATGAATCCTATAAACATGTTTTAGGGCAGATTTCCAGACTCGTCAGCCCAAACAGAAGAGATCTATTATAGCTTCCTTCACGGTTGAGCTCTACTCCTGGGCCATTTCTTGTGAGCAAGAACCCTCACAAACCTGAGTGGTTGGGGTGCCTGGGTGGCTCAGTCGGTTAAGCAGTCGACTTCGGCTCAGGTCATGATCGCACGGTCAGTGAGTTCAAGCCCCGCGTCGGGCTCTGTGCTGACAGCTCGGAGCCTGGGGCCTGTTTCAGATTCTGTGTCTCCCTCTCGCTGACCCTCCCCTGTTCATGCTCTGTCCCTCTCTGTCTCAAAAATAAATAAAACGTTAAAAAAAAAAATAGCACACTCCATAGTGGAGCTCTGGTGGTCTGCTCCTTTAGGCTCTTGGGATGCTTTGTACCTACACTTGCTGGTGGGCTGAAAAGTTAAACCCGTGAAGCTTTTAAGGTTCATGCTTTTCAAGAAAGAGTACTTGTGATGAAGATGGGTTGGCCAGAATAAAAAGGAAGCAAGGAATGAATAGAGAAGGGAGGAACTTTGGGCATATTTCATTTTTATTTTTGTACATTGCTACGTATACAGTAGGTGTTCGTGTAGAAAACAGACACTTGGTTATTGGTGGGTACGGAATTTCAATATTCAGTATAACTGGTAATTTTCCTTTCTTAGCAGTCAGCTCATTTCAGCCCTACGTCTCCCCGTGGAAGGAATCATTGCTTTATTTTGGCGCTTTTGAAATAATGGCAGACATTGTGAATGCAGAAGCAACAGCAACGGAATGGAAAAGAATTATCAGCAAGTGAGATTTCTAGTGTGGGTGTTGAAAACTAATGAAATGCTGTATTATTCGGTGTTCTGCTCTAGAGAACTTTTGATATTCTTCTTCTCTAGTTAAATTTGACTCTACTACTTATTATCATTGCAAAAATGTGAAGAATAAAAAGTTCAGAAGCCATTTGTGTTCAAATAGAGTGCAATTAAAAAGTCCCAGGCAAGCGTAAAGCTCATAAACAAGAGAGCTAGCAAGAAGAAAAATTCAAGAAGCAAACGCTGAACCAAGTTATAACCTGCCAGATATGAGAAAGGCAATAGAAATTCAGAAAGGAAAGAAAGGAACAGTTATGGCCACTAATTAGCAAATAGAAAAAGATAATTAGCCCCCCCCACAAAAGGCTGAATTATGAAAAATGCTGCTTCAGTTTCAACAAAGAAATTCCAGGCAGCAACAAGCTTTTCAACTTACAATGAGGATTGATGAATAGAAAAGAATTGCTATCAGGATATTTCAGGGAACAAAGAAAGAACTGAGTCCAAGATACAATTAAAAAAAAAAAAAAAGCTAGGAGGCTGAAAAAATTCTGCCAAAGGTAGAATATGTCACCGTCTTCTCACACCCTCCTTTGTGTTTCCACAGCTGTTTTGATTCTTTCATTCAGGTTTGCCAAATCTCTCATCCATGTTTTTCCAGAAGACACTTGTGTTTCGGCGATTGTTGGGTCACTGTCATCTGTCATAATCACAACCTCAAAAAACACACGAACAAACAGATCTCTTACGGATCTTCATTTTAAAAATGCTTCTGACTAGGGCACCTGGGTGGCTCAGTCAGTTGAGCAGCCGGCTTCGGCTCAAGTCATGATCTCCCGGTTCATGGGCTCGAGCCCCGCGTCAGGCTCTGTGCTGACAGCTCGGAGCCCGGAGCCTGCTTTGGATTCTGTGTTTCCCTCTCTCTCTGCCCCTCCCGTGCTTGTGCTCTGTTTCTAAGATAAATAAACATTAAAAAAATTTTTTTAAAAAAAGCTTCTGACTGGCCTCACCCAGGTCAGAAAACACAGGTCAGAGAGATTCAGGAACTTCCTCAACATCTCACGGCCGATAAGTGGCAGAACTGGACTCGACCCGAGTTCTTCGTCACCAACCCATGTGCTCTCATCCTGACCCAATGTTGTTATTTGTGAGACCTTTTGCGGGGGTAAGTGCTTTCACGTGAGAAATGACAACGAGCAACATCTGATGACATTTTGAAAACAGCAGCTGTGATAAGAGAGAAAACAAAAAGAGTGGGGTTGAATTCCAAATCAGTGGTTAGAGTCTACAGTCAGTGGATAAAATGAAAATATGTAGCTCATAGACAAAATAAATTTTGAGTGGCAGCAGTGGATTAAGCATACTCTACCCTAAATACATACGCAACTGTCTGAGAACTCTGAGGAGTAAATAATAGTAGGCATCTTGGGCAAAAAAGTACAATCTTGAGGAATGACTGATACAGGCGTTTCTTTCTTTCTTTCTGTCTTTCTGTCTTTCTGTCTTTCTGTCTTTCTGTCTTTCTTTCCTTCTTTCTTTCTTTCTCATTCATTCAGTCATTCTTTCTTTCCTTCTTTCTTCTCTTTATTTCCTTCTTTCTTTCCTTCTTTCTTTTCTTTTCTTTTCTTTCTTTCTTTTCCTTCTTTCTTTTCTTTCTTTCTTTCTTTCTCGTGCATTCTTTCGTTCTTTCCTTCTTTCTTTCTTCTCTTTCTTTCCTTCTTTCCTTCCTTCTTTATTTCTTTCTTTCTTTTCCTTCTTTCTTTACCTTCTTTCTTCTTTCTTTCTTTCTTTCTTTTTCTTTCTTTCTCCGAATGCACCATAACTTCTGGTTTATACCTGAGAGCAGACTGCATCCTGAAATTATACAGGAGGTAAGGACAGAGAAACCTCCAAGAAAAACCTTCGCTTTTTCTACTCACCAGGAAGTAGGACCTTTACAGAGCAGAACATGGGGAAGAAATGGCCCTTCATTTTCTCTCCTTTTCACTCTCCCAATCCTACTCCGAGGCAAGCCCCTGTTGTGAAGCTGTACTTCCATAGTGGCAGAAAAGGCCGTACGTGAAATCACCAAGACAGTTAACCTCAGATCTAAAACACAGACTTCTAAGTCTCTGAAAGAAAACCTTTCTCTCTGACTTGCAGGCCCTGTGGTCTTGCACTGCTATGTCCTTGAGGCACTCAGACACAGAGAGGGTGACACTGTTCAGGGACGATAAACATCCGGGTTCCTACCTATAGGACCAGAAAAGGTACCACTTGTTGATGGAGAGTATGGTGATACCACAGGGAGAAGGGGACTGAACAAAGAGATCCTCTAAATCTGTGTGTCAGATCCTGGACCCATCGCGGAGTTGCACATGCATGAAACTGACCTGAAGCGGCCCAGCTAATGCTTGGGAAACCAAACCACAATGTGAATCAACTCTCAGGTCCCAAACCTAGGAAGTGCTCACATGGGGACAGACTCAAGTAGTACAGCAAAGGCTTTGAAAACTAAACTGAGACGGAAACCACAGTGCACAAAGGGGCATCAGGAGCTGTACTCCAAATCTAATCAGATTGCTTGCTCGCTAAATCAAAACATCAACATTTTCCAGAGGACTTAAATAGGACACAGAGACTCCAAACAAAATATTCAAAATGCCCAGGATATTATCTGATATTACTCAACATACACAGAACCAGGAAAATCTCAACCATTTTCATGGAAATATAATCAACAGATTCCAATGCCAGGATGACCCAGATGTCGGACGTATCAGACAAAGACTTTAAAGCAATTATTATATAGATATACTTTATGAAGGGCAAACACTCTTGAAATGAAGGTAAAGATTAAAATTTTCGGCGAGCAAGTAAAAGAAAGAAATAAGAAAATTAAATGAATAGTTTAGACCTCAAATCTTACAATAACTTAAATAAACAAAAAAACCCCGCAGAATGGTTCACTAGCAGAATGCAGATAACTCAGGAATCAGGGAACTTGAAAATAGATACATAGAAATTAGCCATGGAAAATTTTAAAATATTCTGAACATATCAAAATCTGTGCGATGCAACTAAGGCAGTGCTCAGAGGAAAACTTAAAACATTGAGTACAAATGTGAAATTTAGGGGCACCTGGGTGGTTCAGTCAGTTAAGTGTTCACCTTCGGCTCAGGTCATCATCTCACTGTGCATGGGTTTGAGCCCCGCGTCGGGCTCCCTGCTGACAGCTCAGAGCCTGGAGCCTGCTTCAGATTCTGTGTCTCCTCTCTCTGTCCCTCCCCTACTCTCTCTCTCTCTCTCTCTCAAAAATAAATAAACATTACAAAAATTTTTTTAAAATATGAAATTTAAAACATTAAGGCATATTAATAAGAAAGGTCCCAGATAAAAATCTGATATTATACCTTAAGAAGCTAAGAAAAGAAAAATAAATTAAACCCAAAGCAAGCAGAAGGAAGGACACAATAAACAGCAGAAATCAGTGACATTGAAAACGGAAAAACAATAGAGGAAATCAATGAGGCCAAAGCTGATTTTTTGAAAAGATTAAGGGAATCTATGCTGAGCTGAGAGAAAGAGAGGACATGAATTACCAATATCAAGAACAAAAGAAGGAGTATCATGATAGACCCCAGTGACACTGAGATTGAAAATGCAGCAAGAGAATACGATAAACAGTTATATGCTTATAAATTCAGTAACTTTGATGAAAGATACCCATTATGAAAATGTATACAAGAAGAAGTAGGTAACCCGAGTAGTTATACATATTTTAAAAATGGAATTCATGGTCAAAAACCTCCTAACAAGGAAAACTTCAAGCCTAGATGACTTTACTGGTGAATTATTCCAATATTTAAGTAAGAAATAGTATCAGTTCCACATGATCTCTCCTCATTCTATGAGGCCAGCATAACTTGCTTGCAAAACTAGAGAAGTTAACAAGAAGAAGAGAAAGGAGGAGGAGGAGCCTATGGCTTAATATCCCTCATTAACACAGGGACACAAATTCCTAACAAACTATTAATGATTCAAATCCAGCTATAAATAAAAACATAACATAACACTACCAAAGCAGGGCGGGGGGAGTGGTTTATCCTGGGAATGCAAGGCTGGTTCAGCATTCTAAAATCTATCAATATGGCTCACCATATTATATTAATCGACTAAAGAAGAAAAAGTATAAGATCATTTCAACAGATGCAAAAAACAAATGGACAAAATTCAATGTGCATTCACGACAAAAACCCAACTGATAAAAATTATCGACAACCCCCCCCCAAAACAAAAACCTACTTGATGATGAAAGATTGAATGCTTTCCCTCTAAGGTTGGGACCAAAACAAGGCGGTATGCATTGAGAATTCATATTCAACATCATACTTGTCACTGTAGTCAGGGAAATAAAGCAAGAAAAAGACATAAAGACATACTGACTGAAAAGAAAGAAAAAAACTGCTTTTATTCATAGATGACATGATTACTTACATAGAACATCCCAAGAATTCTACAAAAAAGCTCCTAGAAGGAATAAGTGAGTTTAGCATCGTTGCAAGATACATAATCAATATATAAAATCAAGTATATTTACACCTGGAACAATTGGAAACAAAAATTTTATAAAAGTATTATTTTCAATAGTTCCCCCCAAATGAAATGCTTAGTTGTAAATCCAATGAAATATAGACAGGCTGTGTATGCTGAAAATTACAAAATGCTGATGAAAGAAATCAAAGACCTAAATAAATGGAGAGATATATTGTGTTCATGGATTAGAAGACTCAATATTGTTAAATGCCAAGTCTCGCTAAATTGATCTGTAGACTTACTGCAATCTTGATCAAAACTACTTCAGATTTTCTTATAATATCAAAAGCTGATTCTGAAATTTATACAGAACACAAACTAATTACAATAGCTAAAATAATTTTAAGAAAGAAGAAAAAAGTTGGAGGACTCAAACTACCTGATTTTAAGACTTACTGTAAAGTTACAGTAATCAAGAGAATGGGATATTGGTGAAAATATAGACACACACATCATGGGAACAGAATAGAGTCAAGAAACAGATGCACACTAATATACGGTCAATGGAATTGATTTTTGACCAAGTTGTGAAGTCAAGTCAATGAGAATTGCCTTTTTCTATAAAAGACACTTGAACAATTTGACAGCCATATTTAAAACAATGAATCTTGACATATACTTCACAGTTTATACCAAAATTATCAAAATGAATTATAGGCCTAAGTGTAAAATGTGATACAATACAACTTTTAGAAGAAAGCATAAGAGGAAATGTTCATGACCCTGGTTTAGGCACGTAATTCTGAGATGTGACATGAAAAGCACAATCTATAAATGAAAAGGACGATAAATGGGACCTAGTCAATATTCCAAACTTCAGCTCTGCGAAAGAAATTGTTGGAAAATGACAAAACAAGACTGGGAGAAACATTTGCAAATCAAATATCTAACAAAGGACTTGTATCTGAAAATAACTCTCAAAAATGAAAACAAACAACCCAATTAAAAAATGAGCAAAAGAACCTTCGCTTCACCAAAGAAGATACATGGATGGCAAATAAACATATGAAAAGACGCGCAACATCATTAGTCGTTACGGAAGTGCAAATGAGATACCGTGGCACACCTATTAAAATGGGTAAAGTAAGAACAAATGGAGAACAGCAGTTGCTGGCAAGGGTAGAGCAATTGGAACTCTCAGACATTGCTGGTGGGAATGCAAAATGGTACAGCCACTTTAGAAAATCGGTTGGCAGTTCCTTATAAATTTAAATATATACCTACCATATGACCCAGCAATGAGAAGTGAAAAGTTATGTTCACACAAAAACCTGGAGGCAAATGTTCGTTTCTGCATTATTCATAATCACCAAAAACTAGAAACGACCCATCATTCTTTAACTGGTAGACGAATACACAGAAGACAGTTCATCCGTACAATGGCGTATTACTTAACGATAAAAAGGAATGCGCTATTGATACTTGCGATGACATGGGTGACTCTCATAGGCATTTTCTAAATGAAAGAAGTCAAACTTAGAACATTATATACAGTCTGATTCCATTTACCTGATGTTCTAGAAAAGACAATACTTGAGGGATGGAAAACAGACCCATGGGTTAGAGGTGGGGGAGATTTGACCACAGAGCAGCAGCCGCAGCAGGAGTAAATCTCCTTGGAGGGAGGGAACTAATCTGCATCCCGATTTTGAAGGTAGTTTCATAACTTCTATGCATTTTTCAAAACTTACAGAACCGTGCATAAAAAAAGTTAATTTTATTGTATTTAGGTTAAAAATTAGTCCCCAAAACTATTCTTGTAAATTCTTTAAGTAGCCTCCTTTAAGTATACTTCTTAGAAGACCAGAGCATTGGCTGCGAGTCCTGGAACACTTTGATAGGAACAAATCGAGCAGAAGCCTACGAAATTTTGAGGGCACACTGTCTCCAGAGGGTCTTTGAGATTAGTTTGTGACAAATCGAACGCCTAAAAAATCCCTAAGCCAACCTCTGTACTGATGGGAAATTTAGGCCACACCCCCCAATTCTTCATCTTTAACCTTCTAGTTCAAGGACTAGAAGCACAAGGAACTGTCTACATATTCCATAAGTGGCAATGTTAAGGACCGAAGAAAATAGAAAAGTAAGTAAGTAAATAAATAAAAAAACCAAGTAAGTAAATAGAGAAACACCTGGGATTAGAGGAATATAAACTAGATACAAGCACACTTTGTTCCTGGTGAGTGTGTGCCAACTTGAAGTCTTTATGCCAGGTATTAAGCTGAGATCTGGACAACATCCTCATCTGGCTTGGCATTTCCAGGTTTTCTCATGGCAATTTTTTACTGGATTTAACACGTCACCGTTGGCACGGAATTTATGCAGAAGAAAAGTCTTCAATCAGTTTAGGATTTGGAAGGCGGAATCTTTTCTTCCATTAAAGAGGGAGAGCTATTTGCAGTTGATGCTTGTGGCTGTTCTCTTTGCAGGTCTTCTGTTTTATGAATTTTTAATCTATGACTTAGTGATCTTTCAATAGTGTTGGCCTGAGGTGAACATGCCAGCTTTTGTAGAGAACCAGGGTTCTGGAACTTGTGTGAGCACTGATCATCTTGGGAAAACAAGAAGTCACTAGATAGAGGGATTATGAAGACAACAGCCAATGGAGAGAAACTTCCAGATCACCCATGGTTGCTGTAACCTGAAATCATCTTTACTCGGGGATGCTCAGAGCTCCTTCCAGGCCGACGGATGATGTGCGAAGATGTTGATGGGTGTGGAGCCATCCCCTTCGTGGGAAGCTCGGCGCAGTTGCTGGCAACCATGACATTGGCTTCCACTCTCAGAGGATGACATATGAAGCAAAATGACTTGAGAACATTTTCAACGTTGAAAAGCTGTCTTCTCGTAAGAGGATACATTTTGCAATAGCGAATAGCACTTCCCTGGAAGGGAATAGGCGCAGTAATTGTTTCTGCCCTGGCAGCCGAACTTGACCTTTGTCACAAGCGGAGTTGCTCCCACCAGCAGGGACATTATTTCAGCCCGTGTAGCGATAAGCAACAGCTTCCAGCTACAACCCAGTCCTTCTGCTACATTATCTACTTTACCTGAGAAATGATGCTAAATGTCGTGGGGAAGATTCTGCTCATTTAAAGATAAATGCCGTGTGCTTTCCTGAGGCTTCACAGAAGTGGCCGGGGTGGTTTTAGCCTCAGCTGATACAGAGTGGCCACTTGCAGAGTGCCTGAGTCCACAAGGTCAACAGTCCTTGGTCTTTTGCTTGGGGGGGGGGGCCGGGAACAGAAACTACCCTCGTCTCAGCTTGGTGGCCTGACGCTCACAGATCATTCCATCTCCTGTTGCTGCTTCCACTTGAAGACATGGTTGTAATCATGTCCGGACGGTGGCAGGTGCTCTGATGGTCCTCCTGGTAGCTCATGTTGTGCTTTTTTTTTTTTTCTTTAATGTTTACTTATTTTTGAGAGCGGGGGCAGAGGGGCAGAGAGAGGGAGGCACAGAATCCGAAGCAGGCTCCAGGCTCCCAGCTGTCAGCGCAGAGCCCGACGCGGGCCTCGAACTCACAAGCCGTGAGATCAAGACCTGAGCCGAAGTTGGACGCTTAACCGACTGAGCCACCCAGGCGCCCCTCGTTGTAGGCTTTTAACTTCACCTCCTCTTTCAGGTAACATTTCCTCTGAAAGCGTTAGTCAATGTGAAAAGGAAGAGATCTGCCCTGAGTAGTGAATGTCAAAGATAAGCTGAATTTCATGCGTAGTATGTGTTAGAACCAGTTGAATGATGAGTATAAATGTGGGACATTTTTATGGCCCCCATACAAATTCTAAATCATTGATAAGAATTATTACAACCTGGTTAACTGAGTTGCTTTCTTGCTATAAAAATGGAATGAGCGTTATACAGCGCATCTTTTTTCTTGCTGTATAATTTTAATTAAAATTTTATGGAATCAGAGGCTACAGCTGCACAATATATGATGCCGTTGGTTCCATCCCCTGTGTGTGCAGACACCTTCATTTCTCAGGTGCATTTGGCAATTCTGGGATACACACATGATTGTCTTTGTGTATGTGTGTTGCATTTTCTTCCATTCTCACGGGAAATAAATCTCAAGCTCCTCAATATTATACACCTGCTCACTTAATGAAAGATGTAACTACCACGAGCAGGAGCATGTGGGTTTAGTTGACTAGCTCTTCTTAGCTAAATTAATTGAATTAGATGTTTAAATAGATGTAATTTTCTCTTCGCCAGACAAAAGGAGCAAATCTGAAGCCAATGTCTCTCAGTAAGTAAAGGAAACTTTTTGAGAAAAGGAGGAAACGGCCCTTGCTAGTTTAGAAATATATCAGTTGTATCTTGACAATCTTAAACCAAGGAAAATGTATTCTTTTATCCTTTGTAAGAGTCTGTTTGTTTTTTTTTAATTTAATTGAACTTTTAAATAGGCAGTTAAATTAGTGTAAGGCTATCTTCAAAGGAAAACTTTTTGAGTAAGTATACATTTAACAAATAGAAATTCATTTTGGGGGCACGGTATCTCTAGTTTTTTGTGTGTCTATGTTTTACTTGGAAAGTGTGTGGGTAATTGAAAGTAATTTCCCTTTTATATGTCTCAGTGGAAATGAGATTTTCATGAGCAGTTAAGGTTGAGAGAGGTGATAAGATAATGCTAATGAGATAAAAAAATATGGTGGTTAGATTGATTGTCTATAAAATTTTTGTCTTTCTTTTTAAAAAAAAATTTTTTTTTTCAACGTTTATTTATTTTTGGGACAGAGAGAGACAGAGCATGAACGGGGGAGGGGCAGAGAGAGAAGGAGACACAGAATCGGAAACAGGCTCCAGGCTCTGAGCCATCAGCCCAGAGCCTGACGCGGGGCTCGAACTCACGGACCGCAAGATCGTGACCTGGCTGAAGTCGGACGCTTAACCGACTGCGCCACCCAGGCACCCCAAAATTTTTGTCTTTCATTTCAAGGACAGGTATGTCTAAATTTGAACAAAGGAAATTATAAGGGATTGCAAGTGTATTTTAAAAAATTTTTAATGTTTATTTTTGAGAAAGAGACGGACAGAACATGAGTGGGGGAGGGGCAGAGAAAGAGACACAGATTCTGAGGCGGGCTCCAGGCTCTGAGCTGTCAGCACAGAGCCCGACATGAACCGGGGCTTGAACTCATGAAGCATGAGATCGTGACCTGAGCCGAAGTCAGTCACCCAGGTGCTCCATTATGAACATTTTTTTAAATCCAGAAAACGTGAAAGAATTTTCCAGTGATTCCCCACATAGCCGCCACTTGGATTCCACAATTAACACCTTCCTATGCTGGATTTATCACACTTCTGTCCATCCAGCCGATCCCCTATCCATCTGTCAATCCCTTTTTTTTTTTTTTTTGATGCATTTCAAGGAAGGTGCAGACATCAGTATACTTCCCTTCATTTAGAATGCACATTCACTAGAGCTGTGAAAATCTTTTAATAGCAAGAGTCTTAAAGATCATATTGTCTGGAGAGAGAAATGATGTCCTTGGATCCTTGAAAAAAAAAAAAGATAAATTACCATTTGGACACTTGGATGAATTTCAGCGTTTTATAGCTAAGGCTCAGAAAAATAAAGACAAATTGATGACACAGTTTATGATTAAAAAAAAAGTCTTCTAAACTCCTAAACTTTCACTAATAGGAAGATGGCTTCCAAAGTTGTTCATCCCCCATGACAGGCATTTTTCCCTGCTCTGATACAACAGCAGAGCCTCTCTCTCTCTCTCTCTCTCTCTCTCTCTCTCTCTCTCTCTCCCCTGTTAAATGTGGCCAAATCCTGACAAAACCAGGACAAATGAAAAAGAGGTTTCTACCTTCTACCCGAAAAGGCAGAAAATCATTAACTGATGTGGCCATTGTCTCAGCATTCTGGATAATCTACTAACCAGCCAATGAACTCCCTAGAAGTGAGAGGCTGCTCCCAGCTAGTTCTAGGAATTTCTAAAACTCCAAGTGCCAGGGAAGGTAGCACTCTTAGCACTTGCACTACCAAAATGTAATGGAGAAGTGGCCAAGTAACAAGGAATTCATTGATTTGGCCTCTCTGGATTCTAAGCACATCAGGACCATTCTGCATTTAGGCAAAAATGTTTAATAAGCTTTGAGAATGCTAAGAGGCACATCATCTTGATGTCAGTTTTGCTAATTCCAGTGTCTGACCTAACTGCACACACAGAATTTCCTCAGTAGATTTAACATCCAATGAATTTCGCAGAAATCCAATTTTCATTCCTAGACTTCCATTCAGGAATGAGCTCTGACCATTTCCACTTACTGTTGAAGATGGTGTCATAGAAAGGATGTTTCTTGGTTTTTCTTTTTGCTTCGTTAATCTACCTTTAACACATCATGGAGAAATCTGTAAATGCTATCTGTAAATGGCAGAAATGGTGTCAGTTTCCTGGGTGGTCCAGGAGAGATTTCCACAGATTTCTGGGTGCAGGGTTAAAACAAGTATCTGTTTATTGACTTAGGTGTTTAAAGAAAAAGTGAAAGATTGAGTTGGGAGAGATGCAGGGAGAAAGGGAAGAAAGAAAGAGGAAAGAAAGGAAAAAACTCACCTATTAGTTTTTGTGTTTACACACACACACACACACACACACACACACACACATACACACACTTCCTCACAACTTATGAGTTCTTCAAAAATGACCTCGAAAGTGTGACTTATTTCTGGAACATAATTGGGCAGGATAATTGCAGTAGCCTAGTTCAGTACAAATAAGGTAGCTTGGGTGTAGGGGTCACAGAATGACTCTTTAGGAACTTGAGGTCTAAAGTCAGACCACATATTTGGAACCTTACCCCACCATTTGCCTGCTGAATGATCTTGGGTGACATAATTTGCCAAAACTCCTTATCTGTAAAATGAAGTTAACAATAGTGCCTCCCTTACAGAATTGTAGTGAATTTACATCAAATCATCCATATAGGGTAGATATCCTTGAATGCCTGCTCTGTAGCCGTTCTCCACTTCTTCCTTGCTGATGGATCATGGTTTAATTTGGGGATGTACAGAACCACAGAACCACAGGCTCAAGGTAGCTAAGCTCTATCACCAGGCCCAGGAGGCAAATTAAAATAATTTCTCTCCTTTAGTCAGAGATGCATAGGAAGTGATTCCTTATGTTGTTGCCTCCATGTTGTGATGTTTGGAGCTGTGGCAGCCATTCTGGAGCTGTGAAGGGAATTAGCTGAGGTCAAACTAACCCACTGAGAATGGCAGAGTAGAAAGGAGAGAAGAACCTGCGTGTCCAACCACATTGTTTAGCTTCTGAATCATCCAAACCTGAAGACATTTTCCTTCAGGGCTTTTTGTAATCTGAGGTACTAGTCTTGTTGGTTAAGCCATTTTAACTTGTGTTCTGTATATAATTGCAGCTGAAATCATTCCAAGGGGACACCATTCAGTAAAGCATTTAGGGCATAGTAACTATGTAATTATAAAGCACAGCCCATGAAAGTGCATCAGACTTAGAGATAGGAGATGCAGTCTTGACCTTGCTTGCCTTGGCCTGTGGTACTGACTGGATTCTTCCCACCTGAGCTGACTTTACCTAAACAATCTTCCCTGCCTGCATACTCCCCCAAGGGACCTCCTCCCCATCCCCTGGCCCACCCTGTCCCAGAATTCTACCCCTTCCTGTGGAGTTCCTTCCAGAGCAGTCCTGTCCTCCTCCCAAGTCCCCATCCTCTGCACCAGCTTTGCCGGCTCTATTTATGTCTGAGCAAGACCAAAGGACAGCATCACATTCCTGAACCACACTTGGAACTTCTTTCTAAACGAAGCATGAGAATGGAGAGCTAAGAACTGACCCCCACACTCCCAGTACTCATAGGCTTTAGAACAATGGTTCTCACCTGGGGGACGCAGTGAGGGGACATTCGGCAATTCCAGAGACATGTTGGTCGTTGCAACTGGGGAATGCTGACTGCATCTAATGGGTAGAGACAAGGGAGGTGGCTAAACATCCCGCAATGCAAAGATCCGCATCCACAACCCCAACAGACAATCATCTGGTCTAAAACAGCAGTCATGCTGAGGTTGAGAAACTCTGCTCTAAAAAAATGTGGAAATTTTAAAAAGGCATCACGTTCCAAGGCTTTCTTAGCTTTGTGGCATCGCCACCTTCCTCCTCTACCAGCAGCACCCCCACACCTTTCTGCTGAATATCTCCTTTATATTCTGTCTCGTTCAGACACGAGAAGAAGCTTTCAGCACTCGGATGTTACTTATCTGCTTCCTCTGGACCCTTCTGGTTTTTAAAAAAGGACTGTATGAATAATGAAAGCTTACTTCGGGGACAAGAGCTTTTGATCCTTGGATCATTTCCTGTTTCCTGGAGAATTTTGCACACTTCTTCCTCCTCTCGGAAATAATTCTAAAACCAGAGAAGCCTGTCCTCAGTCAAACTCTCTTTGTAATGTTAGTAGACTGTAGCCTTAGGAAACGAGGCCATATCTTAGATTGATGCTGAGCCTGTTAAGGTTTAAATTTACAGTCTGCTCTGCTTTTGCAGAAACCGAACATCTTAACAGCGAGGGTGGCCTTCATCCATCATTTCGGTGAAACTTTATTTTTGTAGAATTTCCTTTCAAGAGGGTGGATTATTGTACATTCTGGGGCAAAAGGCAAGAGAGGAAAGTCCACCACTGATAGAAAAAGGAAATAACGGGTCTAATCGCTTTGCGGTAAAATGAAAGCTCGAGTCAGGTCATTACATTCTTTGGATTAACTCAAACCTCCAAATTTATGAAGTGACCTCCAAGTCTTGAAACTTCTTAGCTATGAAAGATGAGAAGTTACTGCCCCCAAACAAGAAGAAACTCCAGCCTGTGCCTTGAAAGATGATGGGGTTGTGGGGCCAGAAGATCCAAATTGGGGGCTTAATTTTTACGTTCCATAAAATGAGGAGCTACTGCTGTAGCTATGACCTCAGATATTACAGTGATTTAGAATTTCCCAAAGAGATTTCGCCCACACGGTGATTTCCATCGCTTTTCATCACAGCGACCCCTTGTGGTAGGCATGTCAAGTATTATTACCCACACTGAGTCAAGAGAAGAAACGAGAAGCTATAACGGTTACGTGTCTTACTTAAGAAAAAACAAACTTAAAACCACATCAACTCACTGAGAGATGCGTGACTGTTGAACGTAACCAAATGTTTCAGATCTTCCCTGGGACGGTTAAGATTTAAGGGAATCTGGACTTTCTCCCAGTATGTTCCTTTATCAGACAACAGGTCCTAATTTTTTACTCAGAATACATAGTCCCTGGTACGTTGACCCGGAGTGGCCGAGTAGGAATTTACGTATTTATCCTTCATTTAGCCATTTAGCCCCCACTGATTATTTTGCATGTGTTATGTGTGAAGTTTTGCCCCGGGGGCTGGAGAGGGAGGGAGACAATGACACACGTGATATAAAATGTGGTTTTTGCCCTCAAGGGCTTAGTGTCTTCCACAACATGCAGGCAGGTAGACCTCCAGCAGTCACGTGGGCAGAAGGGGCAGAAGCCACCGTTTTGGAACCAGGGTGGAAGGAGACGTTCATCCTGCCCCTGAGAGAACAGGCAAGGCTTCGAGGAAGAAGACCTAGCTCGTAGGTTGGGCCTTGAAAAAGCAAGATCCTCAAGATGAGAGAAGATAGGGCATACTACAGAGAAAGAAAGAATATTCACTTCCGACTTTTAACAGCCGAAGTTGGAAGCTTAACGTCAGCTCCCAATTCGTTATGGGATAAGACCTTAGACAGTAAATCTGCTGACTTATTAACAACAATGGAAGCATTCTGTCCCTTTCCCTTCTCAGAAATGAATGTGCCTTATCGTTAAGGGCACAGACCAAATGGAACTTTTGCAAGGGCAAGTTATCTCATTCCTTATTTCCATTTACAAGGTCACTGCAACCTCAGTCATTGCCTTCCCTGTATCTTCTCCTTGCACAACTTGGTGAAAGCATATATAGATAGACATAGGTATAGACAGCTAGAGAGACAGATGATATAGAGCTGTGTGTGTACGTACGCGTCCATATCTTTTTGTCTTATGTACCAGGCACTGGGAGCACATCATTAATCCTCACAGATCTGTGAGTTAGGTGGTGTTATTATTGCTGTTTTATCGTTATGGAAACTGAGGTTCAGTGAAGCAGAGTGATATGCTCAAAATCACACAGATGTTAAGTGAGAGACACAGGGTGGAGAGGTGTCTGTTTTGCTCAAAACCCCAAGCTCTCTCTACCCTGCTGCCTCTGACTAGTTCTGTTAAAGGGAATTCACACTGTGGCAGAGACGGATCGCTGTTCCACAGGATCTGTTCTCCTTTTTTTCTTTCTGGAGATAGAACTGCCTCCTTCCCACCCTCATCAGTTTCAGCAGAGCACATGGCCTCCCAGCTGTGGCTTTCATCTCCAAGGTTGCCTTGTAGCTAAATGTGACCTTCTGATTTAGTTCTCCCCAATAGAATGGGAGCGGAGGTGCCTGTAAGCTACCTGGGCATCACATCCTGAGGGGGAGGCTACCTGCTCTCCATTTTCTTTTTGCCCTTTGTGGCCAGAACCTGGCATGGTGCTGGTGGTCTTCCCTGCTATGGTGGATCGGCAAGTTTCTGAACATGGGTCCCTGGACGATTTGGTGGAGCGGCACTTGGACTTCTGGGCACTTGGTGAGAGAGAAACTTCTGTTCTTCTATTTGAGTCACTGTAATGTTTTTGTCTCCTAAATTATTCCCTAATATAATGTCCATGATGTAAGAGCACTATTCAAAGTTTCCTAAGGTGTCAGAGCTGTGCCATTCCAGATATACAAAAAGGGCCAGTGGTGATGGGTTGCCACTTAAGACCCCTTGGCAAAAGCTTATTTGCCTTCTGGTATTACCAACCTTCGTCCCTAAACAGTGTGATCCTGGATGTCCCTGTTGCTTTAGAGGTCTACCACAGCCTTCAGATGTCAGACCACGTCGTGCCCATACGTAACGACAAATGGTTGGAGACTGCAATCGCTCTAATCTCAGAAGATGTCTGCTTTCCCATCACTGAGCAGAATGGCTCAGATCATTACATTTCTCTGCAGCCTTCTTGTCAAATGTCTAGAGAAGGAAATGTGCCAAACGAAAGTGATCAGTTTCGTCCCCCATATTCCTTGACAACACACTGATTGTCTTGTATGTTATCGTATCTCATGGACCTTGGCTTCTGAAGGATACCAGAGCAGATGTGATCTGTTTGATCACTACCTGTCTGAACCAGGGCTCCTGAATTGCGCTCTCCAGCCCTAATGCTCCCTTGGAGCCCTCATCAGGGCACAGCAGAAGTCACACTCGTGGTATGGCACCAATGGGACTGCGGCAGGAGGCTCAGTGGAAGGAGCTCAGGATTTATAGGGAAAACGGGGGCCCCTGGATTGGCACTAACTTCCGATCTAGAAGACTACAAGCCATCCTATGGAAGTCAGACAAGTTGCTTAAGAGTGACTTGTTCTAAGAAAAGCTGTTGCTCGGTAGAGACACTCTGTACTTCAAATCTAGCTTGTGAGTCCCAATTGTCCGGGGCCTGCTGCTTTGCTCTGCTTCTGATCCAGACCACACCTCTGGCCCCGACTGACCGGCTGGCTGGTCAATTGCCCCTCACTGCTAGTCTCCAGGAGGTCAGCATGAACGGATCACAGCACATCTGTCACCGCTAGACAGTCAGAAATTAAACTGTGTAAGGAATGCATCATAATCATTGGGAGTTATGCACTTCTTTGATCAGCTGATGAAATCAACAACAAACAAGGACATTTCCATACGATTTTGTATATCATATGTATATTAGTAGAGAATCAAGGGTCCTGGCTGGATACGTGACTGCTCATAGTAAAGATGCCGTTTCCCCACCACGTTTGCAGCTGGGTGTGGCTATCTGACGAAATTCTGGCGGAGGGGTTGTGATTGATGTTGTATTAAATACTGGTGGGGGAGGGTATCTCTTCTCTTGTTCCTTTCTTCCTTGGTGCTGGTTGGAATGTAAACATAAGGAAGAGCCATCTTGGACCCCCCACAGTGAAGAGCCTGCCCCACTGGTCCTGAATTGTTTCAGGTTCTTCAATCCCACCCCCACATTTGGAGATTTGCTAGAAGGACTCTCGGGAGTCATCACATAATTGTGCTCGTGGCTAAGATTTATTACGGCCACGTGGTAAGGATACACAGCCCGATCATAAGGGAAAAAAAATCACACACACACACACACACACACACACACACACAGGCAGAGTCCGGAGGAATCCATACGTAGGCCTCCTTGTGCTCTCCTCCTCCCATTAGTGAGGGTCACACAGAACTCACTCTTCCCCCAGCAGTGAAAATGCAACAACACGTGTGTGATGTCTCTGCTCCGGGAAGCTCATTAGAGACTCAGTGCCCAGTTGGGAACTGGTCATAGTAGGTACCCCCTGCCCAGCACACACCAAAATTCCAAACCCTCACAAGGGAAGGAGACAGAGAGTCGATGCACAGTGTTTAGTGTATATCCCCCAGCATTTTCTCGCATTATTCCCCAATATCAGCTCATTGTTGACTCAGGACACCCCAGGAGCCGAATTTCCAGCTGCCAGCTAAGGGCTGACCTTGCAGACAGACCTCTCCAAGGAGAGCAGTCTCACAGTTGCTGCTTTAACGTTTCTGCGCATGGATGATCTACGTTTACCTGAAAGAGAAATCAACTTTCCACCGGTTTGAGCCAATGTTTCTCCGGGCTTTCTGTCGCCTGTAGCCCGGCCTAATTCTAATACCCTTCCTTCTTCGTGTACTTGAGACCTAGGTGGAACTAAAGCTCAGTGTCCGATTTAACGGTGGAGGTGGGTCCCGCAGGCCGATTGGGATATGCGCATTTAAGAGCACATGTTTTCATAACTCCAAATTCGGCTCGACAGCGGATGGCATCAATTCACAGAAGAGCCTGAGTTCCCAAGGTTCGTTTGTAAACTGATTGCACAACGCAGCCCATGAAATGAAGCCAAGATTGGCCTAAGGGGCATTCGGAGGGACCACATTCCAGTGAGCACCTGCAACTTGCTGTCTCTTACTATTACGGATCCTACAGAGGAACAGGCCATGACCATGTGCAGGGAATGGCTTGGGGATGACATCGCTCTGGCTTATTGTAGACCTGATACATCACAGAGCCTCTTAACATTTCAGCCTCACTATGGTAGTTCACACTGAGAAACAAAGCGTTTTATAGATTTTCTGCTGAATTCAAGCTCCAGAGGTTTGCGGCTTCTTTTTTTTTTTTTTTTTTTTTTGGAACTGGAGAGTCTCTAACTCATTTCCTCATCTTACCGAGGTAAAATGTAACACATTTCACAAGACCCAGCAAGTTAGCAAAAGTAGAAATAGAAATCTGTCATCGTGATCCCCAGTTCATACCACCCTGAATAATCAATCTCCTGTGATCATCTGCTCACTCAGCAAAACTAAGAATTCTGGATCCTCTAGGAAAACAGATCCGGGCACATGGGCAGTCCCTAAACATTGAATCACTGACCGACTGTAATGTCACTGACTCACCCTCCAGCTGTGTGGTACTTTCAGAAGCAGGAAGAAAAGGTTTCTAGTAGAGGCGTGAGGATAAACAGAAGGCACTTCACTCTATGGCATTACATTCGCTTCTTGGGTATTTTAAATGGCACCCGTGGGAGAGTAAAAATTCTCCTGGAACCCAGGAAGCAGCACAAGTACCTCTGTGTTGATTATAACTACAGGACTTCCCTTCAAGTCAGCTTCGGATACTCCTTCGGCAATTTCTTTTGAGGTGCTTCTAAGATACTTGTTATTAACATTTAAGCCACCAATTAATTTGCATGCACACCAAACAATACTGCAGTTTTCACATGCTTGTGAGCACTGGATAAATGATACTTGGAGAGGCTAATATCTATTCATCAAACCAAAAGGCATTTTCCAGTTCCTGAATAACAACCCCTTTTAAAGAAAATTATATACTGGATGTGAAAACCCTAGCCTTAAAATCAAATGACTCACTGGGTTTTCTGGATATTATTTGGAACCAGTGCTGGGCATTTGCTTTCTGTCCACCTATTTGCGATGTCTGTGGGCCAACCAGACTCTCGGGCAGCTTAATAACCAGATGCAGAAAAACCATGAAATTGCTGAGGACTGCTCATTATCACCTGATGGTGTTGCTGAACAAAGCACGGAAGTCCTTATGAGCACAGAGGAGAAGACACACACACACACACACACACACACACACACACACAATTCTGGAACACCAAAAATCATTCCCTTTATCTGGGGGTACTGGGGATGGTGGGAAAGGCAGGGACTTGTGATGAACCTCCGACTAGCCTTTCACCAGCCTCCTTGAGCCTCAGCTCTAGGGCATGGCTAGAATCACCTATTTAATAGGGCAGTTGTGAGGATAAAAATGAGAATGTTTATGGAAACACCCGTGGAGTGCTGGGGGGGAGATACTGAGAGGCCTGTCACCCCTTCCAACCGCTTCCCAGAGGGAAAACAGTGTTCTTCCTGTTGAAGACATGGTTCGATTCCTAAGGGTGTAAGAAATCAGCTACATAAATCAGGAGGCATATGTCAAGGTTCTGTGGGTTTTTTTCCCCAAATATAAAAGAAATACACACTTTTACATTTCCATAGACGATGACACCCCAGTCTTTCCACGGCTTCGCAGATGGTGTCCCATGAGCCTGCCAGCCACCATGTGTTTGCTCATATGGGCATTTTCCAAAGCTCGTCGGTAACAAAGTGCTTTTTTTCTCTTTTTGATTTTTGACTTCTTGACCATGAAGTACTTACATGATCATCTATGGTTTCTTTCTTGCTAATGATACCTTTTTTTTTTAAAGCACAAGCAAAGGTATTTTTAGGAACAGCCTGTAGCCATCCCTCAGGCTTTGCTGTGTGAACAGACCCTGCCTGTTTGTCTCTCTCCCTCCTTCTTCTCTTCTTTCGCTGCCTCTTCCCTCATGAGCCCATTATTCCCAAGAAAGAGAAGTCCCCAGTGTTCCAGGTGGGCAGAAACAACTCTTTCCTGGAACAGGGTTTCTAAACTGTGGGTTGTGATTTTAGGTGATTTTAGGTGACACGCAGATGTGTCATTAAGTTACATCTTATCAGGTTCTGAGAAAACCATTTTCATCTCAATTCTCTTTTAGTCCTTTCGATTCCATGAAGGGGAAAGTCTCCGGGTAGCACAATTATGCTTGAACATTTCTCTAACGTTTTAGTCTTCCTTTGTGACAAAGGAAGAACAGATCACATGTTCAGAGTCTTGGGCACACTGAGAATTTAATTACAGAGGGTTTTTTTTGGGGGGGTTGCAGTTTTTAATTCCACTGGCGTTTTGAATTTATGCCAAATGATACATTGTTTTTATCTGTGAGAATAAACCATCGGGGTTCCTTTTAAAAATACATTTCCCTTTCATCACGATAAATAAAAATCTTTAAAAAAAATAATATTCCTTGGATTTTAAAAGTGAGTGATTTAAAGAAGCAAACGGTAGTTCAGATAAGACGTGACTGTGTCAAAACTGTGAGGGTGGCCCTTGTACGGCTTCAGTTGGACCATTTGCCCAGGGCCGTCAAGAGAAGCTAAACGCTTGGAGAGGGCGGAGTAGGTGATGCTTAGAACACACAGATTCTCTCTAAAGAAACATATAAGCCATTTCCTCCTCTTCTTCTTCCACCGATGCCCACCAGCACCATCACCACCATAATCATCACCGCCCCCCCATCATCGCCTCCATGACTCATTGCCATCATTAACGCACAGCAGCACCTCACCACCCTTCTCACCGTCACCCCCAGCCCAATACATAGCCCAGCTGCTTTCTACCCCAGGCCTCTATTACTGCAAATGCCCCCTACGTGGGGTCCATGCTTGTTTCTTCAGTCCAGTTCATCCTGCACATATACATGAAGCCCACTTTCCTTCCACCAATAAGGACTGTGAACTGGCCATGTTGCCCACTTCACTCCCTTGTCAAGTTTAAATTCTTCTGCCTTTCTTCCACAACTCCCTCGTCTCCCTTCCAGCTCTCTTCTTTTCCATTTTCTGTCTAGAAAATGGCAACCTCAGTGAAGAAAAAGAAAACCTTTCAATTAGAATCGTTCTATATTTTGATATGAAAAAAAGAACCCCATAAGGAGTAGAGAATATCCTCCACTTGCCACAGTGGGCACCAAAACTCAGCATCTACAGGGAGAAACTATTCTTAATTTAAAATATTATGACCCCAGAGAGGAGTCCGTTGAAAAGGTCGGTATTTTTAAATGTAGTAATTACGGCATCAACTATCTATTGCCACAACGATGCTGTGCGTAGCTAACCCACAAGCACACAACAGCTCAGCGACAAGTAACAATAGGTTTTATGGTTCACATATGTGGGTGCTCAGAGAGGGGCTCTGCTGATCCTGGCTGGGCTTCATTGTTGGGGTGTTGGCTGGCTGTTCACCGCCCTCAGCTGCCCTCAGCTGCCCATCCTTGGCTAGGATGACCTTCACTCTACTGCCTGTCACTGTTCACTAGCAGTAGACTGGGTGGGTTCTTGTGGTGGTTGTTCAAGACTGCACTCGTATCACATCTGTTACCATCCCACTGGTCTAAAAAAGTCACATGGCTGGGCCTAGAGGCATGGAGGGCGATGGCCGGACGAAGGACCCTGACAAAGGGCTGGGATACAGGGAGGGATGGTGAACTGGGGCCATTTTGCAATCTACCACAACCTTCAAGTGCACTTTTGACAAAGATTTTAGACAATTCTTCTGGGAAATTTAAAGCATGTTGGAATAAACACATTCTTTAAAAATACCAGTGACAAAGCAAGATAAGCCAAGAGTCAAGTACATTAAAAGGAACCAAAGTATGTCAATATGTGTCAAAATAATCATTATGATATTTTTTAATGATCAACAGAAAATAGTTTCTTATGTTGCTTTAAGACGTATAAACATATTTCTAGTTTTTAAGGAATATTTTTTATATTTTGAAGATGATTTTTAGGCCCATTTTGTGGGTTTACCAGTATAATGAAACCACTGGTCAGTTAATAAATAACGATTTCAATGATTATACAGTTTAAATTATTTTTTGTATCCCTTTTTATTTTCAAAGATGTTTCAGTTTAGGGGCGTCTGGGTGGCTCAGTTGGTTAAATGTCTGACTTCAGCTCAGGTCATGATATCACAGTTTGTGAATTTATGCCCCACATTGGGCTCTGTGCTGACAGTTGGGAGCTGGAGCCTCCTTTAAATTCTGTGTCTTCCTCTCTCTCTGCCCCTCCCCTGTTCACACTCTGTCTCTCTCTGTCTCTCAAAAATAAATAAACTTTAAAAAAATTTTTTTAACGTTTCAGTTTGGATGTTAAATTGTATGGACACTACCCATACTCCCATTATGAGATATAGCCACTGTTAACAGTTTGGGGATCAATCCTTTCCTTATTATACCTAATTGTGTTTCTTCAACAAAACTGGGGGTAACCTGTTTTCTTTAACAGTCAACATGTTTTATTTTGAATATTTTTGTATGTCATTAAACGTTTCTTTAAATTTGGGGGTGCCTGGATGGCTCAGTTCGTTGGGCGTCTGACTTCCACTTAGATGATGATCTCATGGTCTGTGAGTTCAAGCCCACCTCCGACTCTCTGCTAACAGCTCAGAGCCTGGAACCTGCTTCGGATTCTGTGTCTCGCTCTCTCTTTCTCTCTGCCCCTCCTCTCCTCTCTCTCTCTCTCAAAAATATATAAACACTAAAAAAATTAAATGCACAATTTTTTGTAGTGCCAAAGTATAAGTTACAAATGTTCCATGATCTATTTATTTAACCATCCCCTTATTATTAGATATCTTTGCTGTCTCCATTTTTTTATTGTAATGAACACAGCTACAGTGAAAACTCTTGTGTATGAACAGGGATCACACCTTTTACCTCTTTTTTGCTTCCTCGGCTAAACAAGTGACCACTGCTCAAGTGAAACCTAAGGGAGAACAGAAGCATTCCAAATTGTCACTTTACACAGGACCTTGAAGACCTGAAAAAAAAAAATTACTTTTGGATCTGATGATGACCTTGTTTCCTTTTCTAAGCAGAGAGCAAAAAGAGACCCAGCAGCAGTGAGATGATATGACTTTGCTCTTTCAGAAACCAAGAGAGATGTTTATTGCCGAAGTCTCCCAAAAGCTAAGATTATGATTGGAAGGCTTTCAGCCTCCTGCCTTAGCCTGGTAGCCTCAGGCCACAGGTCAGTCGCGTGAGGAAGTGATGGCCTCTAGCCCCAACTACCTGCGTACCAGTGGAGATTGGAAACATGAGCGGCACTGCTTTGGAGAAGTAACTTATTTTTGTTTGATGGGGAGCCGGGGCAAGGGTGGTGAGAAGACAGTGCCCTAAATATGATATAATCCAGCTGTCCAAATATGTACAATTCAATTCAGCCAGTCATCCGCTCTCCCAAACCCAGATGGTTGCCATCACGCAGTCTCAGACTATCTTTCCTTATAGCCAACGTAACTCGTCCTAATCATGTGTGTCGAAGGGTTGCATTTGCTTTTAATTAGAAGACATCTATTTGGATTCCCTGGGTTCTCTTCACTTCAACTCAGAGACACAACCTACATTATTAGTAAGCTTTAAACCGTAACTACCTTTGCCTTGTGACAAATCACTGAGGCTTTCCTTCCCTCTCTGAGTTCAAGTAACAGAACGTCAGTATTACATACGTTAACACGATCTGCTGATTACCGGTATTTGATAGCATATGGATAATTCTGTGCCATCTACGCGTTCAGCCACTGAGCTCTCATGATGGCGGTGGACTCTTCGTATCTGTGTGTCTTTGTGTTCAGAAGTCCCCAACAATGATGCTTGCCATTAGACCTACTTCAAAGTCTGGTCAGATGTGTGCTCTTGCTTAGGTCATTAACAATGCTTCTGAGCTTAATTTCCTTAACTGAAAATTAGAGGGTAATAAAACGGTGTGAGGATTACATGTCATAAAATATTTTTGAACAACCAGCAGAATGTCGATTATGCAGTATGTATGCAAAGACTTCTGCTCCTTCCACCCTTTCACAAACCACTAGCACTCTCTAAGTGCCTACTCAGTCCTACCCCTGGGGGACTGGGACCGATTTTCAATGAGATTCGTTTTTAAGCGTTAGTCCTAAGTGAGCAAATAAAGTAAGAGAAAAATCCTATATGAACATTCTGGATATGCTAGAAGCAAATGAAGGCTATTCTATAATGGATCCCTTTCTTGTGAACTATACTTCAGGACCATTTTGTTGACCTGATACTTTGCTTACCAAGAGCATCTTCTGCTGATTTTATTTTATTTTTTAACATTTATTTTTATTTTTGAGACAGAGAGAGACAGAGCATGAACAGGGGAGGAGCAGAGAGAGAGGGAGACACAGAATCTGAAACAGGCTCCAGGCTCTGAGCCGTCAGCACAGAGCCCGACGCGGGGCTCGAACTCACGGACCATGAGATCATGACCTGAGCCGAAGTCGGACGCTTAACCGACCAAGCCACCCAGGCGCCCCTGATTTTATTTCTTAAGTGCATCAATAGTAGGTACCAGGGGAGCACGCATCTAGCCTTCATGACTTTGGAGAGATGAGTCTATTATTAAGAATAGATACACTGATTATATGATTAATTCTTTGTATTTTCACCAACTTGTTTCTCAGGAGTTTCTCTCCCAAAGGTGACTCATTATTGAGGAGAAGACAAAAATCCAGACTCTGAGTCTATGAAGATGAGCCATACATGAATTCTGGGTTGACGCAAACATTGAGCCCATAACTGCATGTGAGGAAGTTAAGAACACCTGGTGTACGTGGGCAATAATGTTAACTGGTTTTGTATGCCTCTTTCTGTTTGCAAGAAGAATCATGCTAGACCTCTCATATTCCATCTGTAAATATTTATTTCATGCCTGAACCTGTCCCTGGCTTAAGTATGACTCAGGTTGGATGAAAAGACACCAAGACAGGTGTTCTTGGGTCCCTGCTGGGTCCACAGATAGCTTGTCCTCCTCCCTGTCCATCAGTCTCTCACTGTCGACCCCCTGCCCTGCTTTTCCTTTCTTTTCTTCCCCCTCCCCTTTCTTTTGAATTCTCTGCTATGCTCTGATCTGTTTCTTTTTCGTGGCTCCTGGCTTTCCCTCGCCATTAATACCTTGCCTGGTTTACACTTACTTCATTGCTTCAGTTCCCAATCTTTTCATCCAACCTGAGTCATACTTAAGCCAGGGACAGGTTCAGGCATGAAATAAATATTTACAGATGGAATATGAGAGGTCTAGCATGATTCTTCTTGCAAACAGAAAGAGGCATACAAAACCAGTTAACATTATTGCCCACGTACACCAGGTGTTCTTAACTTCCTCACATGCAGTTATGGGCTCAATGTTTGCGTCAACCCAGAATTCATGTAGGGAAGCTCTAACCCCCTCCTGTGTGGCTATATTTGGAGATGGGGCTTTTAAAGATGTAATTAAAGTTAAGCGGGGTTGCAATGGTAGGGTCCTGATCCAATAGGACCAGTGTCCCTGTTAGAAGAGGCACCAGGGAACTTGAGCACGCTTTCTCTCTCTCCCTCCAAGCACGTGCATAGAGGCAAGTCCTAATGAGCACACAGCAAGAAAGCAGCCATCTGCCACCTGAGAAGAGAGTTTTTATTGAACTCTGGCACCTTTTGATTCTGGGCTTCCAGTCTCCAGAAATATGAGAAAATGAATTTCTGTTGTTAAAGCTACCCATTCTCTGATATTTTCTACGACAGCCCAAGGAGACTAATATATGCACGATTTCATCTGCTCAATAGTCATATTAAGTCTTATTATTCCCATTTAAAAGATGAGGAAAGTGAGGCATGTAAGAGACAAGTAGTCTGCTCTCAAATACTCAGTTATTATGTGGTGGAGATAAGAATTTGCATCCAGGCAATCGAACTCTAGAATTCAAGTTCTTAGCGGCCCCATGTTTTTGCTTGGCCCTATCACCATCCAAAAACAAATGCACCCTGCTTAAACTGTGGAGAAAATAAGCTTCTCTCAAAGTGTGAGAATGGTGAAGGTAATTTTGGAAAAAAAAATTGTTTTGAGTTCAAAAGTGTTGAGTTTGACTTAAGACATAACAACTTGGCCCAAATGTGTGAATTAATAGTAAATTAAAACATTGACACAGAATTTCTGTTGAATTAAAAACCTCTTCGATTTGCATTATTGCACTTAATAATTCACTACTTTTCAACTTAGCAAATGTATTTTCAAAATTCCACTTATTGCTTTTAAGCCTTAAATCACTCTGCTATGGAGTCATGGCAGAAAAGACACGGTCCCTGCTTTGGAGAGCTCGGTCACAGGGTGGAGAGTAGACACTCTCACCCAGGACGTGCCCTGACACATTTACTCAAGAAATACTATTTGAGGCCTTACCATGAACCAGGTACCGTTGATAGACGGCTAGGAGATTTCCAGTGGGTAAAACATATGTGCAAGTGTGTGTGTGTGTGTGTGTGTGTATCATGGTGGTGGAGGTGGGTAAAGAAGCCATTCAGGAGGGGAAACTATATGAAAAGTCTCAGACAGGTGAACAGATTGAGCAAGAATTTGTTTGTATGAGTTCGTGTGTGTGTGTGTGTGTGTGCGCATGTGTATATGAGAATGTGTGTGTGGTTGTGTGAGTGTGTATGTGTCTGAATGTATGTGGTTGTGTGTGTGTGTGTGAACAGTAGTGGAGGTGGTGGGGGTAGGTACAAGGGATTCAGGAGAGGAGAGAAAGATCAGTTTTTGCTTTTTTAATTCTCATTTTCCCTTTGTAAGAGCCAATGTGTTGCAGGATGTATGGGCTGAACTTGTAACTGAATGACCCTGATTCTAAAAAATTATTTTGTGCTGTGCCTTTAAGCTTGACCAAGGCTTGTTTAATGAGAGAGGTGATGTCCAACATCTCAGCTCCAGTCCTCGTGGCTACTTGTAAAGGGGAGATACCAAGCCAGGTGCCTGGTGCCGGACTAGAGTGAGGAGCGTAACAAATACTTATCAAAGCAACGTG
The DNA here is from genome assembly GCF_022079265.1 of Lynx rufus. NCBI lineage: Eukaryota > Metazoa > Chordata > Mammalia > Carnivora > Felidae > Lynx > Lynx rufus. Next base: position 38,886,624 of record NW_025814845.1, on the reverse strand, counting down.
AGTATGTGGTGTTATAAAAATTATAAACAAAGACTTAAAACTTAAAGCAACAGTCCCCTGGTCAATATACTCCCAAGATCAGTTCTCAGGGGTGGTTATGTTAATTTATTTAATAGTTTCTGTTTTGGATTCTTCCGATGGGTCCTCCATGTTGCTAAGTATATGACTATATAACTTACCAATTTAAGAAATTATGTATTAATTTCTCCCTGAGAGAAGAGGGATTAGTCCACATAAAACAGTTCCCCCAAATAGTTTCAACACTCTTCCTAGTGCTTGCCTTGGTTGCCTCTGAAAATTTAAACAAAAGACTTACATCATTATTCTTGAGTTATCAAATACAAATACAAAGATCATCTCGATCTTTCGACTCTCCTCTTTATAAGATGAAAATAGTAGTCTCCTTGCCCCAATTTTTGCCATAGGTAGTTTAACCTTTACATCCTCATGGTTGAAACATTTGGATTCCTTTCTGTGACCATAACTAAGCCATGTCTGTAGGTTAGCTCTAACTGTACAAAGTTGGCAAATAGTGCTTACGTCGTTATACCTCCATAAAGATTGTTCATTTCAGGGTCAAATGGTTTGCCTTGGTCCTGTTGGTCTGCTGTTTGTAGGTTCAGTCTTTTCTGTTGTTTCTAATTGCCTTTATTTTTTCTTAATTGCATTAAAATTTTTTTTTTTAAATCTTTATTTTTGAGAGAGAGAGAGAGAGAGAGAGAGAGAACATGAGCAGGAGAGAAACAGAGAGAGAAGGAGACACAGAATCCGAAGCAGGCTCCAGGCTCCGAGCTGTCAGCACAGAGCCCGACACGGGGCTCAGGCCCATGAACTGCGAGATCATGACCTGAGCCAAAGTTCGACGCTCAACCGACTGAGCCACCCAGGAGCCCCTCTTACTTGCATTTTTAAGCCTCGTGCATAGTACTACATATCCAGAAACATCCACAAATCTTTTGTTTTCCAGGTTTCTATATGCCTGTCTTCCTGATTTTGGACTCCTTCATTTTGCTAGATCACATCTTCAAGCAGCTTCTGACAAAGGATATGAGGGAGGTAGTTTTTTAGAATCCTTGCATACCGGACAATAACTTTAATACGAAAGCACACTTTACTGGTATTTTGGCAGTGTATAGAATCGTGGTTTGAAAATAACTTTGGATTTGTTTGGAGGCATTGCTCATTCGTCCTTAGTCTCTGATGTCGGTGAGAAGTCTTTGTCTAATTCTCATTTCTCTGTAAGTGAACTCTTTTGTCTTTATGAACGCATTAAAAATGTCCTCTTCATCCTTAAAGTTTTGAAATTTCACAATGATATACCAGGTATTGTCACGTGGGAAATTGCCTAGCTGCGGTAGAGCTTCCAAATATACCTGTTTGCTCCACAAGTCGCAGAAGAGAAAGGCTTGCAGAACAAATTAAAACGTTCAGACCACATAGTTTATTAAATCAGTTGAAAGCATACAGCAAGAAGGTAAAACAAGTTATTGGGTAAGTTGGCCCTTAGGATAAGGTGCGAGCAGGGTAAAAGAATGCTACTGATCCTGGGGTATGCGATGTTCCTGTGTCAGCACTCTCTCTCTCTCTCTCTCTCTCTCTCTCTCTCCTTCTGCCACTCCAACCTTCCCCAATGATGGTAGGTTATTAGGACCAGAGTGCTGAAGCAAGAGGGCTCACAGATGGAAGGTGTCCTCGGCCAATAGTACAGACTTGTCTTGTTGGAAGGATGCAGGACAAGGATGCTGGGCCACTGCTAGAGCTAGCCAATTAGCCTGCTTAGTAGCCACGGATTTTATTATTGTTTCATGAGCAGAGGACACATAGAGCCAGAACGGACATCACTAATGGCTGGTTGAATTAGGCCTCCGAATATAGACTGAATGCTTCATGCCTCATGTATATTCAGTGAATTTTGAGTATTTAGTGCCTGCTGTATATTCAATATATCATGAATATTTAGCATCTGGGCACCTTTTGTATATTTAGTTGCTCATGAATATTAGTTATCTTTTGGTTCTTCCATCCCTTCTATTTATGTTTAACACATACGTGCTCTGCTTACTACTTATCTGTGCTTAGGACATGTTATGAGTTTCATCCATCCTGTTTATTTTCTTTTCTCCTATAGCAGGAATGCATACTTTCAAATAATACAACAACTGAACATTACAGTTAATAATCTTTTTTTCCCCTCATTTATCTTTCTTGGCATTTGATACTTTTATTTTGAAGACTAATGTCTTACTTAATATGATTATTTTCCATTTTCTTGGTTTTTGTTTGTTTCATTTTGGAAAACTTCTCCAGTTTTCTTATTCAACTAGTCTACTGACTTCTTAAATTCAGTAACTACATTTTATTTATTTACAACAGTTTCAGATTTACAGAAAATATTAGAAAGATAGTACAGAGAGTTCCCATATACCTTGTACCCAGCTTCATCTATTATTAATATCTTATTAGTATGAGGCTTCAGTTGCAGTTAATGAACCAATACTGATGCATTATTAACTCAAGTTTGTAGTTTATCTGGATTTCTTTAGCTTTTACCTAAGTCCTTTCTCTTTTCCTTGATCCCATCCAGGAGACCACATTACTCTGAATTGTCGTGTCTCTTTTGGCTCCTGTCCACTATTGGAATTTGTCTGATATCTTCCTCATGATCAGTAAGGGTAGGGATTATTGGGATGAAGACATGCTCATCACATCACTATCAAGGGCACATTCCACCAGCATGATTTATGGCTGCTGACCCTGGCCTTGATCACCTGGCTGTGGTTGTGCTTGCCATGTTTCTCCACCGCTACCCTTTCCCTTCTCCCTTTTCCATATCCTGGTCTTCGAAAGGAAGTCACTATGCACAGCCCACACCCTGAGGAGTGAAGAGTTCTCCCTCTTTGAAGGTGAAGTACCTATATAAATTATTTGGAATTGTTCTGCATGGGAGATTTATCTCCTCTGCTCAGTAATCAGGTTTTTAATTTCCAAAATTTTAAACTTGTTCTCTGATTGTCCTTTTCTCATAGCGTCCCACTCACATATGCTATATCTTCTCCACTTTTTTTTTTGACGATGTCATTAGAAGGAAGGAAAGCTCTCGTTCTCTGAATTTCTCTGTTTCTTTAGGAGTTGGCTTATCTTAGTCTTTCTAAAACTTTTCGGGCCTTTTTGTTTCAAATTTCTGTAGATCCTTGGTTAGTTATTTATATTCAGATAGAAATCAATAAACAGGAGGACTCAGACCTTTGTCTGTGGGAGTTGGAACTTGTTAGCTTACAGGTGTCACTTTAGGGTAAGAAGAGAGCTGTTCCTTGTGCTGGGGGCCCTTCAGAATACAGAGAGATTTATCTGACACACCAACACTCACAGTAGCTATCCTGGTAATTCTTAGACAGCTTATGTGGTTTCTTTATTTTTTTTTTAATTTAAGCTAAGCAATAAAATATACATATTTTATTAAAATTTTTTTATTGGGGGCGCCTGGGTGGCTCAGTCGGTTGAGCGTCCGACTTTGGCTCAGGTCATGATCTCACGGCTCATGAGTTCGAGTCCCGCATCAGGCTCTGTGCTGATAGCTCAGAGCCCGGAGCCTGCTTCAGATTCTGTGTCTCCCTCTCTCTCTGCTCCTCCCCTGCTCACACTCTGTCTCTCTCTCAAAAATAAATAAAGATTGAAAAAAATTTAAAAAAAATTTTTATTGAAGTATAGTTGACATACAGTGTTATGTTAGCTTCAGGTGTACAACATAATGATTAAATAATTCTATACATTTCTCAGTGCTCATCAAGATAAGGGTATTCTTGATACCTTTTATCTATTTCACCCATCCCCCGCCTCCCCCCTCCCCTCTGGAAACCATTAGTTTGTTCTTTGTATTTGAGAGTCTATTTTTTTTATTTGTTTGTTTGTTTGTTTGTCTTTTTTTCTTTGTTCATTTGTTTTGTTTCTTAACTTCCAGATATGAGTGAAATCATATGGTGTTTTTCTCTGACTGACTTACTTCACTTAGCATTATAGTCTCTAGGTCCATCCAGGTCATTGCAAATGGCAAGAGCTCATTCTATTTTATGGCTCAGTCATACTCCACTGTGTGTGTGTGTGTGTGTGTGTGTGTGTGGGTGGGTGTGTGTACCACCTCTTTTTTATCTATTCATCTATGGATAAATACGTGTTGCTTTCATGTCTTAACTACTGTAAATAAGGCTGCAATAAACACAGGGGTGCTATATATCTTATCAAATTAGTGTTTTGTTTTCTTTGCGTAGATACCCAGTAGTGGAATTACTGGATCATATGGCAATTCTACTTTTAGTCTTTTGAGGAATCTTCGTACTGTTTTCCACAGTGGTTGCACCAATTTTCATTCCTACCAATGGTGCACAGGGGTTCCTTTTTCTCCGTCTGTGGTCTCTTTAGAGAACAACCCTCTATGTATTTGTGGGGGTAGGGGAGCTAGATGCCTCACTGCTGGTTGTTCTGAGCACACATTGGGGGAGGGGTGTCATGGGAGGGTCATTTGTCCCATCTGACTCTTAAATAACGCCTGTGTTTTCTGTCTCATTTCTCATTCCTGCCCTCCATTGTACCATATGCAGTTTGCAAGGGTGGTATGTCCTCGGGATGCTAGCAAACAAGATCCCGGATACACTGAAGACTTTGTCCTTACGGGGCCCGCCAGGACTAGGTGTCGCACTGTCCAATCTGCTTCATCCGCCAATATTCTTCCATCTACTTCCAATCTCCTGGGAACTTGCTAAGATCTCTCATAATCTGATGGGGTCCCTCCTGTCCTGGCTGTTACTCTTTAGTGTCACTTTCCCATGATCATGGGAAAGAGTGGAGATCAGCATTATGCTTAGTTTGTCACCTTAAGCACTATTCCATTTGTTTTAATTATAAAAACATGGTGTATCGTGTTGATTAAGGGAGGCTAAATTGCTGTAACAAATTGATCGTAGGATGCATTTGATAGATTATTTCACGTTAGGATAATAGCCCAATGTTTCTGGCAGCTGCTGTCCTTAATGCAGAGATTCAGCGACCTTTGTGCCTTTGCCATCCCTGGCATGCCTGGCCAGCAGGAGAGAAGAAAGTTGTGGAAGAGGCACGTAGGTTTCTCAAAAGCTTTGGGCCAGCAGCACGCACATCTTATCTGCTTGCGTTCTGTTGGTAAGAACCGATCCTATGCCCACAGCAAAATTCAAGGAGGCTGGACAAGGTAGTCCCTACCTCTCAGCTGCATCCCTATGTGATGATGAGAAAGTTGGATGTGGTTGTCCACCTGGTCTCCTGCTGCACGTGTACGGGCCCAGAATGCAGGTGAGAGGCAATGATAAGAACTGGGCAGGATTACCATCTGCTCAATGACAATTACTAGTCTATAACAGCAGTGTGGTATGATACCTTCATGCCTGCACGCTCCCCCAAACAACCACGCATCTCCCTGAGCTACCCTGGCTGCTCTGAAGGGAAACTGAAGGAAAACGATGCTCGTTTAATAAAATTTATGTGTCAGGCACTATGCTAGGTGATTTACATACAACCCAGACAACACATGTTCTCCCTGAGTCACAACAAAAGCTGTTTCTCTCTGTGAAATTTGGGCTCCCTGTGGGAAAGGCATAGTACTCGGGGATCCTTTTAAAGGAATAATTTGGCATAAACTCATTGCTCCCCCACAAGGTGTTAGAATGTCCGTGCCAGGTCTTAGGAGCAGAGATGGAAAAGGCTTCATCTCTAATTTTCAGGAGGTCAGCTTTCTCTAAAATGCAAACAAACAATCGCAGTACAATGTGATGCATGCCATAGTGAGAGGCAGGGGAAAGAGAGAATTTTCTCTGCCTAGAGAGGTAGGGTGGGCCGGGAGGAGGGGATCAGAGATGTCAGAAAGAAAGCATCTAGCATTTAAAGAGGGTCTTGAAGGATCAGCAAGAAATTGCCAGAAAGAAAGGAGGAGAGGGACGTGCGAGCAGAGAGACTAATACACATTGGTCAAGATTCATGGGTTTCCCGAGGGGTGACTGGCTGATACATGGGGCATGCCAGGAAGGTGAGGCTAGAAAGGGGAGGGGAGCATATGGCTCCCTCAAGACCAGGGGTTCTCCACCTCTGCACTATTGACATTTGAGGCCAGATAAATCTTTGCTGTGGGAGGCTCTCCTGTATATTGTAGGACATTTAGCAGCACCCCTGGCCTCTGCCTGCTAGATGTCTATAGCACCTCCCAAATTGTGACAACTGAAAATGCCTGCCTCGACATTGCCAAATGTCTCCTGGGAGACAGAATGGCTCGGCTGAGAATCACGGCTTTAGACAGAGGTCACCTAGCTTCGATCACCCACCATAGAATTAAATACAGTGTTTCCATCTAGTAGGTCTACATAACTTGAGGACAGATCCCCTTTGAGACAAAATGCCTTGTTCCATCAGCCAGTAGCCCTGTGCTGGCTCAAAACAGTGTTCTGAGAATCACCCAATATAGAATAGTTACCCCTTACTTTATATTACGGTTACCTTTAAAATGCCTCTTTTGCAGTAAATTGAAAGCTAATCTCATAGGTCCTCAGTTTACATTTATTTTCTTAAATGGAAGGTCAGGTCACTTAAAAATAAACTGATTAAGATCTGAGTAGATTCAAAATGATTTTTTCTTTTTTTTTTTTTTTCCAGGCCAGAATGATCTCTTTCATGCTTTATGACCTAACCCGTAAAACAATAATACTTTGCTCACTTGCCAGTGTTCCCGCAGTCCGTCTGGGGAAAATATCAGTCAGGCTCCTACGTTTCTCAACTAACTGTTGACTTTGCTGACTGCACATCTGGTACCTGAAACATATGGGTCACCCTTTAATCAACAGCCCAGAATATCATCACTTTGAACACCTGTCAGAGAATTTACCCAAGAACTGATTGCAGTTCAGCATTTGCCAAGAGCGGGACCGAGACATCTGATTTTCAGGGAGCCCGTCTAAATGGCATATTAACTCCCTGTTCTTCTCAGTTCTCTCATTCTACCCCGGCCCAGAGTCAGCTCGTCAGAAGAACAACAGGTCTGGGGCTCTGTTATTCAAGCTTTTCACAGAAGTGCCTTTGCCTACTTGTAATTTTGTCTTTTTTTTTTTTTTTTGATAGAGGGAAATACACGAAATACTCATCTACAAGAAAATCTGTCTTTTGAAAAATCACAGAGTTGTTGTCAGTTATAATCCAATGCCTGCTTCCTGAGAGTGAGCTGAGTTCCGGTTCCAGCAGTGAGATAAGAAAAGCCAGAAGGTGCCTTTGGACAGAACACGGCCAGGTTCAAAGGCCGGGACCAGGAAGGGCCAGAAGAAATGACCGTGGTGAGTGCGTGTGAAGGAAAGAAGCACGCTCTGGAGTAACACAGCAAGCGTGGGGGCTGGGCTGGGCATCTTCCAAGCCTTCACAGTTGGTCCTTTGGACACAAGCAAGCCCTCAGGTGAAACCTAGGGAAGGAAAAAAGAAGACATTTTTGCTCAAAGTGAGATGGGAGACCTGGGACATTGAGTTTCAAATGAGTCCGAGTATACCAATGGACGGTGGCCAGACCGTATGGAATAGAACTCTGCCCCACACCTGCAGCAAACGGTTCAGGAAACCAATCCGTTATTTAGAATAACCAGCTCAGGAAGCCAGCCTGCTGTGAGACCTGTAGGAGGTCAGACTGCTACTTCTAGCAACAATCCAGGAAGCCAAATACTAACTCCCATAACCATCAGTCCCAAAGGGCTAGGACTTGATTAATAACCGTCAGCTTCCCTAGTTTTTATCACCACTTCCAACTTAGGACCAGTCAGAGAAAGCCAAACATGCACTCTTTCTCAATCACATAGGAAGCCTGCTTCTAGTTAGGACCCTCCCTCCGGCCCCCCTCTCCACACCGCCTCCCCAGGCCAACAGCCTGCAGTCAGGACACGACTGAAGCTTCCCCTTGTTCCCGCTTAGAGCTTTCCTGTGGCTCTACCCGCCTGTGGGTCTTAGCCAAAACATAACTGATGGCAGCTTGACCATAGTAAGCGCTGAATAAATAGCTTTCATTTGTTCTCATTTAGCTGGTCTTCATTTATTTCCACCGAGTGTTGGAAGTCATGTAGCCTAATTTTGAACCCCAAGCTAGTCAGGTCGTGGAGAGGCATGCGTGGGGCCTGCCCCTGTCCCTTCTGTGTCTGTGCACCCAGGGTCTTCTCTCTGGATGGTCCTGTCTCTTCTCTTCCCCCTGGAGAAATCCCACTCGTCTCCCCAGGCCCAGCACGAGTCCCTGCTTCTGCAGAGGCTTCTCTATCATTAGCAAAATCCTAGGAATTCTGCTCTTCCTCCAAATTAGGATGACACAGCGGTCTGACGCTCAAAGTCAATGGGAGAGAAACCAATATTTCCCGAGCGTTGTCTCTTTTCTGGGTATTTAGTGCATGTGTCATTGCATCAAACCTTCTCTTGGCGAAGAATTCCTCCCCCCACTTCACAGATGATGAAAGCAAGACCTTAAGTCATCATACAAAATTACAACGGTGTCTGTTTTTTCTAATTAGATTTTGAGCTCCTTGATAAGATTATTTCTTAGGCATTTTAACTCTTCACACAGAGCAAATGCTGGATTCATGAAAGATGTTTCATACAGGCTTGGTGAGTGAGTGAGTGAGTGAGTGACTACAGGCCAGGAAAAATGAATTTGTTGACAAGCCTAGTCTGGCTTAGAGGACTAATTATTCAAAGACGTGGACCATGTGGTTCCTATAGGTAAAGGGATAGAAGTCAAACTTCTCTCTCTTCCCCAAACCCAGTTTTTCTGGACAGGAAATCAATCATCAGAAAATTCCAGGTAGAGGCTGCCAGTGTTTCTAGTTCTGGCTACGTAGGTTTGGGGTCTTTGATGTCTGTGAGTCACGTATCGAAGATTTACCAGGCAGCAGAGGCTTCCCGCCTCGGTGAGAAGACAAATGTTCAGCAGGTGATCTATAACCTGTGCCTAAGCAACAGAGAAGGAATTTTCTCATGTAATCGGTGTATATGAGAGCGTATCATTTCACCCAGCCTCAGGGAGTCCACATCTTTGGTGCCTCGGGTTTACTTAATTATTTTAAACATTTTTGTTGAAAAGTTGTCATAGCGACCGCATCAAGAAACGTTTTGAAGGGACAAATTCTATTTCCAGCCCCCTCGGGTCGTGTTTCATCTTTGCCCATTATCTACTCCGGCTCATCCACGTGTAAGCATTTTATACACTTGCAACCACAAAGCAATGCCTGTTTTGCATTCTGCTATGTCACTTAGCAGCACATCCAAAACAGTTTCTATGTTTCCATAGCCTTCATATTTAAACATTTCAGTGTTTGCACAACAGGCCAGAGCTTACTAAATTATTCCTACATTGTTGTACAATTAGTTCCCTCCCTCCTTTTCGTCGTTTTTTAGGTAACATTTGCAGGAGGCATCTTCTCGTGTATAATTTTTGCCTTCCCATGAACCTCTCCCTAGAACACATTCTTAGGAAGAGAATTTCTGACGTCTTTGCGGCTTCTGCTACATCATACCACGTGGCTTTGCTGAGGTGCTTCTGCTAACTTAGAGAACCAGGTTAGAGCTCGAGGGGGGTGTCTTGCTATGAACCCTAGGCAGGTGTCTCCTTAGGGTGAGAGTCCGGACAACTGATGGATGAAGCATCTCCTTAAAAAGAATGAAAAGGCATCTGGTGAGACAGCCGTGTCGGCTGCACGTGTAGGAAAAATTAACACCAAGGCCGCCTTGACTGGAATTTTCTGAAGCAAAACTGTTCTTGCTCTGGATGTGTGAACTCTCCTGATAATAAAATGTTCTCTTTCCCCGCCTTCCTGAGGCTTATGTCTCATACATGAAGGTGTGACTGGCTTTTAATAAACACACTAGAGTTCTTATATATAAACGAGGGCCATCTTCCAAAGATCTTCTATAGGAACCTCTCATGTCATTGCTGCACACGTGAAACACTTCTTAAAGAATTGCACTCGTGGGGCACCTGGGTGGCTCAGTCGGTTGAGCGTCCGGCTTCAGCTCAGGTCACGATCTCATGGCTCGTGAGTTCAAGCCCCGCATCGGGCTCTGGGCTGACAGCTCAGAGCCTGGAGCCTGCTTCGGATTCTGGGTCTCCCTCTCTCTCTGCCCTCTCCTGCTCACGCTGTCTCTCAAAAATAAATAAAATAAACATTAAAAAACAAAAAAAGAATTGCACTCGTATCCAGCATTACAAAAGGAAATTTAGACTCATTTTACCTTTTTCCATACCACAAGAGATAGTCACCCAGCTTGATGACCAAGCAGTGAAAAGCAGGCAAGTTACCTGTATAATCCTGCCATCTCAGGAGCACGTACTGTGTGATTCAACTAAGTCATTCAACTTAGTTGAATCTGTGCCCAGATTCAGGCAGGGGTAGCTGGGTCGTGGGTCTGGAGGAGTAACTTTGCCCTTCTCACCTGCTCACCACCAAGGGCCTGAGCTCCACTGGTGGTCCCCAGCCGCGCACAAGCCTTCCAGATGATGTCTCATCTCCATCCCTATGGCTCTGCCTTTGTGGGAATCCCTCCATTTATTCTTGGAAGCCCACAACAGGCCACTCGCCTTCATCTTAATGCGGTCTTGCCTCATCCTTGAACACCGGGCATTACTTGCACAGCTACTATTCCACTACCCTCTTCTCCTGGCCCTGCCTCATGTCGGGTCCTGGCTTCCTCCTGCCCCCACCCCCCGTCTGCCACTTCTACAGCTGAGAGGTGCTACTTCCGAGAACCAGAAGGATGCTAACGTTACTTACCTGTCTGCTCAAGCTCTCTTCTGTGAATCATGCCTGTGCCCCACCTCCAACCCATTCTAAAGTAGGCGGGCTTCTTGCACTGGACCCTGGCTCCTTCCGCTCCCACCTGCCCCACGTTGTCTCCCTCCCCACAGGAACCTCATCCCCACACCCCAGTCCTGAGATAGGTCACAGGAAACTGGAAAAATTTTGGAGACCAAAGCCTGGGATATAGGCAGACAGCCAATACTTGACCGGGTGCTTGCCCGTTTCGCATATGTTATCCCTTGTAATCGTCACATCAACTCTGAGAGAGAGACAATGATTTTTTTTTTTTTTTTCTGCTTTACGAAGAGAAGAACTAAATTACAGTCAATTTTCCTCAGGAAAATCACACAGCTGGAAAACAGCAGACCTGGATTTGAATGCAGAATTTTGTCTCTGGAGTCCATTCTTCTCACCACTGTTCTACAGGCCATCTCTGGGTGGGGGGCTAATGAAGGGAAGGGAGTAGGGCAGACCTAGAAACGAATGGAGAGGCCCTGTTTTCAGAATGAGGGTAACCCAAGGGAGAAGGATGACATTTGGGACAAAATAAGACATGTCAAACATACCATGTCTTGATATCACCCCCCAACCCTGATTCTCCCCAGTCTTTCCAATCTCAAAGGCAGTTCTATCCTTCCAGTAGTTCAGGTTGAGAACCTCAGAGCCTTCCTTGACTCTCCTCTTCTTACATTCCACCCATCAGAAAATGTTATTGGCTCCATCACCAAAATGCAGAATCTAAACACTTCTTATACCTCCACCATGCTCCCTGGACTTAGCCACTGTCATGTCTCATCTAGATCATTCCAATGGCCTCCTCACTGATGGCCCTGCTTCCATCCTTGCACCCCTACAGTCTAATCCCCACACATCAACCAGGGTGATCTTCCCAAAACACAAGTCAGATCAGATCACCTTTCTGCCAAAAACCAACCGATCGCTCATCCTTTCAGTGACTCTCTCTCTCCCCACCCCCCACAGTGATCTGCTCTTATCTCTCACTGCAGCCTCTCCCTCATTCCCCTCCAGTCTCACTGAACCCCTCATTGTTCAGCGAACATCTCCAACATGCCAAGCACACCAACGGGACATGAGTTGTACATTGTATATTCCTGAACCCTCACAGTTCCCGCTGCTAAGTGATGGGAACCAAACAATTGTCCTGGACTCAGATCGCACACCACCTTTCTTGTTTCCATCCTGTGAGTTTTAATGAATATAAAAGACATTCTAATAGAATCAAGGACTGTGGGTGACACTGATATGTGATCTGGAGAGTTTGGGGGACAATATATATTTTGTGTATTAAATATACCCCCCCCCGCCAATAGTCTTGACCAAAGGATGAATTGCCTAAAGGACACAACCATGACTTTGCCTGTGTGACACTGCAGGAACTTTTAGGTAAGGGAGGGTATATCAGACACTCCCCAATTCATGACTTATGGTAGGGGGCAGCAACATTTTTTCCGTCAATGTTCAGTTAGCAAATACCCTAGGCATTTGCACACCACTGTAGTGTGAAAGCAGCTGTAGATGATATGTAAATAAATGAGTGTGGTTGTGTTCCAACAAAATTTATTTACAAAAAAAAAAAAAAAAAAAAAAAACGATGGCCAGATTTGGCCCGCTGACCATAATTTGCCGGCACCTGATCTGGGGACACACGTGGGAGCCCAAGCCACCATGTATGAGCACAGGTCAGACGTGATATGTCCATAGGAGCGTCTGGCCAGAATATAAATAACATCCTGTTTTCTCTTGGACTGTCAGCATCTCGCATCCCACCTGGCATATAGTAAACATTCCCTAAAACCTTTTTGGAATAAATGACTGAATGAATGAGGTATAGAGCTTGAAGTGGGGGGGGGATATTTTCTACACTTACAGAGACATCTTGTGCATTTAGGCAGTTATTAGACATTTATTCAGTGCCCCCACTTGCTGACTAACAAGATGGGATTTTCGTCAAACCTCACAGAGCCAAGTCTCCTCTCAAGAGGCAGATGTTCAAAAAGGAGTATCAGTAAAGTGTGAAAAGTGTCAACAGGGGAGGTTCAGGGGGGGTTGGAAGCACTTCGAGGTTTGGGGACAAATAACGATGTTCTGATCTCATAAGACTCTGCACCTGTCAGTCAAGCTGGATTTAGTTTCCTGAGTAGCAAAGGCGTGAGCCCACAGATGAGGAGACCAGAGCTGATACAAATGGACTTGTCATCTTTACAAACACTGGTAAACTGTTTCGTGGCAGCACCTGTCTTCAATAAGGGAAGTGCAACTGCTCCCAGAACAGGGCTTTCCAATCATTTATCAAGTGGAAATTACTCTGTTGTGAAGGCTGCATGAGGAATTTTAGAGCACTATTTTATTTCTCTTCAAGCCTCTTTGAGGGAGTATTATGTTCAGAGCCAGCCTTTTTACAAAGCATTATATTTAATCTTTTTACCACTTTGATCTTTTTCTCTAAAAATTATCTTCATTATTCCAAGTTTCATTTTGCCTTTTCTATACACCCTTTATAAAATTGTCGGTAAGAGATAAAGAGCACATTAAACGCTGTGAAGCTCCAACCTGGCTTTAATAAAGAAAGAAATGTGGGAGCCCTAACAGAAGGTCACTGCATTGTGAGAGAAGTGGATTGGTAGTGGGCGTGGCTTTCTTTTTGCGTACATGCTGGATACAGTGCCTGGGCGGGACTGTGTGAAAAATGGCAAGCCATCCCTGCAATTCATCAGGATGACGTTTCTTATACTAAAGATAGACTATAACCAAAGTTCTAATGTTCATGTCACCAGCGTCCCCAAAAGAGAGGGGCTGAAAAAGTACTTGAAGTAATAATGGCTGAAAAATTCCCAATGTGGCAAAAGACCTAAGACCATAGATGTGAGAAGCTGAGTGAATCCCAAACAGGATCAACCTAAAGGAATTAAGGAATTAAGACCTTAAGGAATTAAGACCAAAATACATTCCAGTCCAACTTCTGGAAAATAAAAGCAAAGAAAAATATCTTAAAGTCAATAAGAGGGAAACAACACCCAAAACGAAGGGGGAAAACGAATGCCATTGGGTTTCTCATCAGAAACCACGGAGGTCAGTGCACAACATTTTTCAAGCACTGAAAGATGGAGCTACGAATTCAGAATCCTATTCCCAGTGAAAACGTGCTTCGGGAATGTAGGAGAAATCAAAGCTTTCTCAGGTGAAGGAACTAAGAGAATATGTCACCAGCATACCAATCCTAAAAGAATGGCTAACTAAAGTTCTCTAAACAGGAAAAAAAAAAACCAAAGCAACGAAACCAAACAAACAGTAATGGAATAAACCTTGGATCATCAGGAAGAAAGAAAGAACACAGCAAACATACTAATAAATACAATAGACTTTTTTTCTCCTCTTGTGTTTTCTAAATTATTATTTTTTTAAAAAGTTTTTCTTTTTTTAATTTTTTTTTCAACGTTTTTATTTATTTTTGGGACAGAGAGAGACAGAGCATGAACGGGGGAGGGGCAGAGAGAGAGGGAGACACAGAATCGGAAACAGGCTCCAGGCTCCGAGCCATCAGCCCAGAACCTGACGCGGGGCTCGAACTCACGGACCGCGAGATCGTGACCTGGCTGAAGTCGGACGCTTAACCGACTGCGCCACCCAGGCGCCCCTCTAAATTATTTTTGATGGTGAAAGCATAAGGGATAAAACTATCTCTATGGTTCTAAATACATGTCTAGAAGATATCTACAATACTTACATTATAAATGTAAAAATAAATAAAGGGACATAAAGGAAAGTAAGTTTTCTACACGTCCTGGTAGAGCTGGTAACACTACCCCAGTAGATTGTGTTGACTTCTGTATATGTAAAGTAATATATACAGCAACCAGTAAAAAATCTTTATTAATATACAGTCAAAACTACCATAGATAAATAAAAAATGTTCAAGGCATCCATAGAAAGGAAGGAAAAAGGAAAAACAGAGAGATGGAAAACAGCATAACTAATAAAATAAAAATTTTAATGGCACACTTATGCACTAACATCAATAATTATATTAAATGGAAATTGTCCAAATACACCAATTAAAAGATAGAGATTGACAGAGTGAATTAAAAAACAGGACTCCACTATATGCTGTCCATAAGAAATTCACTTCAAATATAATGGGATAGGCCACTTGAAACCAAAAGGATGGAAAAAGTTAATGTAAGCATTAATCAAAGAAAAGAAGGGGTGGCTGTTTTAATATCAAATAAAATTGACCTCAGAGCAAAGAAAATTACCAGAGACAAAGAAGAACATACGTAATGATAAAAAAGGCCAGTCCACCAAGAAAACGTAGTAATTCGAAATGTGTATTCAACAGAGGTACAAAACATGTGAAGCAAAACTGATAGAACTGAAAGGAGAAATAGACAAATCGACAGTTCCAGTTGGTGACTTCCGTGCCCCCTTTGCCCAACTGAAATAATTGGAACCAAATCAGCGAAGGGATGGAAGAACTCACCGCCACCCACCCAGGGTAGAATTGATATTTATAGAATCCTCTACCCCAAATAGCAGGACACCTATTATTTTCAAGCGCCCATGAAATACATACCGGGACAGACCACATCCTGGGCCATAAAACAAACCTCGACAAATTGAAAAGAATGGAATTCATACAGTGTTGAGAATGTGTTCTCCGACCACACAGGAATGAAACTAGAAATCGATAAAAGAGATAAGTGGAAAATCTCCAAACTCTTGGAAACGGCACACTTCTAAAGAGTTGAGGGATCAAAGAGAAAGTGTCAAGGGAAATTTAAAAAACACATTGGATGAAAATAATACAGCATATAAAACTGTGTAAGACTATTTCAGTTCTGTGAGATGAGTAAGTACCAGAGACCTAATGTGCAGTAATATGACTCTAGTTAACAATACTGTGTTGTATAGATAAAATTTGCCACGAAGGTAGACCTTAAGTGTCCTCCCCTCCACATACATACACACACAATGAAAATGGTAACCAAGTGAAGCGATAGATGTTAATTGGCTTAATTTTGGACATTATTTCACAGTGTGTGTGTGTGTGTGTGTGTGTGTGTGTGTATCTCAGAATATCAAGTCATACACCTTAAGTAAATACAATTTTTATTTGTCAATTATATGCCAATAAAACTGAAAAAAATGTGGGACACGGTTAAGCGGTACTCAGAGGGAAAGGTACAGCAATGAATGCATACATTAGAAAAGAAAACACTCTAGGATGTAAATTAAAAATAATAAATTAAATTAAAAAAGAAAACACTCTCAAATAAATAATATAAGGTACCATTTCAAAAACCTTTGAAAAGAAGAGTCAATTAAACCTAAAGCAAGTAGAAGGAAGGGAATAATAAAGATAAGAGCGAAAATCAACGAAACTGAAACAGAAAAACAATAGTGAAAATCAATGAAAGAAAGAGCTGAGTCTTGGAAAAGATCAATAAACAAACCTTTAGCAAGCCTGACAAAGAGAGAAAACACAAGTTATCAGCATCAGGAATGACACAGAGAATATCACTACAGACACTGCAAACCCCAAAAGGATAAAAGGGGAATACTCTGAATAATCTCTACACACATAAATTCAACGTTTGTTGATGACAAATTTGGCATCGTGTTGACATTAAGTTGATAAACTTATTCCTCAGAAAAGCACAAACTGCCATAACTCAGCCAATATGAAATAATTTGGATAGTTCGAAAACTGTTAAGGAAATTGAGTTTGTAATTTTGAAATTCCCCCAAAAGAAATCTCCAGGCACAAATGGTTTCACTGGAGAAAGCTACCAAACATACAAGGAAAAATTAAACCAATTCTGTGCAATCTCTTTCACCAAACAGAAGGGAAGGGATACTTATGAACTCGTTTTATAAAGGTAGTATTACCCGGATACTAAAATCAAATAAATACACTACATAAAAAGAAAGCTACTGATCAATATTCTCCATTAATACATACATGCAGAAGGAAAGCAGGAGCTGTGGGTGGGGAACATGTCGGATTCTGAGCTGGGTAGGACATGGGACCGGAACGTGGCAGAGGCAGTCGTGAAGGTAGGTACTGGATTTGAATTATGACTTGTTTTCTCACTTACCTTCTTTAAAAGAAGAATGTGGCCATTAGCCTTTGGTTCCGGCATGGGATTGGGAATGGCCCACTGCAATTGTCACACGAAAATATGTCAAAGAGCAGGACCAGTGATTTACCCCTGAGAACATCCCAGTGGGAGGAAAAGAGAAATCATGTTTATTCCTCAGGAATACTGAAGTGCCCTGGGGTAAGCTGACATTCTCTTATAATAAGGTTATAAGTAATGCTTTAAACTCCACACATTGTTTATGTATTTGAAATTAAGTCAGTTTCTTGCTTTGTATTTTCTCTCTGGAAACTGCAAGGAGGTGGTCTTAAAAGAAATAAATTAAAAATAGGCAATATAGATATAGATATATAGATACAAAAAATGCTTAATAAAATATTAGCAAATAGAATTCATAAAACATAAGACAAATGGTTGCTGAAATTAAAATTACAATGCCATTTATAATTGCGGGGGCTGGGTAGAAATACTTAGGTAAAAATTTAACAAAACACATACAGGACTTGAATGCTGAAAACTACAGAATGCTGGTAAAAGAAACCAAAGAAGATCTAAATAAACGAAGAGCTATAACTTATTCATGGATTGTAAGACTCAATAGCAGAGATGTCCATTGTCCCCAAATTCATATAGTTAGTGGTATTCCTATCAAAATTCCAGCAAGACTTTTTGGATATAGCAATATTATTCCCAAATGCATATGGAAAGACAAAAGAGGTACAATAGCTAGAACCGTTTTTGAAAAATAAAAATAAATTGAGGGGAATCAGTTTACTTCATTTCAAGAAGACTTATTAGACAGTTGCAGTTATCAAGACTGTGGTATTGCCAGAGGGATCAACACACAGATCAAGGGAACAGAATAGAAAACCCAGAATTAGATCTCCCAAAATATGCCCTACTAATTTTTTTTTTATGAAGGCACAAAAGTAATTCAATGGAAGAAATATAACCTTGTCAGAAAATGATGCTGGAGTGAATGGATATCCATAGGCAAAAAAAGTGAACCTTGACCTAAGTCTCATACCTTATACAGAAATTGACTCAAAATGGGTTGTGAGTTTAAATGCAAAACTATAAAAATTTTAGAAAAATTAAGCAAGGAGAAACCTCCAGGATCTAGAGCTCTACACAGAGTTCTTACATATAACACCAAAAGCATGATCCATCAAAGGAAAACTGATAAATTGAACTTCATTCAAATTAAAATTTCTTCTCAGTGAAAGATCCTGTTAAGAGGTAAAAGAAAAAACCAACCAACCAACCAACCAAACAAACAAAAAAACAAACCACAAAAAACAGGGTGCCTGGGTGGCTCAGTCAGTTAAGTGACTGACTTTGGCTCGGGTCATGATTTCACGGTTTGTGAGTTCAAGTCCCGCGTCGGGCTCTGTGCTGACAGCCCAGAGCCTGGAGCCTGCTTCAGATTCTGTGTCTCCCTCTCTGTCTGCACTGCCCACAGTCCCCAATCATGCTCTGTCTCTCTTTCCTTCAAAACTAAATAAACATTAAAAAAATTTTTTTTTAATAAAAAAGAAAGAGGTGGGAAGAACAAACTACAGCCTGGGAGAAAAATATTTTCAAACTATATAGCCAACAAAAGACTAGTATTTAAAAACATAAAGAACTCTAAAAATAGTAAAAAAAAAAAAATCACAAAGAACCCAATGAAGTCATAGACAAAAGACCTAAACAGACATTTCACTAAGTGGATGTACAGATGGTAAATAAATACATGAAAAGGTGCTCAACACCACTGGCCTTTGGAAACGGAAGCTAAGTCCACGAGATATCACCTCACACCCATCAGAATGACTAAAGTCAAAAATAGAGAAAACACAAAATGCTAGTAAGGATGTGGAGAAACTGGATCAGTCATACATTGATGGAAGGAATGCACAATGATACAGCCACTCTAAAAACACAGTTTGACAAGTTCTTTAAAATCTTAAAATGCAGCTGGGGCACCTGGATGGCTTGGTCAGTTGAGCATATAACTCTTGGTTTGGCTCAGGTCACGATCTCATAGTTCATGGGATCAAGCCCTGCATGGGGATCTATGCTGCACGGTTGGGCTCAGCGCCATGTGGGGACTGCTTGGTATTCTCTCTTTCTCTGTGTCCCTCCCCTGCTCGTCCTCTCTCTCTCTCTCTCTCTCTCTCTCCCTCTCCCTTTCTCTCTCTCAAAATAAATAAATAAACTTAAACAAATATTCATATGCAGCTACCATTCAACCCAGAAATTGTACTTTGCAGCAGTTAATTCTAGAGAAATGAAGACACGTTTACAGGGAAACCTGTACACACATATTTATAGCAGCTTCATTTGTAATGGCCCCAAACTGGAAACAACTTGGATGTCCTTCAAGGGTTCAATGGCTAACCAAACTGACACATGCATACTGTGTAGGATTGCTTAGGAACAAGAAGCAAGGAAATGTTAACACATGTAACAACCCAGATCAGTCTCCATAGAATTATGCTAAGTGGAAAAACTGAATCCAAAAGGTTTACATACTATATGGTTCCATTGATATCAAATTCTTGAAATGGCCGAATTCTAGGAATGGAGAACAGATTGGTGGTTTGGGGGGTTAAGGAGGGAGGAGGGGCAAGGAGGAAGTGAATGTGGTTATAAAAGGGTAACAGGAGCATGGTCATGTGGTCATGGAAGTGTTCTGTATTGACTGTATCAATGTCATTATTGTGGTTGTGATATTGCACAGCAGTTTTGTAAGATGAGAGAAATCGAGCAACAGGTGCATTGGATCCCTTCCATATTATTTCTTAACAACTGCATGCAAATCTAAAATTGTCTCAAAGTTAAAACTATTATTTTAATTTAAACCTACTAAAATAATAGGTTTAATTTTGAAAGTCCCATTATGAGAGGTTTCAAAAATATCAAATCAGAAAATATTTATTGAATACTTACTATGACCAGGGACCATTTTAGGCACTAAGGATACATCAAGAATCAAAGAGTCCAAGTCCCTGCTCTCATGGCTTATAGTCTAATATAGAAGGGAAAGGAGAACAACAACAAGAAAAAAAAACTCATCATGTTCAGCATTTGGCAAGTATTATTACTGAAAATAAAACAATTTTAGGAAGTTGTGGTTGGGGAAAGGATAAGAGGCTTATTTATGGAAGGTGATCCAGGCAGGTGTCTCAGGAGAAGATGGCATCTGTGTGGACATTTAAGACAGTTTGATTTAGGACATGTTGCACTGGGATGCCACTGGGTATACCAATCCAGGTAGAGATGTCCAGAGGTGGGAATAGAGACATAGATTTTGGAATCATTTTCATGGGGATGAATATGTAGTAGCGCTGCAAATAAATGAGATAACTAACAGTGAGGGCATAGAGAGGACAGAAAGAACCAAGCACCCCATCTTCACGAGTCAACATGAGCCTTTTCTCCCTTTTGGTGAACCTCACTTTAAACTGGGCTGAGCTGGACCTTCTCGGTTTTCTCTGTGACTCCTTTTCTTCCAGCCCTCCTAAGTCTGGAGTTTATCAGCCTTCAGCCCTTGGATCGCTTTTCTTCGCTATCTCCACCACTCCCTTCGAAATCTCATCTAACCTCAACCCTTCTCCTGAGCTACACGTTCTTCTATTCCACTACCTATCTTCACTCCATTTGGGTAGCAACCTAATTTTCTGAAATTAAATTTGGCAACCTGGGTATGGATAGAGCAGAAATGCGGGAAATTTCTAACAGATCCTCAAGTCCAGTATCTTGAGTCGGAGCATCATGGCCCCAAATTTTATCAACAGGTTTTCCTTTAGGCTTCCTTCAAAGTCTTTCTGTTCCCATTGGCATAAATATTGTCTGTATACTTTATTTTTAGTCTATGTTTTACAGCTGGTCCAGAGCAAAAAAATATATATAATACAGTACCAGAAAATGAAGTAACAGAAATGGGTGGGACGACCTTATTACCTCCTTTTCTAGTTTTGTTTCAGAGGCTCTTTTACAAAAAATGGATTTTGCAGAGGCAGATATCATCTCCTGAAAAGATTCCTATTCCAAGCTCCAGATACGTTTTATTCTGAGATGTATGCATATTCCCCAGTCCGCAGTGAGCCATTTCCAAGCAGTCAAACATATCTCACATGATTAAAATACTTCCAAATCACTTTAACATTTGGTCAGTTTTGTGAATTCTATATATTCAGACTAAAAACCCAGATCTCATCTTCATTTGTATAACCTCTGTATTTTGAAAAGAGAGCATTTATTGTTTTCTACAGAAATTGTTTCATGTCTTGAGAAAAAAGATCATGGATTTTTTTTTCCAATTTGTATCTTCAGGGCCAGTAAAGTATGTATTTTGTATCTACTTCTGTGTAACAAATTACTCCAAAACGTGGTGGCTTAAAACAACGGTATTCATTGTCTCGCGGTTTCTGTGGGACAGAAATCTGGGCATGGCTTAGCTGGGTCTTGTGAATCAAGGTCTCTCAAAAGGTGAAATAGAAATGTCAACCTGGAACGCAGTTAACACAAGGCTGGACTGGGGTAGACTATTCTCCTGAGTTCACACACAGAGTTCACAGGATTTATTTTCTCACCTCATGAATCTCTCCATCGAACTGACAGCTCACAACATGGCCACTTACGTCACCAGACTGAGCATGTGAAAAGACACCAGAGGGGCACAGAGAGACAGAAAGGGACAGAGAATGAGAGCAAGACAGAAGTCAGTCTTTTGTAATCCAATTTTGTAAGTGACATTCTATCACTTTTCACTGTCCTTTTTGTCAGAAGCAAGTCACTTGGCCCAGCCCACACTTACGTGAAAGGGGATGTATAAGTGCATAGTACCAAGAGGTAGACAGGGGAGACATTTTAAAAGCAGACTGCCATAGAATGCTGGATATTTGTTGAATGAATGAATAATTGGATAAATGAGATTATATAGTCTGATGCCAATTATTATGAGAGAACAAACCAAATGATACCCTTGACAAACTCAGTCCATTTGCTTGAGACTTCTAGGTCAAAGCACCTTTCCACGAAGGTCCATTTGTGGAAGGGTCTAATTGTTAGAAAGTTAGATGTTCTTACAGCTTTGTTGAATCAGTAGGGCATGGAGAAGGCACTTCCATAAAATATTGATTTGCATCTGGTTGGGTTTTACCAATCTGACTGGGGAAATTAAGCATTTCCCGTGAGCTATTATTGACCCACTCAGAAAGATTCAGGCTTAAAAATATCTTGGGCTTATAAAAGAAAATATTTCCTTGATCAAACAGAAAAAGATGATTATCAGCACCCCCCCTCCCCATCCACTTTGGAATTAATAAATTTTTCCAACAGAGATACAATAAAGACTTCAGACCAGGGGTGCCGGGGTGGCTCAGTCGGTTAGGCGTCTGACTCTCAATTTTGGCTCAGGTCATGATCCCATGGTTGTTGAGTTCCAGCCCCACACTGAGCTCTGTACCCACGGTGTGGTGCCTGCTTGAGATTCTCTCCCTCTCCTTTTCTCTCTGCCCCTCTCCTGCACTCGTTCTCTCTCTAAATAAATAAACTTAATAAAAAAAATCTTTAAAAAAAGACTTCAGACTAATAAATGAGTATCAACATCAAATATCAAATAACTTGTCATTATCTATCTCAGTGAATCTGGTATGGAGGCTAAATGCAGAAACCAGGCCTAGACCAGCCTCAAAGTAGGAGCCGCTGGAAGCAAGAAATGTTCCTGTAAAAAGCTTGCAGCACAACTCTGAATGTTCCTGCTGTCTTCCCCCCAACCAGGAGTTGTGACTGTTGATTGCACCAGATTCCCAAAGCAAAGCCCTGCTGCACCCAGGTTGGCCCCGCCAGTAGCAAGGTTAGACGTTGACCACTCGGAGTCACTTGAAGGTTGAGGAATCATGGCCCTGCTCAAAGGGCCCCCAACCTTTCCCCTCATTGGTTCCCAACGGTCTCAGAGACCCCTGCCACCACCCCCTGAAGTTGAAACAGAACCTAAGCGGGCCATCTCCCCTTTAAAGGTTATCTCTCCCGGGAGGAGGCACGTACCAACTCATAGGGAAAGATTAATAAATCAGATCCCAAGCAGAAACCTGGCAAACAAAACTCCTGAGAGTAGAGTCTGGGGCAAAGCAGTTGGGAAAATGCCTGCAACATTCTGGGAGCTCTGGATGAGTCCCTGGGGCAGCCTGCACAGGAAAGAGAGGTGCCTCCACTGCATCACCCCCAACCTCTTGGCTGCACCACTGTGGTGCACCAGCTGAAGTAAGAGCATGATTTCTGATCTGTCTCACGGTTCCATTAGGGATTCTTGCTACCATTTTCACAAGGTTTATGGAAACTAAGGGACAGAGGAAGGTGAGCCAGGATCCGAGAGTAGCATCGTCTAGCTTTATTGTCATAGCATGACTACTATTTGGGGTATGTACTGGCTTGAATAGTGTGTTCCCCCAAATCCAATAGATGTGATGCGTTAACACTAAAATGAGGTCATACTGGATCAAGGTGGGCCCTAAGTCTGGTGACTGGTATCTTTACAAGAGAAAGGACAGGAGATTTGGACACACAGACACATACATACAGAGAAGAAGGATGTGATGATGGAGGCAGGGATCAAGTAATGTAGCTACCAACCAAGCAACCCCAAGGATTGCTGGGAGCCACCAGAAGCTAGGAAGAAACAAAGAAGGATTCTTCCCTAGAAACCTCAGAACATGGCCCCCACCAACACCTTTTTTAGGACTTCTAGTCTCCAGAACGGTAGGAGAATAAATTTCTGTTGTTCTAAGACACACCGTTGGTGGTACTTTGCTATGGTAGCCCTGGGAAACCAATATAGATTTCTCGAAATGGACACAAGCCCGTGTCTTCCATACGTTTGTTGCCAGGATTTTTAATCATGCTGGTTACAGCTTAGGACCCCAAATAAACATGTCCCAGCCAGAACTCCCCACTACAATCCTTTTCTTTCCTGTTTCTCCTCATACTCTCCCTTCAGGTCCGAGGTCCTTTATATCAGGGTTTGCATTTTCACACACCTCAAGGATTCATGAGAGATTCTGTCCTGGACCACATGCCCCTCCTCCCCCCCTCTTTCCAGCATCCCACATCCCTTCTCACCCAGTCAGGTGAGTCCTACCTAAGATGCCCAGTGCCCAGGTACTCCCAGCCTGTGAGAGCCGTGTTTCCAAATCATAGTGGCATGAATATAGGTTGTGAGATTTTATTCAAAGAGAACCATATTCTTTCCTCTTATCTATGGGATATTTCCTAAATCACATTCATATTACCAAGTTTGTGGACGTCACCACAGAGAGCCTGATTTTCTTTAAAAAGTCCACTGGGCTGCCTTCTTGCATAGAGCTCCCCAAAAAATGGCTGTCTAGTTATTGTTTTCAGTAGATCTTGTTCCAGCAAATTCTGTATCCACTTAACTTTATGAATTTGGGTTCTGTGGTCTGGATCCAGTCCCTGCTCCCCTACCGCCCTCTTCCCAATTTAAACCTTTCTAATCTAGGATTTCAGACAAAGTTGGGGGTTGGGGTGGGGGAGCCAGAAGCTAAAAGCTGTATTATATTCTTTGTCTCTTGCTGCCCCCTGCTGGGCAAATCATTCTTTTCTGTTCTTTTTTCTTTCTTCTTTCTTTCTTTTCTTTCTTTCTTTCTTCTTTCTTTCTTTCTTTCTTTCTTTCTTTCTTTCTTTCTTTCTTTCTTTCTTTCTTTCTTTCTTCTTTTAACTAAGGAAATGAACTGAACAGGTTCCTAAGGGTGGATGAGTGAGGGAGACGCAAAGTGTCTTAGAAGGAGGGAGAGGGCCAGACAGTTTCCATTATTTGAAATTCTTAGTTTACTTTTTAAAAAACAAGAGATGGTAATTGTGATATTTGAAACATGTTTGTATTTTACTGCTTAGTATGTTTTTAAATTTTTTAATGTTTATTTATTTTTGAGACAGAGACAGAGTGTGAGCGGGGGAGGGACAGAGAGAGAGGGAGACACAGAATCTGAAGCAGGCTCCAGGCTCTGAGCCGTCAGCAGGAAGCCCGATGTGGGGCCTGAACTCACGAACAGTGAGATCAGGACCTGAGCTGAAGTTGGCCGCTTAAACAACTGAGCCACCCAGATGCCCCTAACTGCTTCGTATTTTCAAACACACACAACTACAATATACTATAATTGTGTTTCCACAAGATAATTAGATTTGTAAAAGTATCAATTCAAAATATGGTGGTAGCTGGCCTAGTGATGGGACATAGTGTTGTCTTCTCTCAATCTATTAGTACATCTTGGTCTGTGACTGCATCTGGCACTGCATCTGGGATGACGGTGAGGCCCTTTTCCATAGTGAGGTGAGGCAGAGAGGCCTTCACAATGATAGTGCTGAGGAGACTGACTCTCAGGGAGGTTCTAGTGAGGGGGGCAGAGGAAAGGAAGGGGGAGGTGGGGAGTACAGAGTTGTCCCCCACCCCAGTCTTCCCAGTACCCCCACATGCAAGGTGAAATGTTGTGTACTTTCCCTTGGATGCCATGTTTGTTAGAAGGGTTCTCTTAGGGGTAGGAAGGAGTGCTTCTGTGTAGAGCTTCTCTGGGATGGTTGGTTACCACCAGGCACTGCCCCGGGGCTGAAGGACATCAGAAGTGCCTGGAGCCAGGCCCTGATCCCAGAACTCGACTGCAAGAGTAGAAGCAAGGCCACTGAAAGTACATCTCCACTGTTGGCTGCCCAACAGGAGAAAGTTGGGGTCTCCCTCTGCTTCCAACAGATGATGGAACAAGGATTTCTCTTCAGGTTTCAGACCGCAGACCTCCCCCCCGGGGGAGTCAAATCCTTTTGGGAAAATGCAGTTTCCTACCAGCAGGGGCCAGGGCATACACTTGCTGTGTATACTAGGAATCACACTGCTTCTAGGGTCTCTTCCACCCCTTTTCCTTCCCCCACCACACTGGCATTCAAGTCCCTCAAAGATAATTTGTTAACAATATCATTCATTTCTTTTTCAAGTCTTTTGCAAGGAGCTTTATCACTTAAATTAGTTGATCCAAGATGCTGGGACAATGAATCAGAAGCAGACTTAAGCTGATTTGGAGGAACTAATGGAAATAACAATGCATACTTCCTTTCCTACCTGAGTTTGTGGATTAAAATTCAAACCTACATATCCATTTGCCCTGACATCTCTTGTATCCTACCAGGTATAACCTAGTACTTCCAACACTGAGCCTTCCTCCAGACCTTCTTCTCTCATAACCTCCCTAGTGGTTAGCAAGCGAGGATAAAGGTCAACATTTTTTATTGTAATTTCCCCTTGCTGCAGCATCTATGTGCAAATCAATGGACTTGTCCCTTGGAATGGAGTAGCAGCCACCTGAGGTATTGTCATATCGGGGTGGTAGGTCACATGTGGCACGAGGGTGTGCTAATCACACCCATTAGAATCACGTATCAGTCTGGGATGAACGGGGGAAAATCCAATCTTTCACTACCGATAGTTTGAGAAGCTTGGATGGGGGTGTCTGTCACCTAAAGGGAGGTTACCATGGCCTCTGGGTATGTGGAGACTAATCTTTTTCCTTCTCTGATTAGATTGTGAGTCCTAGGAGAATATGGCTCTTGATGTCTCATTTACTACAGAAGCCAATGTTCAAATGGTGATCAGCACATAGTAAGCGCTCGGTAAATATTTGTTGATGGGCTCCCTGCTTCTGGTTAGCAGCTATCCAAACCCAACACATTTTCCATGCTGCAATCTGAACAATCTTTGTAAAATTCAAATCTGATCAAGACCCTTCCTATTTAAGGCCCTTCAATGACTCCTCAGTTATCAAGGTCAAGTCAAAAGTCCTTAAGGAACCTAATAAGAGTCTTGACCTGTATTCCAGCCATGCTGAACTCACATCTTGCTGAAGGGCCATGTTTTCCGGCCTCCAGGACTTCACTAGCCTGTTGCCTTAGTCTGGGATTCTCTTCACCCTCCTTGGCCAATGATAACACTATCAGGTCTCAGGTCAGCTGTAACTTGCTCCGAGAAGACCCCGGGTCCTACTGCAATTATTATTCTGTATGCCCACTAGAAGATGGTCTGTGCCTCCCTTATCTGCCGTTACATCCACTCCAAACTAAGGCAGTACTTACCACATAATTGGCAGGCAATAAATATAATGATGTCTTCATAACAGAGGTAAACAGGACTCTAGAAGGTTTCAGTCATGGGAAGAAGGGTAGTCACCTCTTACTCTTTGGTTGGTCAAGAGTGGCAAATAGGTTCCAATTTAGACATTTGCCAGTTGGGACACTTTAGGTAATATGCTTGTGCCTCAGCTACCATCAGTAACAGGGCTCATGATTGGACCTGGATAAAATGAGTTGGGGTCCTTATCTCAGGGCCTGGCCATTAGTGTTTAATTTGCATTTATTAAGTGCTGAATTAATATTGGTTGTGATTTTACCATTACTTCTGAGACCCCTGGCTTTCTGCTTTCTTCATTTTTAATTTGCTATAATCTCCTCCAAGGGCCTCCCCCACATAAGATGAGGTGTAAACATCGCTCTTCCTTTTTCCTTAATAAGGAAAAATAAGGAATAGGTCCCTTAATA
The DNA here is from genome assembly GCF_022079265.1 of Lynx rufus. Lineage (NCBI taxonomy): Eukaryota > Metazoa > Chordata > Mammalia > Carnivora > Felidae > Lynx > Lynx rufus. Next base: position 38,859,095 of record NW_025814845.1, on the reverse strand, counting down.
GGCCCTTCAGGGGAAGGTGATGACTGCAAATCACAATACTAGCTTTAAAATAACGAATAGGAGTGTATTACATACAGAATAGACATCTTATGACACTCCTTTTTTTTATTAAAAAAATTTTTTTTGTAATTTTTTAAAATTTATTTTTGACAGAAAGAGACAGAGTGTGAGCAAGGGAGGGGCAGAGAGAGACGGAAACAGAATCTGAAGCAGACTCCAGGCTCTGAGCTGTCAGCAGGGAGCCCGACGCAGGGCTCAAACTCGTGAACCACAGATCAAGACCTGAGCCGAAGTTAGACACTTAACTGACTGAGTCACCCAGGTGCCCCTTATAACATTCTTAATTACCCACCCTCTTATATGATTTTCTGAAGCTCAGATCCTCCATTTTATTTGGAAGGTTGGGGAAGAGGCATCGGGATTAAAGTTTATTCAGCCTCTCCTTTCAGGCTTTTTGGAGGGTCCCTTTTTTCAAGATTGGATGGAAAAAATAAGTTTGATGAGGAAATGCTTTTCTGTGCTTGCAAGTCTCAAGTGGGTGGTTGTATCTGGAAGCCCTCCAGGTGCCCACTGCCATGATGACGGTAATAGCAATAATAAAATTAACAACCATAAACCCATTTATTGATGGAACTTGCTACTAAAGGATCATAATTACTATTCTCATGTCATTGCTGGTAAGTGGCAGAAGCTGGCTTTGAAAGCAAGCCCAATCTTCTGTTGCACAGAAAAGATCACAGGATAACCTTTCCTCACCCAGTATGAGTTTGTACTAAGCAATGCAGTATCTCCTACAGGCCTCTCCCGGTCAACCAGCAATTTCTTCCTGTCCCGTAGGTCCAGGAGCGCTGCTAGGGACAGGCAATAGTCGCTTCATGGAATTGTGTGTGACAGTCTGTGCACGTGTGTGAATATGTGCATTTGTGCCCATGCACGCATGTACATGTGCATCTGCTGTGGTTCAAGCCTCAGGTTGATGCTTGATCCCCCTTATTTTATTTCTAGTTCTATCTTTCAAAATTAAATAAATGTAATTCTGGTTAAATACATACAGTGAAATAGATATTTTAGGCTTTCAAAACCGGATCCGGTTGGGGCATCCACTGTGTGGCTTAGTCAGTTAAGCATCTGACTCTTGATTTCAGCTCAGGTCATGTTCTTGCATGCAGTTCATGGGATTGAGCCCCGCGTTGGGCTCCATGCTGGTGGCATGGAGAGAGAGATTCTCTCTCTCTCTCGCTCTCTCTCTCTCTGACCCACTCATCTTGTGTGTTCTCTCTCTCTTTCTTTCAAAATAAATGAATAGACATTAAAAAAAAAATGGATCCACTCTAAACTTGAATGGGAGGAATTGAGTTGGTTTGGAATCTGTACTTTGGGACACAGAAAATTCTCTCCATGCAGAAATTTGTATCATGACATATTTATTGCAAGAATAAAAATTTTCTTAAGCACTGCACCAAAAGAGTAAGGTTTAAAAAATACCTAAACGATGGTCTGACAGTGATTTAGCCCAGTGGTTCTCAAACTTGATTGTGCCCCTAAACCATCTAGAAGGCTGCTTTCTGGGGGTGGTAAACATTCCCTAGAGTTTCTCATTCAGTAGGTCTGGGTATGGCTCGAGAAGCTGCATTTCTAACAATCTCTCAGGTGATGCTGGTCTGGGGAGGCACTTTTAGACCCACTGGTTCTGAGACTCAGCTATGTAAAAATGAATGATGCCCATGGTCCCCCACTCCCAGCCCCAGTGACTCATTGAATTTGACTGCGATTAAACTAGAGGTTTTCAAAGCTCCCGAGATGATTGCAATGTGCGGCAAAATTTGAGAACCACTGACACGGGAACAAAAACTCATATGTGAAGAATGATGAGGGCGTTAGAATCCCAGCGCATGTGAAGTGGTGATTGGCTCCTTCAGCTCAGCCTCCTTGGAAGGCTGAAAACTCTTCTCTGGGTTCTTAGTACTTAAAGAAGCTTGTTGCTAACTAGGCAGAAAGAGTTTGGTAAAAAGTTATGGAGTCATTTGAGGCTAAGCTTCCAGGAGCGGTGCACAAAACCAAGCCCAGGATGGCCTGATCAGGAAACTGCCACTGCTTCCCCATCAGACGTGGGCAGAACCACTGGGGCCACGGCCCCACCAGGAACTTGACATTGTTGACCTTTGACACCTCTGGAAGCCAGATGCCTCCATGCAGCCCTTACCAATAGAACAGGTCCCCTGAAATACAAGTCTCACCTGAGTGAGCGTCATTAAAGGAACCCCTGTCACAAGCTCTGCTCTGGCTGTTACGGAAACCTAGGGGATGCAGGTTCTTACTGAACTTGGCCATGGAAGTCAGGGAATTCCTCCAAACCTCACCAAGTTCTTCCACAGCCAGGGAAGGTGACAAGGTGTGGTTATTATTGCTGAGGCCCATTTTTCTTTTCTGAGCTGCCACCACCTTCTCCAGGAGTGCCCTCCACCCCACAAGCAGTAGTGAAACCAGTTGTCCCAGTGATCATCCTCCGTCCTTGGTGAGGATGGATTTTCTTGCCCATCACTGCTCTTTTTAAAGAGCAAACACGTAGTGACAGCATTAAAGAAAAGAACTATTGTCCCCGTCTTATGTGAAATGCCTCCTCTTTGGCCAGATAAAAGGAGATGAATGGACTAAACATTCTGGAATGTTGTTCACACGCAGATTCCCATGCAAGGAAAGCCAAGGGCAGAGTCATTAGGAGTGCTATTGCCTGGGACTCTTCTGAACTCCTGATACAAACCAGAAAAGGGGTTTTGACAACCCAAATGGAGTCGGAACATATCTAACTGCTTGAGTGGTGGCCATGGGGCAGCCGGGCCATCCTCGGAAATGAGAGCCTATGGGCAAATTTCATTTGTTCCCCAGAAGCCACCTGCATGAGCTCCTTGAACACAGGGCATTTGTCCTTTGTCATTCCTCCTCAGGCCTGATGAGAGTGCCAACTCTGGTGAATAGGGCTCTGCACTATGCCCAGTCCTGTCAGAGCAGACACCTTCCATCAGGCCTTGTTTGCCTCCAAACAAGCCCGAAGTGGAAAGGATAAGAAACTTGCCCAAGTTCAGGAGCAAAGTGGTTCAAACCCTAGCTGACTCCAGAGCCATGACTGTTCATATCACAATAAAAATAATTTAGCATGTTTTTTCTGATTAGATTTGTATATTGTATATATTTCAAAGATACATATTGTATATGTATATTTTTGCATATTTGTAAATATTGTGGAAATTCAAGCAACACTTGAAAATATAAGGAAAAGGGTCAAATTCACCTGAAGTCCCAGCACCCTGAGATTACAAACATCATATTTTGGTAAGTACTCTTTCTTGCATCTGTTTATGCACACACACACACACACACACACACACACACACAGGCACATGCAATGTTGGACAAATGGAATCCTTACACTCATGTTGGTTCCTGCAGCTCTTTCTTGTTTGCTGGTCAGTACAGCTCAACCAGATCATCTGTTTCCTTACTGAAGTTATGATTGTGAGGTGAGAAGAAAGTTTGCCCTAAGTAGATAGAGCGCTTGGTAGTGGGCCTGCCTCTTTGCTGTGTATGGATTGGCAGGACGGCAGAGAGGGGAGGGAGTGTGGCACGATCAGGAGCATGGGTGCTGGGGTCAGACTGTGAGGACTCTCTCACTTACCAGCTGTGCAACCCCAGGGAAGTTACTTAACCTTTCTGCATGTCAGTTCCACAGCTAGGAAGTGGGGATAATGGAGCCTACCTGATAGGGTTGTTGTGAGAATTAAATAAGAAAATAACTGAACTAAACATTTTGTGAGTGCCTGCTGTATACTGGGTGCTAAATAGAGACACAAGAAATGCAAAGTTTAATAACAAGAGATCTGCCCTCAAGGAGCTTATAATCTAGTGACTCCTTATGTTTCTTTATTAGAATCACACACACACACGCACACACACGCACACACAGTAAAGAGAATGCTTTTCCAAAGGCAAGAGTCATCTGGTCTCATTGTTTTTGAATTTAAGCTGTAAGGTACACATGGATGAAAATTAAAGCCCAGACACAACCAAATTAACTACATTTGATTTATTCTGTTTGGTTTATAAGGACGGCAGGAGAAAAAGAATTTTAAAATTGAGTCCAAATGTCGACCACCCAATTAGATGGAGTGTAAGCTTCCCTCCAGAGTTATAAGTCATACACGTCCCACTGGGGAGAGACACAGCCTTTATAAAAGTGTACTGAGACAGGAAAAGCCACCACAACCAGGCAGAGATAATTCCATTTTGCACGTGTGCCTTTGGAATACCAGTTGAGCACTCCCTTATGACAAAGGGAAAAATGCTTGGTGGAATAGAGAATGTTTCATTCTTGGCCAAATCCAATCCCTCTTCTGGCTTGTTTACCTCAGTGGACAAGGAAAGGGTTAGCCAAGGTGTGTGCATGGGTTCCTAGTGGCTAAGAAAACAGATGCTAAGGGCCGTCAATGTTCTCCAGTGTAATTGGCTTAAACATGCAAACTCCTTAAGTAAGTAAACCAAGAGTAATTTAAGTAAACCCAGAGCATTTTAATGGTTTTCTGCCTCCTTCTAATCCCACAGTGTCATTATTTGCCTTATATTAATTACTCCTTACAGCGGAGTCAGCAACAATTTCTCTCTTGCTGGTGGACACATCATCGAATTTTTTGGCCGGCTTCATGAGTTTGGTAATCAAACACCCTGGGGGGAAACAGAAACATTGGACTAAATATTAGAGGTGTTTTATTCTAGATTTTATTACTTACAGACACAAAGCTTTATGTCGATTTGAAAAAAAAAGTCTCTCTACTTTATTAAACTTGGGACTCCTTCAAGAAAATGTCACTGAACAGAATAAAAGCTATTATTGGCACAATTGCCTCTGTTATTGTATGGGAAAAGATCAACATAGCAATGGCAGCCATTAAAAAGAGCAAAAATCATTCAATTCTCTTTTTTATTGTTTGCTAAGTGAGTTCAGTTGTAACCCAAAGAGATGGTGGAGAAGCGGTATGTTGTTTCCCTCCTTATTTCGGTGCTTGGCACTTGGGGTTCTTTGGGCTTTAATCAGACCTCAAGGAAGGTGCCCAAAGCAACTGGTCACAGCCACCTGCCCGTCTGCATTTGCTGCTGCGCACTTTATATCTTGCCATGTTTCATTTGGCTGCGACCCCAATCTAACACCTTATAAAATATATCTTTTTCTGGAACATATGTTTCTCCTTTACATTAAATACACAAGAAAGAGGTCCAATTAAAGGAAGACATTTGACCAAAGCTAATTGCGTTTGAAGATGCTCCATTTCAGAGAGGTTGTGCTCCCCAAGTAAATCAAACTAAACGGTAGTCTTTGGTAGATTTTAGGAGTTTCTTAAGATACCATTAGAAGTCTTTTTTTTTTTTTTTTTGATCTATGAAACCTTTAATGAGAATCTGTTTTCACAAGCGCCAGCATGAAGAAATAAAACTCTGTACATTTTCCATAACTCAAATTCATTTCTGACTCCATGCTTTCTTTTTGCTAGACTCAGGGCTGGGAGAGAGTCCTAAGCAGAGCCAGGATGTGTCTGTGTACCGACTGGTTACTGACGAAAGTTTTGAAATTAATCAGCTCTACTTGCTTAATTGTGGATAAAATTTAAAAGTAAGTATCTTGACTTTGCTTTAGAATCTCCTCTTCCTCTCCTATTAACAAGCTTTTGTGAGATTAGTTTTTCTACTCTGCAGGCCAAATATACAAATAATTAAGATATATATTATCCTCTGTGAGGATCATTTGATGGCAAAGTGACTGCATAAGTGATATAAATGATGCAGCAAGAAGCAAGCTCATTTGGTAACATTAAAAAATTAACATGGACGCCTGGGTGGCTCAGTCGGTTAAGCATCCGACTTCGGCTCAGGTCATGATCTTGCAGTTCGTGGGTTCAAGCCCCGTGTCAGGCTCTGTGCTGACAGCTCAGAGCCTGGAGCCTGCTTCGAATTCTGGTCTCCTTCACTCTCTGTTCCTCCCCTGCTCACGCTCTGTCTCTCTCTCTCTCTCTAAAAAATAAATAAAGTTAAAAAAAATTAAAAAACAATTAACGTATATGGGGTTCATTCTAATGTGTGTACAAATATTTAAAATGGGTTATTCACTCACTAATTCTTTTATCGTGAGTGCAGAAAACAGAAATTTACAAGTGTAAGTGCAATTCTATTTTAATCATTTATACATACTCTTAATGAGCAACATTTACAGTTTTTGTGATTTTTTCTTTTTCTCTATATTATGTTTGTTATGACTACTTTTATTGAATTTTAATTTTATGTCTGTTGAACCTACTAGTAATAATAAAAGATTGATTATACATTTTGTATTTTCTCATTTAATTTTGCTTGTAATTAATTTTTATTGTATTTATAAAAGTGTTGATCTGTGATGATAAAGAATAAAAAACAAAAAATCTAGTCCTTCGTTACAAATAGTCTGAGAACTTACAAAGAACTCAAATTGCCTCATACCCTAAGTTTTATATGGCCATTTTCTCCTTTTCTGAAAGAGCTGCTGCTTCAGAAATCCTTGAGAAATTTAGGGTGTGACAGCTTAGGGTGGCCCTTCTTAGCTCAGAGAGAGAAGGGAAGAAGCTTTGGCACCCCAGGTACTTGGCAGTTATTTCTGATAAAAATCAATTACTAGCATCTGACTTTCATGGAGGTTTGTCTAATCCCAAAGACCCGGCTCTTTGCAAGACACCATACTGTCTCCAGAAGGAGGCAGAACTTATGTATTCCGTAAATATTTCTTGGGCATATATTATGTGCCCAGCTCGTTCTGAACGTTGAGAAGCCAGTAGTAATTAAAACAAACAAAAATCCCTGCCTTTAGGGAATTTACACTCTAGTGGAAGGGGTAGGATTTGGCGATGGATGTTTCAATACACCCCAAATTAGACTTTTCTGTGATGCTTCTGTTTTAGTTTCAAGTTTTCCTATTAAAAACAAGTGCCGGGGAGCCTGGGTGGCTCAGTCGGTTAAGCGGCCGACTTCGGCTCAGGTCATGATCTCACGGTCCGTGAGTTCGAGCCCCACGTCGGGCTCTGTGCTGACAGCTCAGAGCCTGGAGCCTGTTTCAGATTCTGTGTCTCCCTCTCTCTCTGCCCCTCCCCCGTTCATGCTCTGTCTCTCTCTGTCTCAAAAATAAATAAACGTTAAAAAAAAAATTTAAAACAAGTGCCTGGGGCACCTGGGTGGCTCAGTTGGTTGAGCACCTGACTCTTGATTTCATTTCAGGTGGTGAAATCCCAGGGTCGCGGGATCAGGTCATGGGGTTGAGCCTCACAATGGACTTCTTACTGAGCATGGAGCCTGCTTGAGATTCTCTCCCTCTCTCTTTATCTCTCTCTCTCCCTCCTTCCCTCTGCTCCTCTCCCCCACTCATGTACACTCTCTTACTCTTCAAAAACAAAAACAAGTGCATAAGAGATGTTTTGCCTCAGTTCGAGGATAAAGTTGGTTAATAAGATTCACGTTTTCAATGTTGAAGATTTTACCCACATTTCTGTTAAAGCTTCAGTACTAGACTCTAAGAAAAGATGGAAACTGATCAAAAGCCAACGTATTTTGTTATTTTATGAATATACTAATGTTTTAGGTTGTTGCATAATGATCACATGACCTTCAGGTACTTCTTCTCCAAGGAAAAGTTGGAGAACTCCTAATCATATTCTCAATTCGTGTACAGACAAAAAGGAAGCTGCCATCCTTCCCGCAAGTCAAACTTAAAGATGAGTAAGCTTACTTCTAAAGGGCTGGTGGGTTAATACCTTGCAAATTTATACAAATATTTAGCTCTTCTGGGGCGCCTGGGTGGCTCAGTTGGTTAAGCTTCCGACATCAGCTCAGGTCATGATCTCGCCGTCTGTGAATTAGAGCCCTGCATTGGACTCTGTGCTGACAGCTCAGAACCTGAAACCTGCTTCTGTGTCTCCCTCTCTCTTCCCCTCCCTCACCCACACTCTGTCTCTGTCTCTCAAAAATGAATAAACGTTAAAAATTTTTTTAATTAAAAAAAAGGAATATTTAGTTTTTCAGAATCATGAGGTACCGATATCAGAGAAACAGCCTATTAAAACCAGTCCTAAAAACCCTGGGAAAACCATCAAGAGAACATGAAGAGCAAAAACAATGGGTAATAAATATAGTTGAAAATGTTAGCCTGACTGGAAATAAGCAGAATGTAAATTAAGACAACAAGAAAATATCATTTTTCACCTATCCAATGCCAATGCTTTAAAACAACAATGAACGGGGAGCGCCTAGCTGGCTCAATTGGCTACGTATCCGACTCTGGATTTCAGCTCGGGTCACGATCTCATGGTTCATGTGACCGAGCCCTGCATCGATCGATCGAGCCCTCCACGCTTGGCAATCTCTATTTCCCTCTCTCTGCCCCTCCCCTGCTCTCTCCCTCTCCCTCTCAAAATAAATAAACAAACTTAAAAACAACAATAACAATGAATAGTATTCAACACTGGATAGAATGAAGAGACAGTTACTCTTTTGTGCTACTTTCAGGAGTACAAACTGGATGCAGCTTTTCACAAAAGCATTGCCCATGAACAGTTTTAAATAAATGCATAGTCTTTGTTCCAATCGATAAATTTCCGGAAATGTGTAAAAAGTCGGAAATGTAGGAAAAGGGTCATGCAGAAAAATATCGAGTGCCGTGCAACTTACATTGGTTAAAAAATGTAAACAATCTAAATTTTTCACGAAAAGAAAATTGAGAAGTATGTTGTGATCCACATGATTTAATTATATGGCCATGAACTATTCATAAAGTTAAGGGGCAAAAGTAAAACCATAGTATGATCTCAAGCAGAGGAAAATACACGTGTACTAAAAGAATACCAAAGGGTGCACAGCATGATGATTATAGTTAATGAGACTATATCGTATACTTGAAATTTGCTAAGAGAGTAGATGTTAAATGTTCTTACCACAAAAAGTAACTGTGAGGTGATGGATGTGTATACCAGTTTTGTTGTGATAGTCATTTCACAATGTATATGTATATCAATTCATCGTGTTGAATACTTAAACCTACACAATGTTATTTGTCAATTACATCTCAATAAAGCCGGAAACAGAACAAACAAATGATACAAAAAGGAACCCCACTAAAATTTTAATAGTTATGTTTTCTGGATGTTGGTATTATGGCCAGTGTCTTGTTTTGTTTTGTTTTTTTTCTATTTTTCTTTTTTTTTTTAATTTTTTTTTAACATTTATTTATTTTTGAGACAGAGAAAGACAGAGCATGAACGGGGGAGGGGCAGAGAGAAAGGGAGCCACAGAATGGGAAGCAGGCTCCAGGCTCTGGTCCATCAGCCCAGAGACTGACGCGGGGCTCGAACTCACGGACCACAAGATCGTGACCTGAGCTGAAGTCGGACGCTCAACCGACTGAGCCACCCAGGCAACCCTCTATTTTTCTATATTAGCCAATTTTTTCATAATTATGATATACTACTTTGATAATTAAAACTTCTTTGGGAAAAGTCCAAGTATAAACCATTTTACAGTTGTCAGGTCATTAAAGATTTCCATAGGTAGGGCTTACTTTTACATGATTTTAGAAATTTTCAGTCCATAGCTGAAGAAAGAACCTGTAACAAGCACCCACATACACACACACATGGAAAAATCTGGGTGTGTAGACAGCTCCACCCACCAGGCACTGGCTCCATGAGCAAATGCCTCAGAGAGCAGAGATGGAAACATTGAGTTTGAACAGTAAAGATCATTGCTTGTGTAACTCACTCTGTGTTTAAAGAGATACTTTTCTTTATTAAAGAGATACTATACATTATTGTGAATATGGTACATTTATGAAAACACATAAACACACTGCGTGTACAAGTCTTATGCGTGTACAAGTCTTGTGTACCAAGAGGTCTTAACCTCAGCACTATGACATTTTGGGCCAGGTAATTCTTTGTTGGCGGGCTCTCCTGTGCATTGTAGGATGTTTAACCACATCTATGGGTTCTACTCACTAGATGCCATAACAGCCCCACCCCTAGGCATGATAATAAGGTAATGTATCCAGATGTTGCCCAATGTCCTCTGGGGGAGGAGGGCACCTTCCCAACTGGGAACCACTGATGTGCACCATAACTGGTGCCATGCAGAGATGCACCTGCATGCATAGATATGACTGTACGTATCCCCTAGGTCTGTACAACCAAGACGTCCACTTCATTGGTCATATGGCTGTGCCATACCTATTGTTAAAATTTTGAGTGTCACATTTCCATGCTTCACTTTATGGACTATTTAAGGAGGATCCAGGGAAAACACAGCTATATGTGATTTTCCTCATGTGCTGATTTAAAAACCCAGCCCCATGTAGATTGCATTGTAGGTAATTTTTTATGCAATCTTTACATTTTATGTAATCTTTAAACATAAGCATAGTAAACTCTACACTGCTGATGGATATACATCATGTGTTAAGCTCTGGATGATAGGGGAAAAGTTGATACTACATTTTAAAAAAATGGGCTTTAGAATCAAACAAACAAAATCCTCCAAAAGCAATTCATAACTGACTTTACTCGGGCTCATGGAGTGAATCGACATATGCCATAGAAACCAGGATGCCTCCCTCTCCAGCCATGGTTGGGTCAGCTCACCTGAGGCAGGCTAGAACCTTCCCACAGCTTTCTGTAGACTTTTGAAAGTAAAGAATGCTATTTCTCGGGGAAAAAATGTCTTATGGAAGGATGAGTTGGCAATAAGGAAAAAAATCACCCTAAGAAATCTAACTCAAACTTATGAATCAATAAAAGGTAGCTTTTATACTTCTGGAAGTTGTCTTTATTTGTTTACTAGAACACAGACTCACATCTGGCTATTTCATTCGTCACAGCACCAGCCTTACTGATAAAAGTTGCAAGTGGACCCCCAGTGACCTCATGGAAGCAGGTTTGAATCTGCAAACATTTTAGGGCAACGTGACCCTGGAATAAATAATGAGGCTTTTCGGACCTAAACAATGGTATCTTCCTACTGAAGAGAGGATATTCAAACACCACACACACACACACACACACACACACACGGGCCCTGCTGACCCAGGCTGGCTGTGTTCCAGCAGGAGCATGAGCTCACCCACTCTATTGTAGTGGCCATTTAAGAGCCAACTCCGTTTGTCCACACTATCCCATAACTAAGCTGCTGGCCACCGAGACACAAGGTGACCCAGAAAGTGCGAAAGGCAGGCTTTAAGAAAGACATATCTGCTTTGACGACATTTATGTAACCTTTAAATATACACCTGGCAAACTATATGGTAAATAGCCACACATATTTATGTAAAACTATGAAGTACAATTATAAGAATATACAACAGACTCATGGTAATGGTGGGAACGGAATTTAGAATGCTTCTTAAAGGGGACTTTTCTACTGTTGTGTTTTTTTTCATTAAGAAACACAAGTTGAGGGGCGCCTGGGTGGCGCAGTCTGTTAGGCGTCCGACTTCAGCCAGGTCACGATCTCGCGGTCCGTGAGTTCGAGCCCCGCGTCGGGCTCTGGGCTGATGGCTCAGAGCCTGGAGCATGTTTCCGATTCTGTGTCTCCCTCTTTCTCTGCCCATCCCCCGTTCGTGCTCTGTCTCTCTCTGTCCCAAAAAATAAATAAACGTTGAAAAAAAAAAAAAAAGAAACACAAGTTGAAAAAAGTTATTAGTTTTAGGTGATAGGAAAAATATTAACTATTTGTTTATTTGTTTGTTTGTTTATTTTAAAAATGGGCTTGACAGTCAAATAGATCCAGGTTTTTGTCTCTGCCACTTACTAGCTGAGAGGCCTTGAACAGGTGTCTTGAATATACCAAGTCTCGGTGTCATTAAAAAAAAAGAAGATAATCATAGTACCTCGCTCCACGGATTTTTATGAGGATTAAGTGAAAGAAGTCAGGGTCAGGCGCACAGTATGTATTCAGTGCAAAGTGGCTACTATTAAGATGACGGGTTCCAAGGTTATGAGCACTGCATGCTACGTTTCATAGCAGAACAGCTGTTGTCTTGATTTGTGCACAGAGAACTGAGAGCTTAACCCAGAACACACACGGCAGAAGCTCTGGCGGTTCCCAGGTTAGTCGTGGACCCACGTGCGCTGAGTTACTATGGCAAGGTGGGGGACGGTGCATCTCACAAAGCCGCCCAGTGTGAATTACAGAACACATTTCATGAGAGGGAGGTTGTAAGTTAAGGGTTAGCAGGACAACGGCGTGGGGTCCCATGATCTCTCTTCATTCTACAGAGAGGTGTCAGGTCAGACTGCTGAACACCAGGAGAGGTGTCCTGACCTCCATTTGCTCTCCATTAAAAAAATTTTTTTTTAATGTTTATATATTTTTGAGAGAGAGAGAGAGCGTGGGAAGGGGAGGGGCAGAGAGAGGGAGACACAGAATCCGAAGCAGGCTCCAGGCTCTGACCTGTCAGCACAGAGCCTGATGTGGGGCTCAAACTCACAAACCGCAAGATCATAACGTGAGCGGAAGTCAGACGCTTAACCCACTGAGGCACCCAGGTGACCCTGCGCTCCGTTTTTGGAACTGAACTTGATAGTTGAACCCTAACTCTTTGAGTAGGAGTGGATATTACCAGTCTGAAATAGATACCAGATGTTTAGGGTAGGCTGCAGAATACAAGATGCTCATCACCTGGGTTCCTTGGGGAGCCATGTGGTGGGTGGTGTTAGCATGCCTCCTTCCTGGAGAGAGGAAGCTCCCAGTTCTATGGAAAGTTTAGTTTGGGCACCGCTTGGGTGAAAACCAGCGCTGTTCCAGATAATCCATTGGCAAGGGGTCCCAAAGGAGCCTTATGGTCATTTCCTGCTTGATCCTGCTTGATTCCTATATAGAGAATGAGAATGGCCTGCACAGCTATAGACACTGAGCAACAGTAAGCTTCCTAGGGCATCTCTGAAGGCCGTAAGACTAATGTAGATCAGGTCTCTGGTTATGTCTTCCATAACAATGCTGTAGGAGGTAGAGGCTTTGGTAGGCTTGGAGAGGACATACTAGATATGGAACACTTAAGCTGGGTCTCGAGGGATGGGGGAATTTGAAGGATGGAGGAGAGAAAATGCTGGAAGAACCGAATGAGCAAAAGCATGGTGGGGAACAAGGGAAACGATTTTTAGAACAATAAGTAGCTAAGTAGTGCTCAAATTGAGAGTTTATTTGGAGATGGGTAGGAAAAGGAGGTTGAGTTCAAGCTGTGATGGGAATCCGTGGCTAAGGACTTTAGACCTTACTCCAAATGCAGCTAAGGAATGGCTGCACCTGGGTGATAAGTCAGGTCTCTTGGTTGGTTTCCATCTCTGCTCCACTCTCCTGTACTGCCTCTCAATGTCCCTGTCTCCAGGAAGTATGTTGTTTTGCTGGGAAATGGGGTCATCTGGGCTCCGATTCAGTAAGCTGTTGAGTGCCTTGGACAAATCACGTTTCTGGGTTTCAGTTTCTCAAATCTAAAATGAGATGGTTGGAGCAAATATTTTCTAGCACTTCAAGATGGAAGTAAACTTTTAGGAAAATTATTACACTTCCAGTGTGCAAAATAGTCTGGGAAGAGGAAAAATCTTTGATATCTGGGAGGATACCAAAATCGTGTTGGCTACATGGTTTATGGTAAATACAACATAGCATCTTTCATGTAATGAACACTCTCAGCATCTCCTCCTTCCTTTTTTTAAAAACCATTTTAAGGTGCCATTGTGTTTTGATTTAATTTAGCCTTCATGTATTGAATATTCCTTACTATAGGGTGGGTTTCATATGTAAGATATTTTCATTTTTAGTGAAGTTTAAGCTGGCTATCAAGCCTAATAGCTCATTGTTTTAACCTTTGTCCAACTTAACTTTTACCTAATTTCTGGAATCCATCCGAATGCCAAATTCCAAAGTGTCCACTTGTGTTTGTCTACAAAGGAGAAGGAGGAGAGCAAAGCAGAGATCAGGAGAGGTAGCCAAGTGCTGGACCATATAAACTTTGTGTGTGCACCGAAGTCTGCCAAACCAAGATCTTAGAGATCTTGAGGATCTCCAAGAATTCGAAACCATATATAAAATAAATAAATGCAAATGGTATATCTCCTAGTTACACCAGGTCTCCCTGGACTTCTTCAGGTCCAAGTGTTTCCCTTGTTCTTTCCTTCATTGGCGTCAGGGGGATCGGAGTCAGAGTCTGACCATTTACTGAAAGATTATATACAAGGAGGGAGGAATAAAAGAATAATATTGAGTCAGACCCTATGGGGAAGTAAAAGTAAACATCTCCCTAGAAAATAAACTCCTGCTCTTTCAAACCCCGGGATGCCACCTTTTCAAGAATGAGCTGTTCAAGCTCTGGAGTCATCCTTTAGAAGACCTTGTAAAGACAACTGGCCAAATTCTAGGGTGTACAAATCATTTCCATATTGTCATCAGTTACACATCTATTTATCTCATCTTGCTCACTGTGCTTTAAGACTTCAAAAGGCGCATTTTAATGCGGACCCCAAAGCTTATTATACAATACTATGTACGTGTAAAAGAAAAGCCTCTTTTCAGGCCTCTCAACGTTCCTGACACCAGATATGCGGGTTTCCCCCACACCAGCCAATTCTCCAACTCTCTGGACACCGACTGGGCATCACAATTCAATTATGACACCAGCCACCAGGAGACAGTGCACCAGGAGTTAGTGCAGCAGGAACTAGGGCACCAAGAGTTAGGTCAAAAACTCAGTCCCACGAGATTACTTCCCACTTCAGATGCCAACTGAAAGTCCCTAGGTGTCACCTGTACTTCTAACCGGCTGACTGTATATTATGCTTTCCCACAACCCCCTTCTTGGACTTGATCATTTGTTAGGATGGCTCATAGAAGTCAGCAAAGTGCTTTACTTTACTTACTATTACCTGTTTATTATAAAGATCATAGTTCAGGATCAGCCAAATGGAAGAGATGGATAGGACAAGGTATGTGGGAAGGGGCACAGAGCTTCCTTGCTTTCTTTGCCTGCGTCACCCTCCCAGCCCCTCAATGTGTTCATCAACCTGGAAGCTCCCCAAGTCCCTTCTGTCAGGTTTTTGTTTTGTTTTGTTTTGGTTTTTTAATGGAGGCTTCATTATACAGGCATGAATCACATAGGTATAATTAATTCGTTGGCCATTAGTGATGAACTCAACTTTCAGCCTTTCTTCCAGGAGGTTGGGGGGTGGTGTGGAAAGTTCCAACTCTCTAATCACATGGTTGGTTCCTGGCAACCTGCCCATATCTTCCAAGAGTCACCTCATTAACAGAAATTCAGTTATGGTTGAAAGGGGCTTATTATGAATAAAAAAAGATGCTCTTCTCATCCTTATCACTCCGGAAATTACAAGGGTTTTAGGAACTCTGTGCCAGGAACCTGGGATAAAGACCAAATGTATATTTCTTATTATACCACAATATCACAATATGTACATATGCATATCTATTGAACCATCTATCTATCTACTTATCTATCTCAATAAATCCTGATGATTGTTCCAATTATTTATTGTTGCAGGACAAACCACTCTAATGTGGTGGTACAAAACAATAATTCTTTTGTTATGTTAATAGGTGTGTTGATCAGGAATTTGGACAGTGGCGGGATAGCTTGTCTCTACCCTCTAATATCTGGGGTCACAGCTTGGAAGATTCAAATTCCCTGGACCTCTCAGGGCTGGTATATATGGAAACTTCTGCACTCAAATGTCTTATACCTGTAACTCGAAGTCTGACCCAGCAGAGACTGTTGACCAGAGTATCTACATGTGGTATGTCATGTGGCTGTATTTCCTCACACCAGGACACCTCAGGATTTCTTACCTGGTCTAAGAACAAGGGTTCTATGGAACAACCTTGGGTACTAGAAAGTTCCATGACCTTTCATGACCTAGCTTTGAAAATCACATATCATTATGTTCACCACACTTCATTGGCCGAAGCAGACACAACCCCGCCCAGGTAAAGAGGAACGGCTATAGACCCCACCTCCTGATAGGAGGAGTATCAAAGAATTTTGTATTTTAAAACCCATCGACCTTTACTAAATCGCCATTTAATTTGTATGCATTTCTAAGATTTCAAAACTCCTTGGACACCGATCGGTTTATTCTTAGGATATAGAAGATAGGTTGGTAATATAACCCACAGGGCATTCCCCATGTTTTCCAGGACCCCAGGATGGAGGTCTCTAACTGCCTTCAAAGGAGGGAACATGAAGGGAATGAACTTTAAAAGTACCTCCTCACCTGCTACCAAGAACAGAATGTGTATGGGACCCTGGTATGAATATCTGCATGTTGATGGATTTGGAAGCCATACAGAACCAGGGGTGGGAGAGAGGGAATCAGGCATGACGCCCTGATCTACTTCTTACCCTGAACCCACAAGGGACATTAATCACCACATCAGGGTATGGCCTGGGCCTTAGGTGGGGCTGAGAGAAATCCTTCTTCCAGCCCACATTATAAAATCTCCTTGCATGACCTAACAAGAATGGGTCTGTTTTGGAATCACTAGTCTCCAATCTCTAAGATCCTCCCCTACGTCATAGGAGAGAGGAAAGAAGCCTCAGTTTACCTGGGCACAACACTACTGTTTTTATTTTATAGAGGACGAAAGGAGGCAGATAAGAAGGTTCAGGGAAAGTCTGTTGTAAACAAGGTAAAGAGAATCAGGTCTGCTGATGGCAAGGTAACAGGTGGACAGGAAGTCACAAAGATGATTTTCTAAGTCATTATTTTTCCCAGGCTCAGCCATGCTCCTGGCCTAATTCTCCTTCCCAGATGTCATAATACCTCATCACTACTAAAACTTAAAATTTGTAAGTTAGAAGGCCACCTGTTATACAAAGAGGCGGTTCCAGCCAGGTACTATCACTAACTCTGGAGTTGGTGCTGGACAAGTCACATGCCATCTTAGGCCCTTTGCAGCTCAAACCTACTATGATTCAGGACAGGTTGGTTTCTGGAAAATCTTGACCATGGATTCATAGTTAGATCAGAGAGGAAGGTAACCTTACTGTACAGGTACTAAATATTGCATAAGATACATTATACTGAGAAGTTACTCATTGTTTATCTAAAATTTAGATTTAATTTTCAATTTTTATTAGATTTTAACTGAGCATCTCATATTTTTTTTAAAAAATGTTAATGTTTATTTTTGAGAGAGAGAGAGAGAGAGAGCATGAGTGGGGAGGGGCAGAAAGAGAGAGACACAGAATCTGAAACAGGCTCCAGGCTCTGAGCTGTCTGCACAGAGCCCGACGTGGGGCTTAAACTTACGAACCATGAGATCGTGACCTGAGCTGAAGTCAGACGCTTAACCCACTGAGCCACCCAGGCTCCCCAAGCATCTCATGTTTTTATTTGCTCTATTTGGCAACACCACATTAATAGAATGTAGATAGACTCTAGACCAGGGGTCAGCAAACATTTGCTATAAAAAGGCCAAATAACAAACATTTTCAGGTTTGCCATCGTAGCACAAAAGCAGCCATAGGCGATACCATAAATGAATGAGTGAAACCATGGCCCAATAAAACTTTATTTGCAAAGCAGGTGGCAGGCCCTAGTTTTACAGATCCCTGTTGTTGAGCTAAACTACTCAGGCTTAAAGGCTACTATGCCGCTTATCAGACGCGTAAAATTAAGCCACTTCCTTAATCTCTTTGTGCCTCCGTTTCATACAGGCGATAATTGTACACCTGCCCCCTAGGGTTGGTATGACATAAAATGATCTCTCATGTGTGAAGTATTCTGAACAAGGCCTGCAAATAGCACATGCTGTTAGGGACCAATGCATGCTGCTTCATGGGGTGGGGTTTCATACTCAGAGTGAGCTGGGATAGTGATAGTTGTCACTCACACAGCCCTTACCTCGAGGCCGGGCACTTTACGTGAGCTGACTTGTTTAATCCTCGTAACAGCCTAGGTTATGGGCAAACCATTGTTTTCATCATTATCATCATCTCCACTTTACAAACGAGGAAGCTGAGGCCCAGAGAGTCACATGACTTGTCGAAGGTCACTTAGTTCGCAAGTACCCCAGCTGGGGTTTGAACCCTCAGAGTCCGGGGCCAGACACCATTGGCCTCACCCCTGCTCTAGAAGACGAAGCTAGGAGAGCAGGAGGCAGATCAGGAGGTGCCACATTAAGTGTCTGCACCGATGTTTGGCCGACGTGGGGACAGTACCTTAAATATCAGTTGTTTTCGAGAAACTTGACAACAGACCTTTGTTTGGAAGGTCTCTTCCCCCTCGTTCCTCCTCGGCTCTGAGGACAATTACTCACATCTGTGGTGTCCCACTGAATTCGTATTCATCCATGTGGCAAAACTGCCAACTCTGGAAACATCTCAGGTTTCAGGGGCGTGAACTCTTTTTCTTTCTTCCTCCTCTTCCCCTCCTTCTCCCTACCCTTCTTTCCTCTCTTCCTTCTCCACAACTTATTTAGGCCTGAATGGAAGCCAGAGAACAGATATTTGCTTTGGGAGGAGAAGAGAAAAATAAAAGATGCGTTAGCCACGTGAAAGAATAACTCCGATTTTCCACAAAGGGCTACTTCAGGGAAAGATTGTGACTTACTGCTTTATAGTGGCTCCCTCTCTCTCTCTTTTCTTTAGGAAAAACAAAGTTGATGTAAACAGCTGGAGACTGTAACTTGAAAAACCAAGAAAGTAAGATGAATAAAACTTCCTGTTTTCCTCTCCTCCCCGGTCTACAGGGGGTTGGCCTACAAGGCTGCCTTCCAAACCAGATGTTTGATTCCCAAAGCTTGTTTCAGAGTCTCTGCATATCAATTATTCTTTACACAGCACGACCAGACCCTAGATTCAATTACAATGAGCATGCTTCAGCCAAGCGCCTGCTGGGACACAGGTCCTCTTGGGAAAAGCAGTGTAAATGTGGCCAGCATATGACATGCGACCAACAAGTTAAACTCTCTACTGTCACAATCTAAATTCTATGCGACACCGACAGAGCTCCTCCTAGGTGCCAGTTACCACGGTAGGACTCTGGATTTAATCTCACCTCATCTACACAACAACCACACAAGGGAGATACTGTTACTACCCCTGTCCTACAGGTTAAGAGATGAAGCCTTACAGAGGGTGATTACCTGACCACAGGTTCCACTCCTAGTGAGGGTCCCCTTCACCCCTTCCCCACTTTCAGTCTTGCCTTGTTTAGAAAATTCTAACGCACGGAAGGGAACACAGGGATAGGGAAGCCCTCCTCTCTGGAAAGGAGATCTTGTCCGCGTTACTCTCTGTCCCTGCCTGGGCTGCTGGACGCGTTGCTTTTCTCTTTGGCGGCTCATCCTTTTTGGAGACATGCTGTCATCAATGTTGAAAGTCTGTCTGCATCCTCTGAGGTCACACCCAGCTGGGACTGGCTGCCAGTAGTAATGCAGGCTCCTTTCACCCCCCACTCAGGCTCTCTGGTCCTCACATATGCAACCCAGAGCAGGGAGGGCGTATCTTCTTCAGAGTCAAACTCTTAAGTGCTCAAACAGATCATAAAAATGAGCTCCAGGCAAGACACCCATCTATATTTGGTCTTTGCATGCCGAGCGACAATCTGCCAGGAGGATGAGTGGTGGGGCCATTATCACAGCCTCTTCCCTGCAAATCAGGACACAAAACATGTGCCTTCACTTGGAGTTGATTCTTGGCTGGTGGCGAATTATTAGTAGCTGGAAATACATAGTCATCTCCAATGTGGGGGCTCTGTCTGTTTTCTTTTTTTGTTTGTTTTGTGAGATCTTCAAAATTGTCCATAATTTTCCCACTGGGAAGGATGCCAGTTTGGAGGAATCTTTTCAACCAGTTAATGGGCATCCACGAGCACACTTCAGAGATTTTCTGGGTGGCCCACACGTCAGGTGCACCTTTGTGTCAACTGCCCTCTGGTCAGTCACATGTCACAGTGGTGGGAAAGCGCATCATTAGCACCCCAGCCTCTGCACCACGCTCTTCAAGGAAGAGTAGCCTTCCTCACTAAGGTCAGCCGCTATCATGGTGACCTCATTCAGCGCTTTTAGGCAAGGACACTGTAGGTCAGTGTTTCATGCCCCAAATCTGAAAATACCAATTTAAATGGAAAAAACAAACAAACAAAGAGAAATCAAAACAGATTTCTTTACCATAGAACTTCTCAGTACCGTTAATATCCTGATGTCACTCAGTGCCCAAGAAGGGACGTGTATAATGTATAGTCTCCCAAACTTTGTTGACCTTGGTACCCCTCACTCTCAGCCCACTTATGATATTAGCGTCCCATAGACACATGTTGGGAAACCACGAAGTAGCCACACGGCCACCGTATTCTCAGGGTGACCCATCTCAGACGAATGCTGGGTGCTCTGCGTACATTTTCTCCCTCATATTCATCACATCCTAAACCACAGGGCTTATCACCACCACTGCACAGGCACAGAAAACCCAGAGGGTTAGAGGATTTCAGTTACTTGCTCAAGGGCACACAGCCAGGAAAGGGTAGCGCATGGGCAGAAACCAAAAGTTTTGAACCCTACATTTTATGTTCTTTTTCCTTATGAAAAAATTTTAAATGAGGTTTTAAATTTTCATTCCAGTATAGTTAACACAGTTTTATATTAGTTTCAGGTGTATAATATAGTGATTCAACAATTCTGTACATCACTCAGTGCCCATCATGGTAAGTGTATTCTTTTTTTTTATCAAAAATTTTTTTTAATGTTTATTTCTTTTTGACGGAGAGAGAGAGACAGAGCATGAGCAGGGGAGGGGCAGAGAGAGGGGGAGAAACAGAATCTGAAGCAGGCTCCAGGCTCTGAGCTGTCAGCACAGAGCCTGATGTGGGGCTTGAACCCACGAACCATGAGATCATGACCTGAGCTGAAGTCGGAAGCTTAACTGACTGAGCCACCCAGGTGCCCTAAAATTTTTTTCCATATACTTTATTGTCAAGTTAGGTAACATACATTGTATACAGAATGCTCTTGGTTTCAGGGGTAGGTTCCCGTGATTCATCGCTTACATACAACACTCAGTGCTCATCCCAACAAGTGCCTTCCTCAATGCCCATCACCCATTTCCTCCTCTCCCCCTCTGGGATAGCTTCAGATCCCACAGGTTAAGGGCTCAGTCCTACAAAACTGCCCCTCACCCCCACTTAAGACACCGATCACAAGTCCAGCTTGTCACCTGTGCTTCTGACGGACCTGCGGTAGATCAGAGATTCCAACGATCTCCATCTTCAATTCGACCAATTTGCTAGGGCAGCTCACAGAACTCAGAGAAACTTTTTCTTTTCTAGATGACCAGTTTATTATAAAAGAATATAACTCAGGAACAGCCAGATGGAAGAGATGATAGGGCGGATGTATGAGGAAGGAGTGCAGAGCTCCTATGCTTCCCCAGTGCTTCCTTCTCTCCAAATCTCCACATGTTCACCAACCCCAAAGCTCTCAGAACCCCATCCTTTTGGGAAGGAAAACTATGAGGTGGAGGATGAGGAAATTGGATAAAAGTGGTCAAAAGGTACAAGTTTCCAGTTATAAGATTAATGAACACTGGGGATATAATGTACAACATGATGACTGTAGATAACACTGCTTGCCATATGGTACCTTTGAAAGTTGCTAAGAGAGTAGATCCTAAAATTGCTCATCACAAGGAAGAGAACTTTTCTTTCTTTCTTTCTTTTTCTTCTTGTATTTATATGAGACGATGGGTGATAGCAAAATTTATTGTGGTAATCATTTCACAATATATATAAGTCAAATCATTATGCTGTACACCTGAACTTCTACTGTGGGCTGTATATCACTTATATCTCATAAAACTGAAAGAGAGCAAACCCAATGGTTTAATTGGAGAACTTTACTACAGATAACCAGCTAGACAGCAGGATGAATGAGCTATCATAATACAAATCACGCACACACACACACACACACACACACACACACAGCACAGCAACAAGGAGTGATATGTAGACCTCTGCAGAAAGTCTCAGATTGTTCAAAGAAGAGTGGCAGGCAAATCTTTGATTACCATGTGGATGATGTGAACTCCCTCAGAAATCAGAAGAAATAATTAAGGAAATGATTACTACGGACTCACTGTCAACCAAAAATGAAAGAAGACCTGGGGAAGTGAAAATGAGTCTGGGGAGCAAGTAATCATGTATCTTAGCATCATAAGAAGAAGAAGAAGGAGAAGGAGAAGGAGAAGAAGGAGAAGGAGAAGGAGAAGAAGGAGAAGGACGAGAAGAAGAAGGAGAAGGAGAAGGAGAAGGAGGAGGAGGAGGAGGAGGAGGAGAAGAAGAAGAAGAAGAAGAAGAAGAAAAAGCATAGTAGTTATAGACAGGTATGTATGGACTCTAGAAAGTTGGAAAAAATGATAGCTATGATACCAGGGTCATATACTCTTAAAAGTTCAATTAAAAAGGGATCTAAAGTTGAATTCTGGCAGAACAATGATCCAGGATCTTGATGAGGAAGACAGAGCTATGTAAGGAAACCCTGACTCCACAAGAATCTCTCTGAGTCTACCTTTGAAAGATATGTATAAAAGAAGCTATGTGGATCATGTGACTAAGGCCGAGTATAAAAAGTAGAACACGGAAAGCGGTCCATGTGTCTATCAGAAGAGTGTCAAAAAGACTGTATTCCAAAATGCGCTAATTATTCTAAATACGACATTGATCGCCAGGTCAACAGAACAGCAAGGATGAAGAGTGGAGAATGGTAGAGCTGGGATCATACACAAAGAAAGGGTTTTTAAAATTTTTTCTATTGATTTTAATTAATTAGTGTTTTTGAAAGAAAGAGAGGGCGCGTGGGCAAGCAAGCAGGGAAGGGGCAGAGCGAGCAGCAGGTGAGGGGGGCAGAGGGAAAGGAAGGGAGAGAATCTCAAGGAGGCTCCACACTCAGGGCAGAGCCCACCGCGGGACCCAGTCTCACAACCATGAGGTCATGACCTGAGCCAAAATCAGGAATCAGTCGCTCAACCAGCTGAGCCACCCCGGGTGCCCCACAAAGGAGTTTTTAGATGATGGTGGAAACATGAATCGGAAGAGTAATGAGAATGTGGGGATTGAAGAAGCCAGCTCTATGCTCTGAGCTAAGTGGGTGAGAAGAAATAAACTAGCTCCCCTCCTATGTCTCTGGTAGCAATACTGAAAACCCCAAATTTGAAAAGGAAAGCTGGTTATAGAGTTCGTTTTAGTTGGTGATTCCTCTGACATTAGTGATTGTGGGAGGAACAGACATCAGTGAGAAGATGCAAGGCATATTAGGCAACGGAGCTTTTATACATGTCCCCTCCCCTGAAATTACAAGATTCACCTTATATGTATGTAAAAATAGGTACAAACACACTTACATTTATAGAAATATATCATTAAATGTCAATAGTAACTACCTCTGTGAAGTGAGACTATGGATACTTTAAGTCTTTCTTGAGGGCCTCCTGTGTTTTCTAAATTCTATATAATAAACATTTATTTTTATTTATTAAAAAATTACACAAGTGATATATAGCACATAAACATTTGTGAAAAACTCAAGCAATACAAATAAATGGAGAATCTCTCTTGACCAAAACCTGTGACGCTAGTCCTTTCCTTAGAACTAATATTCCCTATCAGGTTGGCACGAATCTTTCCAGATCCCTTTGTTTTAATACACTTAAGTTTGAGAGAATTTTTGGATTTATGCCAAAATAGAGTGGAAAGTACAGACATTTCCATATACTCCCCGCCTACACAAAAGACCAGCGTCCCCTACTATCAAAATCCAGTAGCAGACTGGTGTATTTGTTATATACAATCTATGAGCTTGCATTGGCCCAGCATTATCACCCAAAGTCCATATGGCTCTTTTTAAAAAGCATTTATATACATATACGTAAATTGAGGTCATTTGTGTATATATATATACATATAGTACCACACTGAACATTCGATTCTGCATTTTCTTTTTTTCCATAACGGTATTTCTTAGAAGCCTAATTTCATACCAATATTTTGTTTTGGTATATACAGAATTGCTTCTTCTTACTTTAGTGATTCATTCACTCAACCAATGTTTATTAAGCACCTTGATAATAAACAGGCTCCAATGTTTGCTGTCATTTTGTAACTTGGGTTTGGGTTCCTACATCTTAAAATATTTTTCTAACTAGAGAAATTACAAAGTATGACTATATTACAGCATATTTACCTTTTCCCTATTAATGGACCTTTTGGTGGGCCGTTTTTCTGTTATAAACAACATTGCAGTGAACATTTGTGAACTTGTGTTTTCAAGCAACTGTGGGAGTTTAACTCTAGATAAGAAATACTGTTGTGGTGGAAGGGGATATACAATTAACTAGTGAAAAGGCATGTTCTAAAATGATAGCCAGAAATATTTACCAATTTATATTACTAGTATTATTTGTCATTTTCCTATACCTTGAGTAACAAGGATTTTTTTAAAAATGTCTATTGAACATTAACTATATCTCAGACACTAAGTGCTCTGCATATATCAATTTAATATTCTTCAAAACAATGTGGTAGTTACTATTATTGTCCTATGATAAGGAAATAGAGGCCAGGAAAATCAAATAAATTTTTTTAGTGTTTATTTATTTTTGAAGGAGAGAGACAGAGTGTGAGCGGGGGAGGGGAAGAGAGGTGGGAGACACAGAATCTGAAGGAGGCTCTGGGCTCTGAGCTGTCAGCACAGAGACCAATGCAGGGCTTGAACTCATGGACTGCAAGATCATGACCTGAGCCGAAGTTGGACGCTTAACTGACTGAGCCACCCAGGTGCCCCCAGGAAAATCAGGTAAATGTGCCAACTCACACAGTTAACAAGCAGTGAACTCAGACAACAAGACCCTAGAGCTTGTGTTCTGCCACTCAAATGGGAGGAAAATGGAATGTTGTGTCTATTTGAATTACCTTGTCCATTTCTTTTTACGTTTGCTGGGCTTTCACTTTCTTCTATGAATCTCCCATTTGTAACCATTTCTTATTGTGGTAAGCATTGGGCACAGAAGAAGATGGAACCCAATGATCCCCTCCTCCTAGTAGTCACACCCTGTGTGATCACCTCCCTTTGACTGTGGGCTGGCTGCACCTTATGACTCACTTCTAACAAACAAAATACAGCCAAAGTGATGAGATGTCACTTGAGAAATTAGGTTACAAAAACTGTGACTACTGTCTCAATGGCACCGGCTCCGGTTCTTTCTCATTTGCTCACTTTGATAAAGCCTGCTGCCATCTTGTGAGCTGCCCAAGTGGCAAAAGATAGCCGGTGAGGTATTGAGGACCCCATCTACCAGCCAGCAAGAAGCTAAATCCTGCCAACAACCGTGAGCCATCTTGGATGTGGATCGTTGCCAGTCAATCTCTGAGAGGCCTGCAGCCACAGTTAACAACTTGATTGCTCAATCTATCTGCAATTTACTTTTATGTGTGGAGAAAGTTAAGAATCTTTTTTTTTTTCTTTTTCCTTCAAGAGGATAGTCAAAAAACTATTTGTTGAATAGTCCAATATTTAGTCAGTGATTAGATGTCACCCTCATCAGTTATTATGTTTTCATATGTATGTCTGTGAATCTGTTTTTCATACTTTCTGTCTGACAATTGATCTGGGTATTTGTGTCTTAATTCTTGTCTTGATTTTAATGACTGACTTTACAGTATATTTTGACATCTGGTACTTCAAGTTCTTTTAGATTACTGTTTTCCAAAAGTCTATTACCTATTTTTTTTTCAGAAGAAATTATAATCAGCTTGACATTTCCATGAAAAATCTTAATATTTGCAGTAGAAATGTATTAAATTTGTAAATTAATCTGGGGAGAATTAGCATACTTATAATCATGTGTGTTCCCTTTTAGAAATATTGTATATTACTCTCTACGTACCGAGGTTTTGTTTAATGTCTTTTCAGTGAAGTTTCATAGTTTTCTTCTGCTGCATTTTGAATATTTTATCGTTGCTATGATGATCATTTTCCTTCTAATAGGTTAGGAAAATCATTGCTCTGTAAATTTCATGGATCAGCATGATACTTTCTGCTATTTTCTGGTAGTTGCTCCGTGTGTGTGTGTGTGTGTGTGTGTGTGTGTATCTGTGTGTGTGTGTGTGGTTAATAAGGGATGGCTGCTGAACTTTAGCAAATACCTTTTATCATCTATCAAGATGTTCATATAGCTTGTATCCTTTAATCTGTTACCACAATGAGTAACATTAAATGATCTTTAAAATTTTGAACTGTATTTTTGCATTTTTAGGTTAAATCCTACTTTGTTATGACGTAACATTCTTTCAACCCACTACTGGATTTGGTATGCCAACATCTTATTTAACATTTGACTTGCTAACATTTTATCTAGAATTTTTGCATCAGTGTTTGAAAGCAAAATTAGCCTGCCATTTTCTTTCTCTATGCCAACTGTGTCTGGTTTTAGAATCAGTGTTACGTTAGCCTTAAAATTGATGGAGTCTCAACTTTTTTCAGATTCTGGAACAAGTTTTGTAACATGGGAATTACACATTCTTGGAACATTATTTTTAATATCACCTGTAAAGTCATCTGGTTCTGGTGCTTTTAAAGGGTTACTATGTTATTTTTATAATTAGAATTTTTTTCCGTAAGTGAGACAGAAAAAAATTGCTTTATTTTTCTTCTATTTACTATATTTCTTTTTTAAGTTGACATTTAATGGCACACACTATTATATTAATTTCAGCTGTACAACATGATGATTCAATATTTGTATATATTGTGAAATATTCAGCAAAATAGTCTAGTTAACATCTGTCACCACACATAGTTACAGAATTCTTTTCCTTGTGATGAGAACTTTCAAGATTTACTCTCTTAGCAACTTTCAAATATGCAATATAACATTATTAACTGTAGTTGCCATGCTGACATTATGTCCCCATGGTTATTTATTATATAACTGGGAGTTTGTACGTTTTGACCCTCTTCATTCATTTTGCCACTACCCTCCTGCCCCAACTCTGGCAACCACCTGTAATCATTCTCTCTATGAGCTTGTGGGATTTTTTTTTAACTTTCTTTTTTCCTTTTTTCTTTTTTTTAACATTTCATGTATAATGAGATCATGTAATATTTGTCTTTCTCTGTCTGACTTGTTTCCCTTCAGAGCCTCCAGAAGGAACCAACCATGCCGACACTTTGCTATCAGACTTCTGCCCTCCAGAACTCTGAGAGAACAAATTCCTGCTGTTATAAGCTACCAAGTTTGTGTTTATTTGTTATGGAAGCTTCAGGTAACTAATATACCTAGACGGGGAGCTCACTCTCTATGACTGGGTAAAACACCTCCCTCCCTTTCAGATCTTTGGTCCAAAATGTCCTCTTCCACTTCCCTTACCCTTTGAAACAGTCTCTGAACTACCACTGACCGCATTGATGTAAATAAACTTTATTCTACCCCCAATATGGGGCTTGAACTCACAACCCCAAGACCAAGAGTCGCTAACTGAGCCAGCCAGGTGCCCCATAAACTTTAAATCTTATTTGGTGGTTTCCCTTTTTAAGGAGTTTGTCAAAATTTGGTGAACATTAGGTGGGGAGCTAGTACTGAGTTGAGAGGTCCTCCTTTTCTTAGTCAAGGTGCCCAAGAATGGTCACTCCACCCTCTATGCTCTCTTCCTCACTACAACTTTCCCAGCAAAGAGGTTTAAAAAAAAGATGTCTTAGGAGAGAGATAGTAGATGGACATTGAGATAAAATTTGGAACCAGAATAAATTAATCAAGGAAATTTATTACCTCCGGGATTTGACATAGAGAAACTATCTTCTTCAAAGTGGTTGCAATCATTCACAAATTTCAATACATTCCTATGAGTTCCACACTGAATCCCACTTTTATTTCAATGGTTCCACTAGCTTCCATGTCCTAAAGGATGTGTTCCACAAAGTCAATTTGTAGAAGAGAGGTCATCTCTACTAATCACTTTGGAATGACCCATTTGAATCAAGTGACTAACCTGGAAGTGTAGTTTTTTTTTTCTGGGAAGTGGTAAGGTTTAACAGCTTACTACAAAACTTAGTTCACAATTAACAAAGTTCAAACCACCCTGGTCTGCACTGAATGAGGCTTTGGGGTAAGTAGCAGTAAACAGAATGTAATGGAGTTCATCTCTGGTGTATAGCCAGAACTATCTATTAAAGCGGGGAAGGGAATCAAGAGAGTAGCCTTCCTATCTGTCTTATTTCCTTCATTAGCAGAACTGGATTTGCATCTTTTATAAATAAATCTGATTTTAAAAAATGCCTAATAATGTGTGAGAGGTGTTTATAAAAGCCAAATTCCAAGTGACCAAATTGGGCCTTTTAATGATCTGACTTCCTCCCAAGAAAATAATTCAAAGCGATTAAAATAATGATTTCTCAGTGCTTTACATATTATCAAAGGAATTCAGTGTTATTGATTGAATTGTGTATGTCCTTCTAAAAAAGAAACCCCAATCCCCAGTACTTCAGAATATGACCTTGTTTGGAGATATGGTCTTTACACAGGTAATTACATTACAATGAGGTTATTTGGGGGCGCCCAGGGGGCTCGGTCGGTGACGTATCTGACTCTTGAATTAGGTGCAGATCACGATCTCATGGTTCATGGGACCGAGCCCGGCATGGGGCTCTGTGCTGACAGCACAGAGCCTGCTTGGGATTCTCTCCCTCTCTCTCTGTCCCTCCCCACCGTCTCAAAATAGGTAAATAAAATTTTTTTTATGTTTAAAATGAAGTTATTTGGATGAGCCTTAATCTAATATGACTGATGTCCTTATAAAATGGGGAAACTTGGGCACTGAGACAGACATACAGAGAAAACATAATGGGAAGAGACACAGGGATGAGATAAGAATTAACAAGCTAAGGAGAGAGGATTGGAACAGATCTTTCTCTCTCAGCTTCCAGAAGCAACCAGCCCTGAATTTGGACTTCTAGCCTCCAGAGCTGTAAAACAAAAGCTTTGTTGTTTAAGCTCCCGAGTTTGTGATACTTTGTTAGCACAGCCCGACCAACATCTGGCGCTGAGGATACACCTCAAGAGCATCTGTTTTTAAATTTAAGAAAATTTAAGAATTTTGGGATACACACACGTACACACATACACATGTACACGCACACACAATTACTCATGGTTAAAGAGCTAAATAGTTCTGGTGTGACTTTTTTTATGCTTTTAGTTCTGTTGTTTCTTTCTTTTTTTAAATTTAATTTATTTTTTTAATTTACATCCAAGTTAGTTAGCATATAGTGCAACAATGATTTCAGGAGTAGATATCTTAAAGCCCCTTACCCATTTAGCCCATCCCCACTCCCACAACCCTTCCAGTAACCCTCTGTTCTCCATATTTAAGAGTCTCTTATGTTTTGTTCCCCTCCCTGTTTTTAGATTATTTTTGCTTCCCTTCCCTTATGTTCATCTGTTTCGTATCTTAAAGTCCTCATATAAGTGAAGTCATATGACATTTGTCTTTCTCTGACTGACTAATGCGCTTAGCATAATACCCTCCAGTTCCATCCACGTAGTTGCAAATGACAAGATTTCACTCTTTCTGATTGCCAAGTAATACTCCATTGTATATATATACCATATCTTCTTTATCCATTCATCCATTGATGGACATTTGGGCTCTTTCCATACTTTGGCTATTGTTGAAAGTGCTGCTATAAACATTGGGGTGTATGTGCCCCTATGAAACAGCATACCTATATCCTTTGGATACATACCTAGTAAGTGCAATTGCTGGGTCGTAGGGTAGCTCTATTTTTAATTTTTTTGAGGAACTTCCATACTGTTTCCCAGAGTGGCTGCATCAGTTTGCATTCCCATCTGGTGTGACCTTTTAAGTGAAGACCAAACATTTTAAGGATGGACAACCTCCTTGGAAGCTCTGGTGTAGTACTCTCTACTTAGAAATAGTGAAGTTTCAAGACACCTAGGTGGTTCAGTTGGTTGAGTATCTGACTTCAGCTAAGGTCATGATTTCACAGTTAAGTTCATGAGTTGGAGCCCCACATTGGGCTCATTGCCATCACCGCGGAGCCCACTTTGGATCTTCTGTTCCCCTCTCTTTTTGCCTCTCCCCCACTTGCACTCTCTCCTTCAAAAATGAATAAACATTGGGGCACCTGGGTGGCTCAGTCAGTTAAGAATGTGACTCTTGGTTTTGGCTCAGATCATGATCTCACAGCTCATGGATTTGAGCTCCTCATCAGGCTCTGCACTGACAATGGAAAGCCTGCTTGGGATTCTCTCTCTCCCTCTCTCTGTCCCTCCCCTGCTCGCACAATCTCTCTGTCTCTGTCTCTCTCAAAATAAATACATAAACTTTAAAAAAATGAATAAGCATTTAAAAAATAGAAATAGTGAAGTTTGAATAGAAGTGAATAAAAATGAATAGTGAATAGAATGAAGTGAATAGAATGAAATGAAGTGAGTAGAAATCATGAATGAATGAAGGATGAATGTAGGTTACAAGCAAACTTACGGCTTTCAACATGATTTAAGCAATAATCAATTCCCAATCAATCAAGTGGGAAGTGAGTTACATTTCTATGCAATCTAGTTGGTCCTTTGACTAATTTAAGTTGTCAAGTAATGGAGTTTAAGCATTCCAAATTGGAATAGTAGACGAGAGACCACAATAGGACTTGAAGAGTACTGTTTTACTGAAGTAAATGCATTTTACTTCAGCTGGCAAATAGGTGTGATTCTAGATCTGTACCCCCCACCATCACACCCTTCACCATTTATCTTGTTCTTATTTGTTCATTCCATCGATCTTGTCTCTCTGTAATCCTTACAGTAGATATTTTATTGACTGACATGAACTCCAAGCTTGCCACTTTCTAGACTCTGAAAACCTCATTTTCAGCCTGGATTTGGCTCCTGAATGCCAGTCCCAGCTCTCCTAGTCTGTAGCATGGTTTTCTAAGGCTCATTCCTCTGAAACCACTACAAAGTATAGTGCCTGCCCTCTCATCTGGCGGTAGCTGCCTCTGGACATAATGGCCTTTTCTTCTAGTCTGACTTGCAAACTGGCATGAGTGTCTTTTATCAGCAATCCCAGCCTAGAACCATTTGCCAGGAGGATTCTGGGAAATGTGGTCTCCAGAGAGAGCTAAAAGTGATGTTGCGTTGATAACAGATAATTACAAAATTATTGTAAATCATCATGCTTCCATATGATAAAATACTATGCAAGAATTGAAAAGAATCAAAGGGCGCCTGGGTGGCTCAGTCAGTTAAGCCTCTGACTTTGGCTCAGGTCATGATCTCACGGTTTGTGAATTCGAGCCCCACATCAGGCTCTCTGCTGTCAGTGCAGAGTCCGCTTCAGATTTTCTCTCTCCCTCTCTCTGTCCCTTCCCTGCTTGCATGCTCTCTCTCTTTCTCAAAAATAAATAAACATTAGAAAGAAAAGAATCAAGAAGCTTTACATATATGCTAATGTTGAAAGACAACCAAGACATAGTAAGTGGTAAATGGATGTTTACTATACAATAAGTAGAGTATAACCCCATTATTTAAAAAAAATGTTTGTATGTAGAAATACATTTTTGTAAATACAGAGAAAACCATTTGGAAGGTCACATACCAAATTCATAGCTGCGATTACTTCTGGGGGAAGAAAATGGAATTAGCAGATTAGCGAGGAAGAGCTCTCACTTGTGCTTTATATACTCCTTCATTGTTTGACTTTTTCATAAGAACTGATTCACGTACAATTATATAATTAACAGTGTTGAACTATTACATATATATGCATGTGTGTGTGTGTGTATGTGTATGTCTGTATATCCCCAGCTACCTATCTCTCTATCTTCATTCATACATTGAAATGTGCCAGATACTAGGGAAACAACAATGACCAAGTGGACACAGTTTGGGTCTTCATAGAATTTACAGTCATCCCTTCTCAGAAACCTTTAATGAATTCCCACTACTGATTAAGCCCTTAGCATGCCCTACCTTACCCATTTGTTTTCTCCACCTATCCATTTGAGTCATTTATTCCTACCATGTCATCTCCCAGAGCCATTCTCCTCTCTTTTTGCTTCCATCTAAATTCTAGACTTCAAGGTTTAGCTCAACTCTTAGTTTCTTTGAAAAGTATTGTGAACCAGGGGCTCCTGGGTGGCTCGGTCAGTTAAGCATCTGACTTCATCTCAGGTCATGATCTCACGGTCCGTGAGTTTGAGCTCCGCATTGGGCTCTGTGCCGACAGCTCAGAGCCTGGAGCCTGCTTTGGATTCTGTGTCTCCCTCTCTCTCTACCCCTCCCCCGCTCATACTCTGTCTCTCTCTGTCTCTCAAAAATAAACATTAAAAAAAAAACATATCTAAAAAGTATTGTGAACTGATGAGTGACTCCAAAACTTTAAGTCCCAACCCCATGTGAAGGTGGATGTCAAGTTTCTCCCTGGGAACCAATGTCCCTGCTTTGTTAATATTGTCAAGCACGTGGTTACTTATAACATGTTTAATAG
Organism: Lynx rufus; assembly: GCF_022079265.1. Taxonomy (NCBI): domain Eukaryota; kingdom Metazoa; phylum Chordata; class Mammalia; order Carnivora; family Felidae; genus Lynx; species Lynx rufus. Next base: position 38,826,480 of record NW_025814845.1, on the reverse strand, counting down.
ACAAGGAAACAGACTCTGAAAGCCAGAACTGTTTTTCCCAACTGCATGAGGTAGGTGCTGTGAAACCACCTCTAACATCCTCCTTCCATCCTGAGATGAGAGGCTACTTGATGTCTGCTGTGTGCTGTTTTGAGAGGAAGCCTTGATGGAGCTGAGTTCCACCATATTTGCACGAGTCGGGATACTTCATACACAGGCACACCTTAGCCCTTCTGTTCCCTTTGTTAAGTTAATTAAACAAGGAGGCTCTGAGGTGCCATGGCTGCCCATAAGCTAACCAAAACCTAAACCTGTAAATGCCTCGAGGCTACAAAAGTAAAACCTAATAACAACCAATAGCAGACAACTAGGATTTAAGTTATAACCAATCAACGGTTTTCTTATTTTGCTTCTGCCTTTTCTCTATAAAAGTCTCTCTCCAACCTCCTGTCCCAGGGGTACCCCCCCAGCCACTTCCTTTTTCCACAGGAGTGCTCCTAGCCACTTCCGGTTTCCACAGGGTTTTTTGTGGAAAACAAAGGGCTTACTTCCAACAAGAAAAAAAGAGGAAGCCCCCCACCTTTTCTCTGAAACCTTCCCAAATAACTCCCCTCTACATCCCTGTCCCCAGATAGGATTTACCTGGATGCTCCTGCTCCCTCAGGGTTCCATTCTTCATGCGGCTATGGCATTAACCACACAGAGTTATGGTTAATTATAGGAGTAAAGATTTGACTCCCTTGTGAGATTGTGCTAGTCCCTGGAAAGACATTATGATAATTAAGAGATGTCTCTGGCCTCAATGAGCTCACAAGCTCAAGTTTCTCAAAAAATGTCACAAGAACTACAAGTTCCTTTGAGGACTAAGCTTCCTGCCGGTCAGGCCTGTGCTACCACAGCTTGACCAGATGGCACCAGCATGTTATTCCACCTCAACATGATTTGTGTCCTTAAAGGCCCAACGTGATTCATATTCATCGGCCAACAGCTATTGATTGAACATGTACCAAGAGCAAGATGATGCAAGGGTAGGGATCCAGCGCTGCTGAGTAAGATACACTCCGTGACTTCCAGACAATTGCAGACTAGAGGTAAGTTTACCTATTGTCATTATGACTCAAGGCTCTTGCTGCTTCTACCGTCCTCGCTATTCCTGTGGTTCTACAGTCTTGCAATTTTGAGTCTCTGCCATTGCCATGGAAAAAACACATCCAGTCAGCTGACTAAGGGGAAAGATGAAGAGACTGTGGAGCAACGCTGAATGGTCCCATCCAAGCCCGAGCAAGATGGCTGACGCACAACTAACCGGCAGCTCCGTGAGAATAAATGATGGTTATTTTAAGCCACTGAGTTTGGGGTTGTTTGGTATGCAGCAAATCTAAGCAGATAACTATATTATGTTATAACTGTGTGACCTTATACCCCATCCCCTATTTACAGGTTTTTGATAATTATCTTACAGGTAAGCAAGTTTCAATGTTCAGATAAACTGCACCGCCTGTCTTTTGTGTTCGCGCTCTACTCTGTTAAACTATTTTCCTGTAACAGATGACAATAACACTTGGGTTGGAAATCCACTTACAGTAACTGTTACACAGGCCTCATTAGCAGCCCGGGACGAGGAGAGTCTGATTGATTTAACATCTGATTTTCAAGTGAAGCAAAATTGCAGCGAGCTTTCACTAAATGATTTTTGGAGTAGCCTAATTCAAGAGTACCCAAGCCTTGCGAGGCGTGCAGTTCGTGTATTTCTTCTTTGGGCTACAATGCACCTGTGTGAAACAGGATTTTCATATTATGCTGGCAACAAAAACGAAACGTACGAAAAGACTTGATGCTGGGCCCCTGTTGGCAGATTTGACTTAGCAACGTTACACCTAAGAGTGAGCAGATAAGTGATAAGAGAGACACAAAAACATTGCCTTCATTAAAATTATGTTTCATAAAATTTAAATGGCATAAAAATTATTATACATGTTTGTACAGATAACTCTTGTATGCCATACTTTACAGACAGGATAAAAAATTTGCAAGGGTAATTTTGCTTAAATGAGACTTTTATGTACGCATCGATTTTAGAACCTAACTCCAGTTGAAGTGGAACTCTATTATCAATAATTATTTAAGTTGTAAGCTCCTGGAGGGGAAGGTCTATATTATATTTATCTCTCTGTGTCTACCCACCCCCCACTGCACTCTCAGGCTAGTTCAGTGTTTGTTTAACGGAGTTCTCTCGTAGTCATTAAGCATCTCGTTGCACAGGGCAGCATTTCAGGAGAGCTCTGGGGACAGTTTGTTGCTGCCAAAGGCTTGTTAGCGAAGGTGTGTAAGCAGTCATTGTAACACACACACACACACACACACACATACATACATACATTATTAGATATATCTTTTTAATTGAAAAAATTAAAATAAAGCCAGGAAACGCCGGTCTCTTGGGTGCACATTTCTCTTGCCAATTAAACCAACACAATTTTCTTTATCTCTGACTGTCAATCAGGTGCAAATTGGAAACAGGATATTTTGTGAAAATTCTTCCTTCCCTCAGATTTCATCACACAGCTGCTCTCAGCTCACCCACCCTGACGATCACAAAATGCCTCCTGAACTCTTGCACTTGAAGGAGGCATACTCAAAGTTCTGGCCTGGAAACTGGGAATCTTCCCTGGGAGACCTGACCAAAGTTCCCACTGTGGCTGTAGGAGGCTATGGCCCATTTCTCTTCCCAAACCTGCCCCCTGTGAGATCGAGATCAATGCAGCCAATTTTCTCTGTTTTTCCAGCTGGACATTAGGGATAATGATACCTAACCACCTCACCAGGGTGTTCAGGAGTTCAACAACTATCACTTGGAGGCCTTTGGCTGAAGAGTGCCACAAAACATGGGCAGGAAAGAGAAACCCCCTTTGGCAGAAAAGCAAGAGCAGTGTGGCACAAGAAGCCCTCTGGCCAACCAGCCTTTCCCACCCTCCCTTTGGATCCTTCAGCAACCCAAATGTGGCATCTACATCTGCGACCTCAGCCAAACTGAGATAAGAAGTGTCCAGTTGTGAGAGACGCCTGGGTGGCTCCGTCGGTTAAGCGTCCAACTTTGGCTCAGGTCATGACCTCATGGTCCATGAGTTCGAGCCCCGCGTCGGGCTCTGTGCTGACAGCTCAGAGCCTGGAGCCTGCTTCAGATTCTGTGTCTCCCCTGCTCTCTGCTCCTGCCCCACTCACACTCTTTCTCAAAAAAAAAAAAAAAAAAAAATAAGAAAAATTAAAAAAAAAAAAGAAGCATCCAGTTTTGATACCCTTTTGTTCTTCTGGTAAATTGTCAGCCTGGCAGGCACTTGATAAATTTTGCTGAATGGATGAATGTTGCTATCTCTTTCTTCACAGTTTGTTTTGTTAATGTGTTTCGACTTTCCAACTAAAATTGAAGCTTCTCTAGGGTAGATATTATGTCTTGCACAGAGCAGGAACTCGGTCCAAGTTACTCAAAAGTGTGGTCCTGGGACCACCAGCGTCAAAGTTACATGAAAACCATTTACAATTCAAAATTTGGTGTTCCTGCTGTATTCACGGACTTGAAGCAAGGATCTGCATTGTAAGTAAGTTCTTCCAGTCAGGTGTATTTACACTAAGATCTGTCCCAGGCAAGAATGACTAAAATGCTTGGGGACAGGGGAAGGAGGCAAAGGGGACTGGGGGACACAGTCTTCTCGAACATTGCATTGACAGGTATTTGAACAACATGTCTCAGTAGAAGTTGTCACCGTCAGAAGTACAAGCTAAGTTTTCCTTGCTTTCTTTTTCTATCTCCAAGAATAATCTGTACTTTTACACTGTTGAAGAAACAGATAAAACCAGTCTTTATTTATCGCAGCATATATAGGAGAGTTAGTGTACTTTGACAGTTCTATGATGTTTCTAAGCATGATATTTTTTCCTTTCTGTATTTTGAGAAATGGACCTGTCCAACCCATCCTCCAGTATACCACCTCCCCCAGACACTAAGTTTATTGTGGAAGTATCTGATTTCTTTGAGTTTTCCTTCTATTTTTCTTAACCCAATGCCCAGCATGCATGCAGTAAATACCCAATAAATGTTCCAGGCTCTTGTCGAGATTTCAAGGTTTCGATAAGCAACTCAGTGATTGGTAGGAGAGAGCAGCAAACACAAAGCACTAGGCATAGGTGTTGTAACATACTGTCTTGAAGATCTTTGTTGGGAAAAGGATAGGGAATTATGTGGAGAGGCAGAGTCTGCAAATTCATGAGGTAAGTAGAAACACCTGGTGTGCAGACAGCAGTGGCTGTGCCGATATTTTTGTAAGGATAATCACAATTTCAGTTATTTTCCCAACACTACCGATTTTTCTACTGGCTCTTGCCCCTAAACTATGCACCTGGCAATCTTAAGTAAAACTTGTCTCTTGTCAAACTCCTCTTAAGTGTTGGACGGAACTCCATTTTTATTAGGGGAGATTTTATAGCCATTGTCTGGAGTGATGGGTAAATGCCTTGAAATGAACAAGGATTCCCCATGGAAATGTTTCACTGTTACAAACTAGGAGCATTCAAGACACAGGGAATGAAGTCAGCACAAGGGCAGGGTATCTATTTCTCCCCATTGACTTAGTGATCTTTTTGATCTCTGCAGCAGATCATATTAAATTCTTTGGATTTGACCTCATATGCAAATTGGGAGAAAGAACCCATAAAAGATTGATTGTTAACTCTATAGCGCTATATATAATAGGATGCTGTATATTTGGACCTCTCCCGGAGTACAAAACTTGGAGTGCTTGAACCTCTCCTAGTAGATGAGAATATGAAAACAGTAGAAAAAAATTAACAAAACCAAAAGTTGGTTTTTAGAAAAGATCAACAAAATTGACAAAACTTTAGCTAGACTAACAAGACCAAAGAGTGAAGACTCAAATGACTAAAATCAGGAATGAAACAGGGGATATTGGTGCTGACCTTACAGAAATAAAAAGAATTCTAAGGAAATATTATGAATAACCACATTATCTGGATGAAATTCAGAAATTCTTAAAGAACACAAGATACCAAAACTAACTGAGGAAGAAATAGAAAAGGTAAATAAACCTATAACAAGTAAAGAAATTGACTTAGTAGTTTTAAAACTTGCTACAAAGAAAAGCCCAGGCCTAGATGATTTACCACTGAATTCTACTAATCATGTAAAGAAGAATTAATGCCAGTTCTTCACAAGTTCGTCCAAAAAAGTAGAAAAGGAGGAAACAGCCTCCACCTCATTCTTGGAGGCCAATATAATGCTGTTACCAAAACCAGAGAAGGACATCACAGGAAAGAAAACTATGGCCCAATACCTTTGTGAATATAGATGCAATAATCCTCAACCAAAAACTCACAAAGTGAAACCAGCAACATATAAAAAAAGGATTATACACATGACCGAATGGAATTTATCATAAAAATGCTAGTTTGGGTTAACATCTAAAAATTAATTCTGTAGTATACCATGTTAATAAAGACAAAACCATACAGTTATCTCAATAGATGAAGAGAAAGTATTTGACAAAATCCAATGCCCTTTCATGATAAAAAAACATGCATCAAACTAGGGATAGGAGGGAATGTCCTCAAATTTATAAGGCACCTACAAAGCATGAACACCTAACATCATACTTAAGGGTGAAAGATTGAATGATTTCCTCCTGGTTCTTGTCTGCAAGTTGGTGCTTGGATTTGCAATAGGCACCTCAAACTATACGCATCCTGAGTTGAGTTCTGGTTGCTCTGCTCACCAAACCTGCTTCTTCTCTACTTTTTTTCTGGCTTGGTACTTGGAATCACCATTCATCTGATTGAGCCCGTAAAAAACCCAAGTGTCATCCTCAGTTATAATCATTCTTCCAACATCGCTAAGCACGTCTTAGGTACACAACTCCAAAACCTATCCAATTACCTAAATTCCCTTCCTGCTCCCAACCTACTCCAAGCCACCAACATATTTCACCTGGACTACTCTGCTGGCCTCTGGTCTAATCTCCTGCCTTCTACTCTAAAATCCATTCTCTCCACAGCAGCAGGTAAACTTTTAAGTATATAAACCAGATTATATCATTCGTTTGCTTAAAAATCTAGTGGCTTTCTGTGGTCACCAGCCTTTAAGATGGCCCCAGTGATATCTGCCTTCTTCTGTTCATGCCCTGTGTATTCTCTTCCCACGTTGTGTAGGGCTGACCGATGCAACCCCTAGAATATTATAGAGCTGATGCTTTGAAAATTCCTGTGCTGAAACATAAATCACTATGGCTTTCATCTTGCTTTCTCTTGTATCAGGTGCTCTGGAGAAAGCCAGCTGCCATGTCATGTGAGGACACTCAAGCAGCCCATGGACAGGACTGCATGACAAGGTACTATGGCTTCTGGCCAACAAACAACATCAACTTGACAGTGATTTGAGTGAGTGGGTCCTCACTTAGAGTGGGCACCATCTTAGAAGCGGGTATTCCAGCTCCAGTCAAATGGCTGCACCCCTCGCCAACACCCTGACTGTAACCTAATGAGAGACTGTGAGTGAGACTACCCAACTAAGTTGCTCCGGGGTTCCCACCTCTCAGAAAATGGGTGAAGTGAAAAATATCTGTTCCTTTACACCACTATGTTTGGGGAGAATTTGTTACAGGGCAATTGGTAACATATATATATGTGCATGGAAGTCAGGTGCTACCACAACAAAAGCAAAATGTGGGGGTCCCTTTGGAATTGGGAAGTGTGTGGAAGCTGAAAGAACTTTTACAAAAGCATGTTAGTGAGTGTAAGGTGTTTTCACTAAGTGTTAGCAGAAGCCCAATGGCCTTAGTGGATGCTACCAGAAAGGATATAAAGGAAAGGAAGAAACGTCACTGGAAGCTGGAAGAAAGAGGACCCTTACCACACAATGAAAGAAAGTTCAGCAGCAGTAAACTGTGGAAAGTAGAAAATGTGCCCAATGAACTGGGTGACCCAGGTAAGGAGATTTCCGGGCAAAGTGCTGAAGGCACCTCCTGGTTTCTTCTTCCTACTTAAATGGAAATGCAAGAAGAAAAAGATGCAATCAAGGAAGGATTGTTAAAACAGAAGAAGCCTGGACTCACAAGTTTTGAAAATTTTCAGCTTCTTCTAATGACAAAGAATCAGATAAAGAAATAGCTTTGAGGCAAACATCAAACCTATTGCAGCCATCCACAATTTGTTACACAGCAATAGATAAATTATATGCTTTCCATCACATTCAGAATAAAATCTCCAATTCTTTACTATGGCCTTTAAAATTCCCCTTTATTTACCTATCTAGAAGAGTAACTCCTGTACCGCTCTTCTCCCACCTCACTGGGCTCCAGCAAAGCTGAATTTCGCTGTCATTCTTTTTCTCTCAATGTTTATTTTTGAGAGAGAGAGAGAGAGAGAGAACTTGGAAGGGGCAGAAAGGGGGGGGGAAGGCAGGGAGGGGGAGGGGCAGAGAGAGAGTGGGGAACTGAGGAGCTGAAGTGGTCTCAGTGCTAACAGCGTAGAGCCTGCGGTGTGCACTTGAATTCACAAACAGAGATCATGACCTGAGCTGATGTCAGATGCTCAACCTTTTGAGCCACACAGGCGCCCCTGCTTTCATTCTTGAACACACCAGGCTTTCTTCCATCTAAGTGACTTTGTATTTTCCATTCCCTCAATTTCAAATGCTTTTCCTCCATATGTTCATGGCTGGCTCTTGGTTGTCATTCAATGCTTCCATTTGTATGGAGATCAAATGTATTCAGATGAAATACAAAGGGAAGGATTGAATGGGGAGGCAAAATTTCTTTAAGGAGGTGACATTTCAGCTGTGATATGAATGACAAGAAAGAGCTATTAGTGTCATTCAATAGCTGATATTACTTTTAATTTATTGATTTGCTTACGTTTTAATTGCCTTCATATTACATCAGAAATGTCAAACCCATGAAAGACCCGCTTTTCTTGTTTGCATTGTATCCTCAGTACCTAAAACAGTGACCAGCATGTATCAGGAACCCAACAAATGTTTTTGGAATGAACAAATGAATAGGTGAACGGATGCCTAGTTTAGGTAACCGGGACTAGATCCCACAGCTAGAAAATGATGAAACTGGTAACTCATCCTCTTAGCCTCTCACCTCAATTATTTGAACATTTCCAATGAAATTGATGTTAGTTATACACATTGACACTACCTTTTTAAAATGTAGTAACAGAAACCTTCAATACATGCAGAACAAAATGACATCATAAAATGTTAGTTCAAGAAGCTCTTATTTTATTGAAGACGTGGTTGAGGTGCGAAAAAGTGTTACAATTTCATTTGGTCTCTCCCTTCTATATATTTTCCATACAAACTTCCTTTCTTCTGCCAGACTCAGGTAAGTAAGGGTTGGTATTTCATCATTTCTCCCTTTCTTCCTCTGAATAAATTTTACAGAAAGAAATATGACCAAAGAAAAGCCCACCGCGGGGAATATGAACATTGAGGGGCCATATGGAGCCGCGTGGAAGCTATTAGAGTCACTTGGTCTTATATGGGCAGTAAAATCACTCTGGCAAGTGCAGTCGTGACCCGAATCCGTTGGCACTTGGCAGCGAGTGTTCTGGCTGAGTGATTATTTTTGTAACTCCATCTGCCCGGCATCGCCAGAGCCTCCGAGAGCATGCTGGAAGTTGAGACCATCTCACCTGGGGGAGGAATCCAAGCTCTTTCATTATTGGGTTACTCCAGGGCTTCTGGGGTGTTTTCCAGCTGAGAGTTCTGTTTTGATCTCACTAGGGGTGAATCCATTACTCTCTTTGAGATGGCCCTATTGGCTCACTCAATAACCCTCAACTCTTTAAGCTACATATTGAACATTTTTCTTGAGCCAAAGAGGCAAGAGACACAAATAGCACCTGGCTTTGAAAACCGTGGACAAATTGTGTCTCATTCATCAGGCTTCTCACCAGTGAGTCTCACTCCACCCCCAGAATAATTCCTCAGAACACACAGACACACACACACACACATCCACGCAGATATTACGCACACACACACACACACACACCCCACCCCTTTAACAGTGACACTTTCAAACTGGTGTAGAAACACACTTGTACCTTGCTAGGCTACCTTTTTCATTTCCTGAATTGGTTCTTATTTTAAATTTCTTTGCCTGTTATGTACTCAAACTTGAATGGACATTGCTCTCTTTCCAGGAGAGTCAACGAGGGTGTTAGAAGGGCAAGAAGGCTAAATGGAGGTGATAGCGAAAATACTTCCTATAGATACGCATAGTCCCCAAGGCTTGGTCTCTGCCTACATGCTCAACCCCAACAAACCAGAGCAGCAAACTACAGTGCAGGTTGGCCGATATGGTGGGCAGTGGTGATGTAGTACATATCTATCTACACATGGAGATGCCTGATGCTCAATTTCTAATACCTACTGGACTCTCTGTCTGGAGCATTATTTTAACATGGGTTTTGGCATCAGATCCTCTCTGGAATAAACAGAAAGTGGTGTGTGTGTGTGTGTGTGTGTGTGTGTGTGTGTGTGTGTGTGTTGTACGTGAGAGAGAGAGAGAGAGAGAGAGAGAAGGAGAGAGAACCCGAGAATTTACTTCATACACATTTCTAGCCCCTGACAGTAAGTACCCCCTGAAAAATGACTTAACATATTGGAAAGGATGGGGGTAATTGAGAGATATCTGAGGCAGGACGCCCCTGCTCTGCTCATGAGTACAAGACCCAGACCAACCATCAGAAGAACCTCATCAGCTTGCTCAAGCATATTCCCTAGGGAACTTTAGCCTCACTTGATCCCATAGACCAAGAAGCTTCCACAGTGACCAATTTGTTCCCAGGATACATAGATTTCATTAGCCCCAGTTGGGATTTTCAAAGCCCACAGCTGTACAAATAAATGTTTCCATGTCTTTTCTGGCCTCTCGGCCGCCACAAATTATGAAAACGCCATTACCTGGCACTGATTACGGCATGTTTGCAGACTGAGTAAAAGTTGCATTATGTGATGGACAGTTCACTGGCCTAGGAATCAGAGGGCGTGTATTCCAGTCCTCTGCTACGTAAGCTCGGGCAAATCCCAAACCTCTCGTAGGCTCAGTTTCCCCACCTTTAAAATGAACACAATAGTAGTATCTGCTCCTCCAAACACATAGGTCGGGATCATAGGAACTTGAATATGCAAAACAGCCCTAAAAAATGTGTGTTCCAAAAGAAAGGCATCACTGTGTTTCATGTCAGCTTCCAGTTCGCTTTAGGCAGCTGCATGGGGCCCAGCTGGAGAAATCTTAAATTCTCGCCCTCACCCCATGCATGCTGCTGGAAGCATGTTAGAGTGTATGTTAGTGGTTCTCAACTGGAGGTGATTTTGCCATCTGAGGGACATTTGGCAATGTCTGGAGACAGTTTTGATCGTCACAGACATTAGAGCGGGAGGGGAGATTCCATGTATTGGTACCTACAGGGCAGAGGCCGGGCATGCTTCTAAACATCCAACACTGCACAGAGTAGCCCCTCACAATGAAGAATTATCCGATCCAAAATGTAAATAGTTGGGAAATTGAGAACCCCTCGTGTGTTCACATGCTTCTATTCCGTGCCTTAAGGCCAGGGAGCAGTTGTATGCCTTGATATGCTGCAGGGTCCTCTGGTGCACACCTTGAAATCATCCCCATCACTGAGCCAGGGCTAATGAAATTCCTTGCAGTAATCCTGGGGAGGGGGAAGAAAGAGCCCCTGAAGTATCCAAATCAGTAGTTTTCAACGTGTGGTCCTCAAACCGGCAGCATTAGCATCCCCCGGGGAGCCTGTTAGAAATGCAAAGCCTGGGACCCCACTCCAGGCCTGCTGAATTGGTGGGGCCCAGCGATCTGTGTTTTAACAAGCCCTCCTGGTGATTCACCTCCATGCTGCAGCTTGAGAACCACTGATCAAACAATAGTCACAACTCAGATTTTGCCACGCTGCCCTTGGAAAGAGCATTAGCTTGGTAGCTTGGACCCAGCTGTGGGGACTCCTGGCTTATTTTCAGCCCAGGAGTCTCCCCATTAGCAATTCTGTGCTTCAAGGAACTCAGGCTGCAGAAAGCAAAATGTCATTCTGACTTAGACCTCCTGTTACATGATGCCTGGTGGAGAATCAATGGGGCGGGTGGGGGGGGTTGTGGTCGGTGGAGTGCAATGCTGCCAGATGGCACACATTCAGTTTTTATTAGGCGTTTTGGATGATGGGCTTCTCACGGCAGAGCTGAGCATTGGGCTTGACCCTCCCTGGGCCGGGGGCTGACTCCAGTTTCCCTGGTGGGCTAAGTGCCGTGGCAGGTGTGACGATGTCCCTCTCTCTAGCTGGAAGGTCCCTGAGGGATGCAGTTGAGGAAGAAATGGGGATGGATAGGTATAGAACTTCCCAGAACCTGTGACTTTCCTTTCATGAGAGGCTCCTCAGTTTCCAGACATTTACTGATATGACCAGATTCCAACCCCAATGGGAAGAGAATACACTAAGTTCCTTCTGTATACTGGCGGGTATCTCGTCCTATAGCGGACACATTCTCTGACCATGTGGCCCTGGGAAAGGTTAGTTAACCTTCTCTAGACCACAAATACTTCATAAGTGACTTTGGAGTAGTAATACCTTTCCACTACTCCATCAGAATATTCATTCACTTAATAAACATGTATTGCATACCTACCATGGACCATGCAGTATGGAAATTTGGAACTAGGAATTAATGACGCATGACATAAAACCAGTTGGACACACACACACACACACACACACAATTGTTTATAATATGAGGCCCAGACAAGGAAAGCAGAAGACATCCGCCCAGCTTCATCCCACTTGCTCTGATAGCAGCACCTAACCCAGCCTCTCTCGCAGACCCAGTCTTGGTTATCATGTCCATCAAGCAGCATGGCTCTCCCCTGGTTGGCTAGGCCCTGGAGCCCTGCTAATTCAGTCACTATGTCCCTGGAATTGTGTTTTTGAGCCAATTAAGCAAAGGCTGAAAAACATGTGAATCCTATTTTTGCTCCTGGGGAAGGTACGAGAAGACTGCCTATCTGCTTCTGTTTCTGAATCCCAGAGCTGCTTTCTGAGACTGATGGTTCAACTTTTCTTCAGTTCTGGGAGGATCCAATACACTGCCAATAAATGTCCTCTTGCTGTCCAGGGTTGTTTCTGTTGCTCACATCCAGAGAATTCTAACTAATACAGGGACGGTGAGACCAAGCGAGCGAAGGTCGATTCGCTATGAAGCTCTCTGAGCTTAGGCATCAGACCCCTTGCTTGCCTAAGCTCCTTCCAAGGCACTCAGATGAACCCTAGCAAGGGCTTGACTTCATCAAAGGTTTTCATTGCATTACAAAAGTGAGTTTTAATAGCAACTCGTTAAGACCACTGCTTCTTTCCCATCTGGCTTCCTTTTAATCACATTGCCCTTTGTCTTGGACGATAATGGGGTGACCACAGTCATTGTAAGAACTCAGCTAAGGCAAAGTCAAGTTAGCAATACTTTCAGTTGGGGTTTAATGGAATACTTATTAGATTTTCAGATGTAGTAAAGTTATTGCTAGACATTCCAGTATAGGAAAACCACAGGTTTTATGCATCCCAAGCCATCTATAATTTAAAAAAAAAAGTAAATTTTAATCACCCATGTTGGAGGAATGACTAAATTATATTGCTATTTCTTTATTGAAAATTATAAGTAATATTCTAAAACTTGTTATAGGAAGAGGTGATAAAAAATACGCAGCCCCCAAAACGTTAGATAGAAAGTAAGGTAGAGGGATCTCAAGCAATTAATTAATAAAATAAATAAACTAATATAAAAAATAATGACTGTAGTGTAGTATTGGTCAGCTTTCCGTAACTTGAATTCGTTGTGATTTTTCCCATTCTAAATAAATATTCATGTTCACATCTGATTTTGTTCCTTTCTTAAAGAAGGCGCCTCAAATTGAGTAAGGATCAGGTCCCACAAGACCTGAGCCGAACCTACAGATAAAATTATATATGGGATGGCCTTTTGGAAACTGTGACTTGTTGTGTCCATGGAAAGAATGATAATTCATCCAGCAAACTGGGAGCTGACTTTCTCCTGCATAGACACTGAGGATCCAAAGTGGAAAAATCCAGTGGTTCCCAAACCCAGCCAGGGAGCAGAACTCTTAAAATATATAGATTTCTGGGAACATGGGGCACCTGGGTGGCTCAGTTGGTTAAGCGTCAGACTCTTGATCTCAGCTCAGGTCATGATCTCACAGTTCTTGAGTTCAAGCCTCATGTCGGACTCTGCACTGACAGCTCAGAGTCTACTTGGGATTTTCTCTCTCTGCGCCCCCCCCCCCACTAAGTCTCTCAAAATAAATAAATAAACTTTTCAAAAATATATATAAAGACAGAGATTTCTGGGTCCAAATGAGACCCACTGAATCAACTATTGAGATGGAGCCTATGAATCTATATTTTAAACAAATTTCCTTAAGTGATTTTTACACAGCCAAAGCAGGATTGCTCCTCCAAGTAATCAGAAAGAACTGGAGTGAGACAGTGTCCTTGCTGCCTTCAAATGATTTAAATTCCAGTGGGAGAAACTGAGAATGAAGCCTATAGTTATGGATTTCGTGACAAAGACTATATCAGAGCTACAGAGGTTTGAAGAACAGGGACTTCATTTACGTGTATATCAGACCAGCAGGTTAGGGAAATCTTCCTTGATGAGGTGATGTTTAAGTATTACATTGGACCCATTTCAGGTTAAGTCAAAGAAATTCAATTCCCCTTTTTTTCTTACTACAAGCTTGTACTTCCACATCCTACACTGAAAATGGCTGACCTTCATCGACTGCTTCCTGGTATACCAGCACCAGCCAATGACGGAGGCCTATTATTGCTTTATGGTTTTTGTCTTTATTGACTTTGTTTATGTTGTTGGTTATTAAGTTTTTAATTTTAATTCCAGTACAATTAACCTACAGTGTTATATTAGTTTCAGATGTACAATATAGTGATTCGACAATTCTATACATTACTCAGTGGTTATCAAAAACGTACTCTTAATCCCCATCGCCTATTTTCCCCCACCCGCCTCCCCTCTGGCAACCAATAGTTTGTTCTCTATAATTAAATGCCTGTTTCTTGGCTTGTCTCTCTCTCTTTTTCCTTTTGCTCATTTGTTCCTTAAATTCCACGTATGAGTGAAATCATATGGTATTTGTCTTTCTCTGACTGACTTATCTCCTTGGCATTATGCTCTCTAGATCCATTCATGTCATTGCAAATGTCAAGATTTCATTCTGTTTTTATGGCTGAATAATACATATGTGTATACTATCATATATGTGTATATTATTATATGTGTGTGTGTATATATATACATATATTTATATAAATATATATAAATATATAAATATAATATATATAATACATATATAATATATTTATATATAATATATATATTTATATTATATTTATATAATATATATATTTATATATATAAATATATATATATTTATATATATATTATAATACATATATATAACTTCTTCTTTATCCATTTACCTATCTATAGACACTTAGGCTGCTTCCATAATTTGGCTATTTTAAATAATGCTGCAATAAACAAAGGGGTATATGTATCCCTTTGGATTAGTGTTTTTGTATTTTGGGGGTAAATACCCAGTAGTGAGATTCCCGAATCATAGGGTAGTTTTATTTTTAACTTTCTGAGGAAACTCCATACTGTCTTCCACGGGGGCTACACCAGTTTGCATTCCCGCCAGCAGGGCACAAGGGTTCTCTCTTCTCCACATCCTTGCCAACCCTTGCTGCTTCTTGTGTTTTTTATTTTAGCCATTCTCACGGGTGTGTGATGATACCTTATTGCCTCCATTTTCACAGATAAGGAGAGACCTGGAGAGGTTAAGCAGCCTGCCTGACTCACACAGCTGGGTGTAGACTGAAGCCCTAGACCTGGGCAGTCTGACTCCAAGTTCATGTTCTCCCCACTGCAATACACACCACCTCCAATTAATCGCATGCACAATGCTGGGGGGGTGGGCATCAGCATCCAAAACTCACTATTCAAAGTGGGTGTGGGGACAGCAGCAGGGATTCATCGGGGGGTTTGTTACAAGTGCAAAATCTAGATCTATTGAATCAGAATGTGCTTTTTAAGAAGGTCATGGGGGATCAGTGTGCACAGTGGAGTGAGAGGAGCCCTGCACCGGAGAAGGGGGGCAGGTGAAGAAGAAGGTTCCGTGGCACAGATATGGGCCGCCCTCATCCCCAGGGGCTTAGGATTTAGTGAAAACGTTCTTCTCCAATAGCCAGGCCCCTCACTCATCCAGGAGAGGGAATTCCCAAAAATGTGAAAAGGGATACTATTCCCACTGAAATTCTCACTCAGAGGTTCTGTTTTTCCCACCGACCTTGTTTTGAACTTCTAAACCTGCATTGTCCAATATGGTAGCACATGCATCAACCGAGCCCTTGAAATGTGGCTAATCCAAATTGGGATGTGATGGAAGTGTAAAACGCACATGAGATTTTGAAGACATATTCTGAAAGAAAATAAATATTTTTATTGATAATTGTTTATATTAATTGCATGTTGAAATGATAATATTCGGGGGCACCAGGGTGGCTCAATCAGTGAAGCATTGGACTCTTGACTTCGGCTCAGATCATGATTTCATGGTTCATGAAGAAAGAAGTGACAATATTTGGTATACATTGGGTTAGATCAAATGCATTATTACAATTTATTTTTACCTTTTTATTTTTTTAAATGTGGCTTCTAGAGATCATAAATTATATTTGCCAGAAGAAAGCAAGCATTTGTGGCTTATGTGACATTTCTGTTGGACAGCATGGTCAGCCATTCCCTTGAGATCAGGTTGGAATCCAAGCAAGGTGCCTTCCATGGGGACTGAGCCAGACAGAGTTTGGGCTTGTCTCTGTGGGTCAATAAAGTGGCAGGGCTGGTCTCTATGTGCATGAGGGCTTTGAACTTGGGGCTGAGGGAGGAGTCTGTTTGCAGCTTCTGGGGAGCAGGGCAGGAATGCTGGAGAAGGAAGGAGGTCTTGGGGTTCCCAAGGCCTCCACAGTGCTGGGGAAGATAGACGTATTTCCCATGCCTTGGTCCCTTGAAGACAACAACTCCATTTGCCTCCTTGAGTCCTTGGTTCAGGACAGCTTAGTTGTCTCACCACGCAATTTGACAGAGAATACATAGATGGAATATATATTAAATTGCGTCTCAGTAAATTGTTCACATCAAGTTTAACAGGAAAAATTAAACACAGAGCAAGGCATCTTTTCTATACAACTGCCTTTCAAACACACATGCTGGGATTATACACAAGGCAAACCAAGGGGGGAGAATGAGCTGGGCGCTTCCTGGAGACCAGAGCTGCAGACCGTATGGAGCTTTTGAGGCCTGCCAAGGTCTGCTTCATGGTGAAATAGCTTTCAGCTGCTCCTCCGAACTGCCGCTCTCAGCCGGCTTCAACAGCTTGCTGTCTGAGCCCAAGAAGGGGGGGAGATCCCTGAAGGCTGCAATTTAAAAACCAAAACAAAACCTTGCTAAATGTGTTCCAGCTTTTCCTGTCCTAACACAGACAGCTGCTTTGTGGAGCTCATGAAGGTTGCTACCATAGAATATTTCAAATAGGAAGGGAGTTCGTATCATTCCCTACTGAAGAAGGGGGCTCAGCCTTTGGGGTTTGGTGAATTACAAAGTATTGACTGTATGGAAGACAATATATGATGTTTTTCATTACGTGATGGTAGTTGGGAGTAAGGGACAAAATACTGGCATCGGTGGATGAACCACAGACATGGTCTTTATTTTGTGGGTTGGATATGAAATATACCCAAGCAATGTGATAAGCTCTCCTGTAAAATAATTAGGGAGTGAGGGAGACCCTGCGCGCTCAGAAAACAAACAGAAATAGAGCCACGACAAGGCCTATCAGGTGACATAACTTGGCAAGATAATTTAGTGCTGGTGGGTAGAAAAGAAAATCCTTTCAGAAGAATTAAAGGAGGCCGTTAAGGTTTGCGTGGTTTGTTAGAACGTAGTAATGTCTTATAGGGAGTAGAAAAGTAATAATAATAGCTACCCTTTAAAAAAAATTTTTTTTATGTTCATTTATTTTTGAGAGCAAGAGAGACAGAGCACAAGCAGGGGAGGAGTAGAGAGAGAGGGAGACACAGAATCCAAAGCAGGCTCCAGACTCTGAGCTGTCAGCACAGAGCCCGATGCGGGGCTCGAACCCACAGACCGCAAGATCTTGACCTGAGCCAGAGTCAGATGCCTAACCGACTAAGCCACCCAGGCACCCCATAATAGCTACCTTTGTGGGAACACGCTCTACCTGCCTCCAGACACTCTCACGTTCTCGTTCTGATTTTCGCATCAGGCCCGCCGGGTAGGTGTTATCTACGTCCGTTTCATGTCAGTTCTCTTTCCAAAGACAGGCTCTGTGGCTAAGCTGTGTTAATGGCAAGGGGTGAGGCCATATAGAGAGAAAAGAAATGTAAAAAGGCATCACATTTGTAGTTTTTTGCATGAAAGGGTCTCGTAGGAAATTGCACTGATGCCACAGAGAATCCTGTGAGACAAGCTATCCCAGAGGTCACGGAACAGAAGTCCTCACAGCCAAAATTAGGATACTTGAATGCATTTAGAACACGTAGCAAGTAGCCAGAGAAAAGGGATGGGAGAGGATAGCACCCGGGGGATGGGGTGAACGAAGCATGGCAGGACCACGCTGCTACGTTCCCGATTAGGCAATGTTTACATGCTGCTTCCCCCTCTGACACGTCAGCCTTTCTCACTGACGTGTGGCTGCTGAGACCAGAGTCGAGGTCCGAGCAAGGAAGCCCCGAAGGTGGAAAATACCTGGGGCCAAAATACACACTTGCTTCGCGGAACAGATGTGGGAATAAGTACCCTGGGCCACAGCGATTACTTGCCAGTCAGCCTGAAGAGCAAATTTGGGTTGTTCTTGTGTTTTGTGAGCAGAGGGCACATGGGAACAGAATGGGCATCACCAACAGGAGGCCAAATTAAAACTCTGTGAATATTGAAGGGCCTCATATGCCTCGTGCGTATTTAGTGTTTCACGAATACAGGAAAACCTTGGCTTGCGAACTTGATTCATTCCGGAAACATGCTTGTAATCCAAAGCACTCGTGTATCAAAGCGAATTTCACGACCCAGTGGCTCAGTTGTGATCATGTGACATTCGGCGACATGTACTACTCATATTGCAAGACATCACTTGTTTATCAATATAATATTTATTAGAAATGTTTGTTCGTCTTGGGGAACAAATGACTGACAATCCAAGGTTTCACTGTACTTGGTGCCTCATGAATATCAGGTTTCTCTTGGTCCTTCCATTCCTTTCTATGGTCAACACTGATGGGCTCTACTTACTAACGTAGGTTTATTTCACACGTCATGAATTCTGACTATGCCTCACACTCTGTTTGCTTACTCATTATGCTTAACGCACCTCTGAGTTTCACATCTCCTATGGTAGAATAGAAGAATATTTGAGAACCCTCAAATAATACTGGAAATGCTCATCACAATTAATTACTGTAGATCATTCCTGTTGTGATGAAGTCCTCTCTTGTTAGTCCTTGCCTCTCTTGTTTATTGCAGTATCTTTAACATTTCATTTCTTATGAGTGCTCTGTAAATTGCTGAATGAGTGAACGAACGTCTTAGAAATGGGGAAATACAGAGAGAACAATTAGGCTAAAGAAAGGGAGGATCTCATGAATCAAAATCTCCCTCTGCTAAAAAGCCATGGGTCCCAAGGCCAGTGGTCCCCTCCTTTTCTTTCTTTTTTTTTTTTTATGTTTATTTCTTTTGAAAGAGAAACAGTGCAAACAGGGGAGGGGCAGAGGGAGAGGGAGAGAGAGGATCCCAAGCAGGCCCTTCGCTGTCAGTGCAGAGCCCAATACGGGGCTCGAACCCACAAACTGTGAGACCATGACCTGAGCCGAAACCAAGAATTGGATGCTTCAACAACTGAGCCCCCCAGGCGCCCCTCCTTTTCTTTATGTTAATCAGGTCTTGTGCTTCCCTAGAGCAGCAGCTCTCAAAAGTGTGGCCCCAGAACAGCAGCAGTAGAAATGCAAATGTTCAGCTCCCCAGACCGCTCCCCATCTACTGAATCAGAAACTCTGAAGTTGGGCCTGGCAGTCCGTATCTTCACATACCTTCCAGGCTCCATCAGGCATGCTTAAGTTAGAGTCACGGTGCTAGGGTATGGTGGTGTCGTAGGGTTCTATTTCAAGACATTTTCCCTCCAGGAGGCTGTGTTTCTGCCCTCTGAAAACAGGGGTCCAGTTTCATTTGTTTATAAATGAAGCCGCACATGTGTTTGCAGCCACCCAGGATGATGATGCTTCCTTGCCCGCAGATGCTATATAAGCAAGACCTGCATGGACACGACTTCCATGCCAGCTCTTTCTAGAGTGAAAATCTAACCAGGGAAACAGGGCAGAAGGAAAGGTGGAAGACGGAAATAGCAGAAAAAGCCAGCTACGTGAGGGGATCTGTCTCTAAGGCTTGCCTGGGAAGCTCAGGCATGCACGCCCTTTGTAAAGAGCACGCTGTTTTCAGCTTTCCAATCTCCACCAGCAGATGCACTTGGGATCTAATTTGTGGTAACCCTTTCAAACAGAGAAAGAAGGGCCTGGAAGGTAATTCAGCGTCACGTGCCTAAAACAGCCAAGCTTCGTGTTTACCTTTCCATGAATTTTATTTTTTGGAGTTACAAATACACTTTCATTTTTTTAAATTTTTTTAACGTTTATTTATTATTTTTGAGGGATGGACAGGGTGTGAGCGGGGGAGGGGCAGAGAGAGAGGGAGACACAGAATCTAAGCAGGCCCCAGGCTCTGAGCTGTCAGCACAGAGCCCGACACGGGCTCGGACTCACAAACCACCAGATCATGACCTGAGCGAAGTTGGACGCTTAACCGACTGAGTCACCCAAGAGCCCCACAAATATACTTGTAAATAATACTCTGCTTAATTCTTTTTTTAAGTTTATTTATTTATCTTTGAGAGGGGGGAGGTGCAGAGAGAGAGGGAGAGAGAGAATCCAAAGCAGACTCTGCACTGTCAGCCTGACATGGGGCTTGATCCCAGGAACCATGAAATCATGACCTGCGCCGAAATCATAAGTTGAACACTTAACTGACCCAGGCAACCCCTCTGCTTAATTCTAATTGTAAAAGTGACATGTTCATTGCAGAAAGCTTGAAAAACATAGAAAAGGATAAAAAGAAAGTTTAAATCATCCAGTACCCACTGGCCGAAAAGGACCACTCTTAATATTTTGGGGCTTTGCTTTTGAGATAGATAGAAAAATAAATAACTGCTTTTAGGAGAGCTAGACTCCACCTTTAGCTTTGCCAGAGATTTGCTGTGAGGTCTAGAACAAGTCACTTTTTCTCTCTGAATGTAAGTTTTCTCATTGTTAAATGAGAGGGCATAGGTTCTTGCATCTCAAACAGAAGTATTGTGCCCCTGAGTTAAAAAATATAAAGCATTACTTTTATATTAAAATAAACTCATATATATTATAGAGCAATTGAAAAACTGAGGTTTTTTTTTAAAGATAAAATACAGGGGCTCCTGGGTCTTAGTCTATGTTCAACACTGATGGGCTCTACTTACTAACTTAGGTTTACTTCACCCATCATGAATTCTGACTATGCCTCAAGCTCTAGTTGCTTAATTATCTACGCTTAACACACCTAGTGAGTTTCACATCTCCTATAGTAGAATAGAAGAATATTTGAGCGGGTGGCTCAGTTGGTTAAGCATCTGACTTTGGTTCAGGTCATGATCTCACGACTTGTGAGTTCGAGCCCCGCATGGGGCTCTGTGCTGACAGTGCAGAGCCTGGAGCCTGCTACAGACTCTGTGTCTCTTCCCTCTCTGCCCCTCCCCCGCTCACTCGCGCTCTCTCTCTTTCTCTCTCTCTCAAAAAACTAAATAAACATTTCAAAAATTAAGATAAAATACAGAACCTCCTCCTTGTATTTAGCCAGTTATATTTCTCCCCCAGACCTCCCTCAAGTTTGTGCTCACTATCCTTGGCCAGTAAGGGCATGTCAATGAAAAAGTCTGAGAAGAATTGGACTGGGTGATCTTGCATATTGCTTACAGTCTGGTTATTCTGTGCAGAGAGAGTCCCTGGCATATAAGCTACAATATCTTTAGGACATCTTCCAGGTGTATAATTTAGTCTTCATCCTGGGATTGGGATATTTTCACACGTTTTTCTATCGATCAGCTTAATGTAAATTCAGGTTTAAAAAAAATTCCGGAATGTATTTTATTTATTTATTTATTTATTTATTTAAATTCAAGTTAGTTAACAAACTCTAATTCCAACTACATTGTTGCAAATGGCAAGATTTCTTTTTCAGCACTGAGTAGTATTCCACTGTGTGTGTGTGTGTGTGTGTGTGTGTGTGTGTATGTGTATACCCCATGTCTTCTTTATCCATTTATCAGATGATGGACATTTGGACTCTTTCCATAATTTGCTATTGTCAATAGTACACGTGCCCCTTCAAATCAGCATTTTTGTATCCTTTGGATAAATACCAAATAGTGCAATTGCTGGGTTGTAGGGTAGTTCTATTTTTAATTTTTTTTAAACCTGATCAATCTGCCCTTAGCCCACAGCTATTCCACCACACATCACACTGGTTCATAAAAGCTCACCTTCGTATACTTCACTCACACATTTATTTTTGTTCAACACTATTAAGTGTCTGTGTGTCAGACAGCATTGCAATGTCAAGTACAAAGATCAATAAGGTATCATCTCTATCCCTATCTTCTAGGAGTTAATCATTATTTCTCATAAAGCATCCCAGAAAAGACCCAATATCAATAGAGATTAG
Organism: Lynx rufus; assembly: GCF_022079265.1. NCBI lineage: Eukaryota > Metazoa > Chordata > Mammalia > Carnivora > Felidae > Lynx > Lynx rufus. Next base: position 38,804,519 of record NW_025814845.1, on the reverse strand, counting down.
TTAAAAAAAATAAGTGTTCACATCAAATATGTTTGGGCAGTGCTGAGTGAAATTGAGTTAAGCAGCTTTGTTTACCGGGGGACTTTTCAGAGCCTTTAATATACTAATCTGCATTGTGAAACCTCAACAGGGACATGAAACGTGCAGTGTTCTGAAAGTTATTTGTTCAGGAAACTCTTCATTTGTGGGGCATCTCCAGGAACTACAGACCCATGGCACACAATTTGAGAAATGCTGGTGTAGTAAAATCTGATCAGAGTGTTTACTCAACAAATAGATAGTACTTTTATAGATAAGCCATGAAATACAGAGGAAAGTGAAGACAGATTCTTCCTCTTGAAGAACTTTCAATCTAATAGGAAGCAGAGTCCTGAAACACACACAGGGAATATGCACAAACAAATGAAAATCCGTGTGACAGTGTGGAGACAGGCGTGCAGTCGGCAGAAAACCATGAAGGGAAATAGATAAAATTAATCACGGAAGGTTTTATGGAAGAAGTAGATTTTGGAGACAATTTCTCTCACAAACCAAGATTCCAAAATTTTTCTTATGAAAATAATGTTGTTTATTAAGGAAAAAATGTTTTTTCTATTTTTTTTTTGTTTTACATTTATTTATTTTTGAGAGACAGAACACAAGTGTGGGAGGGGGAGAGAGAAAGGGAGACACAGAATCCGAAACAGGCTCCAGGCTCTGAGCTGTCAGCACAGAGCCCGATGCGGGGCTCAAACTCACGGACTGCGAGATCGTGACCTGAGCCGAAGTCCGACGCTTAACCTACTGAGCCACCCAGGCACCCTGGAAAATACGTTTTAAATACAGAAAAGTAAAGAAACACTCCTGCCCTGCCCACATACATATGTACTTATATGTGTATGTGTATTCATATATTTTTTTTCTTTTAATCAGTAAGGATTTTCTTTTTTTAAGCACATTTATTTATTTTGAGAGAGAGGGAAAGAGAGAATGCAAGTGGGGAGGGGGCAGAGAGAGGAAGAGACAGAATCCCAAGCAGGCTCCATCCCATGCTGTCAGCACAGAGTGCGATGCCGGTCTTGAACTCCTAAACCAGGCAATCATGACCTGAGCTGAGGTCAAAAGTTGGTCACTTAACCAACTGACCCACCCAGGCGCCCCTCTTTTTTTAAATGGCAGACTCTCAGTATATCTTTGTTGAATGTACTAATTATAGAAAGTGCTTTCTAAGGAGTATAGGTTCTATTAACTGGAGAATCCTTTATTTTGCTGAGTCCTTGCAATGAGTTTCCCAGTTTAGGGACAGGAACAGAGGCAGCTAAATGGATCTGGCAAACAGAGGGCAGAAGAATTTGAACTTCCCAGGGCAATCTTCGACTGAGGGAACCAGGAGAAGGGATAGGCACTTCATGGAGAAAAGGAATGAGGGGACATCTGGGTGGCTCAGTCAGTCAAGCTGCCAACTCTTGATTTCAGCTCAGGTCATGATCTCATGATTCGTGCGATCGAGCCCCGCGTCAGAGCCTGCTTGGGATCTTATCTCCCTCTCTCTCTGCCCCTCCCCAGCTTGTGCTTTTGTCCTCTCTCCCTATCTCAAAATAAATAAATAAACATTAAAAAAAAATAAGAAAACAGAGGCGGGGAGAAGACCATTCTGGGTGGAGACTGACGTTGAGACAGGACTTTGGAGAACCTGAACATCTTCATTTTTTGGTTTTTTAATTTAAGTTGCTTGCCGTAGGATGGCAAGACAGACCGTCTCTGTCTCTTTTTCAAAGTGCTTCGCAAAGGGTGCCTTACTAAAACTTCTGTGTGGGTAGATTCTTTGGTGGGGGAACTCGCAGAAGGGCTGAGTCCCTCATCGATGGCCACGCAGGGGGTACAGGAGGACAGCAAGTGGGTACACAGGAGTGGGAGAGTGAAGCAACAGGCATATGAGTGAAAGAATGAGAGCGATCCCTCTCCTGAAAGACACTCCCCTCTGTCTGGTGAGCAGAACTCCCAGGGCTGTTTTAAAGCGCAGGTGGTTTGAACCCCTGGTGTAGAGTAAGTGGCTGCGGTGTGGATTGCCTACGGGCAAGCGATTGTGCACGTCTCAGTTTTATTGCACATTTCCTGACGTGCCTTCCTGGAAGAAAACGTCTGTGACTTCTCACGCGCTACCTCTCAAATGTCTAAAATTGCACGGCTCGCAAACTTTGAGTTTCGAGAACAGGTTCCTTTTAAACTTCATATCTAACGATGAATCCTGTCCGCTTTATAGCTCTCCCGTCCCCTATTTCAGATCTGAATTTTGTTAGGCAGCCAATCCAGAGTGGCTTTCGGCTCTCACGGGGCTTTTAGGATTTCATTCTCTTTTGATACGTGCACCTGCAGTCTACATCAGGATGAAAAGGAAACAGCTCTGTTTCCATGCTTGATGTCTACATTTATGGCGAACGAAAACCGTGAGCCTGACTGAATGACTTTCGTATTTAAAACTGACTCCACCCTCCCGTCTTCCATCTGCTTGTAGTAGCAGAGAGCACGGTACTGATCATAGGACTTTGTGGAATTCCCTTTGTAAAAAAACTTCAGCGAAGCTAAAAGCAGCTAAGGGGCACAGTAAAGTGGCCAGGACAGCAGAGTTACTGGTTGTTGACCTACTGGGGAGGCTTGCTACCTCTCCCTCTCCACTTCTTCTTCCCTCGCTGACTAAATAGCATAATTACTCATATCCTTTATGAACATTTGAAATGTTGGTTCTTAAGGTTTCAAGAAGGAAATTGGATAAATTCGCTTTACGGCCACATTAAAATCCTGCACCCGTTCAGAGTGCGTTGATGTGACTCTGAACTTCCTCTTTGGGGGCGCCTGGGTGGCTCAGTCGGTTAAGCCGTCGACTTCAGCTCAGGTCATGGTCCCCACGGTTCCTGAGTCTGAGCCCTGCATCGGGCTCTGTGCTGATAGCTTAGAGGCTGGAATCAGCTTCGGATTCTGTGTCTCCCTCTCTTTCTGTCCCTCCCCCATTGGAGCGCTCTCAGTCTCTCTCTGTCTCTCTGTCTCTCTCTCAAAAATAAATACGCATTAAAAAAAATTAAACTCACTCTTTTATTCCTGTGAAGTTTTCCTTTTTACCATTTATTTAATTTTCTTATTACAAATATGATTCATGGTAACACAATAAACAACATAAAATATAGATAAGGCTTCTTGCCCTTTATATCTCATGACCTAATTGATCTTTTGATTGAAGGTGACGAGCAGTCTTCCAATGTATGCTAGTCTTTATTGTGCCTCAAACAATTGATCTACTCCAGTGTTTTCAAATATTTTCTTGGAATGTGATCATGATTTTGAAAATAATATTTCAGGTACGGAACACATTTTCTCCCTCTCTTTCATGAAAGAAAACAAAAAGTTTCTCGAAAGAATACATATTCTTCCCACATGTGCTAAACATTGAAGCCTCCCATTCTATTCTTTTACTTAAAAAAATTCATTCTACTTCCCTTCCCATCTTTTTAAGATTAGGTTTTTAATGTTCATTCCAGCATGGTTATACTGTATTATACTAGTTATAGTTAACATACAGTGTTATGTTAGTTTCAGGTGTCCAATATAGTGATTCAACAATTCTATACGTTACTCACTACTCATCATGATAAGTGTTCTCTTAATCCCCTTTATTTCCCACCATCCCTCCACCCACTTCCCCTTTGGTAACCATCAGTTTGTTCTCTGCAGTTAAGAGTTTGTTTCTTGGTTTCTCTCTCTTTTTCCTTTGCTTCTGTGTTTTGTTTCTTAAATTCCACATATGAGTGAAATCATATGGCATTTATCTTTCTGACTGGCTTATCTCGCTTAGCATTGTGCTCTCTAGGTCCATCCATGTTGTTGCAAATGGTAATATTTCATGCTTTTTTATGGCTGAATAATATTCCATTATGTATATATACCACATCTTCTTTATCCATTCATGTATCAATGGACACTTGGGCTGCTTCATAACTTGGCTATTGTAAATAATGCTGCTATAAAGAATGCATATATCCTTTTTCCTATTTGGGGGGGGTAAATACCCAAATGTGAATACTGGATTGTGGGGTAGTTCTATTTTTAATCTTTTGAGGAACCTCCATACGGTTTTCCACAGTGGCTGCATCAGTTTGCCTTCCCACCAACAGTGCAAGAGGGTGCCTTTTTCTCCATATCCTAACACTTACGTTTTTATTTTAGCCATTCTGACAAGTGTGAGGTGATATCTCATTGTAGTCCTGATTTACATTTCCCTGATGATGAGTGATGATGACCATCTTTTCGTGTGTTTGTTTGCTATGTATATGTCTCTTTTGGAGAAGTATCTGCTCATGTCTTCTGCCTACTTTTTAATTCGATTATTTGGTTTTGGGGGTGTTGAGTTGTATCAGTTCCTTATATATTTTGGATACTAACCTTTTATCAGGTATGTCATTAGCAAATATCTTCTCCCATTCAGTAGGTTGCCTCTTAGTTTTGCTGATTGTTTCCTTCAGTGTGCAGAGGCTTTTTGTTTTGATGTAGTCCCAATGCTTTACTTTCGCTTTTATTTCACTTGCCTCGGGAGACATTTCTAGAAAACTGTTGCTATAACCAATGCCAGAGATATTACTGCTTGTGCTCTCTTCTAGGATTTTTATGGTTTCAGGCGTCACATTTAGGTCTCTAATCCCTTCTGTGTTTATTTTCGTGTATGGTTTAAGAAGGTGGTCCAGTTTCCTTCTTTTGCATGTAGGTGTCCAGTTTTCCCAGCACCATTTGTAGAAAAGATTCTTTTTCCCATTGCATATTCTTTCCTCCTTTGTCAAAAATAAATTGACCATTAATTGTGGGTTTATTTCTGAGTTTTCTATTCTGTTCCATTGATCCATGTGTCTATTTTTGTGCCAGTATTATACTGTTTTGATTACTACAGCTTAATAATATAACTTGAAGTCTGGAACTGTCACACTTCTAGTTTTGTTTTTCCTTTTCAAGATTGCTTTGGATACTTAGGGTCTTTTGTGGTTCTATACAAATTTTTTAAGATTGTTCCAGTTCTGTGAAAAATGTTGTTGGTATTTTGATAGGGATTGTGTTAAATGTGTAGATTGCTTTGGGTAGTATAGACATTTTAACAATATTTCTTCTTTCAATCCATGGAATTGGATTGTCTTTCCATTTCTTTGGGTCATCTTCCATTTCTTCATCAATGGTTTATAGTTTTCAGAGTACAGGTCTTTCACCTTTTGGTTAAGTTTATTCCTAGACATTTTATTCATTTTGGTGCAGTTGTAAATGCGATTGTTTTCTTAATTTTACTTTCTGCTGCTTCATTATTTGTGTATAGAAATGCAACATAGTTCTGCATTTTGGTTTTGTATCCTGCAACTTTACTGAATTTGTTTTTCAGTTCTAATAGTTTTTTGGTGGACTCAACAGTTTTCTACATGTAGTATCATGTCATCTGCAAATAGTGAAAGTTTTATTTCTTTCTTACCAATTCGGATGCCTTTTATTCCTTTTTGTTGTCTGATTGCTGTGGCTAGAATATCCAGTACTCTGTTTAATAACAGTGATGGGAGTGGACAATTCTTGTCTTGTTCCTCACCTTTGGGGAAAAGCTCTCAGTTTTTCCCCATTGAGTATGATGTTTGCTGTGGGATTTCATATAAGGCCTTTATTAAGTTGAGGTATGTTCCCTCTAAACCTGCTTTGTTGAGGGTTTTTATCATAAATGGATGCTGTACTTTGTCAAATGCTTTTTCTGCGTGTACTGAAATGATCATATGGTTTTTATCCTTTCTCTTATTGATGTAATGTATCATGTTGATTGATTTGCAAATACTAAACCATCCTTGCATCCCAGGAATAAATCCCGCTTGATCATGGTGAATTATTTTTTTAAAGTATTGTTGGATTTGGTTTGTTAGTATTTTGTTGAGGATTTTTGTATCTATGTTCATCAGAGATATTGGCCTGTAATTCTCTCTTGCTCTCTCTCTCTCTCTCTTTGTGGTGTTTTTCTCTAGTTTTGGTATCAAAGTAACGATGGCCTAAAAGAACAAATTTAGAAGTTTTCCTTCTATTTCTATTTTTTTCTGGAATAATTTAGGAAGAATAAGTATTGATTTTTCCTTAAATATTTGGTAGAATTCATCTGTGAAGGCATCTGGTCCTGGACATTTGTTTGTTGGGAGCTTTTTGATTATTGATTCAATTTCATTGCTGGCAATTTTTCTGTGCAAATTTTCTATTCTTCCTGCTTCAGTTTTGGTAGGTTTTATGCTTCTAGGAATTTATCCACTTCTTCTAGATTGTCCAGTTTGTTGGAATATAGCTTTTCATAACATTCTCTTATAACTGTTTCTATTTCTATGGTGTTGGTTATTATTTCTCCTCTTTCATTTGTAATTTTGTTTATTTGAGTCCTTTCTCTTTTTTTCCTGCTAAGTCTAGCTAGATGTTTATCAATTTTGGTGATCTTTTCAAAGAACCAACTCCTGGTTTCATTGATCTGTTCTATTATTTTTTCAGTTCCTATATCATTTATTTCAGGTCTAATCTTTATTATTTTCTTCCCTCTGTTGGGTTTGTGTTTTGTTTTTTCTTCCTTCCCTAGGTGTTTTAGGTGTAAGGTTAGGTTGCTTATTTGAGATTTTTCTTGCTTCTTGAGGTAGGCCTGTACCACTCTCAGCTTTCCTCTCAGAACTGGTTTTGCTGCAGCCCAAAGATTTTGGATTATTGTGTTTTCATTTTCATTTGTTTCCATGTACTTTTTAATTTCTCCTTTGATTTCTTGGTTGACTCATCCATTGTTTTGTAGCATGATATTTAACCTGCAAGTATTTGTTGTCTTTCCAGATTTTTTCTTGTAGCTGATTTCTAGTTTCATAGCATTGTGATTAGAAATGATTTGTGGCATGACTCCAATCTTTTTGAATTTGTTGAGATTTGTTGTCTAGGCTAAGATGTGATCTATTCTGGAGAATGTTCCATGTGCACTTGAAAAGAATGTGTATTCGGCTGCTTTAGGATGGAATGTTCTGAATATATCAGTTAAATCCATCTGGTCCAGTGTGTAATTCAAAGCCATTGCTTCCTTGTTGACTTTCTATTTGGATGATCTGTCCATTGAAGTAAGTGGGGGTGTTAATGTCCTCTACTATTATTGTGTTACTATTGATTAATCCCTTTGTTTGTTATCAACTGTATTATTATTAACTGATGTATCTGGGTTCCTCCATATTGGGTGCATAAATATTTACAATTTTTATATCCTCTTGTTGGATTGTTTCCTTTATTATTATACAGTGTCCTCCTTTGTCTCTTGTTACAGTCTTTATTTTAAAGTCTATTTTGCCCAATGTAAGTATTGCTACTCCCCTTTCTTTTGGCATCCTTTTGCATGAAAGATGTTTCTCCACCCTCTCACTTTCAATCTGCAGGTGACTTTAGGTCTAAAATGGGTTTCTTGTAGGCAGCATATAGATGGGTCTTGTTTTTGTATCCACTCTCTCACCCTACGTCTTTTGACTAGAGTGTTTAGTCGACTTATGTTGAAAGTAATTATTGATAGATATGTATTGATTGACATTTTGTTACTTGTTTTGTAATTTTTCTCTCATCCTTTTTTCTCTTGCTTTCTTTCATGGTTTTCTCGCTTTCTTTAGTGATATGCTTGTATTTCTTTCTCTTTATTAGTTGCATATGTATGACTGGCTTTTGATTTGTGATTATCATTAGATTTGCATATAACATATTGTGGGTATAGCAGTCTATATTAAGTTGATGGTTGCTTAAGTTTGAATCCATTATTTATTCCTTCCCCCCACACATGCACACATTTTAGGTATATGGTGTCATATTTTATGTCCTTTTATTTTGTGAATACCTTTACAAATATACTTATTTTTACTGCTTTTGTGATTTCTACATTTTATACTCATTTATGGTCTTTCCTTTCTACTCAAAGAGTTCCTTTAATATTTCTTGTAGGGCTGGTTTAGTGGTCATGAATTCCTTTAGTTTTTGTTAGAAACTCTTTATCTCTCGTTCTACTCTGAATGATAGCCTTGCTGTATAGAACATACTTAGCTGCAGATTATTTCCTTCAGCACTTTGAATATGTCATGCCACTCCCTTGTGGACTGCAAAGTTTCTGCTGAAAAATTCCCTGATGGCCTTATGCGATTTCACATGTATGTAACTGTCTTCTTTTCTCTTGCTGCTTTTAATTTTTTTTTCCTTATTGGGGTGCCTGGTGTCTCAGTCGGTTGAGCATCTGACTCTTGATTTTGGCTCAGGTCATGATCGCAAGGTTTGTGAGATCGAGCTGCATCGGGCTCTGTACTGATGGCGTGGAGCCTGCTTTGGATTCTCTCTCCCTCTCTCTCTGCCCCTCCCCCACTTGCATGTGCTCTCTCTCTCTCTCTCTCTCTCAAAAATAAACATAATTTTTAAAAAAAAAATATTTTTCCCCTCTGGTGAAGCATGTGGCCCTGTTGGCAGTTATGTTTCAATCATGAAGTGAGACAGACATAAGATGAAGCCTATATCTTGGAAGGCAGAGCAAGGAGATAGAAAGAAACTGAGTCTTTGGTGACATATTTGAGTGGTGAAAACAAATCCCAAAGCCTCCCTACCTCTGGACTTTCAGAATCACTTTACATTTCAAAATGAAATGGTGGATATGGCATTATTTGTAGCAGCAAAACGTTGTAAACAACCTAAATATTCATTCATTCACTCATTCACTCAGAAAATGATTAAATAAATTATGCATCAATATGTTAAAAAAATAAATTAATTAAAGAAATAAAAATATTTTTCCTTTATCACTACTTTTTGCCAATTTAATTACTGTGTGTCTTGGTGTAAACCTCCTTCGGTTGATTTTGTTGTGGGATCTTTCTGTTTCCTGGATCTGGATATCTGTTTCTTTACCCAGATGAGGGAAATTTTCAGCTATTATTTCTTCAAATCAATTTTCTTCCTTTTTTTCTCTCTCTTCATCTTCTGGGATTCCTATAGCAAATGTTATTACACTTGATGTAGTCACTGAATTCCCTAAATCTATTCTCAATTTGAATAATTTGTTTTTCTCTCACTTGCTCTGCTTTATTGCTTTCCATTATTCTATTTTCCAGGTTGCTAATTCATTGCTCTGCTTCCTTTAGCCTGCTATTTTTTCCTTCAAGTGTGTGTTTTAATTTTATTTGTTGGGTTCTTCATCTCTGATTGGTTCTTTTTTATCTCTTTGTTAAGGGTCCCATTGATGTCCTTCATTCTTCTCAAGTCCAGTGAGTATCTTTATGATCATTACTTTAAATTCTCTATCAGGCATATTATATCTGTTTTGCTTAGGTGTCTTGCTTTGGTTTTGCCCTGTTCTTTCATTTGGGACATATTTCCCTATCTCCTCATTTTGTCTGTGTCCATTTCTGTGTGTTTGGAAAGTCAGCTACATCTCTGCTCTTGAAGGTAATGGCCTTATGAAGGAGAGGTCCTGTAATGCCCTGCAGTGCAATGTCCCCTGTTCCCCAGGACCTGGTGCTTCGGTGAGTGTCTCCTAATTATGTTGCTACCCCTGACTGTTGGGTCCTGGCCACTTTTTCCTTTAGTCCAGTCAGCTTCAGAGGCTCTCTTTTCCTGCTATGAGCAATGTTTTGTGGGGTGGGGAGAATTTTACAAGATGCACACTGCTCTGCTTGTGAAATAAGTCCTGCTATCACAGCTGCCTCCAGAACCAAGGCCCCACAAAATCCATGTGGGTCAGAGATGTGATCTTGGCAGGGTTTGTGCCAGTCTTCTTGGGGAGGGGACCTGCAATACTGGGACTTAGGCAAGATTGACTGGAAAGGGCAGATCCACTGAAGTATAAGGGGGTGGGGCTTTGTGTAAGCAAGTTAGGTAGTGAGTGCCTGCACTGTGCTGATTCCCGAAGGTGGTCATGTGTTTATGCTGGGGTGGGGGAGGGAAATGGTGCCTGCCAGTTCCTTTGTTCCTGGAGAGATTTCTCTGCAATAACTGTTTCTCCAGGGCATGCTCTGAGATAATTTAATAACTCTCTCTCTTGGGTATGCCCCAGAGGTTTTTCAAACTGCTGCTTCTATGCTGTATCTCTGAGGGTTGTTTGTTGTGCTGTCTCTTGAAGGGCAGGGACTCAGCTTCCTAATGCTTTTTGGGCTCTCCCAAAGACAAGATCTCTGATTTTTAAAATTCCAGGCTTTAAGTCCCGCTGGTTGTAAGAACCCATGAAATTCAGCCCTTCTCGCTTTCAAAGCCAAATGTTATCGGGATTCATTTCACCTGTGTGGGCTTCCCAATGTGATAGTCTATTTCTCGTCCTTCTCCTCACCTCTGGCTGTCTCCTAACTGTGCGTGTCCATCGTCCATTTTGCTCGCAAACCACTTCACCCTTCCTATCTCTTCTGTGTGGCCTCTTCTCTACCTTTAGTTGTGGAATTTGTTCTGACAGTCTTGGGATTGCTTTCTGGATTATTTATGCTGATGTCAGTGTTACCTAGTTGTATCTCTGGGACGATTTGAGTTTAGGCTCCTCCTAATCTGCCATCTTCCAGCCTCTAACAACATTCCCTTCCCATCTTAAGTATTTTGTTAAATACACATTTCCTTGACCAAAGAAATGGTACAGAAATGATGACCAACCCAGAGGAATATAATAAATGTTAATAAAAACTACTGATTAAAAAGAGATACAACCAACGATAATTCGTTGTAGGAAGTTATACAGGAAAAATGACCCTGTTCCTTTAAGAAATAAATCTTAAGGGTTAACAAAAGGAAGGAGAGAAGACCTACAGATTAAAAGAGACATCAGCCAAATGTATCGTAGGGACTTTTTGATCCTGATTTGAGCAAACCAACTGTTTAAAAAATTATGATGAAAAGGAAAAACTATGGAAATAGTAAAAAGGATCCATAGTTGCTAAGGGTTATGACTAGGCAGAGCACAGGGGATTTTTAGGGCAGTAAAAATACTCAGTATGATACTATCATGGTAGATACATGTCATTGCACATTTGGCCAAACCTATAGAATATACACACCAAGAGTGAACTCTAATGTAAACTATGGATTTGAGGTGATTATTGTGAATCAATATAGATTCATTAGTTGTAACAAATATAGCACTCTGGTGGGGGATGTTGATAATGGGAGAGGCTGAGTGTGTGCAGGGGCAGGGGATATATAGGAAATCTCTATCTTTCTCTTAATTTTGATATGAATTTAAAACTTCTCTTACAGGGGCGCCTGGGTGGCTCAGTCGGTTAAGCGGCCGACTTCGGCTCAGGTCATGATCTCGTGGTCCGTGAGTTCGAGCCCCGTGTCGGGCTCTGTGCTGACAGCTCAGACCCTGGAGCCTGTTTCAGATTCTGTGTCTCTCTGTCTCTCTCTGACCCTCCCCCATTCATGCTCTGTCTCTCTCTGTCTCAAAAATAAATAAACATTAAAAAAATGTAAAAAAACAAAACAAAACAAAAAATGATAAAAGAAAATTGTCTATTTGATGATATTAAGGAATTATTGTTAACTTGGCTGAGTGGTTGTATATGTTTTATCTTGTAAATAAGGTTCTTAAAATTTAGAGATACTGCTTACAAAAGAACTTCATGTAAAAATTGTAATTGCTTTGAAATTTAGTCTTGTGTTCATGGAAAAGCAGAGAAGGGAATACATCTGTGTACAGATGAAATGAGATTGGCTCTGAATTAATCATTGTTAAGCTGGGTGATTGGTTCATGGGTCTAGTATAGGCTTCTTAAACTAATCCCTCTACTTTTGTGAATTTTGAAATTTCTGTAACAGCAAGGTGAAAACTGCCAAAGCCAGTATGTTTTGGATCAAGTTATCAAACAGCATCAAGAGATCCTGGAACACACAGTGGACCAAGACTGGGGAAAATGACTGCTCAGGAAACGTTGACGTAGGCACAGCAGGCAGCAGGGATGAGGATTGCGCTCAGGCTAAGAGAGCAGAGATGGTGTATTACCCAGATTTGGGCCACCGGGGAGAGTCAGCAGACCTGTGGCCACCTTAGAATGGACATCTGCCAAAGGAAGGAAGGCACAACCAAAAGGAGGTGGGAGAGGTACCATCTGATGCAGAGCTGACAGGGCATCGGCAGCAGCCAGCTGAAGTTGCACTTGGAGGCCTCAGCAAGGGAAATCAGAGTCCCAGATGCATTTCAAAAACAAATAAGGAAGATTGGAACACCCATCAGACTCAAAGGAACTCAGCTGTATACTCTCCTATCCTTGTTTAGGTGCCGCTTCTGACTGGCATCTTCACTTTGTGTGTAACGCAGAGCAAGACGCCGTCATGTTTCCTAGAGTCAAAACCTCCAATCACTTGTCAAATAGCTCATATGTTGAAATGATGTTGAATGCCCAGGGCAGTGCCTGCCCACAGCAGGTGCTCAGCTGAAATGCTGTAAAGCAGATGGCTGGAGCACTACGGCAATTCTTCTTCTTCTTTTTTTTTTTAACCACTGACCCCCCCTCCCCACCCTGCACCCACTTTATATTTTGTTTCTTTATATGTTAATAGGCTATCATAGCCTTTTTAACATGTCTCTAGCACACGTTTCTTCAAGTATTCATGTTCAGTGCGGATGTATTACTCAAACTACAGTAAAACCTTGGTTCGTGAGCATAATTCGTTTTGGAAACACGCTTGTAATCCAAAGCATTCATATATCAAAGCGAATTTCAAGAACCATTGGCTCAGTTGTGATCATGTGACATTCGGCATCACGTACGACTCGTATTGCAAGACACTGCTTGTTTCTCAAGTTAAAATGTATTAGAAATGTTTGCTTGTCTTATGGAACACTCACAGAACAAGTCACTAACAATCGAAGGTTTTACTGTATATCCTTGAAGTGCTCATGATCTCATAAGAGAGGAAACTATCATCAAAACAAAAACCAAAACACACGAAAAAGAGACTCAGCTTTATACTTCTGCCAGGGCTGGAGGAGACCAACACCAGATTCATGGGTGCCAGGCAAACACAGCTCCCCTGTCTTTGACTTTCCCATCTCCTCTTCTTCAATCCTAGAAGACCCAGGCAATTTGCGCGCGGGGTGCCGAGCACTGACAGGTGAACCTCATCAAGCAGGTGTGTGGGAGCTGGGGAGGTGGTAGGGGTTGGGGAGCCTTCACTTCAAAGGAAAGAGAGTTTCCACTATGACCTGTGACTAAACAGTTTAACCACAAAAGTGCTACCATTCTTACAATGAAAATAAACAGATACATCGTGAGATCTAAGAAAAACATAATTCCACAGAACAAGTTTGAATAGTGAGAAGGGATAATAATTGGATGGTATTCTCCTGAACTCACCAGTTCTGCTGCCACAACCAGCACTGTTCAGCGACGTGTTACATGCAGTGTATTCCAGCTTAGCAAAGATACACTGCTTTGCTTTGCTTACCGCCAACAAATTGAGATCGAGAAAATGTTCCTCCCAGATATTACTGTAGGGAGAGCTTTGCATTCATTTGGCAGGAATACTTGGATAACTCACGGGAGCATATTCAAACAGCAAGGGTGACTCTAAGCTCCTGGACAAGGAAAGGAGATGGGGACAAAGGAGACAAAAGGAAAGAGTGAGAGGTTGTATACTGTACAAAGTGACCTCCCACCCCAGCCCTTCAAATTCTTCATTGCCTAGAAGCTCAGTTAGGTCTGGCGTTCCTCCAAAGAAGCAATGAAGGTCAAAGGTCAGTGTAGGACCCTCCGCTAATCTACCTGGCTACTTTTGTACAAATTAGAAAAGGAGGCCCTTAGGGTAAAACAAATTACAAAACGGTGTACCCTCGGGGTGGAGGAACTACCTCAGACCCTTCCCTCTGGTCTTTCTTCGGAAATCTGAACTGAAGCTAGCTTTAGTTGCCACCCTGCCCCTGGGCAGGGCACCCGTGTGCAGGGTCCAACCTGGTTCTGCATCCTGGTGAACAGCTGTCCTGGTTCTCAGCCCAGGTTGATAGAAGAAGAGATGGCACAAATGGACAAGGAGCCAAAAGTCAAAAAAGGCTGTCAAAGCATAAGCCCTCAAAGCTTTGCAAGAAAAATGAAGAAGGGCTGTGGAGTTAGGATTTCAGGCAACCTCACACAATCTTACAAGTCAATCTGGCTATATACATGCCAGGTTCTGTGTGCTCTCTCCGTGGTTTATCTCATCTTGCCAAACTGTATACAATTCAGGGGATAAAAATCTCAGGACTGCCTCGTCTATCACTGTTCACCTTCCTAACAACTGGATAAAAGAAACTAATCAAAATGAACTAATGAGGTGTGTGGCCTGCCTTGGACTTTTTCTGGAATCCCCCTCTCCCTGCCACAGCTGGATCTCAGCCCCTCTCTGCCAGGCAGCAGCCTGAGCTCCAAGGGGCCCATGTGTAGACGATCATGTCCAGGGACCCCACCAGCTGCATCTGCACACTCCACACTTTGTTCAAAGCAGAACCATATGGCAGGTCTAGGTAAGGGTCCCCTGAAAGAAAAACAAAATGTGTAGGCAAAGAAAATAAATATAGAGGAGAAAGAGACAAAAGCAGCAAGAAGAGGAATGGGGATTTGCAGCTGCTGGTGGGAAAACGTGGGCATCTGGCTGAAGAGATGCCTCAAATGCAGATGGAGGAGACCCCCCGCTAACCAGATCTGCTTCCGCATCTGAGGTCGAATCAAGGGTGTTTCCTTGGGCTGTGAATTTGTGCCACGTCTTGTGGTCAGACTTAGACAACAACAACTCTCTGCCTTTACTGGTAAGCACCCGGGTGCATGGGGAGAAGGAAAGGGGAGTGGCCTTGAGTGGAAGGATGTGGTGGAGGGTGGCTGGAACCCCGGGAAGGTAAGTTTCACTCAAAAGGTGGATGAATCATGGCTGTGAGGCTGGAAGAGGAGAGGGAAAGATGATTCAAGCCACAGATCACAAGAGGGAATACTCTGTGCTGTACTTTGGTGAGTGAGCTGAGCCCTTTTCTGACGTCCCTTCAGATGCACATTGGGAGCAATCTCAGGGACTATTTCAACGATAGCAGGAACATAAATGTTGCAGCAGCTGGACAATGAGAAGAACATTTAGGAGTTGGGGCTTAAGCGTGTTAGAAGAGCAATCAATCAAGTGTGGATTGAGGGTGTAGGCAAGCAAGGTCAGAGGAAAGATAAAATGAGATTCTCGACTGTTCACTGGGTATTCTGCTTTCCCACTCACTCCAGTCATGAGGAGCTATGGGAGCTCCCAATCATGGTGGCCTGTGGTGTTCAAAGTGTTCTCAGATGAGGCTGCTTTCAGCTGCAGCTTAGGAGGAAATTCTACCTTCCACTGTGGAAACAATAGAAATATTTATAAACTCTCAGAATAATGAGACTGTTGGTAGGGCCATTCCAGGGTGATTAATTCAATGGCTAAAAGACTTCATCAAGGACCCAGGCTCTTTCCATCCTTCAGCTTGGCCAGCATCAGCATGAAGGCTTTGACCTCAGCCTGGCTCCTCACCTGGTGACAAGATGGCCTCCAGATTTCCAGCAGCCATATCCATGCAAGACATGATCCGGAAACAAAAAGATCATGTCTTCCATGCTTCTTTTTAAGTGTAGGGAAATCTCTCCCAGAAGATTCCCAGCAGATTTCATCTCACATCCTGTTGTCCAAGTTGTATCACATGTTCTGGTCTAAAACAGCCATATCATGGTAATGATTAGCTTAGACCAGGGGTCAGAATGTTTTTTACCTAGTTAAAAAAAAAAATCAGTTCGCTTTGGCAGCATATATACTAAAATTGGAACAATCCAGAGGATACCGGCATGGCCCCTGAGCAAGGATGACACACAAATCTGTGAAGTATTCCACATTTAAAAAAAAAAATCAAAAGAAGAATAATATTTCATGACATGTAAAAAGAATATGAAATTCAAATTTCCATGTCCATAAATAAAGTTTTATTGGAACACAGCCACACTGCCATTCATTTACATGTTGTCTATGGCTGTCTGAGCCGAGTCAGAGGTGAAAATGCACAAAGCAGATTGAGAGTCGGCCAGTCTGACCAATTCTGTGGCCTGTAGGTGAGTCAGGAGACATCCAAAGTCGTGTGAATCCCCTGACAGTTGATAAACAGGGGTCTGGCATGATGCCATTTGTGGATAGTATTATTATTACTTGGCCAGATTCTGATGCAGCTTTGTTTACGCATCTGGAATGTGCAGCAACATTCTGAATTCTCTTTTACTACGTGTATGCTAGTAACCCTCCTTAGGAAAGTACTCAGTAGAGTTGAGATCATTTTTAATGTCCTTCCAAAATTATACATCAGACACTAAGTCAGAGTGACCAGGCTCTGCCCAGTATTACTGAACTGAACAAATCAGGGAAGCTCCCACACTCCATAATTCCCTAAGTCAGCCTTTTTGACACATTGAAAGATGAGGCAGGGAAATGGCCGGTCTCCTGGTAATTATCACCACCTGTTCTCCAAGTGGCTCTCCCCAAATAGAATAGTCTCCCCAGAGGGCAGAGAAGGAGGGAGGGAGGGAGAGAGCCGGACCTATGTATTCAGCAGTTCTGCCCAGTGAGAGTCGCTTCGGGAGACCTCTCTGCAAGGACACAGTCTCTGTTTTGGAAACTGGACTGGAGCTTGGCAAAACTGGGAAAAGGCCAACATTTGTCTTTGAGGCCTCCTGTCTCCGGTTAGTGGTTTCTTCTAAACCATCTTCCCCAACCTTCTACCTTTCTCGGGCTCTTGGAAGTGGCCCAGCGCAATTTTGCTGTCAAGATCTCATTCTGGTAAGCCTGCACAAAATACCTCATCGTGGACATGACTGGGAGCATGCCGACAGCCTCTGTTTAGCCTTCCTGTGCCCAGCTGCGGTCCACTCAAGGGACTCCTCCACGCTATGGCAGTCTGAGCTTTGGAAAACGTCATTGTGAGCCTGTAACCCCCTCCCACCTGGATTCACATCCTTCAAGGATCTTACACTGCCTATGAATAAAGTTCAAGTGCCTTGGATTGATGTAGACCAGTGGTTATTAAGTGTGGCCCCTGATCAGGAGCAGCATCACCTGGGCCTCCATCCCAGCCCTACTGAAATAGGGGTCTGGCCTTGGGGTCTGGAAATCTTTGTGTTAACAAGCTCTCCGGGCAGTTCTGCTGTAATGCCAAGTTTGAGAACCCACAGACGCAGACTCGTTGCTTACCGTTCACTATGTATCCTGTGTTTTCGTCCAGAGATGGCAAAGAGATTCCACCAAGTCTGTCAAGTCTCTCTAGGCTATAGTGGCCACCTGGCATGCTGTTGGAAGATGATGAAGCCTCAGTCTCAGCTTCTCAGGCAGGAGACCTACTCCATGGTTGATGAGTGATGTCTACACGTGTGAGGGGTGGGGTAGGCAGGCACATGTCAGGCACTCCCCAGTTCCCGCTCTAGCCACACACTTTCAACTCCCACATGTCACCAAGGCTTGGTGTGGAACCATTTGGTGGAGATCCCAGCCATTCTGGCAGAAAGATGGGTATTTCAAAAGATGACACCCTAGGGGCACCTGGGGGGCTCAGTTGGTTGAGCATCGGACTCTTGATTTCAGCTCAAAGTTGGGATCTCATGGCAGTGGGATCAAGCCCTACATCGGGCTCTGTGCCAGTGTGCAGCCCGCTTTGGAGTCCGTCTGCCCCTCCCTGCTTGTGCCCTCTCTCTCTCTCTCTCTCAAAATAAGCAAATAAACATTAAAAAAAAAAATAGGGTTAATTTAGTCCTAAAGAATCGATCCCTAACAAGGAATTGGGGGGGACCAAGGTGGAATTTTGAGAGGAGGGGATCTCTGCACGGGAGCTGCGCTATACCTTTTTCTTTGTGTGCTTAGCTGGAACTGATTAGGGGCAGGGAGAAGAGCTTAGCCACAGGGCAGAAAGGAGACACCCCTTGTGAGGCAAGCCAGCTTGTCATCTGTTGCTGGAGATGGATACTGTGGCAAGGCTCCTGCTCGGGATCCCCAAGTCCTAAGGGGGGATTTAAGTGCGATACTTAATTTTTCCTCCACGAGAGAGACGGAGGGCAAGAAGGCCAGACGGGGAGGAGCGAGAGGGACTGTAGGAGCCAGCGCAGCTGGAAGAGATTAAGCCCAGCCCAGAAGGCAGCAGACAGGTAATAGTCTGGAACCGGTAGAGCCCCAGAAAGAAACCTTTGCCCTAGAAGTGTTTGGCAAGCCCTCCCCCTCCTCCACCATCTTGACTCCCCGTCTGCTATGCTGTGGAGGTTTCCACAGTGAAAAATGAAAACTGTCTAGCGAGTTCTTTGGCATTCTGGCAGTGGCGGCCATTTCTGTCCAATTCCCTTATGCAAGGAGCAAGATGCTCCCTCCAGACCTCCCTGAATTAAAAATAACAGAGTTTAGAATTTCCTGTGGACTCTCTTAATTCCCTGAAGTCTTGAAGTTTCTCGCTTGGGACATTTCAGCTGCACTTTCCTTCAGAAGACTCTTCAAGGTGTGCTTGGTCCCTTTGCTTTGTCTCCTGACTTCTTCCCTCACCTACCTTTGTCCCCGGTCCAGGCCAAGCAGGGCCACTGTCAGGGGCAAGGAGGCCCCTCTCTTCCCTCCAGTTTGGGAGTTTTCCTCCCACTGCTGGAAAACTCTGAAGTTCGTCTTTCCTCCTGGACATTATACATCTAACTCATGTTTTATTTTTTCAAGGAAATTTACTTACCAAAAACAGAGCCCTATGTCTCTCTTTGTTATGGGGGAAAAGTGCCATGGGACTTCTTTATACTGATCCATACGTGAAATATTGCAACAAATCCTGCAGTAATTCACCTGTTGTAATATGACAAGGAGGAAAGCCAACAAGAAGGTGTTTGTGTCTCATCTTAGATATTTCACGCATGCAGCTCCAGGAAAAAAGAACAAACTAAAATGCAGAGGCATTTTTAGGAACTCTGTTCAATGCACTGTTTCCCCTGAATTGAGCATGCTTTGCAGGAATGCAATCTGCACACCATTATCCCTAATTTTCTAAGTCCTTGCTAGGTTATATCAGACCTGCCACCCTGACTGTTAAATGTCAGTTAAGACCTAATTAATTTAACTGCTCTGACAAGTTTAACTTAGTTCCCACAGAGACTGTAATTTGCCTTTTCCCAACTGATAGTGCTACAGGCATATTTTAAAATAACTCTCATTGTTTTAAAAGACTTTAGCCAAGTAGTATATGTTCATCGTAGAAGTCAGAAAATAAAAATCGAAACAAGATTTAAAAACCACATCATTTTGTCGTACAGTGATAAACACTATAAATATCTTATAAATCCTTTTCCTTTTTTTGGCATCTGTGATGAAAGGTAATATTTCAAAAACTATTAATGAGCATTCCTCTTGCATTTTCATGTTCACGAGTCAAAATAGGATTTTGCAGACAGCCTGAAAGCCAGGTTTGGTTCAGAGAGGGAGGATTTTTTTTTATTAAGATATAATTGATGCATAATGTTATACTAGTTCCAGGCGTACGACATAATTATTCAATATTTGCATATATTGGCAAATGACCATCACAGTAAGTCTAGTTAACGTCTGTCACCTCCATAGTTACAAATGTTTTTTTCTTGTGAGGAGAACTCTTGAGAGCTACTCTCTTACCAACTTTCAAATATGCAATACAGTAGTATTAGGTATTGTCACCATGCTGTGCGTTATGCCCCCAGGACTTATTTATTTTATCACTGGAATGGGGGAGGGGGAATCTGAAGGCCACATACATGTGCTTATAAATTATGGAGAGAGTCAGGGAGAAAGAGGCTGGACTTGTGGAACTCAGTCTCCCTGCTCCAAGACAGAGGGATATGTCAGGTAGGATGAGAGGAACTCCCAGAATAGAGGACTTTAGCTTAAGTAATATATTCTAGTCACTTAGTGTAAGACCGGATGTGGCCTTCCCTGACTGCGATCAGTTCCTCTCAGCTGCTGTTGGAACACTGCTGCTTTCATCCAGCGGCTCAACTCAACTATAGGGTCATTAGAAGGAAAAAAAGTTCTCTCCTAGAATGATCTAAGGTGAATTTCCAGGCTGGTGGTCAGCTCTTCGTTCAGGGACTCAGAGTAGTTGTCCTGCCACCAAGCCTAGCACGCTGTCATCAACTGTACGTGACTGCCACTGGGGGACTGCCATGTCTAGGTTTCATTTGGTAGGAAGGGAAAAGAGAGGGTAGAGGAGATACACCCCATGTCATAAGACTCTGGCCCAAAAGCGACAGACATCACCTCTACTCATATTTCACTGGCCGGAACTTGGTCACCCGACCGAATCTAACCACAAGGAATGCTGGGAAATTAGTGTAGCAAAGCAGCCATGTTTGCCCAGGTACAATTCTATTATCACGGAACAGAGGGAAGACAGCTTTTGGTTGCTGCTAGCGAGTCTTTTCCATACCTTGTATTATATATAGGGCCCTGAAGTTCCTGTGTGCACTTTGAAGGCAACAATTTGAGAGCCACGGTTTACCATCAGGCACCATGAAGAGCCTTCACAGCTGAGGCTAAGGCTGAATCACCTACACGCACAGAGGTCTACAGAATCAGTGAGAGATGAAATGAGGCTAGCCCCAAAAGGCCACACCATTATTCCTGGCCAGGCTGAGAGAAACTAGACCATAGTTTATACCAGAGGCCAACGTCAACTGCAAAGCCCAGCCGGATGGGCAGCAACAAGACTGACAAAGAACACCCCAAAATCCAGAGGGGCTGGAGGCCATGTCATAGCTCTGAAGACCCATCACTCCAGTGCCTTAAATCCACAGTAAGCATCCTTCATACTCTGATTGCCATCTGAGGGACAAGAAGTAGATGATGAAGTTCTGAAAAACTGAGTATATAGACCCATAAAGGACTACCTGGACAGACGGCCCACAGAACAGAAGAGCTGATCAAATTGGATGAAATTCATTCAACCCCCATTTCTACGCAGCAGAGTAGAGAGCTTGTGAGAAAATCCAGATCAAGTCATGAGTTAATAAAGAAACTACTATTTCTTTTCCTGCACATCTGAGTGTGGTCTGAGCGAATAAATTTTACACACCAAAACTTACATATAATGTTGTCTTGGAAACGCCGGAGCTAGGATTGGAAGATGTAAGCTGATGATGTCAGCTGCTTCCCACCCCCACCCCGGAGCTTTGCTGTGCAGATCAAAAATCACTTAGCAGCCACAGAATACTTACCTGGACGTTGGGAGTCCCAGGAGAGGGCACTTGAGCTACGTAGAAGTGAAGTGCAGACATAGTGGGTAGACAGGGTGGGGACAGGGTCAGAGTTGACATTTGATTTGAGGGAGAGACTCCAGGGCATCAGAAGTAAAGAAGGCCCCAGTGCTTGGACTGAGCTCAGCAGCAGGGCCTGGGGGTCAGAGGGAGAAGGGGTCCGGGTGCAGTAGGAGACCAGGTCTGAACTGACTACCATCCATTCTCTCCCAAGCCACAGTGGGTCCCGCAAAGGAGGGGGATGGGCTAAGGGGTACACAAAATCCAGGGGAAATGCACTGAATTCCCAATTTCTTCAAAACAGTGAAAAAATCCCCAAAATCTGAGCAAAAAAAAAAAAGTTTTTTCCAAGTTGGACACATCTAAACTAAGCTGAAGCCCTTTATGGGTTTCTACTTATCCCACTTAGTATAAATATTCTTACATTTCACTGCAGACCTAATAATAACCCCAGACCAGGGGTGTTATGTAATATATAGTGTTTTCACCATGCTGCCTTTCTCAAATCTGAGACATTGTGAATTTGAAACACATCTGGCCAAGAGCTCATTACCAAGGCATTCATAACGTATATTTCAGAATTGTCCTTGCCACCACGCAATGCCCAGTCTTAACTGGCCAAAATCTTCTTTGTTGTTCTGGCACTAGATTTCCTCTAATACTTAAAGCGTTTCATCTGACAAAGATACAACTGACATTTATTTTCTTCGTCTGGTTTTTAATGCTGATTTTATGGATAAATGAAAATTCAGCCAACTTTTTATTTCTAGTTTATGAGGAAGTAGGAAATGCCATAATATTTTCCCCCATTTTTATTTACTTTCTTCCGTGTGTTTTTCTTAGATTGTATGAAGCAGTGATGTAATCGTACAGTGGGTCAATGGCTAGTTATGCAACACTAAATATTTGGGCATGCACTTTGGAACTGTACACTCAGGATAGAGATCATGAGGAAAAGGAGATTAAGACTGAGTGTCCACTATGTAGCACAATGTGTCCTATACCATTTCACATAATCCTTATTGCATTTATCGTTTAATCTATTTAATGGAATCCCCATGGAATGATAAAATAGCCATGTTACCATTACCATGTAACGTGATCCTCACGAAAAGTTTGTAAAGTAAAACTTCCCATGTGTACAGTTGAGCAAGATAAAGCTCAGAGAGGTTGAATCATTTGCCCAAGATCACACAGCCAGTAAGTAGCAGAGTCAGGTTTCCCTTCTCAGGAAACAGTTCCATCTAGGACCTGAATGTTCCCAATAAAACCCCTTCCTGCTTACCCACCACAGATACCAGTCTTCTGTTTTACCATAAATCCATTACCCATATCCTTGTCTGTGCTCTTTTTAATGGAAAGAAATACTCCCCAAAGCACTTCTTCATGCCCTACTCACCGTTTAGAGAATGAGATAGAATGGTCATCCAAGTTCTCAGATAAATCTTGGTTGGTCCCTTCTTCTACTGTCTCTGCACCCCAGACTCAAGAGAAGTGGGAGGCAATGGGGAGTTAGCTTAACCTGTCAGTTTCCCAAACCAGGGCATGCTGGACACCCCACCTCCTCCTTCTCCACTCAGCCTTGCAGGGTTGTAGACAAAGAGATTTGCCCCCAGACAATTAGGCCCTAGAGAGACGTGAGGGGAGGGAGCATACTGACCTAAGAAAAACATCTAAAGATTCCTTTATTTAAAAAAAAAATTTTTTTAATGTTTGTTTATTTTTGAGAGACAGAGAACAAGCAGGGGAGGGGCAGAGAGAGAGGGAGACACAGAATCCGACGCAGGCTCCAGGCTCTGAGCTGTCGGCACAGAGCCTGATGCGGGGCTCAAACCCACCAACTGTGAGATCATGACCTGAGCCGAAGTCGGACACTCAACCGACTGAGCCACCTAGGCGCCCCAGGGTTCCTTTAAATACACAGTCCTTTTAGTATACAGGGCAATAGAGAAAGTATATAAGTAATTGTTTTTAAAATCGATATTCTATAAGCATATTTCTATAATAGTCTATAAGCCTATTTAAAATCAATACTCTATAAACATACTTTAAAATTCCATTTCTGTTTTATTAACTTCTAATTACATTAGTATATTATAATCAGCTAAGTGTTGGTAGCTGTATTCTCGTACGTCCATAATAAATAGATGCCTGATACTGATGACTGCTTAAGGAAATAGCTCTCCATCAGACATCGTACAATTCTATGCCGTATTATGAAGATGACTTTTGTCATTCTCTTCCGTTATCGTCATCCCACCTCACTTCTCATATCCTTTTTGCTCAGTGAATTCTTCTGCCAAATGAATTCTTTTCCCCATTCTTTTGCTAAATGGAATCATTTTGTTCAGTGCTTTATAGAAATTGACGAATTTCAAAGACAGAAGAAAATGGGCTTTTTTTATTTGCCTTCCAACAGAGGGTGCAGAATAGACCAGGAGAAATCAAAATCTTTAAAACTACGTGAACACTCATCGGAATGGTAATCCCATGGGAACCTGACCCCATCCGGCTCAACTTGGAGGAAATAATAGGACGCAGGCGGAGCAAACTCTAACCTTGCCTCAACGACCAGGCAGGGCAGGGCCTCAAGGAAAGCTCTCCACCCCGCTGGCCTGGAGGCCTGGAGACTAACCTTTTAGAAGGCGAAGGCCCCCTCTGAGAAAGAAGGCTGCTCCCTGGCACCCTAAGAACTATAGCTTGAGGCTCTGCAGGCACACTTTCTTGCTCCAGAAGGCAGTGAGAGTCTCTTAGGACAGTGTGCAGCTGCAGGAGCTCATAAAGCCAGGGCCATGACTTCATCTCTGGCCTGCGAGCTGACTATTACACAGACCAGGAGCCACCCACTGGTGGTAAATCAGGGGGAACAGGACAGACTGGAAAGGACTGAAGAGTCTGTTTGCATGCATTAAACACTGCACCCTACCAAGAATGGAGTAATTTTGCTGTAAGTTAACAATATCTTGACTAAGCATGGTGGGGGACTGACGAGTGTGCAGGCACCCGACCCAGGTTTCCTTTAACAGATGCCCAGGATTCCTCATCTGACTTCTAAATGGCTGGCCAAGCTCCATATAATAGGGCGTTTATCCTAGCTTTAAGTTGGTTTTGGTCTTTCCCTAATGTTGACGGGGTGTGTGTGTATGTGTTGAATGGTAACTATTTCAGTAGGGGCATATAATAATCTGTGCTGAGGGCTCGTTCTGCAAATGGTATTGGCTGTGGTGTTGTTGACTTTGAATAGCTAGGCATTTAAGGTCAAGGTCTCCTCATATGGTCACGTGGTTTTCTATAGCTCATGTAAATAGCTTTCCGTATTATTTAGGACAATACATTGAGTTACTCATTTTGGGGCATTATGCTAGGTACATATGTATTTGAATTCTAATTCTTTGTATTGAATCATATTTCATAAACACTAGGGCCATCCGTTATTTAAAGGATGCTTTGTGAATCCTTTTGTTTGGTGGGCCTGGGGGAATAAATACATTCCTCAGATGAAAGAAATCTTCTATTATAATAGTAATCTTACTATTCATACAAATCAGAACTCATCAATGTTATATATGAAGTCCTTCAATTTAAAAAAATAACATATTTTTCTTATCACCTATTAAAGATACACTCTATGTGGTAACATTTTTAAAAAACAAAGGTAGCAGAGGACAGCTCTCAAAGCATCAAGGTAATAAGTAACGGCGATGTTTTCTCATTTGTTTCTCAAAGTATCTTCATGACGTTGTGAAGTCCCTGACACGTCCTGGGCACTACAAGTTGACCATCCTCGCCCTTCTGTAGGTATTTCCGGTTAGCAAGTCATTTAAAGCAAAGGTTCCAAACTTAGGTTGCCCACCCCAAGCCAGTTCTGAGTCACCCTGTGGTTAATCTGCTGCCCCACGCCTGACCTTCAGGACTGGTGAGATGTCACCAGGGTTATCTCCTTCCCAAGTCTAGGATTAAATGGGGCTTTTAGAGTAGAAGTCAGAATTCTCCAACACGTCAGACCGCAAATCCTCAGAGGGCAGCTGTGAGGAGAGGGGAGGAGTATTTATCTAAGAAGCATCATAACCAACATGAGAATGAACGTCGGTGGTAGTTAGCAATCTGTGCTGCATACACACTACTCTCACAAGTAAGAAAACTGAGGCCCAGAGAGGTAAGGTGCTTAGTTCCAACGGCCAAAATATTTAAACACCAATTGGAGCCAAAAGGCACGCTTTCCTTTCCACCGATCAACATGTGATGGTTCCACAAGCAGTAACTGAGTGCCCTTCATGAACCAAGCATATCAGGTGTCACCGAGAGGTGAACGGAGTCCCAGCTTTTGAACGGTTTTGCAGTCCGGTGGGGCGGACGGCCGGGGGCCAGGTGATAATAAGCATTGCCATGTCCCACTGTTGCTGCTTCTCTTACGACGGCCTTCTTCTTTGGTCCAAGTTGAGATCGTTAACTTAGACTTGGACCAACTCCATCTTTCCATCCTATCTGGTTACCAAGGGACCATTACCCCAAAATGTGCCACCTTTTATTTCACAGAAGACAAGAGTGACCATTTGAGAGACATAGCTTTGAGTTGACTTTCTAGTGCTGGTGATGAGTTCATGACAACATTGATTCTGTCCATCTTTTGACTAAAGAGTCCTTTTATTTATTTTATTTATTTTTTTAGTGTTTGTTTTTCAGAGAGAGAGAGACAGAGTGTGAGTGTGGGGAGCGGGGACAGAGAGAGAGGGGGAGACACAGAATCTGAAGCAGACTCCAGGCTCCGAGCTGTCAGCACACACACCCCAACGCAGGGTCTGAACTCGTGAACCGCATGATCATGACCCGAGCGGAGGTCGCATGCTTAACCGACTGAGCCACCCGGGCACCCCTACTGAAGATGGCTTTTAAATAGCAGAAACTCCATAAATAATGACACATCAACCCAGCTTGGAGCACAATCTGGACTTCCAAATGCGGAAAAAAACCCACAAGATAACAGCAGAGTAAGGAGAATAAAAACTACAAAAAGGGATTGTATCGTCCTCTGCAGCTGTTTAGTTCATTTTGTTTGATCTAATTCCCCAGTTTGGGTGAGGCCGAAGCTGTGCACACATTTAGCCACATTCCTGCTTCGTCGTGGAGCACCACCCTTGTTTTTCTTTCTCCTTTCATCCTTTTAATTTACGTTTTCCTGCTGTATACTTGATTCCCTATAAGCCTCCTTAAATCCTTTCAGGAACAAGGCAAAATAGAAATTAATCAATAGAGCAAAGACTAGTCTACAATCACGGTCATGTTTTTCCATCTTCTCCTCTCTATTCACTGTACTGGCTTCCACCTCCTCTGTTCCCTTGTCACGGCTCTGTCATGAGCCACTGCAGTTTTCCTTATGGCTTTTATCATTCTTCCTCTCTTTGCCAGCTCAGCCCATGGCTCTGGTCGCCACCTTCTCTTCTTCCAGTGGGTTTTCATACCTGGTTCTCCCCTTATCTCTTCGCCTGCTGGTTTGGGGACCCTCTCCTGGTTTCTCTTTCTAATCCCGTTCACTAATTATGGCATCACTTGGAGATTCGGTTCCTGGCATTCCGTGTCCCTCTATCTCAAGGAGAGCGCATTTACTGACTTCAAGGTGACTATAAGCGCCTTGAGGACAAGGACCATCTATTTTTTTAACACCACAGAAAGCTCTGCACATGCTCAGAGCTCAACACGCATCACCGATTTAACGTGACAACACAGGACTTCTGGCTGTGGAGGTCTGTAGGGTCCCCCTAGAGAGTTTAGAGAAGTATTTTAAGGGGAAAAAAAATCAACTATTTATGGAATATATATAATTATATTGTCCAATGAAGTCCATAGTCTCTTAAACTTATGAAATTAAAATAGTCAAGAATCGGATTGGAATCTCTTATGTATAGTGCTAACTTTGGTACATCTTACAGGTGGTGACAAAGAGCCCGTGTCTTATTGGTTTTTTTTCTTACACATAGTCTCTAAAACATATTCCTTCACCTCTCCCACTGTGCCACATGCTGCTTGCAGCCCTATCGCCTGTCACCTGGATGACAGCAAGGGACCTCCTACATGGTGGCCCTGCTGTCTTCTACCCTCTCCGTGTTCTCTGCACAGCAGCCACAGAGACGTTTAAAAGCTGCAATCTGGATGTGTGATTCCCATGCTCCATAACCTTCCATGGCTTCCTATTGCTCTGTGGATATATTCCTATCCTTTTGTGTGGACTGCAAGGCCCTGCGTGACCTCAGCAGCCTTTCTCAGTCCCTGGGACACTCCACACTCCTGGCCCCAGTGCCTTTTCATGTGCTTCCTCTCTGCCTGGGATACTCTGAACCTACCCTGAAGGGCTCAGCTTCATCAGACAGACCTGCCCTGACTCCTCAGATTAGTTCAGAAATCCTGATTGTCCATTGTCTCTCCTCACCGTGCTTTTCCTTCATAGGTTTTATGACACCTGACGTGCAACGGCGTTTTGAGCATTCGTTTGCATAACGTCTGCTTTCCCTTGCTGCACGGGAATCTCTCCCGAGGCGGGCGTGGCACCTCTCTCGTTCGCCACTTTATTCAAAGCAACTAACCTGGCGCATAGGAGGGGCTCCATACATGTTTGTCGAGCATAGGCATGGCATTCATACAGATTGTGAAAGAATCAGACCCTGCTGTCTGGTATCCCAATAAGACCCTTGAGTTTAGAACGATGTGTAAGGGCGTTGCTAGAGCTGGACTAAAGAGGAGGTCTGAGTCCTGGGTGTTGTGGTGAAGGAATACTTAAAACAGGCTGAAGGAGCTGATTGGAATGTGAGTTTAATGAGGATGCACATGAATGTTGAGGAGAGTAGCCCAGTTGGGGCTTTTTCTCAGTTGGGGAAAACAAAGACCTATCTGATTTTCTCCACCTGCTAAGCCCGCACATAAATCCCTGGCCCTATTTGTGTCCTTTTTTTTTTTTTGCACAGAGTTAGATAAATCTGTGATTATCTTCTAGGGATTCTGCTAGGTTGAGGCCAACACACTAAGCAAGTCACAAGTCATGATTCCTTTTAAAAATAACTACACGTTGAATTTCCCCTCACCTTTCCTTGGCTTCTCTTTGGAATTTTGACATATTTCTTAGCATTTCAGGATAAATTAAGAGCTTTGGGAAATGAAAGGCAGCATCTCTGGTTTGAGACATCCAAAAATAACCCATATGAAACTGAGCATCCCTACAATTCTCGACTTGACCGTTCATTTGGAGTCCCAGAGCTAATGCCACCGCATCTTTCTTATATTCGGTAACGTCTATTTCATTATTTTTTTTTGCATACATTAACCATAGCAAAGTACCTATGTGAAGTTTTTAAATCTCAGAGTTATCTATTTCATTAAAAACATGTAGGCTTTTTAATTCTGAGAGAGTAAATTTTGGGGGAATCTTGCAGGAACACAGAATTTGCCCAAAGATATGCATCATCTTTCACTCAAAAAGGATTTACTGACAACTGCCTACAACAGGCAGGGGTGGGGAGATGGGCATTAAGAGACAGAAAAAAGACTCAAAAACACTTACAATGTACTCTGGGAGACAAGAAAACTTGACACTTTTATTGTTTAGTGCACTTGGGTGGCTGGGGTAAGCGCCCGACTTCGGCTCAGCTCATGGTCTCTTAGTTCCTGAGTTCAAGCCCCGCATGGAGCCCCACACAGAGCCCCACATCAGGCTTTGTGCTGACTGTGGAGCTTGCTTGGGATTCTCTCTCTCCCTCTCTCTCTGCCCCTCCCCTACTTGCACTCCCTCCCTCTATATATCAAAATAATAAAAACAAATAAACAAACAAAAAACTATAGTTCAAGGAAGAAAGTTTTAAGTGTTGTTATAGAGACATGTATGCAATTCTATGTACCCTACATGTTTTATGTGTTTTTTACGTATGTTTAGATAAGGGAAGGCTTCTTCCTAGATAGTGCTTGCTGTCTTGAAAGATTCTGAAAGAAGGTAAGATTTGAAACTGGCCATAAAAGACGGCAGGTTTTCTTTTCTTTTGCTTATTAATTTATTTTATTTATCATACATAAATATATGTAGATAGTATTGATGAGTGAAAAGGATCAAATGAAAACCTAATATCACTACGTAGAGATACTCACTATTAGCATCCTTTTATCTGCGCCTATTTATGTGCCTATTATGTTGTTTTGCGAAACTGGAATCACACACTATACAACACTCGTAACCTGCTTTCCCACTCAACAGTTTATCACAAACCTCTCCCTGTGTCTGCTTGTCAGTGAACGCTTGAACACTTGGGCCCTTTTTTTTTTTTTAAGTTTATTTATTTTGAGAGAAAGAGAGAGCACGAGCAGGGGAGGGGCAGAAAGAGAGAGAGAGAGAAAGAGAGAGCACGAGCAGGGGAGGGGCAGAGAGAGAGAGAGAGAGAGAAAGAGAGAACATGAGCAGGGGAGGGGCAGAGAGAGAGAGAAAGAATCCCAAGCAGGCTCTGCATTGTTAACACAGAGCCCGACTTGGGGCTCAAACTCGCCAACCAAGAGATCATGACCTGAGCCAAAACCAAGAGCCGGGCACACTTACCCAGTGCGCC
Source organism: Lynx rufus (assembly GCF_022079265.1). Lineage (NCBI taxonomy): Eukaryota > Metazoa > Chordata > Mammalia > Carnivora > Felidae > Lynx > Lynx rufus. The sequence goes on along the minus strand of NW_025814845.1, from coordinate 38,774,692 downwards.
ACCCAGGCACCTGGGCACGTGGGCACATGGGCACATTTTTACTGAATAGGGACAGGGAGGGAAATACCTAAATCTGAGCTGCAGGATCTTTGAGCACAAAGGTCTAGGAGAAAGCGCGGGCGACGCAGGCGAAGCCACGCTCTCGGTGACGGCCAGGGAGCTCCTACTGAGGACTCAGTCCCAACGTGACCATATCTTCCTTGGCATCAGCCAATGCTGGCTGCTTTTCAAAAACCCACCAAAGCATGCCATCTCACCATCTGATTAATGCCCTGATCGACACAACCAGCCTGAGTGCCACTGAGGTATTCGGGGAAGCACAAGGTCATTAAGAAAACCATTCTCTACTTGGTGAAGCAGCACTGTGGTCACCGTGGGGAGCGTCCTTGCCTTCTGACTCAGTGCCAACTGGAGCAAACGTGGCATGTGGGCGGGTATATTTTTACTGGGGAAAGAGCTGCCAACTGGACGGAAAAGGCCTGCAATTTTTGGAATGTTTATAATCTAGATGGGCGGGCGTGCTCAGGGTGCGGCCCGGTGAGAAGCTTAACGTTCCGTTCGAAAACGGACTAACCAAGGGTAAAGGTGCACAGACTTGTGGTTGTTTTTCTCTGAAACGGAATACGGGTTCAAGGGCCCAGCATGAATGTGAGGCTGATTCAGAGTGTCTGAGGCTGAGTCAGAGTGTTTGTCGCTGTGACAGTGTCTCAGAGAAGAAACGTCGGTGGGCCAAAGTGCGTGACGATAACGCGATGAATTTTTGGACCTGCTCATGTCCCACAAATGGAGACTATTAGCATCTTGAAAATAAGTGGCCTGTGTCCAGGTTGGAGGTGGCAACAACCTGCCCATGGTTTTATTATTCATCCTGCTTATTCTCTCTCATACTCTCTCTCTCTCTCTCTCTCTCTCTCACACACACACACACACACACACACCAATTTACCGAGTCGATTACTATGTGCCAGCAACACAGCAAAATCCCTCTAATGACAAAGAAGGGGCTTTCAAATCTGCCTTATTCATGGGAACAGAGAACATGGTCCCTGGCCAAGCTTGGTCCGGTTACCCGAAGACCACTGCACAAAGAATCAAGACTGGACTGAACCAAACAGTGGGTGGTGAGTTCGTAGAAGAGGTGCACTGTGACTCCATTCTGAGAGTTTATGAGGTCAGGGTTAGATGTTCCCACAATGAAAGAGCCTTTGGGGAGATCCCTTTGATTGATAAAGTACAGACTTCACGGGCAAAGTCTGTACCCGTCTTAACTGCCCCCCAGAGAGAGGAGGGCTTACCTCAAGACCCTCCTAAGAGTCTGTCCAGTAGTTGCTCCTATGCATGAGTTCTCTGCCTTGTGCTCCCAGAATGTGCCAGAATGCACCCATTCTGCCTCACCTGCAAGGAGTCAATACTGCTCATTGTTTCTCCAAGAGAAGTGTTCGTTCCTTTTCTTTGTTCCCTCCAACCTGCCTCCCACCTTGCTTCCAATTGTGCGCCTCAGGCCCACTTACTAAACTCCTCCTCCCCAGCCTTTGTGAGAGGAACCTTTGTGACCTGTCTTTCCAGTCACACATTTATTAAGTGGGTGCCCAAGAGGTAGTCAAGAGGGCAGGCTTTGAGACGTGAACCCTATGAATCCACGTGGGTACAAACGGTGGCTTTGATAATAATTCACCGTGTGAACTTGAACAAATTATTTCACCTCTCTGTGCCTCAGTTTCCTCATCTAAAAAGGAGGGGAAATAATATTATCTACATCCTAGGGTTATTGTGATTATAAGACATAATCACTGCACCCAGTGAAGCATGAGGGAAGGGAGGGGAGAGGAGAGCCAAGGGCATCCTGTACCTCCCAAGAGCTCCTTATGGTCTTCTTTGTGCCCAGAGGCAGGACGCAGATGAGCACCCGAGAGGAGGGGTATTATGGGAGTTGCAGATGCCCTTTGGGGTCTCAGGATTTGAGGTATTATTTCAACACCGGCTGCAACACCAACCCCAAAGTTTTGCAGGGTGACATAAACCACCAAATCTTCCACCTTTGTTTTTATGGGGAACTTTGCTAAATGTTTTTCCTGTGCCCTCATGTCTGGACACACCTCTGTTTTGAGTCAGGAAAATGATCTCTCTACTATGACTAAGAGGTCCCAAAACATTATATTTAAAATTCGATCAGTGTATCACTCATTATTCCACAAGCCAGAATGGAGCCAGGGGCCAGAATGGCCTTTTGGGGCTGTTTTATCCCGGAGAAGCCAAAGGGAATTTGAGTTAGGTACAGGGCCGCAGGCCCAAATAGGTTTTTAATACTCCCCAGAATCTGCAAACCACTAAGTAGTTCATAAAAGTGTTACTGAGAAATTTCAGTCTAATCCAAAATGCAAAACATTAAAAATTGCATGGTGGGTTTGTAACACAGTCTGGCACAGAGATTATGAGTATTACCTCTGAAGGAGAATTCCTGGGTTCAGATCTTGGCTCCACTATTTATTATCTGTGCGACCTTGAGCCAATTAGTTGACCTTTGCTGTGTTGGTTTCCTTATCTCTCATGTGAGGACCAGAGTAGCTGCCTTAAAATCCCATCATCCAAACCATAAGCTTCAGGCTCAACCTTTCTACCTCCTTCTTCACCTTTTATGCAAATCTTCACCAAGTCTTATTAGTTTTACCTCTTAAATTGCTACTGAAGCAGCTACTTCTTCTATATGCGAGTACTTCAGTCCTCACTACCAGCACTCAAGTTCAAACTACCCACATTGCTCATCTGGGCCACTGCCTTTTAGCCAGATGTCCTGCATCCATTCTGGTCCCTCCAAAAATCCATTCTCCAAACTGAAGCCAGAGTACTCTTTTCAAATCTAAGTCACCTCCCTGCTTAAAATATCCAAATGACTTTTCACTGTTATTACTCTTAGAATAAAGTTAACTTCTCTCTTTTTTTTTTTTTTAAGTTTATTTATCTGAGAGGCAGTGCAAGCCGAAAAGGGGCAGAGAAAGAGGAGAGAGAGAGAATACCAAGCAGGCTCCACACAACCAGCACGGAGCCTGATGTGGGGCTCAAACTCACAAACCACGTGATTATGTCCTGGGCCAAAGTCCAACGCTAAACCGACGGAGCCACCCAGGCGCCCCTAGAATAAAGTTAACTTCTTGACTTCATAGTTCAGCGTGCAAGATCCTGCACGGCCTGACTCCACCCTCCCTTGCCTGTTTCATCTTGCCCTCCTAATTCACTTAGTCTTTCCTCTTCTGTCCTTCAAGCCTTCTTTCTGTTTTTTATATTCTTCATGATCCCTCTTGCCCCAGGGTCTTTGCACACATTGCCTTGAATGATCTTCTATACCTTCTCAACCTAAACAATGCCTACTTTTCTTTTCTTTTATTAAAATATATAATCTACTTGCCTTCATTTTAATTATTTATTTATTTATTTACTTACTTACTTATTTATTTAAATTCAAGTTAGTTAACCTACAATGTAGGATGGTATGAACCCCGTGATTCTTCTCTTACATATAACAACCAATGTTCATCCCAACAAGGGCCCTCCTTAATGCCCATCACCCATTTAGCCCATCCTCCCACCCACCTCCCCTCTAGCAGCCCTCAGTTTGTTTTCTATAGTTAAGAGTCTGTTTCTTGGTTTGCCTCTCTCTCTTTTTTTTCCCCCACTTTGCTCATTTGTTTTGTTTCTTAAAATCCACATATGAGTGAAATCATATGGTATTTACCTTCCTCTGACTGACTTATTTCTCTTAGTATAATACGTTCTAGTTCCATCCACATTGTTGCAAATGGCAAGATTTCATTCTTTTTCATCACCGAGTAGTATTCCTTTGTATGTATATACCACGCCTTCTTTATCCTCTCATCAGTTGATGGAAATTTGGGCTCTTTTCATAATTTGGCTACTTTTGATAGTGCTACTATAAACAGTGGGGTGCATGTGCCCCTTCAATCAGCATTTTTGTATCCTTTGGATAAATACTTGGTAGTGCAGTTGCTGGGTTATAGGGTAGTGCTAGTTTTAATTTTTTGAGGAGCTTCCATACTGTTTTCCAGAAGTGGCCGAACCAGTTTGCCTTCCCACCAACAGTGCAAAAGTGTTTTCCTTTCTCCGCACCCTTGCCAACATCTGTTGTCTCGAGTTGTGAATTTCAGCCATTCTGACATGGTATCTCATTGTGGTTAATGCCTACTTTTCATCTCAACTCAAGCATCATTGTTACGGATCTTCCTTGATCTCCCTGATGTGGTTGACTTCTTCTAGTAAAGAATCTCATGACATCAAGTACTTCTCTTGATAGTATTTTATTAATTAAGTTCACTCAACAAATATTTATTGAGCACCTACCGCACGTCAAGTTGGGATACGTCACTGGACAGAACAAAGTGTCTTTTATAGAGCTGCCATTCTAGGATGGGAAACAGACAACAAACAAATCGATATAAATGTCACAGGGTAAGTACTCTAAAAACAAATAAAGCAGGGAAATGGGAACAGACACAGGGAAGGGGGGGGATCAGATTTGTAGTTTTCCATATGTTGGTGTGATTATTTCGTCAGTATTTGTAGCTTCCACTAGATTATAAGCTCCAGGGCTAAGTTTTCTCACTATTTATGCTCAGCAATAGCACATACACGTTAGATAGTGCCTATCTTATCATAGACACCCAGGAAAAATGACTGAGTAATTTTCATTCCAACTAACAGCCATTTGTACAGAGTGGAATGCAACACGGTTGGATTATTTTATGTGAGTAGATACCAATAATTCTTAAGAAGTATTTGAAAATGAATACTTTATGTATTCATGCATGTCTCCCTTCAAAACAATTCAGTTTTCTAAATCCCGATGTTTGAATGTAGCAGAGTTTTCTCGGGAAATTTCAGGTATTTAATCCTTTAAGTTCCCTTTGTTCTTAGAGGAAAAACAAATCATGAAAACATCCTGCACGTTCTTAATTTTTATGCTGGTAAATGATTTTTCAGGTTGAAAGTCAAAAAAGCAATTAATTAGTGAATTCTGCTGTGACCAAATAAGCCAGGGAAAACATGGACCTTACTTTTGGAAGGAACATCCCTCTCCTGAAAGACTGGACATGGGCTCTAAAGCCCATATGCTTTAGCTTGAGCTTTTTAGCTATTTCAGGGAGCAAAAATAGCTACAGTTTCAAGAGATTTGTTTTTCTTTTCGGTAGAGACAGTCAGCAGTTTGGAAAAACAGAGGGTTCGCCTACTAAGCATTTCTGGTAACACAGAGCTTGTCTCTGCAATTGCTGCTTTATATCTCAATTAGAAGGAAAGCTAAAAAAAAAAAAATGAAAATGAGGCAATGATAATAGGATAGTGAGAAAAATGAATGTAAACAGGATGTTTTGAAGTGACATTTAATTTTACAAGTGCTAAGTCTGTGTGCAATAAATATTCTAAATCATTTTGGGAGTTTATATAATGTTTTCTCTTCATTTTCACATGTTTTACTAAAGAAACTTCTGAAAGAATGACTTGGGGGGCAGCTGAGTGGTTCAGTTGGTTAAGTTTCCAACTCTTGGTTTCGGCTCAGGTCACGGTCTCACGGCTCATGAGATCGAGCCCTGCATCAGGGTTGTCAGTGTGGATGGAGCCCTGTTTGGGATTCTCTCTCTCTCTCTCTCTCTCTCTGCCCCTCCCCCTGCTCACTCGCATGCACACACACTCTCACTCTCTCTCTCTCTCAAAATAAATAAACATTTTTAAAAAAGAATGATTTTGTAGGAATGCTTCCAGCAAATGAAAAGAGGGAGGCTCCAACGAGGCAGAAAATTGTGCCGAAACCGGAATTCTAGTCAATGGACATGAAGGTAGGTGTGGGGTGCGATACCTGAATTCATGGCCATTTGGTAAGAAATGCAAAATAAGCCAAGAACAGATGGTCCTGGCCAGGTAGTGGTACCAGGTGAACCATAGAGCTCTACTGACATCTAGTGCACAAAAACATAATTATCTTCTAGGAAATGAAATATTCTCCATAGTTCTACATACTACCAAGTAAAATATTTATGTATTAAATAGGTCAAGGGAAACTATAGCAATCAAAGCCCGTCAATGAAAGCCTTTCTTACATAACGTCTCATTTGATTCCTTCTACTATAAGCCTGCTAGCAAAGCAGAGAAATTATTACCAGTCTCATTTCACAGATGAGGAAACTGAGGCTTGGAGAAAGAGACATGTAGTGATTTTTCCAACATGACATGCCTACTGAGGGACAGAACCAGGACAACACCAAAAGCCTTCTTTCCTCTTAGACCTCTCCCTTCTGCAAATGTCTCTGCATCAACAGTTCTGCCTTCCCAGCTTCAGAGGACACTGAAAGACGTCCTGCAAAGGTAGGTGAGAAGGCCATTCTTCATTTGAGAGAAGCAGGGGAAATAGAAGCACAGTTTTATCTCAACCCCATAAAAATTAGGGTTGAATATTCTCTCTGGATTTATGCCAGCCACGCTGGCGTCTGAAACTACAAGTTAGAAAAATCCAACTCCTTAAGGGAAATACCCCAAACTAGGGAGGAATTAGAAAGTACCAAATGTCCTTTCCCCCTTTTCAAATGAAAAGAAGACACACACACGCACATGCACGCACACACGCACACACGCCCGCACGCGTGTGTACCCACATATAAGTTTTGGGCTATCTCTCTCCTACCACATTTTACACCGGTGGCAGATACCAAGCACCTAATTTTAAGTTTGTCCATTAACAGCAAAAACAAAAAACACGCAAAAACCCGGGCGGCCAAATGACTAGAAATAAATAGCAGAGAAATGACAAGAAGAGATGCAGGGAGATAGCCATCTTCCCATCTAAGGAGTAAAGGTAACTTTGTGTGAGACAGCACCTGCCTTCATTTGGGCCCAAATGATTTACTTGGGGATAACTACAGGCCCAATTCAGATTTCTGATCTGACCTCAGTCTTTCCAAAAGCTTTTTAAAATTTTAAGGTCTCTTATTAAAATGCTATGAAGTCAACTTATTTTGAATAAAATTTGATAAGAACTATGCACTAAAAAGGGAATTTATATGAACAGTCAAATTATTTGGGGGAAAATATAACTTTCATTATTCACCTAGGGAAATAATGATTTGTTTAATGAATTTTATAGAAGGGTTTTTATTGTTGAAAAAATCATTACCTATGTCTTCATATATTTTAAAAACCGTAACCTTAATTCCTCAAAGTCTAACTTAAAGAGCAAGCAAATAAAGCAGACTTTTTTTTTCTTCATCTGACCTATAATCAGCATTAAACTTTCCACGAAAAATTAAGGATTTTTTAATAACTCATTATGCAATCTGATTATTTTATTTTGAGTTAGTTAGGAAAAAATGTCCAAAGAACACTCTAGAAAATTTAAAATGAGATGCGGGAGTAGTTAGAATTTAAGGATTTTCCCAGGCATTCGGTTTTAGGCTTTGTTAAGATATATTTTCATTGGCGTCCTAAAAGCAAGAAATGTTTTAATTCAGGTTATTTCCTGAAACAATATAATTGTTTGCTCAACCAGAAAATTACTATAATTTCTTAAACTCCCATACAGCTCAGGATTTCATTTTCATATGTTTCCTTCGACATAGAAAATGAACATGTCGGAAGCTTCTGAGAGATTTATTAGTCCATCTTTATCTGAACAAAAAACCAATTTTGTGTATCTTTAGAATTTGTTTTGTGCCCATAGCAGTTCTAGCACAATAAGCAAAGGAATGGTTTGACAACTGCTGTGTTAATTTCAACAACGTCGGAGCCAACTCAGGTCATTCTAGCTTACACAGCCCCCTACACTGACTGAATTAACCTAATGCTATACTTCCTCTGACAGGGTATACGATAGTCAAAAAACGTAGAAATACAAACAGGAAAGAAGTTATGAAAACCTGGCAGGAGCTGTCGGTCTCCAGAAACAAACAAAAGCTGATATGGTCGTGACGTTACCTACAACAAGAGTTGCGAATGCAAATATCCTTAGGAACCAGACAGATGACACAGAGCGGTAGTGATGGCTGTGGTGATAACCAGGGGTCGTAACAAATGCGAAGAAGTGGACTTGCACACACCCTGTCCCCAGAGGCACCATCTACAACCCACCTCCAGTCCATTATACAAGATAAGAATGTGGGGAGAGGTCAGGAATCTGGAGTGTTAGTTGAAATCTTCCAATATCTAAGATGTTGCCTGTTAAGTCCACCTAAAATCTCAGTGGGGGCCAAACCAAGAAGGTCTGTAGATTTCATTCAACTCATGAGTCATCAGTTTATTGATATCTAACATACACCATCTGGGCTGCATCAACTTTGCATTTTCTCAGTGTGTATGAATGTGTGTGTTTATGTGTATGTGTGTCTACAGACACAGATTTGCATACCTTAGACCTCCTAGTTACATATCCCAGCATGAGTCAAATTGGCAAATTAAAATAACAGCCAAAAAAAAAGTCAGTTGGCTTCGCTGATCCCTTTAAGCTATGTGATAGACATTGTCAGGCCCCTACAGCACTGGTGAGGCCAAAAGGGTCACCCTCCATCAGACCCCCTCGCTTCCTTATTCTTCATGAACACAACCTACCCCCACGCCCCATCTGCCACCTTGGCTGTACTTTTGTGTCCAACAGAGAGTGTTTGCAGCTTTTCTATACAAGACTACCTTAGACCGACTGGAACCACTTTGCTGACAGGTACAGAGGGCCAGAAGTACATCTCTCCAGGGCAGGCAGCCTTTAACTGTTGACTTTTAGGCAATGGGAGCATGAAAGTCCAGCTCCCCTGCCTTGGATTGGGGTGACTTTGAGCTATAACTTACACTCCAGAGATCCCCTGCAAGATTAGGCTGATGCTCCCTTTTGCCAGACTTTGTCTCCATCGGACCTTTGTTTGGCTTCTTCCTCTTTCTCCTTCCATCTCTTTAGTCCCTGCTGAAGCTCCCTGGAAACAAGCACTTCCTTAATCAATCACTTGCACACAAATCCTCATCTCAGAATTATGTTGAATCTAACCTGAGGCCACCGGTCTCCACTGGGCCTTAATTTCCTCTTGCTTAATATGAGGACAGTAATATTCCCTTCTGCATAGGGTGTTGATGATGATCCCATGAGTTAGCATGCATAAAGAGCTTAGAACAATCTCCAGCAATTACCATATAAGTAAGTCTCGGCCAAAATCATTCTCTCATGATAAGAGGATGCAAATAATAATGAAACCATCACATCTTTAAGCCAAGTTCTGTTTTCTAGTGGAAGCACATATTGATTTAAAATTTGACACACACACACACGCGCGCACACACACACACACACACATATATATATATATATATATATATATATATGTCAGCTCAATAGTATATCTTCTTGTTCTCCAAGAATCACACATGACTACATGACCTGTCTCCAGGATGAAGTAGGACCCCCATATAACAAGCCCGACCCAAGCATAAGAATAGGGATGTGTTTGTATATAGTGGAAAACCCACCAGACCGTGGCATGGGATATCTCTGACACCTCAGACATCCTAATGAAGCATCGCAATTGGTTCAGCTGCAGCCCATCTGTCAAATGAACAGGCCATGGTAAGCTTAACTCCCGTGGCCCATTTGTTTCTTCCATATTGACATGACCTAAGCTTCCTGTCTTTCTGCAGAAATAGGCGTCTCTTTCTCCATTGTTGTCAACAGCATCGTCATCTTTCTAATCCCTCAAGATTAGAAGCTTAGGATAGTTTATTTCCAACTTTATCCCCCAAACCAATCTATCATCATGTTTTGCTTATTGTTTTTTCACGAGGCCCAGCAGATCTTTCCCTTTCTGAAGCTGTAACTGTAATTAATATAAACCCTGGTAATGTCACGTTCAGGGATTCCCACTGCTGACTTGTTCAATACCTTCTTATTTCTTCTGTCTTAAAGTCATTTTCAGTAGAGCTGGTAGAATACTCCAACAGCTCGTGAATTCTCTCCATAGCCAAAGAGCATGTGTAACCTGCTCACATAACTTAACGTGCAAGTATACAGTGCTGACTGTGTGCCCGGGACTGTTCCAAGTGCTTTACAAATAGGAACAACCCTCTGAGGTAGACGCTATTATTGCCCCAGTTTTATAGATGAGGGAACTGAGAGATAAATAACTTGTCTGGGGTTATAAAGCTAGTCAATGTCAGAGCCAGGACTCAAAGCCATGCAGTCTGGCTCTGGGGTCGGTACACTCACTGTCAGGCACTTCTTACCAACATGCAAAACCAACACTGCCTCTTAATCAGTGTTGGCCATCACCATCATCAACCTTTACCACTATCTTCTCCCAAACCCCGACTCCCAAGTTACACCCATTTCTGAGTTTGTGTCATTCTGTAGGCAAAATAAAGCAAGAAACATCCTGTGAGTGGTAAGAAGATAGCTCATCTGGGAGATCTAAACAGGGAAATAATAGGAAATCACACGGGGGTGGGGGTAAGCCATCTTGTTGTAAAGGCTGATCTGTTCGCAAATGCCCAAACCAGTGGACATATTTATAACTGGCTCTCAAAATGTTAATAACCTCAGGTTTTACAGCCTCCCACTTTGAGATAAGTTCTTAGGGAACTTGGCCAGAGGCCATTTTATGGCTCTACTAAGTCCTTTGCCTCATGGACCAGGAACCAACCTCAGACAGAGTCTAATGTAACTCTTGTACTCATGAGTTCCCTATACCTCCAAGACCCTCCCTGAATGGTTGGAGCATGATTTTTTTCCTTTGCTAGAAAATATTCATTCCAAATTTCCCCTGCCACCTCGTCAGTATTTTCTCAGGATGGCTAAGGGGTCCTCAAGCAAATAGGACCCTGATGGCCTGCCTAATGTCCCAAAGTCCCACAATCAATGTGTACATTAGGACTATGGCCCCATTACACTTGAATATATATTTTTTTAGCTTTAAAGATTTGGTGAATTATAAGTAACTCTTCCATAATAACAACACTGATGTATATTTCATATTCAGAAGGACTGTCAACATTTTATTTCTCTTCATGGCTATGGTGGTAGAGCTTTAGTAATTTGCGAATCCTTGCCATAATTCCTTCCCAATTAATTTTCAGAGTAATTGCTTAAATGATCATTTATATCTTCCTTAGGAATGCATTAATATTTGCTTAATTATTTAACCAAAATAGAATTACTAGGGGTGGTTTCCGTAAACGATTGCTGGATGGAGTGGTAAAAATAGACAACGCTGTCACATGTCCCAGAAGTTTCACAATGTGAACTATTAAACTGGAGAAAATAAATGAAACCCTTCAAAAATGGTGTTCAGTCACCATCTGGAATGGCTTAATATAGTAGAATAGAAAAACAAAAAATATATAGAACACATCTTACTGTAGTTCTTCAAACTAACTCAATTATAGAGCCATAGAGTGGGAGCAGATTGTGGTTATTCAGTTGGGGGCAAACACAAGTTTTTAAATTATTGCTTTCATTTGGAGCCCAAAAGGAGATGACAGAGAATAGTTGGATGCTAATTCCTTTAAAGTTTTCCCTTGGGGGAGCACAGCAACAATTTCATTTCCTTATAACTAATATGTAATACCAATATAGCTAATCTAGTTGGATCCAACATGACAAATGACAGGGTCACTGGGCACATATGAGCTGGTGGCATGAGATCAAAGCATGAAGAGGCAGAAGGTACTCAGAGTCCAGTTCTCTTGGCCAAAATTTCTGCAAACTTTAAATAATTCTTAAGATAAGGTCTCAGGATTCAGAACAAGGTGACAGAGAGTTTATAGTCTTTTACAAAGTCCTGCCTTTGGCTGGAATCTTAATTCTACCAGTCACATATGGTCCACCCCATCACAGGTATCTGTATTCAATAATTCCTGGAGGGAATCTTCAACAAGAGATTAGTTAAGGATGCCAAAACCCATTTTAAAACATCAATACTCTGTAAAGCTTTCCATACATTAATTTGGACATGAATGACTATTATTTACCCAAGCCTTAATGTATACCAAATCTCATTTTAAAAGGGGTGTAATTTATAATATGGAAATACAAATAAATGTCGAAAATTAGCAAGAGAAAATTCAGAGTAGGAACATATTGAAAGTCAGGGGCAAGGTTAGTACATTAAACTGTAATGTACTCTTGCTGGAAATAGGTAACAAAATTGGCTCCAAGTTTGACTCCTCACGGCCAAAGCAAAGAGAAAAGTATCTTGATTTATGAGAGTCGCAGAATCTATAAACATAAAAACAGACCAGGTTTTCAGTGGAAACCCAGTCTCTCTTGGTGTGAAGACTTGAAAGGAATTTCTTCTATAATTCCTCATAAAGGAAGCCTGGTCAAATTCAGTTTTACTCATAGAATCTTCCTCAACAGTCAAGTACATGGACTCGTTCCTATCTCTAAACGCTTCACATGTTAATACGTCTTTCACTCCAAAATATTTATTGAGTACCTGGCATTTGTGTCAGATGTTGGGAAGTAACAATGGTGAGCAGAACTTAATCCTGCCGTTACAAACATATATAAAATTCTATTGTATCTCTAATACAATATATAAATATATTCTAAACTATGATCAGTGCTATAAAGGAAAACGATGAGATACTATGAACACAGATGGTTTTTTGACCTACCCTAAGAGGTCAGAGAAGGCTTCCCTGAGGAAATGAATAAAGAATAAGGGGAAAATGAATAAAGCTATGAGAGGAGTAAGTACTATCTCACTGAATACTACATGGTGCTATATTTTTCTATTGTTTCAGGAGGAGGGAATCTGGGCTTTTCCCAATTTTCCTTGTGGACACTGGGCTCCTCTAGGCATAAATCATAATTCCTCCTTCTGTATCCCACTCCTGCCTCAACCATGCTAGGAACATTGAAGTACTCAAGAATCCTCAAATAGGTGAACTGTCGTTGAAGGAGAATAGAATATGGTTTAACACCACCACCAAAAAAGCTCAGCAAGAAAATATAGCTCCCTTTAGCCTTAGTTCTTAGTATTCTCAACTAACAAATGTTTTAATTGACAGGAAATTCAAATACATCTTCCAGGCACTTTATTATTATTACAATTTTGAGGGGGGGACTGGAGATCCCCTGGAGAGAAATTTAAGCTGGAGAGCTAGAAAAACCCACGCTTTGTAACAAACTGGGAATTTCTCTTCACATGCTGTTTTTCTCCTGCTCGTGGTAACTGATACTTCAATATTCCCTCTGCAGCGAGGAAGCACACAGCACCTGCAGACCTGTTCTCTTGTTCCTGCCATAACAAATTTTTAATTATTCACAAATACCACCAAATTGTTTTAACACACCATTGAGGTCACCTGAATCAGCCTTGATTCTTCTCTTCCTATCTCTCCTTTTTGTTCTCCTTCTCATCTTCCTTCTCATCCTCCTCTTTTCTTTCCTGCAACCCTTACACTCCTCTCTCTCCCTCTCTCTCTCTACTGGCTCCCCTTCTCAAAATGTAAAAACAATAAAACCTGATGGTCAGATGTTGCATAATGACTCAAAGCCTCTGGAGGTCAGTGATTCTGTGTTTGATGACTTCACCACACCCCCACCTCAGGTCTTTCTACCCCCTGCGTGAGGGCTTTTCCTGCCTGGAGTTGCAGGATGTGGGGCTGGCCTTGGAGGGCACCTACATGTCTGTTGGGGCCGCTTACAGTATAGATGAGGAAAGAAGGCCTGGCAGGACAACAGAGAACTGGTATCCCTGTCCTACATGGGGAGGAACAAAGAGCAGGGAAGATAGAAAGAACAAAACCAATAGAAGTGGGCAGAGAGCAAGACCGGAATCCAAAAAAAGGGCCCTCAATGGGGAATGGGCAAGGCCAAGTTAGGGAGGCTGACTTAGGAGACAGAATTTAGAGAAATTCCCAGAGCCGAGGACGTAAGGGAGAGAGCTGACTCTCAGGCTGAATCTAGAAGGAAGGAATTGATATTGAGGACCATGACCTGTCCAGACATTGTTTTTCCCCCAGCTTTATTGAGATATAACTGACACACAACATTGTGTAAGTTTAAGGCACACAACATGTTGATTTGATACGCTTACATGTTGCAAAATGATTACCCACCGTAGCGTTAGGTTCCACCTCTGTCAGGTCACATCACTACCATAGCAAAGTGATGATAGCGTGTGGGGATTAACTGTAGAGCTCTGGACTCAGATGACCCAAATCTGAATCCTGACTCTGCTTCTTAAGCTATATGACCTTGGACAAGTAAGTGATTTACGTTCTCTAAGCCTTGTTGCTTAACCTGTAAAATGGGGAGAATGACACTGACCTACAGTCGTATTATCCAGCAAATGGCAGCTCTTTTTATTTCTTCTACCATTACTATTATAATAGTGTCTAGCAGAGAGTAGGCACTATATTTTTTTGTTCTTGTGGATTGTGGAGGGGATATATGTGCTATATATGAGTAATCAGGATAGATTTTTCTCATAGAACAAAGCACAACCAATCAGCACAGACTTTAAACAACTTCTTTCACGTACCACAAATATTGGCTGGACATTAAAAGCTCACTGTAGCCTTGAAGTCTCCATGTGGCCCAAGGACTCTGCTTGCTTGTTTTCCTGGATGTCCTCCTATCATACAATCAGGTTTGCTTCATTCTTTGATAGTTACAACCTGCCAATGGAAACACCAGCATCTTCTTCCCCCAGGCCAGCAAGCTATGCTATAGAAAAGAAAACAGTACTCCTGACCTGCACTGAGATGCAACCTTGATTTGGGGCATCTAGGAGTTACGAGGCTGGGCTCTGTGTTGATGGTCGCTGGGCAAAGATCACATTTCCAATGATGTGGATTTCTAGCCACAATATGGCAAGAAAAAGGACTGCATGTAATTTGCACTCTTTATGACCCTGACAACATGATTGTTAGGAACACCCGTGCCAATTTGGATGACCAAAGCAAATGAGAAGAAGCCTTAAATAAACCAAGCAGAGATGTCAAAATATTAGGATGATCAGATCCCATCTGGAATACTATGATGAATTTTGGAGACCATATTTTCAATGAATACCCTAAAGCTGTGTTCCAAGGAGAGCAGCATGATGAAAATGATAATGACAATTTAGGGAACACAGCACATTGATGTGTCAGGTACTGAATAAAGAGCTAAAACACTTTTTATAAGCATCATCCCATGGCATGTTCACTACAACCCTAAAAGAGAGCGAATGTGGTCTTCACATTACAGATGAACATGCAAATAGTAGGGAACCATACATAACTTTTCTAAAGTCACAGCTAAAAACCTATAAACATGGGTTATATCCTCAGGTCTTTTTCACTCCAAAATCTCTCCTCTTTACAATGACAGAGATTTGGACCATGACTTTTCAGAAGGAGCTGGAGGCCCTTAAGAATGGTTGAAATGGAGAGAAACTGATAAAGACAGAACATGGAATTTATCTTCAGTGTAAGAAAAACATTTCTGTTCTGTTTAGTCATAGACCTTATTTCTAGGATGGAAATTACCTGGAAGCATATTTGACTTAATTGTAGTAGTTCTTTAACAGCCAGAGCAGACTTTCAGAGAAATGGGCAGACCTAGGAGAGGTAACTCTGCATCGGGTGATGGCCAGACCATCACTTCTAAGGTCCCTTCGATGCCAGGAATATGCCGTCCTAAATTACCACTTTCACCTGTGTCTTATCAGGTCACCGACACACACAAAATGGCCAGCTCTTTTGTACTGCAGTGTCTAAATGAGGGCTCTTCTGATCTCAAAAGATAGAAATCCCAACTCAAACTTGCCTAAGCAAAACATCATAAAAATGGAAATAAATAAACCAGTGGGCACATATTGGCTCAAACAACTGAAGAGTCACATGGATGTGGATGTGACTAGAAACGACTTTGGATCTAGAGTCACACACGAGAGCCCCTTCTTTTCATCTCTCTGCTCTGCTCCGTTTCTCTTGAGTGATTCTAACACAGGCTCTCTCTTACTATTTTTTAATATTAAGATGGTTGCCAGAATTTCAGGAGGATTACACTTTAACAGCTTCAAACCCAGCAGGAAAAAAAAAAAATCTGAGCTGAGTGTATTTGTCCCAACATTTCCAATGAGTCTTGTGATTCTCTCTGATAAAACCGGCTTCAGTTCTGTGTGTGTACCTGGAACTTACTATTATGACTAGAGAAACAGGACGATCTGATTGGCTTGGGCCAGGTCACATGTTAAATTCCCAGAAGCCCCATCCAGACCACATGGACAGAAGTGGGAGAAGACTTTCGAGTCATTCAATGAATATTACCGAGGACTTACTGTGTGAATAAAGCATTGTATTAAGCACTGAAGAACATACAAAGATGACTAAAAAAAATATTAAAGCTGTTGTGTATGACAAAGAGAAGGAAGGTTTATTTGTACTGAATGGCACTTAGGAAGTAGCTTATAATCATCATTCAGCGTTTCTTATATTATGAAATCTGGGGAACAGTTACTGGTTCTTTACCAGGCAATTTTGTTCTCCAATCCCCAGCCACCTCCCACTCCCACCCCCACCAGGGGACATTTAACAAGAGATCTGGAGATCTCTTTGGTTGTCACAACCAGAGGAATGATCCTGGCATCTGGTGGGTAGAGGCCAGGGTGTTGCTAAATATTGTAACAATACACAGGACAACCCCTCAGAGTAAAGAATTATCCAGACCAAATATCAACGGCGTCGGCGTGAGAAAACTTGCTCTAGTGGAAAGCACAAAAACATGTATTTGCAATGTCTAGAAGCCCCTCAGCTACAGGTGAAACTCTGGAGTACTATAGCACTTGAGTAGAGTGCTAAAAACGGAGCTACGTGCCACATTCATGGTAGGAACAAAGGGTAGACTACCAGGCCCGGGTCCTATTTTATCTGAAGCACAACTAGTAATTACTTGCAGGTGGTTGGTCACCCACACCCTTATTCTAACTAAACCATCCCCAGCTGGAACTCATACCACATTACCTTCCAGCTCCCAGGCAGATCACCCAACAACCAGGGACCCAGAATCCCTAGGAATTCATACCTGCTGGAAACGAGCGGCACAGCTAATGAATCGCACAGGGTTTGTGTCAAACACACATCTTTAATTGGTCAAGAGACCTAACTTCATTTCAAAACTATTTGCTTGCATCTCAGATGGGTGTTCCAGATGTCAAGGACAGAACCCTGTTGATGATCCGGGAATGGTGCCAAAAATATTCTCTGGAAGCCCTCCAAGGAATTGACTTCACACTCTTCACAGTGGGCTGGAGTCAGCCAGTGGTCGTGTTAGGATTATTATTGAATTTGTGCTGCACAGCCAGACCTCACAGTCCAGAAGCTTCATTAGCCTGCAGTGAAACTCTTCCCGTTTTAGTAAGTTTGAAGCAGACAGGCTGACTGAAGGATAGAACACGAAAGAACATGTTGAAACGGTACTATTTCAAACCAATAGTTCTACCTCGCTTTGAATTTGTATAAACCCGCTTTAATAAACAAATCGACAATATCACCTGTAGACCATGTCTATTCAAAACCCCAACGCAATCATTTTACTTGTTCCACTTTGTCAATGGGGCAACAAGTCAAAACGATGGGCTAAATCAGCATTGATTTTACTTAAATCAATAGTTCTCCATCTTGACTTACCATTAGAACCATTTATAGACCTTTTATAAGTTCTGGTGCCCAGGCTAGCTCCTCGATGAATTATGTAAAAATCTCCGGAGGTGGAGTTTCGGAATCAGTAGTTTTTAAAGCTCCCCTGATTCTAAAGTGCTCCTGCCTATGTATCTCTTCTTTGCACTTTATGACCTGGCTGTCACAGATGACTTCGGGACTCTGCAATATAAAAGTGGTTTCCTATAATTTATGCAATTGGAAAAGAAAATCATAAACATTTCAGACCAGAGAATGTGGCCAATGCTGAGCTAGATCATTTTCTGCTAGTATTACCCGTTTGCCCATGTTAATAAAAATATTCAGTAATAGGCAACTGGAGGGTGGCAGGGGAGAGACTTCTGACTTTTTTTTTTTAAGTAGGCTTCACATCTAGCCCAGAGCCCAACGTGGGGCTTGTACTCATGACTCTGAGATCAAGACCTGAGCTGAGATCAAGAGTTGGACACTTAACCGACTAAGCCACCCAGCAACCCTAAGACTATACAAACTTTCATGTTAGTCAATCTAGGAAAGCACTGATGACTTCTGTATACATGTGTGGTGGCCTGAAAAGCAGGCCTCAGTTCTGTTATGGATTCTTGGCCTCCCTCAGGTCATTAGAGCCAAGAGATGCCATCCACTCCCCTAAGAGTAGATTTTCCTAACAATGGAACGCAAAGAGATATGATAAGCTGCCTTCCTCTCTGGTGCAATTAGCTTCTCTGCAGGAACTAAAACTACCCTGAAAAACTTTATAAATTCTGCCCGAGGGTAATGTTTTTTAAATCCTAGGTTCTGAGTACAAACTGCCTCCTGAAATGAACAACGAGCCGGAAAGAATGTATGTTTGGAGTCTGCGTACATGCACATCGTGTATCGATCTCAGGCCTAGATCCCCTTTTTCCTGGGAGAGGTGTGCTTCTCAGCCTCTGATATCTCATCACAAAATTGCTAAATTACTTGCCATCGTTCCCAATGGACACAGAAATGTTTAATGCCGTTTCAAGTAGTGAGGACACTCAGAGGGCAGGGCAGACATGGAATAGGTGTGGGGCAGGTGGTCTACTCCACTGAGACCTTCCATCCACCACAGGCTTCATAGACACGCTCTTCATTTATATCCAAACCATAGAATTTGTAGGGTCATGAAGAAGAATGAGCAGGATTCAAAGAAGATGTTCATTATTAAGTTTAACAAACGCTCCATTCGCAGTTTACGGTGACTCCATTCCACTACGAATCAGTGTTTTTATAAATCCTGAGTATCTTGTGAATAACATCATTACATGGCATTGTTTCCTCAAGGGTTGAAAGTGTTCCTATAGGAAACGTGAACGTGTAAAATACGCTTCAATTTTTAAAAACACATTTTGATATGTTCGTTTTTTGAACGAACCCAAACTCGAACATTCTGAGAGGCCATGGTATCAGGGCGTACGGGAGGAGATGCTCAGCAGAACTCGCACAGAGGGAGAGAGGTCCTCAATGTGGCCTCTCTCGTCTGAAGTGGCCGGGCTGGGGATGGGAGTGGTAGTTCTTTGATCTCCCACTTGCTGACAGAACCGCACTTGGCTCTCCCTTGAGCTGACAGAAAGGAGAGACCAGATCCCCTTCGAGTGGCTCCCGCACAACAGAATGCAGACAGATGGCCTGCGGTGGGGGGCGGTGCCCCCAGGCGAGAGGACTACTGGAATAACTCTGGCGTGGGCGGCTGCTCGACACCTTCCCTGGTGAACAGCCAGAGGCTGAGTTCAAGGGATACACATGGAGGGCCCCGGTCCCACTGGTGAGCACTCAAGGACCATATCCCAACATGCCCTAGACCTTGAGTTGAAGACTTTTAAACATGTGTCTACAGGTTCCTTCTCAGATGACAATTGCACAGTGGAAAATTCTTTTCACTGCCCCAGCTCCCTGGGCAGAGGTGTCATGGCTGACAGGAAAGGAAGAGTGGGAGGTGGTTAGGCTAAATAAGGAAAAATAGCCAGTTCTAAACTGGGTGTTATCATGGCGCTGAGGGTAGTATATTCATTTTCTATTGCTGCTGGAATGAATTACCACAAACTTAGAGGCTTAAAGCAACACAGATTTATCATCTCACAGTTCTGGAGGTCTGACTGGGCTAAAATCAAGGTGTTAGCAGGGCTGTGTTCCTCGGTGACTCTAGGGGAGAATCTTTCCTTGCCTTTCTCGGTTTCTAGAAACTTCCCACATTCCTTTCCTTCTGGCACCCTACCTCTACCTTCAAAGCCAGCATGGTGATGTGAGCCCTTCTCACACAGTATCTCTTTGATTCTGTCTTCTGATTCACTTGTCTGCATTTAAGGACCTTTTTGATTATATTGGACTTCCCAGATAACTGAGGCTAATCTTTCTATTTTAAAATCAGATGCTTAGCAACCTTAATTCCATCTGTAACCCTAACTCCTCTGCTTAGCATGTAACCTAACGTATTCGTAAGTCCCGGGAATTAAGGGGTATATCTCTTTGGGAAGCCATATCTGCCTACTGCAGATGGCACGTATAAATCACAATTAGAGTTCAAGCTGCCCTTTATTAACAAACATTTACTGAACACTAATTTGCACCAGGGACATAAACAATGGATATGAGTAGAGAGGGCAGTGTGATAAGTAACGTGAGGGAAGTCTTTGCAAAGGGGAACAGCTCACGGCCTGGGTGGGGCAGACAGGTCCTCATGCTGAAGACGTTGTCTATCCAAGCATCTCACTTGTTGCCACCACTTCTCGGACAATCATATCCGAGCTTCACAAAAGGTGGACAAATCCTCATCATTGCTAATGTTAATTGAGCACTTACTGTGTCCCAGGTATAGACCTAAGATGCTGTACTTCTATTATTAACCCATTTATTAACCCTCGTAGCAATTCAATGAGGCAAGTACTATTATCTCCATTCAGTAAGGAAGGAAACTGAGGCCCAGACTTTATATAAGTTGCCTAAATTCACAGAACTAGAAAATACTCTCACTCTTCCTCCTTCAGGTGGCTGGATTTGACATTTGTGTGGCAAAAAGACAGGAGAAAATAATAGTAGCAGTTGTAGTAATAGCAACCATTTGAATGTTTTCTTTTTAACTGTTTATCGAGTGTTTATCTAACAGTTCTAAGTGGTCTACATACATTAACTCAGTTAATCCCAGCAACAATCCCGAGATATGATTATTATTCCCACTTTACTAACAAATACATAGAAACTCCAAGACATCACCCTGACCGTGGTCACCTAAGTGGAAAGTGGCATCTTCTGCCTGCCTACCTTCAAACCTGGTGCTTGGGAAGAGGCAAGAAGACAAAGTATGGCACAGTGCGGGGCATCTCACACTTCAGCGTGCATCAGAATCACCTGGAGGGCTTGTTACAATCCAGATGTTTCTGATTCGGTGGGTCTAGGGTGAGGCCCCAGAATTTGCATTCCTAACACGTTCCAGGTGATGCGGGTCCTGCTTTGAGACTCATTGGCACAGGGCGATCAGCACGTGCGTTGGAATCAGACCTGGCTTTGAATCTGGCCGTGTCACTTACCAGCTGTGCAACCTTGAGCAAATCCCTAGCCCCTTTAATTTCACATCTGGATAATGACAACGACCCCTACCCTCTTCGTTGTAGTGAAGGATTTAGGTGAGATAATACATGCAAATCACGAAGCAAAAGGCAGACCACGAGTAAACTTGGGTTTCTTTTCCCCACCAACCTCCACACTGGACATTGGAGGAAGCTCAGGATCAATGTTATCTGGAGGGCTGCCGAGGGCTCTGAGTTCCCAGGCCTGAGTCGGGATATCTCCTAACTAGTTAGATCTAGAACTCTAAGCTCTGGCTACAGAAACGACCGCTTCCTTGTTCTTTCAGCCTATCAGCTATGCTGCACTTTGACCTTTGCCCTCAGCAATCACACAATTAACAAGTCAGTGGCTTGCAAAAACTCCACCACAGAATTGCCTTACTATATGATCATGGGTTCAGGCCTCCCAGAAACCTGGATAACAGTTTCATCTTAGGAGAATCATGCTAAGGCCAACAGCTCTATCCTCCTGGAACTTCTCCTGGTAACAGTGATGGGGAGAGATTGCCCTCTGTGGCTGCAAAAACCGACCAAGGGCTTAGAAAAATGAACACTTCGATGATTGGATCATTACCTTTCTTCTTTAAAGGTAATGTTCCTTCAAATGTTCCTCTTTCACTCATGTACTTGAAACAAAATCAGCACAGCGCCTTTTGGATCTGGTGAAAGGTTGGCGTCATTTTTCCCAGGAGAAGTCCCATTGCCCTGCCAACCTCCTGGTCTCCACGGCGGCATTAACCGCCAATCATGACCCTCTTCTCGCGTTTTCTGATACACCTGATAGATCAGTTTCAAGATGCTAAAATCACCAGGAAGAGCCACACTCTGAGAAACTTTTTCGTTGTTAAGATATAATAACAAAACTGGCTTCTTGAATATTTTTTTTATATTATCTCCCTTGAACACAAAATATATTCCTGGGAGAGTTTAATCTCCTAAAAGAAAATGAGAAGCCAATATGTGATTCATTAGGAAGATAACCTTTGGACTGGGATGGGCAGTCCCATTAGGGTCAGCAAGGCCCCAACATGTCGAATCATCAGAATGAAGGAAATAAAAAGACACGATCGATACACACACACACACACACACACACAGAGCTGGAAATTTTACGACACAACACCACATATCAGACAGCTGTTTAGTTTCGGGGTTGTTTTGTCTACAGACCCTTTGTTGGTGGCTTAGCTGTAGGTGTCTTTTGTCCCCCCTGAAAGTAGTGGGCGTGGCTGCCTTGTCTCAGCACCACGCATTGTTTCTATCACCAGCATCATGGTACGAGGGGAGGCGGACTGGGGTTTGAGCTCACAGGGCCTTCCAGAAGCTGCCTCAGCACTAAAAGAAAAGTGAGATCTAAATTGGGTGTAAGTCTGATAGGAAAGAAAAAAAGGCCCCAAAGACAGACGGGCATGCTGATGATAGCAATTCCTTATATCATAGGTACAGAAAGTGTCAAGGAGTTTGGCAGACATAGATTTTCTCAATATTTTCAAGAGCCGAATAAGAGGCATATGGGATCTTTAGCGTCTATTTTCCAGCACTTACATCCTTGCCCCTCTCTGGTACCACACCCAGCCGACTCCCTCTCCCACCACTGATCTTTGGACAATCTCTCCCACCGACACCCCCACGAAGGTGGGTGTGTGACCCAGGTGCATGGAGCCACCACGCTGGAACAATTCTGGTCCTCCTGTAAGGGAAGTACTATTATTGTCCCTATTATAAAAAAAGGAAACCGAGGCACAGGACAATTAAAAATTTGCTCAAGGTCATGATGACCTCTGGGTGGTAGAGCCAGGACGCTGCTGCCTGAGGCAGTCTGACTCCTGAAGCCCAGCTCTGAATCATTATTGTCTATTTTCTCTGGAATTGCTGACAGCTGCTTTCCCTGCTGCTTGGGGAAAGCTGATATATGGCAGAAGAAAATAAACTTTCCCATTAGGAATTGTTTTCAGCTGCATATCATAGAAAACCCAAATAACACAGGCTTCAACGAGATTTAGGGGTTTATTTTTCTCTTGCAGGATGTGAAGTACAGAAGTAGGTGGTTCACGGCTGGAATGTATGCTTTCAATGTCATCAGGGATTCTGGCTGTTTCTATCTGTCTTCTCCATCCTTAGTGCCTGGTTTCCACCATCAAGGTTGCATCATCCAAAATGGCTGCTGGAGTGCCAACCATCAGCTTATGATTCCAGGCAGGAAATGGGAAGATTTGGGAAAGGGGGGAAGATGGTAGTCGTATTAATAGCACCAACTCTTGAAGACCCACCCTACAGCTTTTGCTTATGTCTCACTGGCCACTCTGGATGAAGGGAACTAGGAATACAGCCTTCAAGGGGTATTCCTAAGGAAGGAGGGAAGATTAGATAGCAGCTCTCAGGCCCTGCCACAAATGCAGATATGCGCTAACAGGACATTAATGAGCAAGCTTCCACGTGTCCAACTCACTAGCTCATAGTTGCAGAATGGAGAAAAGACCTCAGTCTTCTGGACTCCAGCCCAGGAAATTTATCATCACACAAAGCACTCACCTCCTAAAAGCAGCGTGTAATGTTGAATTTGGCGTCCTTATAACCTCAGGAAAGCTGGCAAAATTTAGCAGAATCCACTGGCCTCTCCATGTTATCTTGAGGCTCGTGGAAAGCCGAATGCAAGAGAACTAGCTTGTTAGAAGTGAAACGTGACGCCAGCTTTCTCCAGGGGCCACCAGAGAAAACCCTGACTGACATTTCAGGCAAATCACACAGGCTGGCGGCGTTCAAGTTCTGCTGCACATTGCTACCCACCAAGGACTGAGACCACCAAATCCATTCCATAAAGAACCTAATCATGCAGTTATCAAAAGGTCCCCAGAGCAAATGAGAATGCTTTGTTCACAAAGTCAAATAGCCCTTGTAAACAGGCCCTGGAGTCAGACTTCTCTCTAAATTTATGAGGGCAGTGAAGTGATGTTATTGCATATATCAAACAAAACTGGACGGTTAGGTGACATTTTAGGACCCTTTCTCTCCTGTGTTATTCTTTCCTCAATATATATTCATATGTACACAGCATAGACTGGACTTAATCTTTAAGAATTACATAAAAAAATGCAAGGGTGAGAGCATTGCTGGTAGTCAGCCCTAAACATCTCTCTGTCTTTATAAGATAGACGAAGACGCTGATTCTTCGCAGATGCACACACACCCTATATACACATTCAGTTGGTCTTTAAGCAGCCTTGGCTGGCCCCCACACACCCAGGGGGCTGTTTGTTTGGTTGTTTGTTTGTTCATTTATGCTTCCATGCCTTTGCACATTCTTTCCCCCTCTGCCCAAAGCACTTTTCTCCACTTTTCAGTCTCACGGACTCCAATTTGTCCTTCAAAACTCCACTTAGATGTCACCTCCTCTGATAACCCTACATTCTAAATTCCCTAAGGTTCCCAAAATAAATCCATTCCCCTTTCTCCTGTCCCATGCAGGTACTTACCATAATTATCATAATAAAATGCTATTCATTTGTTTTCACATCTGTCTCCCTGACTAGAGGGTAAGCTCACCAGCAGGAACCGTGACCTATTTACTTCCGTATTCAGTACTGGGTACATAGGAAGCTTATAAATGTGCTCAAACTCTAAAATGAACAAAGCATAAGAGACTCTTAGAAACTGAGAACAAACTGAGGGTTGATGGGGGGTGGGAGGGTGGGGAGGGTGGGTGATGGGTATTGAGGAGGGCACCTTTTGGGAAGAGCACTGGGTGTTGTATGGAAACCAATGTGACAATAAATTTCATATTTAAAAAATTTTTTTTAAATAAAATGAACTGAGTTGGATAATAGCTCCCATCTTATACTGGTTTTCCCTGGACTTACGACCCCATGTTATTATTTTCCTCACTCAGATGCTTTTGCTCTGTAAGGAATTGTGAAAACCTCACAATGTTCAAGTTGCCTCATTTGCCTGAGCAACTGGGTCCAAAATTTCAAAAGCTTCACACTCCGTTTCCAGGAAATCCATTTTCTCTTTGCACGCTGGTTATTTTTACTTAGCTTCTCAGTATCAGAACCTGGAAAAGAGGCACATATATCTTTTAACTCAGCAGTTAGAGATACAAATTTTAATTAAAACTCCCTAACTGGTCCAAGAAAACGAAGTGGCTATCATTGGATCAGAAAAGTTCTGTAAGATACTTCTTATCTCTAAATTAGATTGGCAAACTCTGAGCTCTGCTGGAGCCCGTGGACTGTGGTTGGGGAGCTGTTTGTGGGTGGAGTGGAGGACTGGATGAAGGTGTTGGCAAGTGACATTTGAGGGAGGGTGTGCGGGAGGCCTGGGTCAGATGTGGTTCACGCACAAAGTTATTGGACTAAGTTTTTGGATCAAATTTCATACGGTTGCTGGACATAAGGAGTCCCAGCTTTGGAGTTAGCTTGATTAAGTTTCAAATGATGGGGTTGTCAATTACTAAGCTTAATTAATTATTAAGCTTGTGAGCTTGGGCATATTCCGATGAACCTCAGTTTTGTCATCTGTAAAATGAAGATCTAACATTCACAGGGTACCCATTGTGATGCAATGAACTCATCTCTTTAAAATATCTCCTGGTACCCAACTGGAACATAGCAAGCTGTGTATTTATCTCCTTTCTTATTCGAAAGATTTGGGTCAAGAGAGGCAGAGACCATCATCCCTGATTTCTCTCCCACGCCACCCTTCTCCCACCAACTCTGGAAGGAAAAGAAGACTTAGTTTTTATTTGCCATTGAATAGAACCAGTGTAGATGCTTTCATTCATTCAATGAATATTTAATTATGAGCTGGACTACAGTCCTTTCTCCCAAAGAACTCACACTCCAGAGAGAAAGATCAGTAAGGAGTTAAGATTTTGTCCTAAGAGCAAAAGAAAGCCATCGAAAAGATGATCATACAGGCATACAGTGTAGAGAATGGACCAGCAGCAGAGAGATGTGGCAGCAATGCAGGTGAGATTTTGTACCTGATGGAAGGGGTTGCAGTGGAGAACTTGCAGAAGAGCAGTTAGATCAAGTGTGCTGATTGAAGACACTTTAAAGAGATAGAGCTGACAACACTTGATAGACTGGGCATAAAAAAGACGAGGAAAGGGGCACCTGGATGGTTAGTCTGTTAAGTGACTGACTCTTGAGTTTGGTTCAGGTCATGATCTCACGGTTTGTGACTTTGAGCGTCGCACTGGGCTCTGCACTGACAGCGTGGAGTCTGCTTGGGATTCTCTCTCTCTCTTTCTGCCTCATCCCCCCTCCCTCTCTCAAAAATAAAAAAACTTTTTTTTTTTTTTTTAAGGTGAGGGAGGAAAGGAAACAATGTCTTTTCCTGAGATAGGAATACAAGGTAAAGCGTCTGTTGTGGAAACTGGGAAGAAGGGATGTTAAGTTCAATTTTAGACATTGAGTTTGTGATCCTGTGGGCCCTCCAAATAGAGATGTCTAGTGGGCAAAAATGGATGTGCCATCCTTAACCACAGTAAAGAAATGTGGACCAAAGCTGGGAGTCACAATATAGACAGTAAATGATCTTGACAAGATTATCTAAGAAGGATATGTAGATTAACTCTGCCTTTGATCAGGAAACCTAATAAATGATTTCCTTATGGTTTTTAATTATAAAGTTGAATATGTCTTTGGGACCTGAGGTTGTGTGGCTAAAATGCGGGCAGAGAGTAATCTGCAAGCTCAGAAACAGGACCCTCCCTAACCACAGCTTCAAGAATCCACTGATTCTGTAGGGTTCAAAGATAGTGACTGTCCCCTGGTTCTCTGGGTCCTTCTTCACCAAATGTGTTTTGATTTAACTGTCATTCAGAAAAAGGCTAGAGATGCAGGTGAACGGATGCATGACAAACATAAGGGTCTCTCTGACCCAGATTCTCATTGCACCTTCATTTAAGGTGCAAGTGAGTGTGGGCAGGTGCCGTGAAGACAGAACTTTGTCCTAACTTGAAGGCAAGCTGATCCTTCTCCCAAACTTCCTATAAAGATGCAGTCTTGTTTATCCTGATATCTTCCAATGAGGCCTCTGTTTTTCAACATTCAGTCCAATGTGTCCACAGCCTGAGTTCCCTAGGTGCGTGGCGTTAGTTCTGCCTCGGCCATTTGGCCATGTAAATAGCATATAGGCAAGTCTCTGGGACAAGAGTAGAATTTCTTACCGTGAATTGTGTGTAGTCTTGAGATACCCTCTGGGATCAGATTACACAGAAAGATATCCACCCTGAGCATATAGATCCAACTTCAGCTGCTCCCTTCTTGGCCACAGGAATCTGTATGGGCATTTTTACAATTGCCGTATATTGAATGATCGCAAATCTTAGCACACGTCAGTCACTGAGCTAGTTGTCTAAGGAAGCTAACGTTGGCAGGGCTATTCACTGATGTTTCTCACATCCAGGATAAGAAAATGCAGTTTATCATGGACACGAGTCATAGTAGCATACAACAATTACTTAGTAGTCAGAAGCACTGGCTCCAGAGCCGGACTGATTGGGTTCGGTCTGTGGCTTCAATGTCTACTAGCTGCAAACTCAGGCTTCTGTTTTCCCACCTTTAAAATGGAAATAATAATCCTACCCATCTCGCTGGGTTATTATGAGAAACGGATACAGAGAAAGGCCATGGAGCAGTGGCTGGCACACAGAAAACGCTCAATAAATGTAAGGTTTTATTATTTATGTTACTATTTCCACATCCGTTCTAGAGAGAATAATGTGCTCAAACCTGCCTCAGTCTCACATAGGCATCCAAGGAAAACATCACAAATTTGGAGTTAATTGAGAAAAGGTGCATGGAAGTGTACCATAGAGTCAGCTTAGAATAGCTGGACTTGGAACACGAGCTACACACAATCTGGTTGGTGACGTCTTGCAGAAGCAAAGGTCATCGATGTGCTATGGAAAGACTCAGAGCACCACTTAGAGTCCAGTTAGCTCTGACCAACCACATCCTAATGACCTAGGTGCAAATGAGTCAAAAACACATGGACTAGATTTCCTGCCAAATACACATGGGTTTCAAAATTAAGGGGAAGGAGAGCTTGCCAATAGGCATTTTGTAATAATCACCGTAATAATGAATGGTTCACTGAGCCGGAAACATCAATGGATCATCTGCGATGCTCGTTAAACCCACGAGGCAGCAGGTTGAAATACTTAGAAAGAGATCAAAGAGGTTCTGTCTCATCCGTGCTTGAAAGTTGAAATGTAAATAGATTTGGGAAGGAAAAAGATGTTTGTTAACTGCAGTCATGAGTATGGCACTAGGAAGGAGAAAGAGACAGGTTGCTTCTCTGGACCGATTGCGGGATGGCATATTGGGAGACTGGACCCTGCACCCAGTTCCTTCCTTGGGCGAGTTCCTTCATCTCCTCAGGCCTGTTTCTTCCATCTGCAAACTGAGGATTCTCCATTCGATGTCTTCTAAACGTCCTTGCCATTCTGAACGTCAAGAGGCATTTCTCGGCAGAAAATAAGGACATGAATCCTCTTGGTGTCCAGTAAGCAAAACCCACGTCTAAATTAGAAACAAGAAGTTAAGTATTTGAAGATTTGGAAGAGCAGTATGTTCAAGAAGAGAAAACTTTCCTGATAGTAGAGAATCTCTGCTTTTGCCAGTTGAATGCCTCATCGAGGAAAGCTGAAAAACTCACATCCAGACAGGAATGTTTTAACGAGGCAGGTCTGGCCCAGTCTCCCGCTGCTGCAGTCAACAGCAGTTTTTGCTAATGCGCTTTGACAGGATTAGAGATATTAAAGTAAATTAGAGATATGCCAAATGCACATTTTGACTGAATTGCAAATGTCTGGGTTTAAAAAAAAAAACAAACCAATATTCATCCAAAGCCAAATAGCCTAATCAGAGAACATGCTTCTGGGATAACCACAATAAGTCTAAATTATTATTATTACTATTATTACTATTATTATTTAACCTCTATTAGCTAAATTTCACAAAGTTACCATCGAGATTCAGAGCACTCATTCTTTAGCTTTGTCAGTTGCTTGATTGCTCCTGGGACTTGACTTCACGTTTGCTGTGCTAGTCATTCACTCTAAACTGATGGTGGAAGAGAAAGGAAGAGTTTATTAGATACTTCATTTTTCTCCAGTACTTTCTTGTTTTCATTGTAGTTTATATTTCTGATAGCCAGATCAGCTAGAATTTACTAGGGATGCTGCTCTACTTGATTATGAAGGTTCTCCTCTTTAGAAAACTTTGAGATGGACAGATTGGCATTCTGCTTTTAATTCATTCATGGAAACTCTTAAAAATGAATTTTTTTAAAGTTTGTTTATTTTGAGAGAGACAGAGTGAGCGGGGGAGGGACAGAGAGAGAGGGAGACAGAGGATCTGAAGCGGGCTCTGCACCCACAGCAGAGCCCGATGTGGGGCTTGAACACTCAAACTGCAAGATGGTGACCTGAGCCGAAGTTGGACACTCAATCGACTGAACCACCCAGGCATCCTCCCCCCACCCAGAAAAGGTATTTTTTTTGAAAGATGGCGAGGTTAAATCACTCAAAATTAAATAATTTATTTAAGAGTTTGCTTAACGTTACGAAAGCTAGTATACCAAATGATTCCACAAAAATTCTAATTAGGAATAAAACTGAGTTCTATTATTTGGCCTTATATTATTAACTTTTTTAGGCACTTGTTGGCTAGAAAAGGATGTAAAGTTCTTCCTCAAGTTATTTAGCTAATAGATTCTCTCAATGTTCATACTGACAGTGAATCAATTTACCTATTTAGCTGTTTGAAAATTCTTATTGTTCTTGTGCATAAAGTTAACAGATTTTACAATAGTTAGTAATTATTGCAATATTACTCTTGAAATTAGTAAGTGTATACATGCTTCAAAGAAATAATAGAATTTCAACAGATAAAACACAGGGAGCGATTTTTACCCCCACAATGCTTTCCTATATTTAAAAGTGAGTATTCAAATGCTAATAGATTTGACTGACATGCTTTGTTCCTATCCTTGACTTTTGTTACAAGGATTAGATATGATAGATGTGACTGGAACTTAACTGCTGACACAATTATTGAGGCCAACCAAGTGCAGAAAGGCCTGAAACGATACGAAAGAAGCAAACTTAGGCTGTTCAGCCTTCCAAAGGCGCCGGCCAATACTTAAATTAAGTGGGGACTTTTGGCCAAAGCCAACCAGCACTGCACTTCTGCGATGCTCACAGGGCTCCCGTGACCCCAACCAAAGCTCCTGAAGAGAGTTCCTTGTTCAATCCATTTCTGGGCCTTCATTTCACTCACCAGGGCTACGGTTAGAAATTGACTCTAGAAAAACCAGAGCTGACGTTTATTTACATGAACCTGGCCTGGATCTGGGTCTGGAAAGTGGAAGTACAGGGTGAGAGAGATCAGCTGGGGTTGGAGAGAAAAGAGAGACAAGGGATTTTGAGGAGGAAGCAGCCGCTATAATAATCTTAACGATTATTGCCTCGGCAACTCGGAGGCGAGAGAGATGTTTAAAGACAGTGTTTAGGAAATTATGCTGTGTGTTGTGTAGCAGTTTCCCATTTGCTGGCTCTTCAAAGAGACTTTCATAAATTTTCTTTCAAGACTTTGATGTGAAATTTCTTTTCCTTCGAGATGAATCACATGTTTTTGTTTTGTTGTTTTTAGAACAAGAAGACTATTTAAATGGCAAAGAAGAAAGCCAGTCACGCTGTCCTTACAACACTGCTCACATCTAAATACCTCTTAATGAGAAATGACAAATGGAAATATGCCTCAAGTGTATTAGAAGTGTTCATTTTGACTCAGCAATGCCACTTCGAGTGATCTAGGAAAATTAGAACGTGGACAAAGATCTCTGCGCACAGGTATTCATTATGCCATTATTTGTAGGAACAAAACACAGTAGGAATCTCCAAAAGGTAAATGGTCCAATAAATTACATACAATCACATAACGGAATGTTCTTTATTAAGATGATGTTTACAAGAGCATTTTATCAATTTAGAAAAGTCTCACGTATATTTTAAGGGGTTTTTTTTGACACTACAAAATATAACTTTCTAATATAAAATATAAAATGATTGGGATGTATTTTTACCAGGATAAAGTTTAGGTAGGAGACAGGGGTTCTGTTTGCACCTTCCTGACAGTTTTCCTAGCTGAAACAGATTTGGCCAGGCTAATGGAATAGAATTTGAAGCTTCAAGTGCCCATTTGTCTGTGATTTGTAGTCCTTTGAAAACAATTTCCCCAAGCGAAAGCCCGACCTTACTTGGGGACAAGCCACTTCTTCAGCTCACTTCTATATAAATAATGGAATGGCTTTCTGAAACGGTGAGTTAGATTAGACTACTCAGTCCTTCAAAGAGGATTTCAACCCTACCCTCCGTATTTCAACCCACAATCTCCACCATGGTTACCACCCAAATAGTCTCTCAAAACCCAAGGGTCCGTTTCGTGGTTCTCAAAAAGTAGTGCCCGAAGCAGTAATACCTGGGAACTCAGATGCAAATTATCGGGTCCCACCCCAGACCCTCCAAACCTAAGATTCTCAGGGTGGGCTGATAATCTAGGTTTTAATAAGCCTTCCTGAGATTCTGATGTAAGTTTACGTTTGAGAACCACTGGTCCATATTTAACTCCCAATGCTCATTAGTGAAAAACCTCACCAGTACCCGATAGTCACCAGTCCCTGGATGAACAACATTTCAAAACTATATTTACAGGTAATTAATTACAGATAAGAAGTTCATATATTTTTTCCTTATAATCTAAAATCTGCCTCCATAGATTGATCAGGGATCGTGCTGGTCTCCCACGTGACCGCCTTTCCTGAATTCCACTTGGTCTTTATTGAGGGATGCTACAAGACATGGACCACAAACTTCAACATTTTCCCCAGTTGGGATGTCTGCCACCCCCAATCCTCTCCCTCTACTTAAAATGATATATTTTTCATGTACTCACTTGCTTATCGTCAGTTTCTTCCCCTACAATATAAGATCGCTAACACAAAAACGTATTAACTAGTATCTTGCTAGCACCCAGAACAATGTCTGACCCAGAGTAGGTGCTTAATGATAAGGAAGTGATAAATGAACAAATAGCATCATTTGTCACATTATACAATGGCCTAGTATTTATAAGATTACTTTTGCCTGGTCATAATGTCAACAATAGCAGTATTTCTGTTGATGAGTTGATCTGCTTTTAATCTCACTCACACTGAGAAGTTTGTAATTGATCAGACTCCGATTTTGGACGTGGTAGCACACAAACTTAGAGAAAACTTTGTAGAGTGCCAGAGGCCAGGATAAAGGTTTTTATGGCTTGGAATTTTTAGTCCGTTTCTGATTTTATTTTATGGTCCTACCCTGGTTTTTTTCCTTCTGCGGCTCCTGTTTGTAACAGATGTTCCATCACTGCATTTCGTGACTTGGCGTGTGAGTGTCCTGGCTCAAATCCCAGTCTTGCAACTTACTTGTCATGTGACCCTGGGCAAATGCTATAAACTTTGTCTGCCTCAGTTTCCTCATCTGTGAAATAAAGATCCTAAGGCTTTCTACTTCATCTGGTACAGTGCTCAGAACAGCGCCAAGCCCTCAGTAAGGGCTGTCATGGTGGGGGTAGTAATAGAAACCCATCAGTCAACGTAGAGACATAGAGAAAATAAACCCAAGTGTTTATAGTGATTATCTCTAGGTGGAGGGGTTGTGGACTTATTTTCTTCGTATGCTTTCTGTCGTTTTCAAAAACCTTAAACCAAAAAACATGTGAAAACAAAAAAGAAAGGAAGGAAAAGAAATGGCATATGGAATCCTGGACTTTTGTAACTGAATTAAAAAAAAAAAACAAAAACATGACAAGAGGATTTACTTCAGTCAAATAAATCCCTAAAGAAGCAATATATAGATCTGTCAGGAAACAATCAGCCCTCTGGTTTATCCTAAGATATGTGGATGGAGCCTACAACCGTGAGATACAAGGGAAGAGGATTCAATCATAAAGATGACAGCGTTGGTTTATTTCCCTCAAGAATTCCTGAAATCTGACTATGGCCTTATATTTCCCTTCTGTGTCTTTGACCACAACAAATGGTGTTATTTTAGGGTTTTACAGCCATTTCTAAACTTGTTGCACCCATTTATCTTTTTTATACTCAGCCTAGTTTTAAATTAGAAAAATAACATGAGGTAATAAGTAGCAAATGACAAAAGGCACAGCTGTAATAAAAGCCACTGAAAGTGTAAAGCTCATTTCTAGTAAAGATGGGCCACTGATAGTCTCTGCTCGCCCTTCCAGATTCCCCCCTTTACGCTGCTCTGTGTCCTGGGACACTGACCTCCATGGAGTTTATCAGGCGAGCTCCTATGCCTACTGATTTCTGGATGTTTTTGCCAATGACCATGCCTGGCAAGGGATTGTAGGGCAAAAAGAGAAAGGTGTTGGTATATTT
The DNA here is from genome assembly GCF_022079265.1 of Lynx rufus. Classification (NCBI taxonomy): domain Eukaryota; kingdom Metazoa; phylum Chordata; class Mammalia; order Carnivora; family Felidae; genus Lynx; species Lynx rufus. The sequence goes on along the minus strand of NW_025814845.1, from coordinate 38,740,991 downwards.
GCTCCAGCCTCCTTCTCTGAAGGGCCTTGGATTGCCAGTGGCTACATGCCCTCCACCAAGAGCCAGAGCTCCGGCTGCCAGCCCTCTCTTCCAGTGGCAAGATCCTTCCATGTTCCAGCAACGGCTGCCTCTCATTTCTTCTCCAGGCCCGGGCTGGAAGGGTTTGCCAGCCCCCGGACAAGACAGCTGGCCTCAGAACATTCCACCATAACTTGTTGGTTTCCCTTAGCTCTCCCCAGATCTTCTTTCGTTTCTCCACAGTGACCTTACGTAAGGGTCAGGAGGTCTGACTGATACAGAGAGAAACATACCAGAAGAGATGCAGTGAAGGAAACTAACCAGATACCCGTAAAACATAGTTCTGAGCCTCTTAGCAGCTGAGTCAAAAAGTAGACATGATGCATTACATGGCTCCCCTGATTATGACAGAAGGCAACCTATTGGGGAGCAGAAGACATTGTTTTTAAATTTTATTTTAGTTTTTTAAATTTACATCCAAATTAGTTAGCATATAGTGCAACAATGATTTCAGGAGTAGATTCCTTAGTGCCTCTTACCCATTTAGCCCCTCCCTCTTCCCACAACCCCTCCAGTAACCCTCAGTTTGTCCTCCATATTTGTGAGTCTTTTCTGTTTTGTCCTTCCCCGTTTTTATAGTTCCTTATAGTTCCCTTATGTTCATCTGTTTTGTCTCTTAAAGTCCTCATATGAGTGAAGTCATATGATTTTTGTCTTTCTCTGACTAATTTCACTTAGCATCATACCCTCCAGTTCCATCCACATAGTTGCAAATGGCAAAAGTTCATTCTTTTTGATTGGCAAGTAATATTCCATTGTTTATATATATACCACATCTTCTTTATCCATTCACCCATCGATGGACATTGGGCTCTTTCCATACTTTGGCTATTGTTGATAGTACAGCTATAAACATGGGGGTGCATGTGTCCCTTTGAAACAGCACACCTGTATCCCATGGATAAATGCCTAGTAGTGCAATTGCTGGGTCGTAGGGTAGTTCTACTTTTAGTTTTTTGAGGAACCTCCATGATGTTTTCCAGAGTGGCTGCACCAGCTTGCATTCCCAGAGCAGAAGACATTTTTCTTCACACTGAGCTCTGAGGGAATTTTTCACATGCATCTCCACACAGTGGAAGATTTCTTAGTGTTCACGTAGCCCTCTGCTGTCAGAGAGCTTTACAACCTCACATAGGAAGAACCTGATGAGCATCAGGGTCAAATTAGTGGTCCAAGAGTGAAAAAGATTCAGCACCATGAGAGAAGGTCACTCTGTCTCACCAAGGTGATAATAATGCCAGTGAGGTAACCAGACTGCCAGGAATTTTGTCCTGTTCACTGTGGTATTTCCTAGAATAGTGCCTCCAGTCACTTAGAAGATTCTCAGTAAATAATTGTTGAATAAAACAAATGAATTTCTTAAAATCTTTGTCGTATCACATTTTGGCCTTTATACATTCAAGCTTCTAAATGCCACATTTCCCTTAAGGAGGAGACATGATGTTAGGGAACATGGTTGTCAAATTTGGCTTTACGTTGGTATTATCTGAGGAGCTGCATCAAATACTGTGGCCTGAGTCTCATGCCAAGCTATTCTGACTTCACTGGTTTGGGGTTCAGCCAGAGCATTAGGATTTTTTTTTAAGTTCTATCCAGATGATTCTGATGTGCAGCCCAGATTGAGTATGTGGTTGTGAAAAATGTTCTGAAACTGGAGTCAAGAAACCTGGGTCCAGCCCTCGATCTGTAAATGACAAGCAGAGAATTCAACTCCTCTGAGCCTCAGTTGTCCCATGTATAAAATGAAGATAAAAAAATATCTGCCCTGAATACCTCACAGGCTAGCTGTATGGAAAAGTAAAATTATGTCTATAAAAACTCTTGTAAATTCTAAAGCACTCTGTGTAGATATCACCATCATCATTAACATGTAACATGACATATGTTAACATATAAACATTAGTAACTCATAAACCTGCTCCTACTGTTGAATATTTTTCCTCAGGTCATAGTTTGAGGTCCCACAAAGTCTGTTTGATACTGAAGACTTTCTTGAGATATTACTATAAGTCCATAAACCATTAGCCCTTGAGTTAAACAAAACACATCGTATTCTGCAATAAGACTGATAGCTCAAAGTAGAGGAAAACTTTTTTCTCCAAAATTTGACGAGCTTGTAAAAAAAACATGCCCTGATGGTGAGTTTCCACGGTCATTGGGCCACAGATGAGTTCAATCCCAAGCTATGTCATGTCAGAAAGTCCAACTGTGCCCAGGATGGGTGGACGTGACCTCAGCATAACTCCATTCTCCAGCAGGTGTGCATTCCACATGTTGATCATTATCTGGGGTTCTTAGCATTTCAGAATCCTCACGTCTGCTGGATCCCTTCCATTGTTTATTCACCCCTCAATGTATGTGATCATAGGAGATTACATTCCTTTTCCTTACTGAAAACCCCAGTAGATATTTATAAGAATTCAGCCCACAAAGTTGGTATTCCATGCTTTACAAGTATAATTCAATTTAAATCTAGTGAGACATTTGAATCTTTCTTCGGACTATAACAAGTAGTAGAATTCCAACAATACGTTTTTATAAAACTATAGATGGTATTATGTTCTGCTTGGAAAATCTATTTTCTTTATAAAGTGTTTAAAGTGTACTAGACCTTATTTATTTCTATATAATTTTCTAGGATCGGGAGTGGGGAGAGAAAAACCCATAGGTTTTTTTCAACCTCAGCTTTTCTTTAAATTCCCTTAATCATGCAAGTATTATGTTGGCTCATCACCACACAATCATTTCCTAGAGCAAAACTTTGTCAATCAAGTCTGAAGTCCTTAGGAAAACCCATCCTTGTTAATGCCAGGATTTTAATTGGACCTTTGGCATCTCTTCAAGCTTACTCTAGGCCCAAATGTCAACTTATGAACTCAGACACTGCTGGGAAATGCCGAATTGGGATGGTGTTGATTTCTAAGGGGCAATAGAATTGTGAGCGTGAGGAAGGGGGAATGCAGAAAAGGTCACTTTGCCTGAAGAATTTTCCTGAAAAGACATGACTACACGGGATGTAGATAGGAAGCAGAACAGAATCCTCATAAATTTCAAAAATATAAGCAAATGTGTTTAGAAAGGGAAGAGGTCAGCTATAAAGCAAGATAGGCTGAGGGAAATTCAGAAAGGCATTGACACATTTTTTCAAACATACATTGGAATGCTCTGATTCCTTGATAACATTTATCTCATACGCTCCAATGATTTTATATGTTCAACTTGGCAGCCTAACAATTAGAGAGCAAATCACATTGTTGTGGCATATAAAACCGCCCCCAGATAAAAATTATCCTTTTAAAGTATACAAGTCAGTGGTTTTTGTGTATTCGCAGAATTCTACAATCATCATCATTACCTTACTATAAGAACATTTTCATCGACCCCCAAAAGAAACCCAGATCCATTAGCAGCCACTAATGAACTCTTTCCCCCCTTTCCCTAAGCCCTACCAAGAACTAATCTACTTTCCATCTTTATGTCCAATCGATGGACATTTGGGTAGTTTCCACTTGGGGCTACTGTGAATAATGCTGCTAGGAACATTCATGTACTGGTTTTGTTTAGGCTCAGTTTTATTTCTCTTGAGTGTATGCGTAGGAACAGAATTGCCCAATAATATAGTAACTCTATGTTTAACATTTTGAGGAAGGAACTGCCAAATTGTTTTTCAAAGTGGTTGCACCATTTTACAATCCCACCAGCAATGAATGAGGGTTTCAATTTCTCCATATCCTCACTAACACTTGCTTTTCTTGTTTTTGTTTTTGTTTTTGTTTTGAGAGAGAGAGAGAGAGAGAGAGAGAGAGCATGCACGCAAAAGGGAGAGAGGGGCAGAGGGAGAGAAAGAGAGAGAATCTTAAGTAGGCTCCATGGCGCTTCCGGGTGGCTCAGTCGGTTAAGCATCCAACTCTTGGTTTCGGTTCAGGTCATGATCTCATGGTTTGTGAGTTCGAGCCCCACATCAGGCTCCATGCTGACAGTGAGAAGCCTGCTTGTGATTCTCTCTCTCTCTCTCTCTCTCTCTGTCCCTCCCTGCACGCTGTCTCTGTGTCTCTCAAAAAATAAATAAGCTTAAAAAATATTTTAAGTAGGCTCCACACTCAGTGTAGAGTCTGCTGCAGGGCTCAATCTCAGGACTGTGAGATCATGACCTGAGCTAAAATCAAGAGTCGGGCATTCAACTGACTGAGCCATCCAGACGTCCCTATTGTGTTTTTTTTTTAATTTTTTAATTTTTTATTTTTTTAAAATTTACATCCAAATTAGTTAGCATATAGTGCAACAATGATTTCAGGAGTAGATTCCTTCATGCCCCTTACCCATTTAGCCCATCGCCCCTCCCACGTCCCCTCCCGTAACCCTCAGTTTGTTCTCCATATTTATGAGACTCTTCTGTTTTGTCCCCCTCCCTGTTTGTATAAGATTTTTGTTTCCCTCACCTTATGTTCATCTGTTTTGTCTCTTAAAGTCCTCATATGAGTGAAGTCATATGATTTTTGTCTTTCTCTGACTGACTAATTTCACTTAGCATAATACCTTCCAGTTACAGCAGCACTATCAACAATAGCCAAAGTATGAAAAGAGCCCAAATGTCCATCGAGAGATGAATGGATAAAGAAGATGTGGTATATATATATATATATATATATATATATATATATATATATATATACAATGGAGTATTACTCAGCAATCAAAAAGAATGAAATCTTGCCATGTGCCCCTATTGTTTTTTATTTTAGCTATCCTCCTGGGTAAGAAGAACTACTTCATTGTGGTTTTGATTTGTGTTTCCCTAATAACTAATGCTGTTGAGCATTTTTTTCATGTACTAATTAGCCATCCATATATCTTCTTTGGATAAATGTCTATTCATATCTTTAGCCTATTCTAAAATTTTGTTTTGTTTTGTTTTGTTATTGTTGAGTTGACAAGTCCCTTATTAGATTGTGGTTTGCAACTGTTTTCTTCCATTCTGTGGGTTCCTTCTTTACTTTCTTAATGGTGTTCTTTAAAATACAAAATTTGGGGCGCCTAGGTGGCTCAGTCGGTTAAGTGCCTGACTTCGGCTCAGGTCACGATCTCGCACTCTGTGAGTTCGAGCCCCGTGTCGGGCTTTGTGCTGACAGCTCGGAGCCTGGAGCCTGTTTCAGATTCTGTGTCTCCCTCTCTCTCTGACCCTCCCCCGTTCATGCTCTGTCTCTCCCTGTCTCAAAAATAAATAAACGTTAAAAAAAAATTTTTTTTAAATTAAAATACAAAAGTTTTTCAAATTTTGATTAAGTTCAATTTATTTATTTATGTTTCCTTTTGTTGTTTTGTGCTTTTAGTGTCATCTCTAAGAAACCAAGGGCTAACCATAAGTCATGAATATGCTACTCCTCTATTTTCTTCTGAGAGTTTTAGTTTTCACTCTTACATTTATGTTGATGGTCTCTTTTGAGTTAATTTTAGACTATATTGTTAAATATGGGTCCAGCTTCATTCTTTTGCGTCCAGTTTCTTTACCCATTCTGAAACTTTTGCCATTGGATTGGAGTACTCAATAAATTTACATGTAATGTAATTACTGATAAGGTAGGATTTATGTCTCTGATTTTGCTATATGTTGTCTATATATTGTCTTTTTGTTGTCGTTGCTCCTTTATTTTTTTTAAAGCTGACTTCTTGGTGGTTAAGTAAATATTTTCTATTATACTGTTTTAATTCCCTTGTTGTTTATTTTCATGTGTGTGTGTGTGTGTGTGTGTGTGTGTGTTTAGTTTTTTTCCTCATTGGTTGTCCTGAAGATTAAAATTAACATTTTAGCTTTAAAATAGCCTACTTTGGATTAGAACCAATAATTTCCCTGATACACAAAAACTTTGCTCCAATATAGCTGCAACACCCACCTCGTCCTTTGTGATATTTGCGGTACAAATAACATCTTTATACATTACAAGCCCATCAACACAGATCGATAGTTGTTGCCTTATGCAATTATCTTTTAAATCAGATAAGAAAAGGATTTGAACAAAAATGCATATATACTGTCTTTTATACTCACCAATGTAGTTACTTTTCCAGTGTTCTTTATTTCCTCAGGTGGCTTCAAGTTACTGCGTAGTGCCCTTTCATTTTAGCCCCAAAGATTCCCTTTAGTATCTCTTACAGATCTCATATCTATGAATTCTTTCAGTTTTGTGTATTTTTTTAAGAACAGTTTCACATTTATAGAAAATTTGAGAAGGTAGTACAGAGTTCTCATATACCCCAGATGCAGTTTTCTCTATTCCTAATGTCTTTAATATGGTATCTTGATTACAGTGAACAAACAAGTATTGACACATTATTAATCAAAGTGCATAATTTATTCAGATTTCCTTAGTTTTTACATAATGTCCTTTAAAAAAAATACAGTTTACCCTCACATTGGTTTCCATACAACAACCAATGCTCATCCCAACAAGTGCCCTCCTCAATGCCCATCACCCACTTTCCCCTCTCCCCCACTCTCCATCAACCCTCAGTTTGTTCTCAGTATTTAAGAGTCTCTTATGGTTTGCCTCCCTCCCTCTCTGTAACTTTTTTTTTTCCCTTCCCCTCTCTCATGGTCTTCTGTTAAGTTTCTCAGGATCTACATATGAGTGAAAACATATGGTATCTGTCTTTTCTCTGCCTGACTTATTTCACTTAGCATAATACCCTCCAGTTCCATCCACGTTGCTGCAAATGGCCAGATTTCATTCTTTCTCATTGCCAAGTAGTATTCCATTGTATATATAAACCACATTTTCTTTACCCATTCGTCAGTTGATGGACATTTAGGCTCCTTTTTATGTTCCAGGGCCCCATCCAAGATAGCACATTACATTTCATTGTCATGTCTCTTTAGGCTTCTGTTGGCTGTGACTTTGACTTAGTTAGAAGTCAGGTTTGGCTCAGTTCTCCTTGTGCTGGATGACCTCAACAATTTTGAAAAGTACTGGTGAAAGATTTTGCATTTTCCCTCTATTGGGGTTTGCCTGATGTGTTTCTGATGATTAGACCGGGGTTGTGGGTTTGCGGGAGGAAGACCACAGAGGTAGAATTCCATTCTCATCACATAACAAGGGTAGATACTTATCAACATGGCTTACCACAGTTAATATTGACCTTAATCATCTGGCTGAGGTAGTGTTTTTCAGGTTTCTCCATTGTAAAATTACTCTTTTCCCACCCTTTTCTTCTATATTCTTCAGAAAGAAGCCCTATGTGCAATCCACGCTTAAAGAAATAGGGATTTATGCTCTGTTTCACTGAGGGCAGAATATCCACATAAATTATTTGGAATTCCTCTGCAAAGGAAGTCTGTCTATTCTCTCCCATTTATTTATTTATTCAATTATTCACTTATATCAAAATGAACATGAATATTTATTTTATACTTTGAGTTATAATCCAATCCTACTTTATTTATTTTATTGTCCAAATTGTTCCTGCTTTGGCTATTCGAGGGCTTATAATTGGCCCCCGTGTCCCTTTGACTTGCCATAATCAATGTAGGGGGGGTGGGTTTTTGTTTTTTTGTTTTCAGCACTTCCTTTTTCTGGCATTACAAGATGTTCTTCTTGTATCTTACCTGCTAAGTCCTGCAATTAGCCATTTCTCCAGGGAGCCCTGACTTTTATTGGAGAATGATATTAGAAACCAAGATCTGGGTGCTAATTGCTAAGGATGCTCATTGCTACTGGGGTGTTGTTGCTTCTAGTCTTCTCAGCTGAGGGAGCAAGAGAATATGTGGTGGATTCTAACCTGTGCGTATACATGTATCTATATTAAGTTAACCTGAATTCATACAAATACACGTCTAATCCATTCCCATATGGGCCATTCTAGCCACCTCCACTTGCTTATCTGGAAATTCCCACCTCAACAGTGAGAAGCCTGACTCACACTATCCACCATATATTCATTTAATTGTTCAATTCCAGTATACACGTACAGTGGTTTTAGAATTGTTAACCTGTACCTCCCTGGGAAAGACTTTATCAATTACATTACAGCGCTCATGGACAGTTTCTTTTGCCTTTGGTCTTACAAATTCTACTCATTTCCAAAGTTATTCAGCTTTCTCCTCCAAGCTCTTCCCATAGTTTGTTTCATACGTTTGTAATATAGTTATATTCTCTTATCAGAGTCTACATTCTTTTTTTTTCTTTTTTTTTTTTTTAATTTTTTTTTCAACGTTTATTTATTTATTTTTGGGACAGAGAGAGAGACAGAGCATGAACGGGGGAGGGGCAGAGAGAGGGAGACACAGAATCGGAAACAGGCTCCAGGCTCTGAGCCATCAGCCCAGAGCCTGACGCGGGGCTCGAACTCACGGACCGCGAGATCGTGACCTGGCTGAAGTCGGACGCTCAACCGACTGCGCCACCCAGGCGCCCCAAGTCCACATTCTTTATTGGATCTCCTGACTCCCTAAATCATTTTTTTTAATTTACATACATCAAAGTCTGCTCTTTGTGTTACAAAGTCCTGTGGGTTTTGATAATGTCATATGTCACCCAATTATAGTATCACAAATAGGTTCAATGCCCTCAAAATCACCTGCACTTCCTCTGTTCATCCCTTCCCATCTCCCCAGACATTTGGCAACCATGAATCTTTTTACTGTCTCTATAGTTTAGTTTTTTCCAAAATGTAACATAATTGGGATCATACAGTAGACAGCCTTTTCAGACTAATTTCTCTCAGTTAGCAATATTCCCTTAAGTTCATCCATGTCTTTTTTGTGGCCTCTAACTCTTTTTTTTTTAATAACTGAATCATATCCCATTATATGGATATATCATAGATGGTTCATCCACTCACCTATTGAAGGACACCTTAGCTGCTTGCAGTTTGGGCAATTATGAATAAAGTTGTTTATTGTAAATATTTGCATGCAGGGTTTCATAAGTTTTTGTAAGGCGTAAGTTTTCAGACCAGGTGAATAAATATCAAGGAGCACAATCGCTTAAATGTATGTTAAGACTTTGGTTCGCTTTGTATGAAATCACCAAACTCTCTTGCAAAGTGGCTGCATCCCATCTTTGCTTTCATAGGATAGTGTTGTTGGATGTAGGATTCTTGGTTACATTCCTCATTCTTCCAGCACGTTGAAGATGTCATCCACTGCCTTCTGGCCTCCATGGCTTTTGATGACATTACATCTGTTAACTTGCTGAGGAGCCCTTGTGTGTGGTGAACCATTTTTCTCTTGCTGCTTTCCAGATCTCTCTCCTTTTGTCTTCCAGGTATGAACCATACTTTCTTGTTTCTTTGCATGTTTCATAATTTTTTGTTGGAAACTGGATATCTTAAATAATAAAATGTGAAGGTCTCCCCCCCAAAAAGATTGCTCTCCTCCTTAGGATCTGTTGTTGCTTTTCATTGTTGTTGCTGTTTGTTTGCTTAGTCACTGTCCTAACTAATTCTGTTAAATCTGTATTCCTCTATTTGCAGCTACTGACGTACCTTCTTGTTCAGCTTAGTGGTCAGCTAATGAGTGAATGGAGGTTTCCTTAAATGCCTTGAACCAATGAGTTTTCCCACACTTTTCTGAAGGGTTCTGTGTGTGTGTTGTGACGGTTTACAATTCTGCCTTAGCCTTTACTACTCCTGTATACAGAGCCTCAAAACTAGCCAAAGACTAGAGATTAGAGCCTTCCATTTCCTGGACATGGTCTGGTCTGGTCTAGAAGGTGACTACCTTCTAGACTCCCAACTGTATGTTGGAGCTTTCCAAAGTCCTCTATTGACCTCTCATTCTTGAGATTTCCTTTTGGAAAGTCCCACCTACTGTCACTGCCTCCAGTGGTTGTGATGCTGGATGGTCGCCAATAATTATTTTCAACAAACGTCCTGGGGAAAGGAATTTCCCACTGAGCAAGGTCTTAGTGAATTTCAATGAATACAAGCTCTGTAAATAAGGTTTTCAGGCAGGTACCAGATAGGTCAAATCATGATAAAGCTCTGGATATGGGATTTTAGGGGGAGCTCCAAACTCATCTACCCTCTTCAAAAGGTACTAAGTTGCTTCTTTTCACAGCTACTGTGGTTGTAAGGCTGCTGGTTTTCAAGGCTACCATGGAGCTGTGGAGAGGAGGATAAGACTAGGAATAGTTAAAATGCCACAAAACTTGCATCCTTATCAAGAGGCAGCCTTTCCTCTCAAGTAAACACTCCTTAGATGTGTGCAAACATTTATTTTTTAATTTTTACTTATTTTATTTTTTTATTATAGAGAAAGAGAGAATGAGAGTGGGAGAGAGGGGCAGAGGGAGAGAGACAATCTCAAGCAGGCTCCACACTCAGCTCAGCACCGACCCTGACACAGGGCTCAATCCTAAGACCCTGGGATCACCACCTGAGCTGAAATCAAGAGTCAGACGCTCAGTCGACTGAGCCAGCCAGGCACCCCGAAACACGTGCATACTTTTGATTAATTTCCAGAGTTTTCAAAAAGGTCATTTTGAAAATTTTTGCCATTGATTGTGTTGCTTTTATTAAGGCGTGGACTTTGGGAGGAGTTTACTCTGCCATCGTGAATATACATCGCTCTTCCACTTAATAATCTCTTAAGTGTCATTGATTGAGATAGTCCTGGTTAGGGATCACAGCTCCAATACTTGTCAGCCATGTGACCTTGGGCAAGACACTCTGCCTTCCTAAATCTTGGTTTCTACTGCAGAAGACTTCTGCGAGGGTTATCTTGGAAAGCATGTGTAAAAGCCCACAGTAGATGCTCAGTAAACGTTTCTTTTCCTTTTCACTTTGCCTGAAATGAAACGATGCTAGCACGCCACTCTAGTAACAGATTTATCAACAGATCTGCTTTCCCCTCCCTGTGAGTCTGGACAGATCACTTAACCTTTAGACATCTACTTCAGCTATAAAATGGAGGCAGTGCTTTCTTCTCAGGTGTACTCCAGCATTCTGTTTCTATGAGAACCTTCGTATTTTCTTTTTCTGCTATGCAAATTAATAAAGCACGAAAGCCAGAATTTTTTTTTTAATTTACTGTAAACGCTGTCTCTAAACATTCTCAAGGTCAAATAGCACTACCCGTTTACCTGCACAACACACATCATTTACCAATTATTTTATCATTTTATTAAATCAGGCATTCTTTTAAGCAAAGTATTATTAACTTCTGTGCTATTAAATCCTACAGTGTTCACAGTTTCAAATATTAGTTCTGACTCTTATGAATTTGAACTGACTGTCTCTGTATATTTTTTCTAAATTTGTAAGGCATGCTACAAAAATGTTCAGAAGTACAGGATAATCAAATTTTGAATTTAAAATAAAATACGGGTAGTTATCTCAAGAGATAAAATGTATTTAATATACATAATAAATATAGTGTACGTAGAGGCGCCTGGGTGGCTCAGTCCGTTAAGTGTCCCACCTTGGCTCAGTTCATGATCTCTCAGTTTGTGAGTTCAAGCCCCACATCGGACTCTGCTGTCAGCCCAGAGTCTGCTTCCGATCTTCTGTCTCCCTCTCTTTCTGCCCCTTCCCTACTCAGGCATACACGCACTCTCTCTCTCTCTCTCAAAAATAAGTCAACATTAAAAAAAAATTTAGGGGCGCCTGGGTGACTCAGTCGGTTAGGCGTCCAACTTTGGCTCAGGTCATGATCTCATGGTTTGTGAGTTCGAGCCCCGCATCAGGCTCTGTGCTGCCAGCTCAGAGCTTGGAGCCTGCTTCGGAGTCTGTGTCTCCCTCTCTCTCTGCCGGTCCCCTGCCCGCACTCTGTGTCTCTCTCTCTCAAAAAATAAATAAACATTAAACTTTTTTAAAAATTAAAAATAAATAAATAAATATAATATGTGTATAGATATGATAAATATATTTTTCACTCAAGAACTAAAAGCACATTTAGATTCCATCAAAGATGAAGTTCATGTGCGTGCGCGCACACACACACACACGTACTCAAATGGAGTGACACAAAAACGCTGAGCCTCCTTCAGTTCACTTGGAACAGCAGTCTTCTCCTGCAGAAATTTTTGAGTAATTACATTTCAAACTCACAGGACCTCCCAGATTTCTTCACAATAAATACTCCAATACATGCAACTCCACTATGTCTCTCTTCACTCTGAAACCCACTCTAAAAAAACAGACTGTGGTTAATAATGTGACCTCGTGGCCGTCTTCTGGCATGGCAGCAGGTTCAGTAATCCTCCATTCATGTCTCATGTTTGCTTGAAAAGCTTTATTTTACAACAATTAATCCCCCTGTGTCAAGCGACTGAAAATATCGGGCAAGCTGAGGACAAATGGATCAAAATTTATATCGGAAACATAAAGGTGGATTTTGCCTCATTTTTAAAGTAATTGTTTACTTCTGATTATAAAAATAATATATCTTATTAAAAATTATAAATGTATTCAAAATCAAAAGTAAAAAAGTCACCTATAATCTGATCATGCAGATCTAGCTCTTTTTAATATTATGGGGTCTTTATTTTCTACACACACGCACGCACGCCCAGACTTCCCTGAGAGAAGACTAGAGAGAAACTCTCTAACATGTAAGCGTCCATCGGGATTCCATGAAAAGGAACAACGCAAAGAAGGAGGAGCGCTAAGCACACGAAGGATCCTGGGAAGGGCAGCCCGCAGTCATTCCTCCTAAGCTGCCAGGGTAGCAGCGGCTCCTGATGGCCGACCCCATAGCCCCTTGGCCCACCTTGGAGATCCCCTTCAGCTCCAGTGGACTAATTCCTGGCACACTGAGAGCTGCCTACCTCAAGCACCACCTCTCTCCGCTTTTCTGTCTGCAGGCTCTCTCCAGCACCACGAAGGAGCAATGGGGTCAGGGCTGAAGGCCACTCATGTGTCAATGGCATGGCTTCCTTCTCACTGAAGCCGACCTAGCTCCTGCCACCACTGGCCATCCAACCTACCAGTAGCAGACGGATGTGGAGCTCTGTTTGAGGAAAGTAACCACACATCCAATGTCAAGTTGACTACAGCAGACGAGGATGGAGGGGGCGGTGATTCAAAATTACTGGAATTTATGCTTATTCTGGGTATGGGTTTTCCCATCTTAACTCCAGTGCCTCTCCCCAGGCGCTCACAGAATGTCCAAATTACCAGCACAGGTTTCATGTAATATCCCTCAGACCAAGGGGCCCACTTTATGATTTAACAAAAAAGTAGTTTTTTTTTTAAGTTTTTTTATTTTGAGAGAGAAAGAGAGAGAGAGAATCCCAAGCACAGTGCACACCATGTGTGTGCACAGAGTCCTATGTGGGGCTTCATCTCATGAACCATGAGATCATGACCTGAGCTGAAATCAAGAGTTGGACACTCAACCAACCGAGCCACCCAGGCGCGCCCCCCCCCCCGCCCCCAAAAAGTTATTTTTAATGGGCTCATAACCATGGAATTCACGGCTCCCACCATACAGCACATCATGCGGCATCTCTTGGTTGCCCTAAGAGAACTTTGAAATGGTCTGCCAAAGGCTCAGCTAGGGTCCCAGCGAGAGGACAACACCTTGTGGAGTTAGGACACTGTCTTCCCAAACGTAATCCATTATTGGAAAAGAAAGGCCATCCATGATGCTGTGTCCCCAACAGCTGGAAGCCACATGCTGGGAACCGTGGGTGGCAGGGGCATCAGTATTCCCAGTCAACTGCTCTGAAGATTTGTGTTTCCACTTAGGTTCCATAGGATCATGATCTCCAGGAGGAGGTAGGGGATGCCTTCCACCAAAAGATATAATGAATGTTTCACTCAACTTGAATTTACAACTGCCACCTGGTTCTTTTGTGATTCTGATATTAAGCCCCAGGCAAAAAAGAAAAAAAAAAAAAGAGCTACTTTATTGTCAGAGGGAGCCAACCTGGGAGAAGCTAAGGTTATTTCTTCATAGTGGAGGCAGGAGAGGACAAGACCCTGGGGGAACCCACTGTGGGGGAGGTGGCAGTGCGGGGGGGTAGGTCTTGGTCCTTTCCTGTCCAGTGATAACTATGAACATCAAATTATAGCAATCACAGCCTGTAAGGGCAAGGCAACCAGCACTCAGATCCCTCAGGGGTGAAAGTCTAGATCGTTCCACCAGGAAAGCAGCCTAGGCCTGATATGCTGGCCCAGAGGGAGAGAAATCTAGAATGGATACAAAGTGAAAAACAAAGGCACCAATAGGGAATGAACTGAGTCACAGACGGCACCCAGGATATATGAGTGTGAAATGCAGAAACCACGGACACACCCTCACCCGAAGTCCACGTGAAGGACTGGAAGGAAGGACAGCAGGAAAATAGTTGAGCACAAGATTCCAACTGGACACCCTCTACCTGGATGGTGGCTTAGGCAGGGCCCCCTCATTCAACAGGTTAGAAGAGAATTGATGGGAAGAATTCCAGGAAATCTCATCAAAGAGAAGTACGTGAACACAACAGGCCCCAGGGGACATGGTAAGTTTTCACTCATCCACCCCTTCATTCATTCACCCAATAAATAGCTCTTGATGACCTACTGCATGTCAAGCATTGTTCTAGGCATTGGAGATATAGCTGGGAACAAAAAAGAAAAGACCCTGTGCCCACAAAGCTTAAATTCTAGGGGCTTCTGGGTGGCTCAGTTGGTGAAGCACTCTTGTTTTGGCTCAGGTCATGATCTCAGAGTTCATGAGTTCAAGCCCTACATCAGGCTCTGTGCTGACAGTGCTGAGCCTGCTTGGGATCCTCTCTCTCTCTCTCTCTCTCCCTGCCCCTCCCCTGCTCTTTCTCCCTCTCTCTCTCAAAATAAATAAATAGACTTTTTAAAAAAAAAAGCTTAAATTTTAGTAGGAAGACAGCACACAACTAAATGTGTAATGTGTCAGTTAGGTGACAAGTACTATGAAGGAAAATAAAGGTAAAGAGAATGATGGGATTTGTTTTTGCTTTGTTTCTGGTTTGTTTTGTTTTAAGGTTAAGGGGTTTACTGGGGGATTGTCTGATAAGGCGACATTTGGGCAGAGACCTGAGTCTGAAGCAGGAAGCAAATTACGTATCTCTCTAGGGGAACAGCAGGAATACAGCACGAGGAGGGCAAGGACCTGTCCCCGACACAACCCTCCAGTAAGAGAAGACGCGAAACAATCTGCCCCAAGAGTGTATTTGTTTGCTCTTGCTGATGTAGCAAACTATCACAAACCTAGCGGCTTGAACAATACCAATGTATTATTTGCAGTTCTGGAGGTCAGAAGTCTGATAGGAGTTTCACTGAGCTAACCTCAAAATGGCAGCAGGACCGTGTTCCCTCTGGAGGCTCTCGGGATACCATTTCCTTGCCTTTTCATCTTCCAGAGGCCACCTGCTCTCACTGTGTCACAGCCCCCTTCCTCCATCTTCAAAGCCGGCAGTGCTGCACCTCTCTGACCCTTTAGTGTCCTCACATCACTCTCTGACCACAGCCCCAGGAAAGGTTCTCTGCTTTTAAGGACTTAGGTGATTAGAATGGGTGCACCCAGATCACCTAGGATAATCTCAAAACCTCCTTAACCTTAATATCACATTTGCAAAGTCCTTTTTGTAAAGGTATCCTCCTCAGAGATTCTGAGCTTAGGGTACGGACATCCTTGGGGGCCATTTCTCTGCCTGTCACAGAAAGTTTGGGAGAATGATCTTTGCAGCCTCAGGTCAGCACCTTCCTCCTTTCTGGAAACCTCTTTACTGCAGGAGGAACTAAAGGCCCTTCATGTTATAAGTTTTATAGGAAAACCTCCCTCCCTTGAGAAGGGCTGTGACCTGGTCACGAAGTCATTGTGACCACAGATCTAAAGTCATGTCATTTCATGTCTTCCAATTCAGTAATAAAACGGATATGTTGGTTCTTATTTGCTTGACTTTATTTTATATCTATCTCTCAGATGGTTCTGAACTTGGACGGGAAAGAGAAGGATCTTATTTGTTCAATATCTAAAAACCCCAAGGCCAACCATAACTATACGAATATCCCACCAACGTCTTTCAGTGCATCTAAAACTAAAGGCATTATCTCTCTTTCACATTGAGTTTTCTTCCCATGGCCTCTATTCTTCCACTAAATTCTTTATCTTCCACATCCTGGGTTGAAATCTTGTTCCCCAAAACTAGTCAATCACTAACCTTATAGATTGGATCCCCTACTCCTCCTTCACAACCCTGCTTTAGCTCTATGTTATATCTTTAACATTTCTCTCCTGTGTTCTTATGATAGCCCCCCAACTCGCCTCCCTGTTCTCAGAATTGGAACCTCCCTCAACACAGCCATCGCTTTGCCCACGAATAGCTGTCCCAACAGGATCATGTGATGTCTTTGCTCACGATACCAAAATGGGCATGAAGCACTCAGTATGCCTCAAGGATAAAGTCTACTCACCAGATTGGCATTCAAGGCCCTTCATAACACGGTCCCCATGTCTGCTCATCTTCTCTCACCACCACTGTCCTCTCTGACTTTATACTCAGTAATTCTGAGCCAGTTGCATTTTCCTTTATAAGCACTGTTTTCTGATGCCTGTCCATTCACAGACTGTTCTTTCTTTAATGTCCTAAACCACCGCAACTTCATCCCCCCTCAAGGTTACCACTTGTCTCCCTGGAAAAATGAAGGCAAGGCAACTTCAAATTTTTCTGCAATGATATAGAGTATACTTAAAAAGAAAATAAATAAGCTGAGTAGCACGCAATGATATGGTCTATATTGATCCTATACAATTTGCATCATTATTTCTTCACTTTGTTCAAAATTAATTGTTAATTATAGAGCTGTGTACCATGAAAGATGAAAAGGAACAAGGACAACAGCTAAAATGGCAGAGGAAGCAGAGCTAGATCAAGAGAGTCTGTCAAATGTCTTTAGCTTGTTTATCCTTGGAGTTTGGGAAAATCCACCAGTTCATGTGTCCCAGGAACACAACCAGGCTATGATGCTCCGCCATGGCTTCCAAGAGCAGCTTTGCCCTAGGAGTGCAAAGAAGGAGATGGAAAATTCCAGAGCCACACTCTAAACCTACTGGACCAGACTCTCCAGAAGCAAAATCAGACACCTACCTTTTAACGTTCCTGAAGTGACTCTAGTGCACGGTCACTGTTTAGGAACCATGGCCATCTTGTCAGAGTTGTATCCCATGTGAACTCACATGATGATTCTTAATTCTCTCACCAAACCCCAAACTAAGATTTACAAATTCAAAGTTCTCAGGCAATGGGGACAAGTAGGGACTGAGGCAAACTGAACACCAGTGCCCAGCCACCGCTCGGCTTCAGGGAATGCCCATGTGGAAAGTTGTATTGGGTTGAATGTTTGCCCCCCAAATAATATGACCATGTCTTAATCCCCAGAACTTCTGCATATGACTTTATTTGGAAAAAGAGTCTTTGTTCTTGTAATGAAATGAAAGGTCTTGAAATAAGAGCATACTGGATTACCTGAGTGGGCCTAAATCCAATGACAGGTGTTCTCATTACAGCAAGGCCGAGGGAAATTTGACACAAACAGGAGATGGTAGGAAGATACAGACAGAATGTGTATGTCACCACAAGTCAAGAACAGCGTGGCTGCACCAGAAGCTGGAAGAGGCAAGGATGGATTCTCCTCTTCAGCCTTTGGAGAGAGTGTGGACCTGCCAACACCTTGATTTGGGATTTCTGGCCTCCAGAACTGTGAGAGAATACATTTCTGACGCATTAAGCCATCAAGTTTGCGGTGATTTGTTACGACAGCCATAGGAACCTAACGCAGAAGTATATCTAAATTTACTGAGTTTTCCCACTTTCTAAAAGAAGGCAGAAATCCAGAATTTTTTCTATGTGAAATCTCATTTTTTTAATGTTTATTTACTTGTGAGAGAGAAAGAAACAGAGCACGAGTGGAGGAGGGGCAGAAAGAGAGAGAGAGAGAGGGAGACAGAGGAATCGAAGCAGGATCCAGGCTCTGAGCTGTCAGCATAGAGCCCGACACAGGGCTCGAACTCACGGACTGTGAGATCATGACCTGAGCTGAAGCCGGACACAACCAACTGAGCCACCGGGCACCCCTGAAATCTCATTTTTAAATGCTGACAATTTTTGAAGTGGTAAAACACTGGGCCATCCAAACAAAACACATCCGCAGGTCAATTCTGGATCACTGGTACCAGTTTGTCATCTTTCTGCTAAATATTCACAAAGCTGTCCTAATGCTTAACCATTCATTAGTCAACTTGAACTTCAATGCACATCCAAAAATCTGACTTTTATTCTTCATGGGGCTTGTTCTAGAAATAGGCTAAATTGCTTTCTGAAATTACAAGTAAAAATCTTTCTCTTTACATCCATCGTTGCTTAACATTAAAAGCAAGAAACGCTTCAAATCTTCTGTTTGACCTAAACTTAGGAATATGAACACACTTACTGTTTTTGAACTTGGCAATTGTCTTTTCAACCCAATCTGGGTTGCAGAGATGGTTGCTAAATTTGTCCTGTTCACACAGCCAACCTCATTAGAGTTTGACCAGGAAACACTGAGTTGAAGGCCAGTGGCCCTGTCAATGGAAATCAGCTGGGAGCCCCTCTCAGCTGCCGGCTCTTGGCGTTCCCAGAGGGTCTGGATATAGCAGCACTCCCCTCCCCGTGGTATCACTTTCCATGGTTTCTGTTACCTGTGGTCAACTGCCATCTAAGAGCAGACGTCCTTCTGACATATCGTCAGAAGGTCGATAGTAGCCTAACACTACATCATGATGCCTACATCACTCATTTCATCTCACCAGATACACATTGTAACATATTGTATCATCTCCCATTATCACGGGAAGAAGAGCGAGTACAGTACAATAAAAAAACATATAAGGAAACATATAAAAAAAAAACATATAAGATATGGGGGGAGGAGGGAACCCATAGCATATATAGGGTTCCAGTCATCCACTGGAGGTCTTGGGACGTATTCCCAGCAAATAAGGGGCTGGGGGGGGGGGCGGGGGGGGGGGGGGGGAGGGACAGGTGACTGTAATTGCTATAATTGCTGTTAGATTTATTTCTCTAAGTAGTTTTAATTTGCCATCTCCTCATTAGCATTTTTAGATTGCTAAATCCTTTTTGCCTGGATTCCAGGGTAATTTTTAAGAGGAAATAACGACTAAGCTTCCCCATATTTGGGCTAGGACTGGCCAGCAGGAGACCTACACAGCTGCACGACCTTGGCCAATTCTCTTCACCTCTCTAGGCCTCAATTTCCTGTAGCTGATCTCTGAATTTCCTTTCAGCTTTAAAAATTATTTTGACAGTGTAATTTAATTATGCAAAAAGATCTCAAATCTAGTTCATCTTTCTTCAGACTCACCCAAGGGTAGGGAAGGCAGGACGCATGCTTTCATTCCTTCCCCAACCATTCTTTGGGCTTCTACCATGTGCCAGACACTCTGCCAAGTGCTGGGGCACAAACCTAAACCAAAACAGACCTTTCCTCAAAGATCTTACAGTCTTTTGGAAGCCAGGGGTGCAGCTACAAAGAAATCAGCAACTATGATATAAGGCGATGTTAGAAGGATGCAAGGAGCTCAAGGGAAGCCTGGGGAGGATGGTGTAACTCACATAGGAAGTCAGGAGAGGGTCCCTTGAGGCGGTGTTGCTTAAACTGAATTTGCAGAATGAGCAGGGGTTAGAAAGGCAAAGAAGAGAAACAGCAGGGGCGCCTGGGTGTCTCATTCGGTTGAGCATCCAACTTGGGCTCAGGTCATGATCTCGTGGTCTGTGAGTTCGAGCCCCTCGTTGGGCTCTGTGCTAACAGCTCAGAGCCTGGAGCCTGCTTCAGATTCTGTGTGTGTGTGTGTCTCTCTCTCTCTCCCTGCCCTTCCCCTGCTCATGCTCTCTCTCTCTCTCTCTCTCTATCAAAAATAAATAAACGTTAAAAAAAAACAACAGCAGTCCATGATAAAAGAATGAAATTGCCTTGCAAGTGCTTGGGACTCAGAGAATAGCCAATAATTATTAGCTGAATGAATAAAATAGGACAAGAACAACAAGAACTAAACTACATCCTAGTCCATTCCTTCAAGGAACATTATTTGCCAGATGTTGCTAAATAGATGTGAGTCAGGGTGCCTGGGTGGCTCAGTCAGTTAAGCATCCAACTCGTGATTTTGGCTCAGGTCACGGTCTCACGGTCATAAGATTGAGCACTGCATTGGGCTTAGCGTGGAGCACGGAATGTGGATCCTGCTTGGATTTCTCTCTCTCTCTGCCCTTCCCCTGCTCATTTCCTCTCTCTCTCTCTCTCTCTCTCTCTCAAAATAAATAAATAAATAAATTTTTAAAAACCAAACAAACAAATAAATAACTGTGAGTCAACAGTCTTACTGCTAAATGAAATCTGAATAATGTCCATCCACCATTACAATGGGTCACAGCTTTCAACTCCTTGGGTGCAGAATAGATTCCCTACCCTATACCCCCTCTTAAACTTTTGTTGCTTCATAAATTTCACACAAATGCTGAAAATATTCACAGTACACAAACAGGAAGTTAGGGGTAAGATAACGCTTTCAGCTTATTGTAAGAGACCTTAAAATACCGCATTTCTATGCGAAGGATATGTTCCTTCTAATTTGCTAAGAAGATTTATGGCAACATCAAGTGATCCCCTGTTCCTGAACGTTCAAACCCTAGAACACAAAATCTACAGATGATGACCTCTCATGATCTAAAGTGTTTTTACAAGTTGTTCCTAAAGCTGGTACCTTTAAGGGTCAAAGGCATCAGGCAGTGAAAAAAGACTGTAAAAAACAGTTGGTAGTCAACAGCTCCTCCCGAACTAGTTAAACTGCGACAGAACTGACCTGTGTACAAACCTCTCTGGAACTTCCAGACTTCATCTGATCTTTTGTTTAGAATTAATATATTTTCAGGAAATTCAGGTGTAAGAAACTGTTAGCATCTTGAGAGAAAGAGAGCTGAAAAATGTACACCATCTATTTTCCTTTCAAAATAAAACCATAACAAATAAGTTAATGTATGCCCATATTCCAAACACGTTTATGCAAATGCTTCTAGACTCAGCTCAACTATTTTTCTTTAGGAAAACACCCTGGAGAACTCAACAGGAATTCTTGTGACACTCCTTTAAAGGCTGGAAGGCATATTGTACCAATGAGGCACTCACCAACAACTGAGGCATAAAGAAATGGAAATAACCACAAACTAGTACAGAAAAATTAGTTTGGACACTTAACAAAAAGCCAAATGTGGAAAATGTCTTGTCACGTGATCCTGTAGCCCCTTCCCTGCTCTTTGCACCCACTCCAAAAACTGTTTGCTTTCTCATTGCTGAAGATGGGAATCCATTATGCCAGCAGTCATAATGCAACCTCGTGTGTCTTGAGAGACTCTCCAATTCTTTTCTTATTAGAATTATTTGATCTGACTCACTTAGCTCCCCTAAAGGGACAAAAAAGAAAAGAAAAGAAGAGAAGAGAAGAGAAGAGAAGAGAAGAGAAGAGAAGAGAAGAGAAGAAAGGAAAAGAAGACAGAGAAATAGGGACCATTAGAAATAGATGAAATGAGTTCAAGAACGTTTTGTTGCTGGTGTGATATGTGATTTAAACTATTTCATATACAAACCATGAACACTTGTCAAAAAGACAATGTTTTGCAAAACTAAACATTTTTCTCTTAAACATTCCCTTATCTGTACCAGACTTAACCAGCTACGCCTTGGTTCACATTAATTTTGCTTTCATTTGCCTCTCCTGAATAGTCACGATTTTAATTTACCTTGAAAATTAATCGGTAAAATATGAGAACTTAAAAACGATGACATGAATCATGTTCTTATTCTTTGGGTTTTACAGGCAGATCAGGCTGAAGTTAATTTTCTTTTTCTTAAAAAAATTTTCAAAAATATTATCTTCCTGCACCATCGTCTTTAGTCTAAGGGAGCCCTTTTTTCTTTTCCAAGGGAAGTGCAGTCTCCTAGACCTAGAAGTTCTTTGATTCTCAAAAAGTTGCGATCAAGACAATGGGCTGAACTTGTCCTCAATGGAGATCTGATGCCTCCCTCCCATCTGGCCTGGAGGCCACTGGCTTTGTGTCGTATTTATTACCTGTAACCTACTTCAGGGCATAACAGAATCTCACTTCTCTCTGGACCTCCATCATCAGATATATATAGTAGCAGATGTTCGATCATCATTTGCTGAATTAATTTAATGGCAAAAAGAACACAAAAATCTCTAAATAAGTTGAGAACAAAACAAGAAGAATAAGAATGAGAATGAGAATGAGAACGAGAATGAGAATAATAAAACAACTAACATTTATTGAGAGCTGCTAGTGCCAGGCAGTCTTTTTGCCAGGCAAAAAGAACATAAAAATCTCCAAATAACTTGAGAACAAAGAAGTAATAGTAATAATAATAATAATAATAATAATAAAATTAACATTTATTGAGAGCTGATAGTGCCAGGCATTATTTTCAGTACATGGACCAACTTGTTAATTTTATACAATCACCAAAGGAGATAGATTCTACTTCTAACCCCTAGTTTTCAGATGAGGGAAATGAGGCACATACAAATTAGTAATTTGCTCAAGGTCATAAAGCCGAAGAGTGATGGATCTGGAAACCACACACCCCTCCCCAGACAGTCTGATTCCAGAATCTATGCATTTAACCATTACAGCTACTAATTGCCATGTTTCTACAGAGTCCGTGAGCTTTATTAACTTCTGCTGTTAATCGTTGCCCAGATTTTGTGGCTCTTTCCCCACCACATTCCACCCTAAGTTCATTGCCCCACATTTCAACAGAAAAGTTCTGGGGGACGCCTGAGGTTTCAGGATGGTCAGGTGACACAGATCCTCACTATAGAAGTTACAAATATGGAACCAGATGGTCAGAGGGAATGAGGTTTCCACTCATCGGTGTTTTCTCCAGTTGGTGAGTGCCTCTTTGTACAAGATGTCCTCAAACATATAGAAGGGTGTCACAAGAAGAGAGGATTAAACCAATTTCATGTTGGTCCAGACAAGACAATAAAGACTAAGGGTAGAAATTACTAGGGGCACCTGGGTGGCTCAGTCAGTTGAGCTTCTGACTTGGGCTTAGGTCATGATCTTATGGTTAGTGAGTTCAAGCCTCACGTTGGGATCTGTAGTGACAGCTCAGAGCCTGGAGCCTGCTTCAGATTCTGTGTCTCCCTCTCTCTCTCTGCCCCTTCCCCACTCATGCTCTATCTCTCTCTCTCAAAAACAAATAGACATTAAAAACAAAATTAAAAAAAGAAATTACTAGAAGTCTGATTTTCCCTCCCAAATCCCTTAGTATTTCAAACATAGTGAAAAGTTGAGAGAATAGTAAAATGAACACCTCTATACCTACTTCGTAGAATCAACAATTAACACTTTATCTATTTGTTTTATCTGCTATATATAAATATATTTTTTTTCTGAAATGCTTTAAAGTAAGCTGCAGATATCATACTTCACTCCTATTTTTAAAATGCATCTCCAATAATAAGGACACGTGTGTACATAACCACACTACAGTTATCCATACCTAAGAAAATTAACAAAAACTGGAAGGATGGTTTTGACCTAACACATAAAAGAATTTGCTCAGAAGTAGAGCCCTTCAAAAGTCAAATATGAAGTTCTCTAGCACAAGCAAAATGACTTCTTAACCACCTATCAACAAAAACATAGAAAGACTTTACACACCAGGACATGACTGGAGTCCTAGCTCCTTCCTGGATTTGAGTTACATAACTAAAGTCCTTCCCAATTATTGTAGCCCAGGGAAGAGAACAAAACCTAGCCTCCTTTTCTAGAAAAAAAAAAATTGTCCCTTTATCTTTTTGCCATCAGGCCAATGCATATTCTCATAATCGCAGCTATCTGCCCACTTGGGCCACCCAGTCATCCTTCCTAGCTTCGCTACATAATTATTGACTCGAAGTTGGAAGATTCCATCAAGGACACCTATGTTAGAGCCTTCTTGGCATTAAGAAAAAAGAAAAAAGAAACCCTCCTGGGGGTGCCTAAGTGGCTCAGTCAGTTAAGCGTCTGACTTTGGCTCGGGTCATGATCTCATGGTTCATGAGTTCAAGCCCCACATCCAGCTCTGTACTGACAGTGCAAAGCCTGCTTGGGATTCTCTCTCTCTGCCCCTCTCCTGCTCTCTCTCTCTCTCTCTCTCTTTCTTTAAAAACAAAACAAAACAAAAAAAAACCTTCCTTCTGCCCCATACCCACCTCCCTTTTTGCCCCAAACCTGAATCTGCAGTAGTCCTTCAAAAGCTCCAGACCCAGCCTAATATCTGAACTGTCTTCCCAGAAAGTAAATTTGATGGTTGAGCCCCACCTGGGGTTACAGTTTGTTTATTGGTCTGAGCACAAGATGGGACAGGACTGATCTATGAACCTAGAGTACAAGACTGAGGATGACCTAAGTTCAGGGGGAATGAAATAGCCAGACCATCTAAGTGAAGGGACAATCCAAAAAGACTAGGCCAAGAGCCCAGATCCACCATCAGGCAATGGGACAGACACTATATTAGTCACAGTTCTCCAGAGAACCAAAATAAATAGGATGTAGAGACATACATGTAAAGAGATTTATTATAATGTGTTGGCTCACACTATTATGGAGGCTGAGAAGTCCCAATGGTATAGATTCCAGTCCAAGTCTGAAGGCTTGAGAACAGGCAGTTCTGAGGGCAGGAGGAGACCAATGTCCCAGATTGAAAAATCAGACAGAGAGACAACCCAACCTTCCTTCACCTTTTTATTCTATTCCGGTCCTCAGTGGGTTGGATGAAATCCACCCATATTGTACAGGGCCAGCCCACAAACTCAAATGCTAATCTGTTTTGGAAACACCCTCACTACGCAGGACCAGTGTTCAACCAGCTACCTCGCATCCCTTGGCACATCAAGGGGACACATGAAATTAATCACAGAAACTTAGGATTCCGCAGGTTTAGAGAGAAGGGTTGGGGCAGAGCCTAGTAATAGACCCTGAGCTGTTAGCAGGGCACTCCTGATAAGTACCTACACCCCAGCTCAGAGTCAGAAAGGAGCTAAAGACATAGAAGGTGGGGAGGGGGGTGTTGAAATGAAGCCTAAGTTGCAAAAAGAGGTATATGAGGTAGGTAAGCAGGAGTTTAATCTTCGAATCCAAAGGGTCTAAATTCTCTACCCAGAGCCCAGCCCACCCTCTGCCTTTCCTGTCTCCCAGCTGAAGATTTGAACCCTCTTCCCAGCAAGAGGGAAAGAATAACTGATAACTTTGGGTAGGGGCTATATGTAGTGAAGGAAGAAACAGTGGAATAAAATAGAGAAGTTATAGTAGAGGAAGGGAAAAGAAGGGAAGGGAGAGATTCCAGAAGAGGTGTTCTCTGCTGACTGGCGGGATGGTCACACAGCATATAAGAAAAATCTAGGATCTGATAGAACATGGGGGAGGCTGACAGACAAGCAAAACCAAGCCCAGGTCCCATCTGGCTGTGAACAGGATGATAATTCATGAACCTGAAGTAAAGAATTAATTAAACATTCTCAAGACTGTGGGTGTGGGCTTGATCACTAGCAGGAAGGCCATTGTGTTACAAGAGGGCACTGCCAGTCTCTTTTGTGACAAAGGGCATGGTGCAGAGCTACTCAAAGCTTTAGAGATTATCACAGGAGAAAAACAACTTCCCCCATACTTCCATTCCTCCTGAGGGGGCAAAAAGCACCAGAAATTCGTTTTTTGTTTTTAGTTTTTTCATTTTAAGAAAATACCATTTTGTTTTTGTGTCCTACTTTCAAAAAATGATGACTGGGAAGATGGGGTTCGAAAGTGAAGGCTTCTGAGCTTTCTCTTTCTTTCTTCTCTGCCCTAGAAGCAAGGAGAGAAGATGTGAAGAAACCCAGAGGCTAAAGGAGGCCAGGAATGGAAGTGGTCTCTCAAGATGCATGTCTGAGAGACCTGAGTCCAGAGACTGCTGCCTGCCTTCCTGCAGCATACTCGTAGGGTCTCTGTGGTATGTCAGCTTGACTGAATTACATTGCACAGAACCGCCTTTCCTATATGTTTCTGGTTAGAACGAGCCTTAAGAGATATTTTTGGGTGAGACTTGGAAAGCAAAAGCAAAGCGGTGGCCATCTTGGTTCCTGTGCTGGGAAGCACAGGAGCTGTTGTATCACTCATGATGCCATGCGCTGTTGCCCCCGCTGACCAGGCAGCACCTGGACCTACAGCAACACCCTCTTCCCCTGGATCCTCCTGCAGCCTTATCTGCTCCTGGGCCCGTGTGTTTAGCCATTTGATGAAGGGCACTAATTTCTCCTGTGAGACACCACCTCATTAAGGTGGAACCAATGAGAACTAACAGGTTCCAGTCAGTCTTCACGGACTGCAGTCTGTCCCTATTCTTCCCACTTGACATCCACTTCCCCCGTTCCAACTGCCTGCCCTGTGAACTTCAAGCTCACAATCAAACACAAAGATATATCTCACACATAAATATGAGACACAGAAAGTATATATACACATACGCATAGTCATATACACACATATATGTCTGCTTCTCTGATTGAACCCTGACTGAGTCAACACTCTAGAGAAGAGTTCCAGATCTTCCCCAGCACATGCAGCTCAGTGTTTTTAGGTCACATTAATTTTCCACCTGATTGTTCTCAGCAAACCATTTTATATGTTTCCCTGCTAGGAGAAATAAAAACACTACAGCCCAGCCATTTCTAAGCAATTTCTCAAACATCTGCAACCTGACAACCTGTATTACACATTCTATGCTTCATTCCAAGTGGGGAAAGTTAATTATTCTCATACTGTCAAAGTTTGTTTATTTGCTTGTTTGTTTCATCTCTCCATAGAGTGAAAAGCCACTTGTCGACTGTGTGATTTGGGGCGAATAACTTCAACTCTTTGGGCTCCGTTTCTTCATCTATAAAATGGAGGTGTAATAGGATTGTTGTAATGATGAAAAATAATGGAAGTAAAGAGATGTGTACACTATCTGGCCTAGGATAATTATTCAGCTGAAAAGAGGAGAGAAAGCCAACGCGGTCTTGATTTTTGCTGAAGGCAAGAGAAACTTAGCTATCTAGAAAAGAACCTGGCACAAAAGATTAGACGCAGATGCAGAGAAAAAGCTTAGGAATTTTTCCAGATTCACTCTAGGGTTTCAGGTAAATAAACTTTGAAAGGCCCTTTACTCTAGGAAGGAAAAATGGAGGGACAGTGACCCACAAATCAGTTGGAGACTTCCTCAGCTTGTCAAGTAATTGTGCTTGAGAGACAGGGGTGCCTGCTTCTAGAGGCCACAAGAGAAATGTAAGAACTTCAGATTATTGAAAGAGAAAGTAATATTTTATCCCTTTAAAAATTAATTTGGTCAATAGTTTTAAATGGGAACACCTGTTTATGGTACAAAATTTAAGATAAACAAAAAACAAATAATGGGAAGCCATCCGTCTTCCCCCATTTTCTCTTTCCTCTATCACCCACCTCTTGTGTGTCTATTCAGGGATAGTCTATACTTGTACAAATACACATACCTGCACACATTTACATGTACATCCATCGATAAAATATATGTTTATATATAGTTCTTTAATATGTATTTTATATTTTTTTATTTTAATGTGGTTTGATTTTTGATCTCTACTTGGCTTTTTATGCTTCACAATGTATCCTGGAATTTCTCCATTTCAATACAAATATGCCTGCCTCATTTTATTTAATGGCTGCATAATAGTTGTATAGGTGTACAAAAATTACAGTCCTTTTTTAAAAAAAAAATTTTCATGTTTTTATTTTTGAGATAGAGACACACACACAGAGTGCGAGCAGGGGAGGGGCAGAGAAAGAGAGGGAGACACAGAATCCTAAGCAGGCTCCAGGCTCTGAGCTGTCAGCACAGAGCCCGACATGGGACTCCAACTCACAAACCGTGAGATCATGACCTGAGCCCAAGTCAGATGCTTAACCAACTGAGCCACACAGGTGCCCTAGTTACAGTCCCTTTTGACCTGTATGGTTACACCATTGCCAGTCTCTTACTATTAAAACAAGGCTGCATGAACATATTTGTGCACACATTATTTCACACATGTGCAACTATATCTTAGAATAAATTCCCAGAAAAGGAAATTGTTGAGTCGAAGGATTTGTATGCTATTTATAAATATTGCTAATCTAATTTTGTTAGACATTATATCAATTTACACTCCCACCATCCAGTTCTCTCGCTATGCTAACAGCAGTGTGTTATCAAAATTCATATCTTCCCCAATCTGGTCGGTGAAAGCTATATCTCATTCTAGTTGTAAGTGGCATTTCTATCACGAGTAAAGGTTGGATCTTTTCATATTTTAAGAGTGATATAAAATTTTTTTCTCTGTGAATTATCTGTTACTATGCTTTGCCCAATTTTCTACTGAAGGTTGATTGTGCATTGTAAATACAGTTTTTCTTTGGTCTTCTGACTTTGTTTGTGGTGATTTTGCCAGGCAGATTTTTTTTCCAAACAAGATATGTCTTTATATTCTATGTTGCCCCTTAAAAGTGCTGATCTATCCAAGCTTTCTGAGGGCTCAAAAGTTATTCATGAAAACCTGAGTGGTGCAGCCACTCTGGAAACCAGTGTGGAGGTTCCTCAAAAAATTAAAAACAGAACTACCCTCTGACCCAGCAATAGCACTGCTAAGAATTTATCCAAAGGATATAGGAGTGCTGATTCATAGGGGTACATGTACCCCAGTGTTTAGAGCAGCACTATCAACAATAGCCAAACTATGGAAAGAGCCCAAATATCCATCAACTGATGAATGGATAAAGAAGATGTGGTGTGTATGTGTATATGCATATATACATATGTGTATGTGTGTATATACATATATATACACACACATACACACACACAATGGAATACTACTTGGCAATGAGAAAGAATGAAATCCTGCCATTTGCAACAACGTGGATGGAACTGGAGGGAACCATGCTAAGTGAAATAAGTTAGCCAGAGAAAGACAGATATCATGTTTTCACTCCTATGTGGAATTTGAGAAACTTAACAGAAGACCATGGGGGAAGGGAAGTGGAAAAAATAGTTTCAGAGAGGGAGGCAAACCATAAGAGACTCTTAAATACAGAGAAAAACTGAGGGTTGATGGCGGGGGTGGGGGGCAGGGGAGAGAGGAAAAATGGGTGATGGGCGTTGAGGAGGGCACTTGTTGGGATGAGCCCTGGGTGTTGTATGTAAGCTGTGAATCATGGGAATCTAAAGGTACACTGTATACATTGTACATTAGCTAACTTGACAATAAATTATATTTTAAAAATTTACAAAATCATATCAATATAACAAATGTTGCTTGAATCTGACCTAATCTTGACATCATAGGTGGACAAATGTCCCCAAAGGTGTGTATATACCAGAAAAAGCTTGAAGGATTCCATAAATAAGTATTGGAGAAATGTTAGGAAAGGTCTAGCTTGAGACAAAAAGAAAATTTATTGAACATTAGTCTAATTAGACTTTTCTGTTTCAAATTTCAATCTTGTTAAGATATCTGTGCTCAAGACTGAATCAGAAAGAAGTATTCATTTAGCAATATTAGAATTCTCATTAGAGTGAAAATAAAATAATAATGACGGAAGAGCCACAAGCTACAAGGCATGTTAAAAACTCATGGGAAGAAACCCCCAAAACCATAAAAGCTCATATCTGCGAACACTGGACTAGTCTCAAACATTTCACAAAGCGATACTCTCCTAGAGACACTCTTCTTACAGGCTGGACAGAGAAGCTTCTGCTGAGAAACAAAGAACAAACCATCACGAGAAACCAGAGCATTTGGGCATTGTGCGGCATTTCTGACCCCACAAAGACATCTCAGTGACTTTTGTCCCCTGAGACAGGAGGAAAATGGAGTAATTCTGTTGTCCAGTTGTAAAAGCCAAGTGCTGTTCCAGGGCCAAACCAAGGGAAAGATACAGGAAGAGAGATACAGGCAATCCAGGCAAAACAGGAAGGGCAAGAGGGTTCCACAGACCTGAATGGACCACAGACAAACCCAGCAGGTCTTCAAAAAAGCAAAGCAACAACTCTCCCCTCTGACCCAGCGCCACTGTTATCCTGGGAAGGCAGCCATCATTCAGCAAGCACACCCTCTTCTCTTCCTAGCCTCTCCTTGAAGAAAGGTCAAACTGTCAGCGAGAGTGCCCCAAACCTGTGACCTCAGAGACCTCAAACAATTGCTTCTTTTCTTTCCGTGACTGGTGTTGTCACAGATGCTCCTGGTTCCCAGACAGACGCCGGCCTACGGGCCCACTGCCATCCCTCCAGATTGACTTGGCTTTGGATTCCTTTCCAGCCTCTCTCAATTCCAGTTCCTGAGATGGCCTTTGAGGTTGTGGTAGCTGAAAGAGACATTGTCGGAAGGTGCAAGGAAATACCTTGTGAAAAGAAGCTGCCTTTCCCTTCCCTCAGCCAGCATGAAGCCAGAAAAAGCAGCGTGTTCTTTTTATTGCTTCATTCTGGGTCAATGTGTCTAAAATATGGGCCAGACGGAAGGCAGTGGAGTAGGCTCTTCTGTGGCCGAAAGCAGGAAATTGTCTAAAATAAATATGGTTGTCTCATACCACTCGTTCTCACTTTCAATATTTTAGCCAGGCTTTCTGCTCCATAAGGGAAGGGGTAAAAAGCCCACCCATTCGGCTGGAAAGTGCTGTAGATTCCATAGAGCAGCAAGCATCTGAAAAATACTAACTTAAGGAAGTGGTAAATTATGCAGATGCTGTTGATAAACTGGGTCTCTAAAGCCAGCTGTCTGTAGATATGCCAAAGCCTTGACCAAAACAAATGGTCATGGCTGTTAGAGACAGCAGAGACCCTGGAGACTATCACTCGAGTACAGATGCCCTTCTTATAGATGAGGCAAAGAGGCCGGAGGAGGTTAGATGTCTTGTCCAGGGTCATTCAGCTGCCAATGGCAGAGCCAGGATCCTGAGCCCGGTCTTTTGACTGGAGGTCCTATGCTGTTTCCATGACCTACATTTGAAATGACTGCAAATCCAAGGACACTTGCGGCCATAAGCAACTGGTTGTCCTTTGGGTAGGATTCTGGAAAGGACTGATGTACCTTTCCTTGAGCCAGACTCAGCAAGGGAAATGCCACACAGATAGACACACACAAACATCTTAGGAACAGTGCAGTTTCTATCCTCAAGTCAAAAAGCAAACCCTGACTGGTTCAGTGGGTAGAGCATGCGACTCTTGATCTCAGGATAGTAAGTTTGAGCCCCATGTTGGGTGGAGAGATTAGTTTAAAAAAATAAAGTCTTGGGGCGCCTGGGTGGCGCAGTCGGTTAAGCGTCCGACTTCAGCCAGGTCACGATCTCGCGGTCCGTGAGTTCGAGCCCCGCGTCAGGCTCTGGGCTGATGGCTCGGAGCCTGGAGCCTGTTTCCGATTCTGTGTCTCCCTCTCTCTCTGCCCCTCCCCCGTTCATGCTCTGTCTCTCTCTGTCCCAAAAATAGATAAAATGTTGAAAAAAAAATTTTTTTAAAAATAAAGTCTTTAAAAGGAAGGAAGGAAGGAAGGAAGGAAGGAAGGAAGGAAGGAAGGAAGGAAAAAAGGAAGGAAGGAAGGAAGGGGACCCTGAAGCCTTTAGGCTTCTAACAAGTTGTGCATAACCCTCCAGATCTGGTAATTAGGATGCTTTCTGTAATACCAAACCATATGATATCAAACATTCATTTGTCTAGGGACAGTGAAAACTTGCAACCAATCCCAAGAAGTTACCTTCACCAATATCTCTGTTACCATTGCTCAGAGACGTTTTCAGGTTTTAAGAATTACAGATGGTTTAATAAACACTTCTTGCTGTTTGTCTCTTGATTTTGGTGACTTCCAGATGAGGCTTGTCCAGAAAAAAAAAAAAAGATTTAGGGAAAAGAAAAATTACGGACTTTTGCTAAAAGGCTAGATTTGAAAGTTTTATTTGGCTCATATTATGTTTGGCCTTGGGAAGCAAGAGTTTTCCCTTAGTTCTGCTCTAGAATTGAATGTCTTACAAGTTTGTACATACCAGATCTCATATTTTCTTACAAATGTCACCAAAGTGATAAACTTGTTGGAGTAAGACATAGGACTACTTGGAAGAGGTCCAAGTGCACAGAGAACCCCATTTCCTGAACAGCATCCTGAGCAGGGATGCTCGGCTTACCCTCCATACATGGGTAGCTGGTATTCAGGGCTGGCTGTTGACTGAGTCTCCCACCTACAAGGGACTAGAAATCCAGTAGCCTCCTTAGATCCTGAGGAAAAAAAATAGGGGTTCTGCTGTCGGGGAATAAGGGGTGCTCCTGTATTACCCGCACCTGCTGTAGACAAAACAACAAAGTCAGATCTTACAAGCTCACTACGGTCTTCTCTGCGGGTGAGCCTTTCTCAGATAGAAAAGGTCACCTGCCACAAAGGAGATGTGGAAGTAATGCCTCCATAGGAGGCATTTTACATTTGCTTTCCCTTTTCACATAGTTTGGAGGTCAAGGTCGGTGCACCCGTGGTTGAGATGATGAGGGAAATGGTCAGTGGTCCCTGCTTCCACTAACTCTCTCAGCCAGCACAGAGAGCCACAGGGTCTGCACTTGACCTTCAGCTGTAGCTCCTGCCTAATTAGAGCAGCCCTGGAGGGAAAGAACCTCCATGCCTCCCTGAGAAGGATCCTAACTCTGAGCATGTCTGGCAACATATCCCTGCTTGGGTGAGGGGAACGGGAGACCCCATTCCCCATTCCCCCCCCCCCGCCCAGGTGGGGCTGGATGTCCCACCTTCCTGGCTTCTGGCTTCTAGATACACCAAAGGAGCCTACCCGTCCCAGTCTTTCCCTTCCTTCCCCATTCTCACCTCTCTTCCACCTCAACCTATTCCCATTACAGAATCTCATTGTCAAGCAGCCAGTCTATAGCCAGGAAGGAAGGGGGGTGTGCATAATCTGAAAGATGTCATAAGTTATCTTTTTTCTAACTCTTAAACACTTTATTTCAACTTGATACATATAACTGTACTATTTCAATTGTATGTATTAGTACAAATACATAAATGCATAAACACATAAATACAAAAATTAATACATATATAAATGTGCAATGTGTTTGTTGACATGTAGGGCCAAGGCCTACTTTCAATGTAAGTAGTAAAGTAAGTAAACTTACTTTCAATGTAAGTTTATTGTTTGGTGATCTATAAAATCTTCCTGACATCAACCATACCCATAATGCATTGTCTGCTATTCCCACCTTCAATTTTTAAAGATAAACAGAAATTCATGGGGCACCTCCCCTGCTGATGTGCGCTCTCTCTCTCTCTCTCTGTCTCTCAAAATAAATAAATAAATATTTTTTAAAAAGATAAACAGACATTCAAGGACACTTCCTGTCAGGTGGAATATACAATTTTTATTACTTTTTTTCAGCCTTCATAGTTATCCAGCACGTGTAGTTATAATGTATCTTTATTTTGAGCTTGTAATGCTCATATCAGTGGTTATAGAATAAACATGACCACCACAACTTATATATCTGATTTCATGTGTGATCATGTTTTATTTAATGTTTGCAATTTTTTTCTCTCTAACACGCTGAGAAAGGCACAGTATAAAATGGGGAAGGAACTTCAAACAAAAACTTGTACACAATGTTTATGGCAGCATTATTAAAAAATGGCCAAACGGTCATTACGAGAGGGGAGGCGGGTGGGGAATGGGCAAAATAGGTGATGGGGGTTAAGGAATATACTTGTGGTGAGCACTGGGTGCTGTATGGAAGTGTTGAATCACTGTATTGTACACCTAAAACTAATATAACACTGTATGTTAACTATACTGGAATTAAAATTAAAACTTAATTTAAAAAATTAAATAAAATAAATAAAAACAGCCAAAGGGTGAAAACTATTGAAATGTCTACCAGCCGATGAACAGGTAAACAAAATGTGGTATAGCCATACAGTGGAATAGTATTCAGCCACAAAAGGGAATGAAATATTGATAAATACTACAACATGAAAGAACCTCAAAAATACTATTCTAAGTGAAAGAATCTAGACACAAAAATCTCACATGCTGTAGGACTCCATTTATATGCTATATCCAAAATGGGTAAAGCCATAGAGACAGAAAGCAGATTTGTGGTTGTCGGAAGCTTAGAAGAAGGGGGATATGGGAGGATTGCCTCATGAGTACAGGGTGTCCTTTTATGATGATGAAATGTTTTGGAACTAGATAGAGTGGCAGTTGCACAACCTTGTGAATGTACTAAATGCTAATGAGTTGTATGCTTTTAAAGGTTTTTTTTTTTTAAGTTTATTTATTTATTTTGACAGAAAGAGAGAGAGAGAGAGAGGGAGAATCCCAAGCAACTCCATGCTGTCAACATGGAGCTCAACACAGGGCTCGATCCCATGAACTGTGAGATCATGACTTGAGCCAAAATCAAGAGGCACTTAACCAACTGACGCTTAACTGACTGAGTTGCCCAAGCGCCCCTGAGTTGTGTCCTTTTAAATGGCTAATTTTATGTTATGTGAATTTTACCTCAATAAAAAAAAAAAAAATTGGGAAAGAGGAATAGATCCTGAGAACTTGCAACCCCCCCCCCCACGCACGCACAGCCATGCATATTGTCACGGTACACGTACATGGACATGCATTAGTAACGCAGGTAGGGCTTTCTTAACTGATGGCTGTTCTGCCCTCCTAGAGGTGAAGCCTTCTTTCTGTACCAGAGGCCTATTGATCTCTCAGATTCTTAGCAACATGGCAATCATCTCATGTTGTTTTTCTCCTTACCCACACTAAATTCCACTCTCCTCTTCGGCATATAAGTGACTGCCAGAAGCCAACTTTGATTGGCCATTTGGGACCCCGAGAGATCTCATTGGACCAATCACCACTCCATGAGGGGTGAACAGGCACATGAGCTATATATCCCTTCTCCACTTGCGTTCACTGAGGACCATTGTTTCCTCTCAGGAGCACAGATGGGCCATGTCTGGAGATGAACGCACCAATTGCTTTCTCCAACGTGTAGACCTTGTAAGCCCAAGCCCGCTGGTATTGCACACACTGCTGTTCTTAAAATCTGTACCTCAGGGTGGGACCACCTCAACGACCTCTGATTGAGGCTTCCAGATGTTCCACAAGAAGAGGAAGAGAATGAGCTCCAATGGGACACTGAGCTCTGAGGGGGAGATTCTCCCATCCTTATCTCTGGAAGCCCTACATAAAGCAGACATAGCTTTGGGAGCCCATCGTGAGATACAGTAAGCCCTGGAGAGGAGGGCTGAAGCTAACAGAAAGCAAATGTCTACTTTGGCAATGGCCACAGCTGACGTCAGTTTATTTTCCTCACCATTGTTAATGAAAAAAAGTTATAACAAGACAGTTTTGTGGAACATGCTAAATACCAAATTGTTCTGTTCGACTTTGATCATTTGTGCTTCCTATGATAAGCAGCATATGGCCGCAACCTTAGCATGCGACTGTAGTAAATTATCAATTTAAATATCTTTACCACAAAACTTTATTGGCTAGGGAAGAAAATGTCAAAGGACTAAGACAAAAAAAGAATTACTCCAGCAAAGCCACAAAAACTGTTTGAATTTACACAATGAGCTTGATTCCATTTGTAACGCTGGTGTCCCTAAATTCTCGTGGTTTCTGGAGCTATTACCCTTTAACATCTAAGTGAAATGGCTCTGGAGCCCCCATTCCCGATGCTGTGGGAAGTCTCCCTCCAGTCTCCTCCAGGGGTTATTGGAGAGCAGAGGGAGATTCTCATTCTCTTGACCGGTCTAGGCTGCATCCTTCTTTCTGACCATCACATGCAACTGTACAGATCTCGCCTTATTTCATTGGCCTAGTTTGTGCCCTGCTGAACACTTCCCAATCCCCATTCCCCCTAAAGAATCACTAGGCCAAGGGTATTGTGCATCACATGTTTTGGCTAAAAGTTGGGGACATAAAGAGGGGATTTACAACACAGCATTGTAAAAGGCAACAATTAAAACTCTGTATTAGACATTCCTTAGTCATACCCTGGGATAGAGATTTTTTCCCCCCTCTGGTCATGCTCTCTCCTTTGGAGTACAGCTTGCTACCAATTTCTTGGCTTCCTCCACCAACCTGAGACCCTTCTCTCAACTCTAGTTCCCAACCTAACCTCCTAAACAGTGTTTACTTTCTGACATAGAGCCATTACTTACCTACCATGGTGTGCGTTCACACACACGTACAAATGCACAACTATTCTCTGGGTCTGATTTTGCAATCCAAATACCCCCCCGTCTATGTGCTCTGCTAAACAAAGGATCACCTACTCCAAAGCTCCACCTTTTGACAGCAGAAAACCCTCACAAAAACTTCTAGGATTTCATTACCGTAGTCAGTCACATCCTTTTTGTTTTTTGTTTTGTTTTGTTTGGGGGATTTGGGGCAGCAAAATATATGGAACATAAAATTCACCATTTAACCATCTTTAGTTGTATGGTTGGGTAGCATTAGGAACATTCACATTGTTGGGCAACCATGACTACTATCCGTTTCCAAAACATTTCATTATTCCAAACTGAAACTCTGTACTCTTCAAATAACAACTCCCCATTCGCTCCCATCCCCCTCCCCTGCACACCACTATCCTGTTTTCTGTCTTTGTGAATTTGACCATGGTAGTTACCGCATGTAAGTGGAATTCTACAATATTTGTCCTTTTGTGTGTGGTTTTATTCACTGAGCATAATGTCTTCAAGATTCATCCACGTTGTAACATGTGTCAGAATTTCGTTTCTTTTTAAGGCTGAATAACTTTCCAGTGTATGTTTACAGCACAGTTTGTTTACCCGCTCATCCATCATTGGACGTTTGGGTTGTTTCCACCTTTTGGAGACTGTGAATAATGCTGCTCTGAACTGTGTGGTACATAAGCATCTGTTCAAGTCCCTGCTTTTCTATTCTCTCCAGACATGGAATTGCTGCATCACGGCAGTTCTGTTTAATTTTTTGAGGGACCACCATACTGTTTTCCACAGCAGCTACAACATTTCACATTTCCACCAGCAATGTGCAAGTGTTCTGATTCCTCCACATCCTCACCAACACTTATTTTCCATTGTTTTTATTTTTTAAATATTTTCTTTAATGTTTATTTATTTTTGAGAGAGAGCTAGAGAGCACCCATGCACAAATTGGGGAGGGGCAGAGAGAGAAGGAGACACAGAATTCGAAGCAGGCTCCAGGCTCCGAGCCATCAGCACAGAGCCTCACACGGAGCTTGAACCCATGAACTGTGAGATCATGACCTGAGCCGAAGTCGGATGCTTAACCAATTGAGCCACCCAGGACCCCCTCTATTGTTTTTATAATAGCCATCTTGATGTGTGAGAAGTGCTATCTCATTGTGATTTTTTACTTGAATGTCCCTAATTATAGTGATGTTGAGCATCTGTTCATATACTTATTGACCATTTGTATATCTTCTTTGGAAAACTATCTACTCAAATCCTTTGCCCCCTTTTTAATTGGGTTCTAGTTGTGTTGTAGGAGCTTTTATATATTCTGGCTATTAACCCCTTGTGGGATATATGATTTGCAAACATTTTCTCCCATTCCGTAGGCTCTCTTTTCACTCTAGATAGTGTCATTTGATGAAGAAAGGTTTTTATTTTGATGATGCCCAATTTATCTATTTTTTCTTTTGTCATCTGTATTTTTGGTGTCATGCCCAAGAAATTATTGCCAGATTCAATATCATGAAGATTTTCCCCTATGTTTTCTCCTAAAAATTTTATAGTATTAGCTCTTATGTTTAGGCCTTTGATCCATTTTCTGTTCCTTTGTCAGGTGAGGTAAGAGTCCACCTTCATTCTTTTGCATATGTGTGTCCAGTTTTCCCAGTACCATTTGTTAAAAGGCTGTCTTTTCCCCCATTGAATAGCCTTCACACCTTTGCTGAAAATCATTCGACCATATAGGCAAAGTTTCTTTCTTTTTTTTTTTTTTTTTACTTTTCTAGATGTTTCTTTTTTTTTAATTTTATTTTTTATTTTTTAAAATTTGTGTCCAAATTAGTTAGCATATAGTGCAACAATGATTTCAGGAGTAGATTCCTTAGTGCCCCTTACCCTTTTAGCCCATCACCCCCCCCCACAACCCCTCCAGAAACCCTCAGTTTGTTCTCCATATTTATGAGTCTCTTCTGTTTTGTCCCCCTCCCTGTTTTTATATTATTTTTGTTTCCCTTCCCTTATGTTCATCTGTTTTGCCTCTTAAAGTCCTCATATAACTGAAGTCATATGATTTTTGTCTTTCTCTGACTAACTAATTTAACTTAGCATAATACCCTCCAGTTCCATCCACGTAGTTGCAAATGGCAAGAGTTCATTCTTTTTGATTGCCAAGTAATACTCCATTGTATGTATGTACCACATCTTCTTTATCCATTCATCCATTGATGGACATTTGGGCTCTTTCCATACTTTGGCTATTGTTGATAGTGCTGCTATAAACACAGGGGTGCATGTGTCCCTTCGAAATAGCACACCTGTATCCCATGGATAAATTAGGCAAAGTTTGTTTCTGGGCTTAATCATTTTTATAAATTCTCCTAGATTTATAAAGATCAACTATTTTTACAAATCTTCCTAGAGGAATCAAATGAAACTAAATAATCTTATGTGAATACTGACAATTTTTCCTCTTCATGAGATAATTGCTGCATCTAAAATTTGGGGGAAAGTCATAAGACATTATTTATTTAACTTTATGTTTTAAATGTGATTTAATTGATCTAAAATATTTTTTCAAATTACTGAGTCCAAATTTAGCCAAGGCCAGTGTCTTACTATTAGCAGCAAAATCAGATTAAAATACATTAGAGGCATCCAACTGAACAGAAAATGACTATGAATTGATGGTACCAACAATAGTAACCTTAGAGGCCTCCTGTGTCAAGAGTTATGGGATTGTATCTGAGTTCACTACGTCATTCAGTTTTTCAAGATGAAATATTTCAGAATATTTATTTCCTATGAACCACTATAAATTCCCTTAGAATGTTTATTATACCTGCTAAGCACATTTACATTAAATCAGCACAAAAATTTAAATTCATAAAGTCAAAAATACCATGGATTCATAATAGCCTAAGACAAGTTAGGCTACCTAGAGTTTGTAAAATGTGCTAAGTTAACTTAACCTAGGTACAGGTTAAATATCCACAAAAAAGTAATTTTTATATCTCCAATTCCTACGTCCTCCTGAAGACTCCTTTCTCTAACAGATCCAAAGAGAAAAACCACCAAGGCAAGAACCATCCTAATCTCAGAGAGAACATTTCACAGATTATGTTTCATTTCACTTATCTCTTTGCTTCCTGGGGATGTTTGATTTATTACTGCTGTCAAGAAAACTCCTCAATTTCCAGTAAGAGGCTGAAGAAAGCCTGAGCCGCCCACATCCCAGATGTCCAAGGTTCCAGCCACATGGCATTTGTGAAAATATGAGTGATAGAGTTCTGCTTTCCAATTTTATTTGAGGAAAATCAAGCTTTCAATTTTTCCTATCCATCCATTGGCCATATCCCTTTTGAAATTCACAGTTTAAAGTAATAACTCCAAGAATATTATAAACCAACGAGCCAAAGACTTTATTTGAAAAAATAAAGCATCTTTTAAAAATATTATCCCACACATAATAACAATCCCCCAAATCCCTATGAAGCAGATTTAGTAAAATGATCCAAACCTCAAATAACACCAAATCTCAAGAAATAAACACCTTTTTCCCAGATGGGAAAGACAGACGTATCAAGAAAAAAATTTATATTAAAAAATTTTCATATATGTTCACTGCAGCATTATTTACAACAGCCAAGATTAAAAAAACAATTTTAGTGTCTATCAGTGCATGAATGAAATCTTGCCGTTTGCAAAAACATAAGATGGACTTCGAAAGCATTATGCTAAGTGAAATAAGTTAGACAAAGACAAATATTGTATGATCTCTTTTATATGTGGAATTAGGAAAGAAAGAAAGAAAGAAAGAAAGAAAGAAATAGAAAGAAAGAAGAAAGAGAGAGAAAGAAAGAGAAAGACAAGAAAGAAAGAAAGAAAGAAAGAAAGAAAGAAAGAAAGAAAGAAAGAAGCTCATAGATACAGAGAACAGATTGATAGTTTCCAGAGGTAGGGGGTGGGAGCAGGAAGAAATTTTAAAAAAATGTTTTTAAGCAATTAAAAAAATAGATTTACAAAAATGCAAAGCAGTATTCTCACTAAATTTTTGTTTTGATAAATACAGTATTTTGAAATAAATGTTATTTATGTTAAAAAAAAAACTTTTTTTCGATCTGAAGCATTTTGGCTAAATAAAGCCTCAGAAGCTCATAAAGAAGAATTTATATCTACTAATTATAGCCATCAAGTTTCCAGATGGTCTACAATTTTCCATTTTGTGAGAAAGTTTGCAGATTTGTACGTATTCTTGGCAGTACTGAGACTCAGTCTTAGCTGTGAGGTCATTTGGGGAGACCATAGCTGGAGATCAATAAATATAAACCCGAGGAGGTTTTGCAAGTGATTCAAAGAAAAAAGAGACAAACCGAGAAACATATTCTTAACTGTAGAGAATAAACTGATGGTTACCAGAGAGGAGGTTGGTAGGGGGATGGGTTAAATAGGCAATGGGGATTAAGAGTACACTTATCATGATGAGCACTGAGTAATGTATAGAATTGTTGAATCACTAAATTGTATACATAAAACTAATATAACACTGTATGTTAACTATACTGGGATTAAAATTAAAAAAAAAAAAAAAAAGGAACCTGTGTCCTGACATCCTTGAGCATGTGAATCAACCAAACTTGAATCCTGTCTTACTTCTGTACATGCAATTAATGTGATATTGGATTTCTTTATGTTTAGGCCAGTGTGTTTCAAGGTTCCTGTTACTTGCAGCAAAAAAGCATCTCAACAACAGTATCCATAGACAGAACAGGTAATAGGAATTAATCATAAACTCCTATTTCCACTGTTGTTGTGATTAAAAATATTCATTCACAACTGTTACTGAGGCATTCATACTATCTCATTAATTTCTTCAATCAAAAGATAATAAAAATACCACCAAGCATAGAGGGTGCATGGAAATTTTTTCTATCTTAACGAGAGATCTTTGTACTTGAAAAAGTTTTTAAAAATGGCTGAAGATAATGAGAAATATGCTATTTTATGATTAGAAAAAAACCGACCTCTTGTTAACATTTATATAGACTTTTATGATTTCTAAAGCATTTTCAGACCGAAAGAAACATAAGCTAGTATTTTTGTCCTGCCCGAGTTACGCATGAGGAAACTGGGACTCCAAAATTGTAGGTGACCCGTCCACAGTCCTACATCTATCAGGAACTTACTCCAAGTCTCAAACCCAGCTCCTCTGATTACAAATACCATGGTGTCTTCTAAGCGATGAAGCCTGAGATCGAGTGAAACCTTGGGCATTCCATCCTCTGCCCGTACTGCCAAGAAAAATTACACACAACAAGGATGACATCCTATTAAGAAATAAGACACCCAAATAGAAGCATGTAGTACAAATGAATCTCTAGGTATTTCTGGTAAGCAATTATTTTTTTTTTAAGCAATTATACTTTAAAAGGCTGCTTTGAGCAATGCTGGAGTTTTCAGCAGCCACCAACATGCTTTCTGGAAATCATGTGCAGAGAGGAAATTTTCATGAAATGTTCAAATAAACAAAAAAGTTAAACTTAACAAGCAGATTCTTTTCCTTTATTTAGGCTCACCCTGGGTTTACATTTCTGCATTGTTCTGTAATACTTTAATGTACTTGGTGTTTTTTTCATTTTGTAATTCAAAGGGTAACATACTTGAAACACACAATATGCAAAACAAAGATAAAAACGGTCTTTGAGGGATTTTTTTTAATGCTTCTAAAAACATAAAAGAAGGCATGCATAAAAGAAAGCACTGAGCACGTTCCTGGATAGGAAGACAATACTGTTAAGAAGTCAATTCTCCCTGAATTAATACACAAATATAGTATAATTTCCTTTGAAACCTCAGCAGGATTTATTTTTGTCAAAATAGTTCTATACTTTGTATCAGTCAGGATTCAGTTGAGTTCTCAGCAGCAGGCAATCCAAACCAACAGTGGCGAAAACAAAATTTAAAAAAATAAAAGCCCATTTCTCTCCAAGTAAGTAGAGTCCAGAGGGGGTGCCATAGGGCTGCAAAAACTCCTGTTTTGTCGGAGAACCTGGATCCTCTCATCTTCTTGTTCGGCCCTCCCCAGACACGGCTTCCACCTCTGATCCATACTGTTGACTCAAGCTCCAACAATGTTGTCTGCATGAGAAAAAAGGAAAGGGAGAGGAGAAGGACACGCTCCTTTCCTTAAAGAACCCATCCCGGAAGTTGAAGACGCTACTGCCACTTAGTAATCAATTGGCCGGATATTGATCACATAGCCACACTTAACTTCCAGAGACACTTGGAAATGTAGTCATTATTCTTGGCAGCAACACTCACCTAAAGACTGAGAGCTTTGGGGCACCTGGGTGGCTCAGTTGGTTGCACGTCGGACTTCAGCTCGGGTCATGATCTTGCGGTCCGTGAGTTCGAGCCCCGTGTCGGGCTCTGTGTGGACAGCTTGGAGCCTGCTTCAGATTTTGGGTCTCCCTCTCTCTTTGCCCCTTCCCCACTCATGCTCTGTCTCTCTGTCCTGTCAAAAATAAACATTAAAAAAAAATTTAAAAAAAAGACTGAGAGCTTTATTCTCATAAAAGAGGGTGGCAATGGGATTTGAAGGACCTCTAGCAATTGTCCAACACATCATTTGCCTGCTATATATAAAACAGCTACAATTATTAAAGTATGTTCATACCTTCTATAGAATAAAATAAGAGAAACAGATCGAAATATAAAGCACAAGGGTATGTAAGAATTTAGTATATGATAAAAAGGGACAGCTGAAACTATAATTTTGGGTTAAAGAAAGACTTTCAAGTGCAACATCAATGTCAGAAACAATGAAATATGACCTGCTAGATTTGATTTGATAACATTCGATGGACGATTTCAGTACCAAAAACAGACCATAGAATAAAATAAAATAAAATAAAATAAAATAAAATAAAATAAAATAATAAAACAAAATCCAGAGGGGGAAAATCCAACATATGGGATGAAGGGTTACTACTTCTAATATTTAAAAAGCTCTTTAAATTTAGTGATGCCAGACCCCCACCTTTAGCTAGGATGGAGTAACAGAATTGGATTTATCAGAGCACCTGGGGGGACTCAGTCGGTTAAGTGTCTGACTCTTGATTTGGGCTCAGGCCATGATCTCACGGTTCATGGGATTGAGCCCCCCCAATGGGATTCTCAGTCTCCCTCACTCTCTATCTCTTCCCTTCCCCCCCCCATCAAAATAAATAAACTTTTAAAAAAAAGATAGGATTTATTCTCCTACATGAAATAACAAAAAACCTGGACAGATACCTAACACAACAGTTTTCAACTGTGCATTCGGAGATCACGTAACAAAAGACAGTGATCCTTTGAGGACAAGAAACAAATAAGGTGAGCCTGAAAGTTGCCCCAGATCAGTCCCTTGGTAGAGGTTCCAGACGGCAGCGGGGTCAGGGGAAAACCAAGTGGAGCCCAGCAAACCCCTGAGGTAAGGAGACGGGGATGAGAAACAGAAAAGACCAAGGAAGCTGGAGTACACAAGGCAGAGGACCTGAGAAAATAGAGGTACACAAAGAAGTCTGGAGATACATAGAAAAGCTTCCACAAGTATTCTACAGAGTACTGATCAGTGGATGTCTTTGAGGAAGCTACCTGAGGTTGAAGAAAGAACCAGCCGAAAGAATTCCAGGGCATAGTATTCAGAGCCCATGGAAGCAGTTGTGCCCATTCCTGCCAACTAAATTGAGAAAACTCATAATTCGTGGAGCCAATGAGCCCTAGAACCAATGGTGCCCTGTTCCCTCCTAGCAAATCCCCAAAGCAAGACCGTGAGGTTCAACCTGTTTCCAATTAACTGCATCTCGAAACAAAGCTCAAGAATGTTCTTAAGAACGTAAAAGTATTCAGCACCCAAAGAGGTGAAATACAAAATGTCTAGCATCTAATGAAGTTATTGGGCAGACACAGAAGCTGGCAACTATAACCCACCGTGAAGAAAAGAAAAGCAATCAAAACTGACCCAAAACTGACACACAATGAATGAATCAGCAAAGACATTAAACAATTATTGTACCTGTATTCCATATGTTCAAAAAGTCAGAGGAAAGACAGAATATGTTACGTGAAGATGTGGAAGATAATTTTAGAAAATCAAAATTCTATAGGTGAAAATTAATGTGTCTGAGATGGAAAACAGACTGGGTGGGATTAATAGTAGGTTATACATTGCAGAAGAAAATATTAATAAGCATGAAAGCACTATCCAAAGCAAAAACTGTAAACCCACCATTGTGAAGTTCAATGAGCCTCCCACACAAGAAGAAATACTGCACCAAGACATATCATGATAAAATTACTTTAAACCCGTGATAAAGAGAAAATCTTTAAAAAAAATTTTTAATGTTTATTTTTGAGAGAGACAGAGACAGAGTGCGAACAGGGGAGGGGCAGAGAGAGGGAGACACAGAATCTGAAACAGGCTCCAGGCTCCGAGCTATCAGCCCAGAGCCCGACGCGGGGCTTGAG
This sequence comes from Lynx rufus, assembly GCF_022079265.1. NCBI lineage: Eukaryota > Metazoa > Chordata > Mammalia > Carnivora > Felidae > Lynx > Lynx rufus. The sequence goes on along the minus strand of NW_025814845.1, from coordinate 38,696,146 downwards.
CTCACAAGCCATGAGATCGTGACCTGAGCCGAAGTCGGATGCTCAACCGACTGAGCCACCCAGGTGCCCCTAAAGAGAAAATCTTAAAAGCAGATCTGACCCTTCAGGGCAGCACCCCAAAGGAGCCTGGCTTTCAGCCTGCCAGGCTCAAAAGGTGATTCTACTTTTGCCCCACACGTGATAGGAACCAGAGAACATGAATGACATTGGCCAAGTTTCTGAGAGTCCTTCAAGTAAGTTACATGCTCAGAGCAGAGCATCTTAACGCAGTTCACTCCGGGTAAGCACTGATGGATACAAGCTCAGTAAATACCAAGTCTTTGATGTGCGCTGACCTTGAGTTTCCATTTTGTCATAACATTGGATGGCAAGGTTGTACTTAGATAAATGAATGCTTCGGTCACTTCTTGGATAATATGTTTTCATTTGCAGTTTGTGAAAAGTCATGTGGACTTTTCAGCGGCAAGAATAGTAAACACAGGAGTGCCTGGGTGGCTCGGTCGGTTAAGCGTCCAACTTGAGCTCATGTCGGGATCTCAAGGTTCATGAGTTAGAGCCCTCGTCAGGCTTTCCGCTGTCAGTGCAGAGCTTGCTTCAGATCTTCTCTCTCTGTCTCTCTCAAAAATAAACATTTAAAAAAAAAAAAAAAAAGAATGGTGAACACATACCTGACACAGAGCGAAATGTGTTTCCTTATCCCTTTGTTGTCAGCCCCCATCAGAGCACAAGAGTTTTCTTCCTTTCTCCTTTAAGAAAGATATTGGGTTTGGCAATATCTAGAATGGAAGAATTTTCTTTTCTTCTGTTAATGCCAAAAGAAATAAGTGGCAGATGCCCTCAAAGTCTCAGGTATTGCAATTAAAAACTCTCTCCATGCCCAAGGCAACAGCTTGGATTGACTTTGGCCTGGACTTGGCCTCAGGGCTTGGTTCGGGGATCCAGGATGGAGACCACACCCTCTGTCTGCAAGCAACCCACCAAGCCCGAAGAGGCACCACTGCCAGGTCTCTTACTTGACACTCAAGTAAGTGTCACAGAGCCTTTCTACCCACTGCCGCTGTTCCCTCTCCTCAACCTGCAGCCAATGTGAAGGAAAGGGAAGAGCCAGAGAGGCCTCCCTGGGAGTAAAAGCCACTCACCTCCCTTCACATGAGTTAGAAAGGATGCTGCTTTCTTACCTGGTTCACTGCAGGGTCCAAGAACAGCCTGTAAAACTTTTTTTTTTTTCAATTCATTTATTTATTTTGAGAGAGAGAGCCAGCAGGAGATGGGCAGAGAGAGGGAGAGAGAGAGAAGCCCAAGCGGGCTCTGTGCTCAGCATGAGCATGGAACCCAATGTGGGGTGCAATCCCACAACCCTGGGATCATGATCTGAGCCAAAATCAAGAGTGGGATGCTCAACAGACCAAGCCACCGAGGCGCCCCTGTAAACACTGTTATGTACACTTTCCTTTGGCCCCAGTCCCTCATAGACCCTGTCGAGTTCTGGTTGAGAACAGAGTCCCATATCAAAGCACTAGCTGCTTCATCCTGATTTTTCGCTCATGTATTCTTTCAACAAATATTTACTGAGCACTCATTATGAGTCAAGAACTCTACTGGGAATTCAATGTGTGCAAAATCACATATGCTCTCTTCTCCCATGAGGCTTATAGTCTAGTGCAAGAGAAACACATGAATTAAACTGTTGCACAAGATGACATAAAATGGCAGTAACGGTGGGCACAGTGAAATGTGCATGGTGGTATGAGAGGGGTTGAACAAGTGTGAGTGGGAAAAGGACCGATATTGGTGTCACATACTCATTGCACATACGAGTTATATTATAATACATGTATAGGATATTTATGTGGAAATCATGGCACATGTGATTCATCTGAAACCCTGTAATTTTTCATTGCGTGTGACCAGGATAATATAAAAAGAGATTTGTAGTCAGAAGACCTGAACTTGTGTTCTAGCTCTGCTCTTTGTCAGATACGTCCTCACAGATAAGCTTGGTGCGCCTCCCCCTTGCATACATACTATAAATGAAAGTACTATCTGCTCTGCCTAAATTCCAGATTTGTTGAAGAAATAAATATGTGAAACCGTCCATAAACTCTCTATGGTTACAGAAAGATTCTTTTGTATTAACAGACATATTTTAATAATATGGGATCGTACGGAACGTACCATTTTGCAATTTATGGTTTCACTTAATATAGGGTGAGCATAATACATATCTAACACTGTATCAGTGATATATTTTGGTCAGTCCTTTAAAATTTTATTGTCTTGTCGAAAGATTCGTTTTTAGGGCACCTGGGTGGCTCAGTCGGTTAAGCACGCAACTCTTGGTTTAGGCTCAGGTCAAGATCTCGTGGCTGGTGAGTTTGAGACCCACATCAGGCTCTCTGCTGTTAGTGCAGAGCCCGCTTTGGAGCCTCTGTCCCCCTCTCTCTCTGCCCCTCCCCCACTCATTCTCTCTCTCTCTCTCTCTCTCTCTCAAAATGAATTAAAAGATTCATTTTTATATTTAACCAATGATGCTTATATACCTTGGCTTTGTCATTATCTCAGTACCTGAAGGACAACATGGTGAGGGGATAAATCAGGGGTTTTCTTTTCCAGAATGAAGGATACCAGTACCAGTCTAGACTCCTTTAAAATGAATTTGCTTTTCCTTTCTTTGGCCCATAAAATCTGTATCCTTGGGGAAGCCTTGACTTTACCATATGGAAAGAAACCAAAGGAGGAGGAAAATTGAGCCAAATGTAGTCAGGGGTTTTGAGACTTGGTGTTCCCCAGAAGCCTCACTCCCTGCTGAGAACGTTGGTGTGGGGACCCCCCTCACCCCCACCCTGGGCCCTGGAGAGCAGCCTGAGACTCCAGGAGGGGAGGTGCAGGAGCAGAGAGAACATGAACCCCAGGCAGGTACTAAGTAGGAAATAAAATATGTCAAACCGAGAGTGCAGCTCACTCACAAATCAAAGGAAAATTCTCAGCAGGGATGTCATCAGCAGCAACCTGGATGTCAGCCAAAGGAAAATCAGAGAGGATTATAGACTTGCATTAAAATAAATCCACACAAGTAAGCAGATCTATTTTCCCTAATATGAAGATGAGGGGAGCCGTGCTGCCTTGGTTCGTTCAGGAACGTCTCACTCATTCTAGCACATTTTACAGGGCGAGGGTGTCTCATCACACACGCCTTGCAGCACCAAGCACAGCCGTTCACATTTGTTGGGTGAATTTCATTCTTGTGTGAATCAAACAACTCAGGTGAACAAAAAGAAATCAATCCCTAACTATTGTCTGAGCACATACCATGCACAATGAACTTGGCAAGGTGTGTACAAGGTGCGACTCTAGGGCAAAGAGGGAGGCGTCCTTATGCAGTCAACGGGAGCAGACTAGTTACCTTACAATCTCATTTCATGCTGAATCCACACCAAGCCCAATTTTGTTGCGAGAGTTGGGGCTCTCATCCGAAGACAAAATGCCTAAGAACATCAAGAACCCTCCTCCACCACCTTGGTCTAACGGTCATCCCTGTTCCCCTTTTCAGGCAGAAGAGCATCCTCTTTGACAAAGGAGGTGACTAAAGTGTGCAGCTACATGATGGAACGAGGATTCAAACTGAAGCATGTTGCATCCCAGGGTGATACTGACCGTTAGGGAGCCTCTAGCATAGAGCAGAGGACCAAGGAAGGAGGGCCACTGAGTCATGCCCTTTGAGCTGAGAACACCACCCAAACAGATCTGAGCACACAGAAGCGTCAGCACTCTGGCCATCAAAGGTGCAACCTAGGTGCTCTGGCTCTGAAGTAGTGATGAAGGTGAGTGGCCTGCCCATGCAGGTTCTGGGCTCCAGGGAGGATCTTCTAATGACCCACCTCTCACAACCCACTGCTTCCATCCAAAAGTTCCTCCTTCTTAAATACCTGCTTCTTAAGTATCTGCAGGTTAGGAATGGCTATAGCTGTGCTCCAGAAGGCATTCCAACATCTGGGAACGAGGAGTGTGTGATCTGCTTGGTCAGACTAATGGGTCCCACACCAACCCTTGGAACCAGGAGTTGGTCGACAACACCCAAGCCAACTAGAAGCTGTTACCAGAAGAACAGAAGTTATGGAACAGAGGAAGAGGGAATGGGTGTTGGAAAGACAAAAGCAACAGGTACCTACCATACTGACGGGGGACTACGATACATAGAATCTCACTCCTCAGACTGTGGGAAGGTAGCACAGGCCTAAGAATAGAAATAAAATGAACAGGAACAAAAAGCTTCCTCACTGACTTCTAGTAGAAGATAATATTATGTTTCCTTTTTTTTTTTTTTTTTTTGACTACCTTCAACACTCAAAACCCAGGTATATTTTTTTTCTCAAATAACTGTGCAGATTCCGGATTGAGGGCTTGGAGTAAAACATGTTTAAAAGTGGCTCGTTCAGTCTAGGGGTAGATTGATTCTGGTTTGTTTTTTGTTTTTTATTTTTTTTAAGTTTATTTATTTATTTTGAGAGAGAGAGAGAGAGAGAGAGGAAGAGAATCCCATGCAGGCTTTGTGCTTTGCGCTGAGCCTGATGCAGGGCTTGATCATGACCTGAGCCAGAATCAAGAGTTGGATGCTTCACCGACTCAGTCACCCAGGCTTCCCCAGATTCTGTTTTCTATTGCTCCCCACCTCCACTTCATCCCCAGGGGCTAAGGTGGGGTGTATAATCTTGGTTCAGCCTTTAATACATTTCTGCTGAGGCACTAGCATGGACAGAGGTGACTTTGTGCCCTTGGTGGTGGGTAGCCATATCCAGTCCACAGAGCAGCAGGCACTGGCACTGGGCAGTACTGCCCTTAGATTCAGGCAAATGGAGCTCTATCCTGGGCCCCAGTTTAGGGGACCCCATCCTGGCTCTCTTCTTGCTGTGTTTCTCCCACGGAACAAGGAATCTATCCAACAGGACACACCCACTCAGAGCCTAAACTCCCTCCCTTATTCTAGACTGCATTCCAGATGCACAGGTTCCCCAGAATCCTATGCCCAAATGACTCCAAGGTTATTTCCGGAACCTTTGTGGTCCTCTTCCCTGTATCCATCCCCCTGAAAGGAGACCACTCACACTTCTAGATCCAAAGGATGATCAAGAGAAGACTTTTGCGGGAGATGTGGGTGGTGCTGGTATATATTCAGGCTGAAGTAGGGAAAAAAAAGAAGGATGTACTAGGGTGTGGGGGACAGGAGCCAAGGGCTGGATTTCCACTCATGGAATTCTAAGGAGTCAAGAATTCTAAGCTTGAGCTCTTTTAGCTGACTATCAATTTGTCAAGGAAGGAAGATTTAACATATTTTATTTAATAGATTGTTCACTTGGGGCACCTGGGTGGCTCAGTGGATTGAGCATCCGACTTCGGCTCAGGTGAGGATCTCGCAGTTTGTGAGTTTGAGCCCCGCGTCGGGCTCTGTGCTGACAGCTCAGAGCCTGGAGCCTGTTTCAGATTCTGTGTCTCCCTCTCTCTGCCCCTACCCCGCTCATGCTTCATCTCTTTCTGTCTCTCAAAAATGAATAAACGTTAAAAAAAATTAACAGATTGTTCATTTGAAAATTATAAATATTTAAACATACGGTACTGAACCTCCATCTATACTCTTGGCACTGGTCCTTCAATTGTTAAGAAAAGGCTTAGTCTTTGACATCAGAGGTGGGATAGCAAGCAAGTCAGAAGGACCAGATTGTTCCTAGGGCATGATTTGGCTATCATTCTCTACCCACCTTCCTTTGCTGCCTGTCTTCTAAGTCTCCTTCTCTCATCCTGCCGGCAGTTGTCTTTCAGTAATGTTCTTTTTTTGTCAGTCATTTTTTTTTGGGGGGGGTGGTTAAATCAGTCAGTCAATTTCTGTTTAATGCATGTAAATACACCAAATGAAGAAAAAAAATTTTTTTTCAATGGCTTGCAAATTAGCTGAATGGCGTGGAACCATCTAAAGTAGACCCTCCTAACATATAATCTGACTTTACAAATGAGCAGAGGACCCAAATAGTCATTTTTCCAAAGGCAACATAGAGATGGCCAACAAACACATGAAAAGATGCTCAACATCACTAGTCAACAGGGAAATTCAAATCAAAACCACAATGAGATAGCACCTTACACCTGTCAGATTGGTTAGACCAAAAAGATGAGAAATAGTAAGGGTTGGCGAAGATGTGGAGAAAAGGGAACCCCCATGCACTGTTGGTGAGAATGTAAATTGGTGCAACCACCGTGGAAAACAGTATGGAATGCCTCAAAATATTAAAAATAGAAATGCTGTATGATGAATAATTCCACTACTGGATATTTACCCGAGAAAATGAAAACACGAATTTGAAAAGATATCTGCACCCCTATGTTTATTGCAGCATTATTTACAATAGCCAAGTGACGGAAACAACTAAGTGTCTATCCATAGATGAATGGATAAAAAAGATGTGATATATATATATATATATATATATGTAAAACGATACATAAATATACAATGGAATATTATATATATAATGGACTATTATGCAACTATAAAAAAAGAATTAGACCTTGCATCTATGACAACATGGAAGGATCTAGAGAATATCACACAAAGTGAAAGAAGTCAGAGACAGACAAATTCCATAAGATTTCACTTATATGTGGAATATAAAAAACAAAACCAATGAGCACACAAACAAACAAACAGAATCATAAATGCAGAGAACAAACTGGTGGTTGCCAAGGGGATAGGGTTGCATGAATGGGCAAAGGGGATTAAAAGTTACAAGTTTCTAGTTTTTTTAAATATAATTTATTGTCAAATTGGGTTCCATACCATACCCGGTGCTCATCCCAACAAGTGCCCTCCTCAATGCCCATCACCCACTTTCCCCTCTCCCTCACCCCCCATCAACCCTCAGTTTGTTCTTAGTAAGCTTCTGGTTTTTAAAATAAATAAATCACAGTGATGAAAAGTACAGCATGGGAATACAGTTGATACTGTGGTAATAATGCTGTATGGTGACCATACTTATTGTGAAGAGCTCAGCGTAATGTGTAGAGCTGTTGGATCACTATGTTGCATACCTGAAATTAATATAGCATTGTATGTTAACTATACTTCAGTCAAAAAAAAAAAAAAGTAGACCCTCCTCTTCTGCTAGCTGCCTCTCCCTAGGATCTTTACTCTCAATTTATTAAAAATCTGGCCTTTCTAGCACTCACATGTCCCAGGGAGAGTGAACTGTGCTCCATAATCACAGCCACAGTGAGAGGGCCTCTGGGAATTGTAACCCACACAGCTGTGGGTCTGGGAAATATTGTTCTGACTGTTTCCAGCCCAGACCTTAAGCCTGAGTCACCTTTGGGACTGTTACGCAAAGGATGACCCTCCAGCCACAGGTCCAGGCATCTTGTCTCTGGGGATGTTGCAAAGGCAAAAAGTTGGAGAGACTTAGCTCCAGAAGAAAAGGTAATTAATAAAAGCATACCATGTCTTGGCAGGGAGCCCTCCAACCCAGATTCAACAAAGTTAATAGGGTTTCCCCAACTTGTGCCACGATTACAGATGTAGGAGGAATCTCTGACTTATGGCATTATAAACTATTCTAGAATTATACATCACACACACACACACACATACACACACATCATCATCATCATCATCCACGCACAAATGCACATATATACTTTGCTTACACAGAAAGAAGGCAAAGGCCAATAGGAGAGTCATCCCTATGTTCATTGCGATCGCTGACCAAGTGGTAAGATTATAGGTGATATTTTTCTTTTTGCTAATTTATATTTCCTACTTTTTCAACAATAAACAGATTTTATTTGTGTCATTAAAGTCCGACAAGCATGAAAGGGAAAAGGGAAAACTGCAGGGAGAAGATTCAAATTCTAAAACTGAGAGCTTCAGTTTTATTCATAAATACTAGATTAAGGCTCATGGGTCTCCACTAGTGATAAAACTCGGTCAAAATCTTCTTCGACTTGATGAGAAGTTCAGAATTATAACAGACTCAAAGTTTCCCTGGAATCACCACCTTAATTATGTGTTAATATTCCCCTTTAAAATGTATTTAGTAAATTTTTCTCTATTTCTGTGTCAGTTGTGTTGGCTTGAGTGTCTTTCCGTTCTGTGGCATTTTGTTGAGGGTTCCTGGAACCACTATGAACACTCATCAGTAGATCTCCCAGTAGAGAAGCCTTCGTGCCCGTTCTCGCATGAAGGCTGGGAGCAGACTTGAAATTTAGACCTCATTTCACCTTCCATTCAAACTTTAGGGACATCCTCACATTACTGTCAAAGAGAACTAATTTTTTCTCCTTCCTCTTCTTATTTCAAAGAGTTTGTAATCATTTGACCAAAACTAATACATTTATGATGGAAATGTATTATTTTATAAATTCTCAACCTAAATTTGTCCCATTGCATGCAGGGACAAAAAAGTCAGGCCCCCAAATAAACTGCTCTTCTGTACAAAAGGAAAATCTGAAGTCAGTCTCTAATATTATAGAGCCTGGAGAGTTCTCCATGTGGGACTCATTGGAGAATGAAAAGTCCAGAAGAGTAAGTACCTGCAGAGGGTGGGCATAAGGCAAAGCAAGTCAGTTTTCAGTTTCCTTTAAGAAGCAAGGGTTAGATGTAAGAGGTATGGGAAGAGATTGGTTAAGAGCTCGCTTTTGGAAGTCAGATCTGGATGCAAATCCCAATCCCACCATATATATTCGCCTTACGATCTTGAAGAAACTACTTAATGTCTCTGCATCATGATTTCCTCATCTACAGAAAAGGAATTCTAGTAGGATCTATTTCATAGTTCTTTTTTTTTTCCTTTGTTTGCCTTTTATATTTTTGTGTTGTTCTGTTTCGTTTTGGAGGATTAACTAAGATTTATCATGTAAAGTACCAAGCACCATATCCGGAACATAGTTCCCAATAAACATTGGCCTTCCAAAGTCTATCTGGGGGATACTTCCAGCCAACATGGAGTAACAGAACCAGATTTACCATCCTGCCTGGACAATTTAAAAACCAGACAGAGCCTATGAAGAAAATTTTTCAAGACATTGGACATCAGGCAACGAAGGACAAGTATCCCTAAGAGATGAGAAACAAATGAACCGAGTTTTTTTAATTTCCCTAGCTTACTAGCTGGAAGAAGTTTCCAGACCACGGAGCAGGGACGGGGAACCCAGGTACAACCTGGCAATCTCTCTGTGTTGACAAGACAGAGTTGTGAGTCTGAGGAGGACAAGGAGTCTAGAGTTTCAGGGAAAAGTACTACAGAGAAGAGAGCGGCACAGAGAAGTCTGGGAGTCTGCAGAGGGTCCCCCAGAGCCTCTGGGTGAACACCTATCAGCACATACATGTGAGGAATCTGCCCAAAGCCAGGAAAAGAACCACTTGGGAGGCTTAGAGGGCAGACCCCAAGACCACACCAGGCCAGGCATAGCTCTTGTTCCCACCAGCCAGAGTGGCAAAACCTTATAATTCATGGGCATTAGGTAGAGTACGCAGAAGGGCTTTGCCTCAATAGTGGGACAAAATTAGCCCTACGTTAAATGCCGCTTTGGTATCGCCTAGAAAAGCTTAAAAGCAAACCCAGGAGGATCAAACTGTTTACCAAGTAACTTAATTAACATTTTAGTTTCTATTGCTGCATTAAAAATTACCCCAAAACTTAGTGGCTTAAAACAAAACAAAACAAAACAAAAAGAATAGTATTATCTCACACAGTTTCTGTGGACCGAGAAGCCAGGAAAGACATGAATGACGGATAGAAATTTAAGCCAGGAGCATCTTCTGGCAATCAGTAACCAAAAGTGAACACGAACTGAGGTTTTTGATGCTAAAAGAGCCTAAATGTAAAACCTGAAACTGTACATTTTCCAGGAGAAAATATTTATGACCATGGGTCAGGCTACAATTTCTTAGAAAACATTAAAGGCATGAGCCTTGAAAGAGCAAAAATTTATAACTTGATCTGTGTCAAAATTGGAAAAGTCTGTCCTTTGGAACACGTTCTTAAAGACAATGAAAAGAAAATTCACAGATGGAGAGAAAATATTTTCAAATTATATATCTGATAAGGAACCTGTATCCAAAATTTATAAAGAATCCTTCAAACTCAACAGTAAGAATACGGACAAATGGGGGGCGCCTGGGTGGCGCAGTCGGTTAAGCGTCCGACTTCAGCCAGGTCACGATCTCGCGGTCCGTGAGTTCGAGCCCCGCGTCGGGCTCTGGGCTGATGGCTCGGAGCCTGGAGCCTGTTTCTGATTCTGTGTCTCCCTCTCTCTCTGCCCCTCGCCCGTTCATGCTCTGTCTCTCTCTGTCCCAAAAATAAATAAACGTTGAAAAAAAAAAAATTAAAAAAAAAAAAAAAAGAATACGGACAAATGGAAACTGAGCAAAAAATTCAGACGCCATCAAGAAAGATATGCGGATGACAAAAAAAAAAAAAGAAAAGCATATTCTCAGCATCATTGGTCTTAGTGAAATGCAAATTAAAATCACAATGAGATACTACTACTAAACGGCCGCTAGAAAGGCAAGAACAAAAGAGACCTACCAAGTGTTGGCAAGAATAGGGTGAGACTGAAACTCTCACAAATTGCTCAGGGGAATGTCCGATAATGTAACACTTCAGAAAATCACTTGCTAGTTTCTTTTTTTTTTTAGTATTATTTAAATTCAAGTTAGTTAACGTACAGCGTAGCCTTGGCTTCAGTAGAACCTAGTGATTCATTTCTTACAGATGACACCCAGTACTCATCCCAACAAGTGCCCTCCTCAATGTCCATCACCCATTTAACCCACCCACCCGCCCCTCCCCTTCCAGCAGCCCTCAGTCTGTTCTCTATATGTAAGAGCGTCTCGTTGTTTGCCTCCCTCTGTGTCTTTATCGTATTTTTCTTTCCCGTCCCCTATGTTCATCTGTTGTGTTTCTTAAATTCCACGTGTGAGTGAAATCATACAATATTTGTCTTTCTCTGACTTAGTGAACTTAGTTTGCTAGTTTCTTAAAATTCTTACTATTCACCTACCATATGACCCAGACATTCTGCTCCGAAGCATTTACCCGAGAGAAAATGAAACCATATGTTCATACAAAGACTTGTACACGAATGTTCATAGCAGCTTTATTTGTGATAACCCCAAACTGGAAACAATGAAAACGTTCAGCAGTGAGTAGATAAACAAATTGTGTTATACCCGTACAATGGAATACTGGTCAGCACTAAAAAGCAATGTACTATTGATACACACGATGGATGAATCTCAAAATAATCATACTGAGTAAAATAAGCTCAACAGGGGTGCCTGGGTGGCTCAGTCGGCTAAGCGTCCGACTCTTGATTTCGGCTCAGGTCATGATCTCTCAGTTTATAAGTTCGAGCCCATAGTTAGCGCAAAGCCTGCTTGGGATCCTCTGTCTCCTCTCTCTCTCTCTCTCTCTCCCCTGCTCTCTCTTTCACAAATAAATGTCTCAAAATAAATAAACTTTAAAAAATTTAAAAAGAAAGAAGCTAAGGGGCGCCTGGGTGGCTCAGTCTGTTAAGCGTCCACTTTGGCTCAGGTCATGATATCACGGTTCGTGAGTTCCAGCCCCGCGTCGGGCTCTATGCTGACGCTCGGAGCCTGGAGCCTGCTTCGGATTCTGTGTCTTCCTCTCTTTCTCTGCCCCTCCCTCGCTTGCACTCAGTCTCTATCTCTCTCAAAAACAAATAAACATTTAAAATTTTTTTTAATAAAAAAATAAATAAAAATTTAAAAAAAGAAGCTCTACCAAAAAAAAAAAGTATATACTGCATGATTTCATTTATATAAAATTCTAGAAATGCAAATGAATTTATGACAGAAAGCAGGTAAGTGTTGTACCTGCCCGGTACCAGGGGAGGAGTAGGACAGAGAGATTATGAAAGGGCACAAGGACACTTTGGGAGTTAATGGATATGTTCATTATCTTGATTGTGATGATAATCTCATGGGAGTGTCAAACAGAGGCAAAAACTTATCAAATTATACACTTTAAATAGTCGCAGTTTATTGTTAATTATATCTCAGTGAAGATGTCCTTTTTTTTTAAGTGGAGCATAATTAACATACAATGTTATGTTAGTTTCAATTGTCCAACATAATGATTCAGCAATTCTATACATTACTCAGTGCTCATCAAGTGTAGTCACCATCTGTCACCTTACAACATTTTTCCAATATTATTAACTGTAATCTCCGTGCTGTATTCTCATCTCTGTGGCTTGTTTATTTTGTAAGTGGAAGTTTGTACCTCTTAATCCCCTTTACCTTACTCACCCATCTGCCCCCTCAACTTCCCTGTGGCAACCACCAGTTTGGTCTCTGTATTGAAGAGCCTGATTTTTTGTTTGTCTCTTTCTTATTTGTTTGTTTGTTTTATTTTTTTTAATTCCACATATGAGTGATATCATACGGTATTTGTCTTCCTCTGGTTGACTTATTTCACTTCACATTATACCTTCTAGGTCTATCCACGTTGTTGCAAATGCAGGATCTCAATAAAGATGTTCTTAAAAATTCCAGTCAAGTTAAAAAAAAAAATGTTTGTGTGGAAAATAATGCCTGTGCAATTTATTCACTGTAGCATTAGGTTTTTTTTTTTAATTTTTTGATAGCATTATTTTTAATATCAGAAAATTGAAACAAGCCATACCGTTAATACTAAATATTAATATTTAGGAATAAATATAGCATGGTACATTCATAGAATATATGCAGTTGTAAAAAAAAAAGAATGAAAATATCTCTGTGTACTGATATGGAAAGATCTCCAAGATGCTCTGATATGGGGTGGGGGGGGGGAGTGGGAACCAGCACTCTCCTAGAGCCTTCATCATGGGTAGACATTCATGTTCCCTTCCATGAATGCCCAGTGGAAAAGTCTGGAGGTTCTGGAATACTGGGAACTGTATCCAAGTGTTTCTTTAGAAATGTCAGTTGATTTTTGATTCTGACTTTTGTCCCCTGCAATTAAATTAAAATTTTATTTTTGCAAGTGTGTTTTAAATAGTGAAGATTAGAATTTGTATTCGTACGTTCTCATGTATGCATAAAGACATGCCTGGGGGATACGAAACATGGAAAACTGTCGAAGAGAATGGGCAGATGAGGGAACCAGTACAGCAGGGACCTTTTAAAAATTAATTTGAAAGTCTATATCAAAATCATTATTACTATTCTTTAATTGAAAAATCTGTCTGGGGGCTGAAGAAAAGGAGAATTTCTGCTCATAACTCTGAGAAGGTTTATTTATTCAGGAACCCAGAATAAGGACTTCACATCTTCCTCAACCAAGAACAGAAAAGTAGGTAAAATAACTAAATTTCAAAGATACAGACTCTCTTGGGGTGCTTGTGTGGCTGAGTAAGCATCTGACTTCATCTCAGGTCATGATCTCAGGGTTCCTGAGTTCAAGACTGGCATCAGGTGAGATCAATCCCCACTCTGGGTGAGCCCTGCTTCTCTCTCTCTCCTTCTCCTCTCTTCTCCTCCACCCCCCCTCTCTTGTGCTCTCTCTCTCTCGGAAAAAAAAAAAAAGATATAGACTCTCTTTTAAGAACTTTTTCCCTAGTTTCTTAGACTTCTTGCTGAATTTCACAAAGCTTATTTCAGTTCCGATTTTATAATGTATCTTGGTGAATGTTTAGTCTTCTAATACCTTCATAATATGGATTAAAACTTAATAATTTCATAATGTGTATTAAAATTTTTTATGGGTATATTTTTAACAGATAATAATCAACTATTCAAGACATTTGCAGGCCATTTATTTGTTCTTCTCTTTCTCTGCTTTTCTCCTTCTTCCCAGCCCCATCTTCTTTTCTTTTAGGTCAAATATTAAGTAGTGAATGTCAAAAGTTACCGGTGGGTAAACAAGGAAGCAAAATAATTGTTATTCTTTCAATTGTTTAGTGCTAGAATCCATATAAAGATAAGTGGTTAACTGTGCTTGATGTTATTAAGCGAAAAAAGAAAGGATATTGAAAGTGTTACACACACAGAAATAAAGGAATTGCTGGGGCACCTGGGTGGCTCAGTCGGTTGAGCGTCTGACTTCAGCTCAGGTCATGATCTCACGGTTCGTGAGTTCGAGCCCCTTATCGGGCTCTGTGCTGACAGCTCAGAGCCCGGAGCCTGCTTCGGATTCTGTGTCTCACTCTCTCTCTCTGCCCCTCCTTCGTTCATGCTCTGTCTCTCTCGCTCTCTGTCAAAAATAAATAAACATTAAAAATTTGAAAAAAATAAAGGAATGATTAAGTCTCATTTATAATATGATGAAATCTACACAATCCAGCTGAAAAATATTTGTCCACGGATGGCTGCCTCATTGTGAGCAGATGTTGCCTTCAAAGAATTTTCAACAACAATGGGTAAAGAGCTTTCTAAATACAATTTGCTTTATATTTATATAAATATAAATATATTTGCTTTATATTTATATTTATATGTTACCCAATGGTCCAGTGACATAGATCCATTTTTTATCTGGGATTCAATTTCCTCTCGATTGCCTCAATCTAATAAGTTTTAAATTTTTTTAAATGTTTATTTATTTTGAGAGAGAGAGACAGAGTGTGAGCGGGGGGGGGGGCAGAGAGAAAGAGGGAGACACAGAATCCGAAGCAGGCTCCAGCTCTGAGCCATCAGCACAGAGTCTGATGCAGGGCTCAACCTCATGAACTGCGAGATCATGACCTGAGCCGAAGTCAGATGCTTAACCGACTGAGCCACCCAGGCGCCCCTTGTCTAATAAGTTTTAAGTAATTGTGACCTTCACCATAGCCCCAAACTGAACAAATTTGGCAAGAAATAAATAGAACTTTGATTTGCTATTCATCCACTCATCAAGGTTATTATTTGCTATTTGTTTCTTTCTTTCTTCATGTGGCTCAAAATGTTTTATTGGAAACACACGTATGATGTGGAGAAATTTAAGCCAGGATTATCTTGTGGCAATCAACAACCAAAAGTGAACACTAACAAAGATTGTTGATGCTTAAAGAGCATTTGGGGAAAAGAGCATTTCTTTGTCTTATTTCATTGGCAAAAAATTTAAAAATGGAGCCTGGAAGCATCATCTCCTATGACACTTATGTTTCACTTTCTCTGTGAATCTAGTGGAGGCTGCAACATTTCAGCTGAGATGTCCGTACACAGCTTTGGGAAGGGACAATTCTGAGGTTCCCAAATGGATTTATTCTTCATAAATAATCCCCTTTTTAAGAAAACAAATTTCACTGACTTTTCCAGAGGTAAGAAACTATATGAATTTGTTTTGTATGTGGGTTCTTCCTCAAACATTCTAGTTTCTATAATTTGGTTCCAGAGATCACATACTTCATGGGTATGTGATCTCAGCAATGGCACAGCCCTACTCCCAACTCTAAGGAGCCTAATGCTTGGCTTAATACTCTACTGTTAGCATCTTGAAATTTTTAATAATTACTGATCAAGGGAACCCACATTTTCAATTTGTACTGGACCTCCAAATTACGTAACAGGGTCCTGCTCAATTCAAGTGGAAAAGTAACATGGGTGTTATAGAGTATAATAATAATAATAGAGGGGTGCCTGCGTGGCACATTTGGTTAAGTGTCCAACTCTTGATTTTGACTCAGGTCATGATCTCATGGTTCATGAGAATGAGCCCCATATTGGGATCTGCAGTGGCAGCACAGAACCTGCTTGGGATTCTCTCTCCCTCTCTCTTTCTGCTCTTCCCATGCATTTTCTCTCTCTCTCTCTCTCTTTCTCTCTCAACATAAGTAAATGCACTTAAAAAAATAATAGAGAATATTATCTGTATGCGGGTTCTTCCTCAAACATTCTAGTTTCTATAATTTGAAGATTATCTGCTGTTCCAAGAACTTTATGGATATTAACTCATTGGAGCCTTGAGAAAACCACTACAAGGTAAACATTATCATTTGCCTCATTTTGCAGATGGGGAAATTGAAACACAGGTTAATGAAATTAGTCACTCACTCAGTTAATTGAGGGACCAGAATCTGACCCCAGACAGCCTGACTCCAGAGTCTGCTATATGAAAAGGAGCGAGAGTCGTTAAAGAAAATTTCAGAATCACCTGGCTTCCATAACACAGCCTCTACCCCAGAAACTTGTAAATCCAATCTTATTTTGTGCTTCTATTACCCTTGCTCCCCAACCAGTTTCAGACTTTATCTGGGTATAATGTGGACATTTTATTTAGCAGAATTTATAGGATGCCCCCATTTCTTTGACCCATGAAGTATTCCATCTGTGGTATAACCATGCACCAAAGGATCACATTGTAATTCTTCTGGGAGCATCCATGATGCATCCTTCAATGCATCTGGGAGGTTCAAGGTTGATTTCCTAATTCATGTATTTGTTACCCCAGGAGACACTCTTACTTTTTACTTAAGATCGGCTCAGTTCCTTGGCTGAACTAAAAATGCATTTTGCCCCATTAAACTTGCCTCAACAGACTTCTAATTAGTTTGCCTTCTGTCAGCAATGGGGAAACCAGCTTCTGGACACTAATATTTTTCAGGCAGGGAAGGTCGTAAAATCTGGCAGTCAGCATCTATGAATAAAAACAAAGAAAGCAGAAAGGAATTCCCATTTTGTGAGACATGGTAATAATTCACAACCAAGATGTCTGTGCGATAGGTGATTTATTCTGAAGTATTTTTAAACAAAGGAAAAAAAAGTGTGGCATAAATACCTCACTGGAAGGAACATGACTGAAGATGATAGAAAGGATTGCCAACGTATACCCGGGGGAGACAGTGAGAAGAGTTTAGCCTGGCGGCTATGAGCTCTGTAGCCCAAGGACCTGGCTTTAAATCCTGGATCTAACCACACAGTGCTCTGCACTGGGATGTCCATTCTGGTTTCTGAGACCTTACTCCCAATGACAGAGAGAGCTCACTCTTCCCTTGGGCACTTCTCAGGAAGGGAGTCTTTGTTTCTTTCCAATATGCTCTGGGAGATCTTTACTATGGCTTTATGATGCCGGACCTCATTGTGCCTCTGACCTGAACGTTATTGTGTCTGGGCTCACTGTGCAGGGAGCATTTCAGCCACCTGTAGAAATGGGAAGGTGTAGTTAACACTTTTGTTGACAAGAGTCACTTTTCACTAAAAGTCTAAGCTGAAAACAATGTTGCCTTGTGAAAACACGCATCACTTCCGGCTAATGTCAGCAAACATCCCCCCAGATATACACACTGCCCCTTAGCAACTGTATATTTGATACTCACTACCAGGCAGACTCATATTTCCAAGAAATTTAAGGTGTTCTGTGAACACATGAAGCCTCAGGAAGCTATCTGCCTGAAGCATCAATCCACTCGAAGATCTAGGAGGGAAACTACATTTGGCATTTTTATATTCATATATATAAATATATTCATATATATATATATATATATATGTATAACCAAATTACCAAAATCTTACATCAAGAGTGTAGAGAAACCACCAAATGCTGCCCTGACGTGCAGAGTTGATTCTCATCCTTTCAATCCAGTTCCGCGAATTTATAGACTTAATATGATATCTCACTCATCCACTGACCAGCAGGACAATTAGGAATTGGTTAGGGGCTCCGAAGATAAATTTGGAGCTCTGTAAGTTTCATGTTTATAAAAGATGCTTTCGGCTACCTTTTCAGACTTGGCAGGCATGATATGATAGGATTGCATGTTAATTCTTTCTTATGTTACTAGATGTTTCCATGAAAAATATGAGAAAAACACTCATTTGGGTTATCCTTATGCACTGTGGGTATTCTTGATTCCCACAACACCAAAGAAGTTAAAAACTAGAATTTTCCATTTACAGGAAACCTTAGAAACTATCTCATCTAGGGGTTCTTCTAACTGTACTTAGGGGCCACAGCAGGGGATGAGATGAGGCCAAGAGGGAACAGCTCATCCTCCCCCAGCTCAACCCTTCTGTCGGTGCCCCTTTCCTCCATCAATCACATCGACAGACTCCACTTTGATCTGATTTTTGTCTAGAATTTTATTTTACTAATAAGATTTTTTTACTAATAAGATTTTACTTAAGGGAAAGCTTCTAAGAAAAAATGAGTTAAAAGTAGCTGATCTGTTCCTAAATTCTGTTTATTTTTTAATATTACTAAAGTCACATTATGCCCAACTCAGTCCTGCCCATCCCAACCCGAAGGCAGTAAGCATCCTGTTTCAGGGCGAGGCAAGAATCTTCAATTTCATTTATATTGCTATCACCATGATTCTTTGACAGAGCATTATGGCCAATTGGCAAACTGAATGAATTTAAGAGAGTGTTGTTTCCAGTTCATTTGTTTCGATTAGTGTATGATTTTCCGTCATCGGGAAAAAGTAGGCACTTCCTTCCTTTAGGGAACAGCCATCACCCTTCTGTTCTCTCCCAGGCTCCGCCCCGCTTCAGAGCCTCGACTCACAATGGATATGATAAACTGAGTGTTTTCCTAAACTCCAATCATTCATGTAACATTTTTATGATTTTCATTACATCTACATCTCCATTGCTCTTTCACTGACATAAAGTTTTCTTTAAATCAGTGCACGTCTTAATGTTAGCCATGTCCTAAGCAATAATATCCATCAAATCATGAAAAAAAGAATGTGCCTTTTTACTATTACACCTTAAAATAAATAAGCTTTGTCCATTTTCAGGGCCAAATCATCTCGTGGGACATGTTTTGGAAAACACGGATCGAGTTCGGTCCATCAGCAGAGTCACTGAAGAGTCGCTCGTTCTCTGAAGGCAGCGGGCAGGGGCTAGGTATACAAAATTTAGTGAGAGGCTACGGCCGGTGTGTTTTTTCTGCTAAGGTGCTATAAATGATACGAAGGTCCAGGTGCCTAAAAGAATTTCTTTGTCCCCATTTGATTGCTCAATGAAAACATGTGCCTTTAGGAGAACCAATTTCAATGCTGTGGATGTGTTGTCACTCAGGGTTTTTGTTTGGTTTTGACCCAGGCATGTTACCATTACTCGCAGCGAAGAGACATTGGCATTGGAGACTCCTGTCTGAAATGAGAAGGGACGGCATGCCCTGAAAGCACTTTTGTGAAGAAAGGGAAAGGCCAAACCTCCATGAGTCGAGGACGTAAGTGGTTGTTATGGACTGAATGTTTGTGTCCTGCCCAAATTCATATATTGAAACCATAACCCCAAATAGGAAGGTATTAGGAGGTAGGGCCTCTGGGAGATGAATGGGTCCTATGAATGGAATTAGTGTCCTTATAAAAGAGACCACAGGGGCACCTGGGTGGCTCAGTCCTTTAAGCATCGGACTCTTGATTTTGACTGGGGAGGTGATCTCCCAGTTTCATGAGTTCAAGCCTCGCATTGGGATCCAAGCTGAACAGTGTGGAGGCTGCTTAGGATTCTCTCTCTCTCTCTCTCTCTCTCTCTGCCCCTCCCCCACTTGTGCTCTCTCTGTCTTTCTCAAAATACATAAATAAAAACTTTAAAAATTACGTTAGGAGCACCTGGGTGGCTCAGTTGGTTAAGTGTCCCGACTTTGGCTCAGGTCATGACATCACGGTTTATGGGTTCGAGCCCCACATTGGGCTCTGTGCTGACAGCGCAGAGCCTGGAGCCTGCTTCAGATTCTCTCTCTCTCTCTCTCTCTCTCTGCCCCTCCCCTGCTCACACTTTCTCTCTCTGTCTCAAAAATGAACATTAAAAAAAATAAATTAAAATAATAATAGTAGTAATAGTAAGTATGTTAAAAGAGACCCAGAGAGCTCCCTCACCCCTCTATGTGAGGTTACAGTGAGAAGAACATGGCCATCCATGAACCAGGAAAGTGGCCCCACCAAACACGGAATCTTCCGGCATCTTGATCTTGGACATCTGTGAGAAATGAATGTTTGTTATTTAAGTGATAACACCTATTATATCATTATAATTATTCTTTAAAAAAATTTTTTTAATGTTTATTTATTTTTGAGAGAGAGACAGACAGAGTGCAAGCAGGGAAGGGGCAGAGAGAGAGGGAGACACAGAATCCGAAGCAGGCTCCAGGCTCTGAGCTGTCCACATAGAGCCCGACGCGGGGCTCGAACCCACGAACCACGAGATCACGACCCGAGTCGAAGTCGGATGCTTAGCCAACAGAGCCAGCCAGGCGCCCCACATTATAATTATTCTTAAAATGATTCCCTGGGTAAACAAGTGGGAAACACTGGATTACTAAAAAAAAATAAATAGATTTCTTTACTGGGAAACTCCTCAGAGCTTTTACTCACTAATACACATTGCAGCTTTCTGAGAGAGGGATATGGTTTACACCGTTTCTCAGTAATTATCTGACCATGGAACACCTCGCTGAGAATCATGTCATGGGGTTTGTGTTCCATGGAATACACTTTGGACAGTATTATTCCGGCAACATCCTGAAGCAGTATTGGAGAAATGGAAGTTCGTTGAGAGTTCACACCTCCCTGGCAGAACTTAAGAAGTGGGATAAGGAGAGAAAGGCTGGATTATGCAGCACCCCCAACCCCGGAAGATAAAAAGAGGTCCGCCTCACCCAGAGGAGTCTCCCACACCTGGGGTCAAGAGAAGACAGACATTTGGATGTCAGTTACACCCTGGGGCAGGGGCGGACTCCATACTTGCCTTCAACAGCTAATGGTGTTTGGGGGTTCTTCCCTTGGAATATTTGAAATACTGAGTCAATGAAGAGGATTCTAAATATTTTCATAGGGCTAAGACTGTAAATTCAGCTACAAAACTGGAAACTCTTCAAACCTATTTCTCCACAATGTGGGTGTTTGGGATTGTTAAAAATGCTTTCCCGGTAAATTATGCACTGCTTATCCGCAGAAGTAAACAGCAGCCCGAAGCCCTCGGCGCATGACTTGTATGAACATTTCTCCTCAAATGTCCCTGCATGTCTGCAGCCCAGTACAGCACGCCGTGTGTCCCGTATTTACTCCCAGGGCAGCCGCCACTCTTATTTCCGCCTGCAAAGGTTATGAGTCATGTGTGGGTGTCTTGGGGCTTCGTAAATTGTGGTAAATTGAGTCAAATTTTCTTTTTCCAATGTAATTGAGCAACAAAAATCACTGCTCCTGATAACAAAAAATTAGAGCCTGTTGACACGCTCACAGGGCATGTGACAGATTTATAGGTCCCTTTCCCAAGATCTTCCATATTTTCGGGTCCGTGTTTCTCCAGCGCAGATTTGGTTGCCAACCTGAGTGCTTTTGCATTCCTTGGTCTCTCTGGATGAAAAGCATGGGCTCTGGTCAAGTTAACTTTCCGATTCAAACCTCCAAGGAAACGAAAGAAAATGTGCCAGTGATATGGTCAACGAAATCTGGGAAAAGATCCTAAGGGGCATGGATGAGGAGTGACCACAAAGGGGTGGGTAAGAAGAAAACGTCCATTATCTTGAGTTTGATAGATTGTCTTGGGGGGGGGGCAGGAAATGGTTCCAATTATTCTTCTCCCTGTATCCATGCCCTTTGCGATGGGATTGCATTGCCATATTGCAGCACCTGCCATCAAGGGGTGCAGTCCGTTTTCCCAGGCCTTGGATCTGGGCTGGCCTTGTAACTTGCTCTGGCCAGTAGCACGTAGAAGAAACGTCGGTGTGCAAGCCCTTGCATACTTCCCTTCACTTTGACCCTGACTTCACCATGTGTACAAGCCTGAGTTGGCCTGCTGGAGGATGAGAAAACACGTGGCCTGTGGTCAGTCAGCCCAGTTGTACCGGCTGTGACCCAGCTGGTACCTGTGGTACTTGGTTCAAGGGCCCCTTGTGACCAAGTCTAGCCAAGAGGAGCTTATTCATCTGGGGCTGACTGTACGTGCATGAGCGAGCCCCGCTGAGATCAGCCAGCCCTGGCCCAAATCATCAGAACCTCCCGGCTACCCCATCAACTCGTGAGCAGTTGAGTTAGTTACGGACTTCAACCACTAAGGTTTGGAGTGACTTGGTATGCGGCAGGAATTCACTGGTGCAAGCGTAATTAGCATAGTCTCTTCATCGTCAGAAATCATAAACCATCTTAACATTTTCTTCCACATGATCGCACATCCTACCCCCAGTCTCTGCCATTATTAACATTTTGCATTAGTGTGCTATCTTGTTACAGTCAATGAGCTAATATAGGTAGATTGTCATCCGCTAAAGTCCATTGTTACATGACGGTTCACTGTGGTGTACATTCTACCTGTTTGACAAATGTATGATGTTAGGCATCTACCAACTCAATGTCATAATGAATGGTTTCACTGCCCTAAAAATCCCTTTGACTCAACCTATTTGTCCCTCCTTCCCTCCTCCTGAACCCCCGGAAACCACTCACCTTTTTGCCATCTCCATAGTTTTGTCATGTCATGTAGTTGGAATCGTAAGCATGCATCCTTTTCCAATTGGCTTATTTTAACATTTTCTGTGTGTCTGGTACCATGCTACTTTTTCTAAATTAACTCATTTAACACTGCAGGGTGCTGTTTTTTGCTGATTGTATAGCTGAAAGAACCGCACTCATACACACTAAGTTAATTGGTCCAAGGACACACAGCTAATAAGCGCTAGAGTCTGAGAAACTCAGGCGTGAAGAGTAAGAATGCTGAACTACCACAGGAAAAGTTGCAAGTGGCGACCCAGAGGACACGTTCAGTCTACAGCTTTGCTTCATTTGGGGCTCACCTACTGTTGTATTTTTGTTTTATTTTTTTTAATGTTTATTTATTTTGAGACAGGGAAAGAGAGCAAGGGGGAGAGGCAGAGACAGAGGGAGAGAGAATCCCAAGTGGGTTCTTGAGCGCCACTCAGGTCTCCATCTCACGAACTATGAGATCGTGGCCTTGGGTGGAAATCAAGAGCCAGGTACTCAACCAGCTGAGCCACTGGGGTACCAGAAAATTTTAGCTTTTCTTTTAAAAATTGTAGGGTGTGGCAATTGTAGGCCTGCCTTCTCGCACGGCAAGTGTGTTAGACAGTTGTGTTAGTCACAGAGCAACTGGGCTGCTGTAATGATATACCATCGACTGGGTGGTTTAAACAACAGACTACTTCTCACATTCTAAAGGCTGGAAGTCTGAGATCAAGGTGCCAGCGGGCTTAGTTCTCAGTGAGAACTCTCTTCCCGGCTTGCAGATGGCAGCCACCTTCTCCCAGTGTCCTCACATGGGAGAACAAGGGACCTTTGATCTCCTTCCACCTCTTATAAGGACACCACCGAGCACACCGTGGGGACGTCACTGTCCTGTCCTTACCTAATCCTCATCACCTTCTAAAAGCCCCAACTCCAAATATCGTCACATTGGAGGTTAAAGCTTCAACATATGAATGAGGGGGGTGGGGCACAGTTAGTCAATAACAGCAATAATTGGCTAAAACTGAATAGCAGCTGCCTCGTTAGGGCATGAAATTGTACTTCTCTAGAGTATTCACCTCTCCCTATTGTATTGGACCTTGTCGTATTCGCTTATTTACATTATTGGTCGGACCCCACTACTATTTAAGTTTTCACTCTACTCTCCCCAAGAGATACTATTGACCCTGGCTGGGAATCTTGCAGGGTCTTGGGCCTTGGAATTAAATGGTAAGTAAGATATCTTGCTGCGTCCGGACAGTGCTGAACACCTGGGAAGTCCTGGGGTAGAGTATGAAGAATTTTAAGCAGATATGTTGGACTTCATTAAAATAAAAAACTAGGGGCGCCTGAATGGTTCAGTTGGTTGAGCATCCGTCTGACTTGATTTCACCTCAGGTCATGATTCCAGGGTCGTGCGATTGAGCCCCACATGAGGTTCCACCCTGAGCATGAAGTCCACTTGAGATTCTCTCTCTCTCTCTCTCTCCCCTCCTCTGCCCCTCTCCCCTGCTCACGCTCCCTCTTTCTAAAATAAAAAAAAAATCTTAAGAAAAATAAAAAACAAAATTTAAAACTTCTGCTCTGCAAAAGACCCATCAAGAGAATGAGAAGACAAGCCAGCCACAGACTAAGAAAACATTTGCAAAAGACACATCTGATAAAGGACTACTATCCAAAATATACAACTAACCTCTTACCACTCAACAAGAAGAAAACAAGCCACCTGATTTTTAAAATGGGGCAAAGATCTTAACAGACACCTCACCAAAGAAAACATATAGGTGGCAAATAAGCACACAAAAAGATGTTCCTCATCACATCATCAGAGAAAACGCAAATTAAAACAACAATGGGATACCACCTATCAGCCAAAGTCCAGTCCTCAAGGTGAATGGATAAACTATAGTACCTACAGGCATGGAATATTATTCAGTGCTAAAAAGAAATGAGCCATCAAGCCATGAAAAGCCATGGAAGCCATTGGCCTTTTGGAAGCCATCGAACTTTTACTGAGCTTTACTTTTAAAATAAATGCATATTACTAAGTGAAAGAAGCCAATATGAAAAGGTTTCATCTGCCGTATGATTCCAACCATATGACATTCTGGAAAAGACAACACAGTGGAGACAATAAAAAGACCAATATTGGCCAAGGGTAGGAGATGGAGAGATGAATGGGCAGAGCACAGAAGAGTTTTAGGGCAATGAAAATACGCTGTATGACATTATAATGATGGATATAGGTCATTACACATTTGTCCAAACCTACAGAATGTACAACCAAGAATGAACCCTAAGGAAAAGTATGGACTTCAGGTGATTGTGGTGTTTCATTATAGCTTCATCCTTGGTATATATATATATATATATATACACCATTCTGGTGACTGATGTTGATAATGGGGAAGATACAGGAAATCAGAGCCAGAGATGACAGTGAATTGCAGAATCTTGGGTAGATATTGAACTTTATTCGAGGTCTTTCTTTGGAGGCCTAGGCCACTGTCACCAAGATCATAAGGGTCCAGGAGACCCCAGATGATATCCAAACCTTTGTGTTTAATCAAGAACTTCCCGCTGAAATCTCCCATCTGGTTCCATTTGCCTGCCCCAGGCAAATGCAAACCACAGGTATTTGACCCTAAATGGGGGACAGGGTGTCCAGACAGCATGAATGTGTAAGCCATGATGTGTGTATTTTCCCAGCAGTCTCTGCAATTAGAGAACTTCATGATTCAAGATTTGCATAAGTAGTTTTATGACAGAAAAAGGAATCTGTCTGAGGTTTCCAATGAGGTATAAATAACAACAATCTTTAACTTGCATTGAACTTTTACTGAGCTTTACTTTTAAAATTATATCTTTGGAGTACAAGACATTGTGTCATCTTGACCTGGTGGAAATTTTTTTAGTTGTTTTTTTTTTTAATGTTTATTTATTTTTGAGAGAGAGAGAGTGTGTGTGTGGCAGTGAGCAGGGGAGGGGCAGAGTGAGAGGGAGACACAGAATTCAAAGCAGGCTCCAAGCTCTGGGCTGTTAGCACAGAGCCCAACGTGGGGTTCGAACCCACAAACTGTGAGATCATAACCTGAGCCGAATTCAGATGCTTAACTGACTGAGCCACCCAAGCGCCCCAGACCTGGTGGAAATTTTTATCTCAAGCTCTTGACACTATGTCAAGAAACATTTTAATTAGAATGATGGCAATATCGATGAATTTTCATAAATCATTTTTCAGAGCAAATACAATTAAGCCACCATATTAGTTAGGAATTATATTCAGTTGTGAGTAAACTGAGACCTGAAAAAAAAAAGTATATTGATCACATGAGACTTTATTCTCCCATGTAAAAGAAGTCTGGAGATAGGTTCTCCAGCACAATATTGTGACTCCATGAAGTCATCAAGATCCCTGCCTCTCCCACCGTCCTACTCCCCCGTCCTCAGCCTGTGACTTCCATCTTTAAGGACCCATTCCAGAGAAGGCTGCTGGAAATCCTACAGTGACAGGAAGAAAAAAAGAAGAGGAAGGTCTAGTTACCTCCTCTTAATAAGTCTTTTCAGAAATCCCACCCACCAGCTCTGCTTACACATCATTGGGCAGATCACAGACATAGGGCTACACTAGCAGCAAGGAAAACTGGGAAATGTAGTTTTTCAGCAGAGTACCTCACTCAGACTTCCCCTGAGAAAGTGGGGAAAACGGGTATGGAAGGCCACATTTAATATAACCACAGCAGTTTAATTTTTTGATTAACTTTCTATTCTGCGCAATTCAAAACTTCTATTTTTTTTCCATTTTTCATTTTACTAAAATTATTTAATTTTATTTAATTTTCACCCCATCATTTTCCTCAAAGGTAACCACTATTAAACATTTCTTGTGCATCCTTCCACAAAAAGCTAAATGGATATGATATTTATTTCTTAGCTAATCTGGGAGAAAATGGAGACTAATTTGGTAAAAGAGAACATGAGCAAAGTGAAGAGAAGACTGCAGGAGAGACCTGCGGAAGGAGTTTGACACAAGGAAGCCCAAGCAGACAGGAAGAGTGAGTAAAAGAAAAGTGTGCTCCGTCAGCCCAGAAGGATTACAAGGTGAGGCAGGTGAGACAGTGGTTGGGGAGACAAAATGTCAGAAATGTGCCCATCCCCCTCCTTCCAATGGGAGAGAAGGCATAGTAGGTAAGTCAGGAGGACCTCTTGTTTTGCAGGCCATTTAGACCTAACTAGAGACTGCTCTGTAAGGCAACACTACACCTCTGATGGCCCCAGAGACAACATGTAGAATGTTCAGGCAGAGGGGGGATTCGCTTTGCCATTCTGAGCTACCCTTGTTTTCCGTGTTTCATGAATGCTAGGTTGACCAGCTGGTCTGCCATCATGACCACCTTCTTGGGGGAAACAGATACACCCACTGCCCCTACTACAGGCTAGACAACCTGGGCCAAGAACGAGATGGACCCATGGGAAGGACTCCCCAAAAGATGATAGGGATGAGGGAAGACAGGGAAGATCCTCTAGACCCTGACCTATCTGAGAAAAACTAGGCTACATATGTAGAACCCACAAACATCAGCAGAGATGCCAGCAGAACATTAAAGGACAGGGCTAGGCCATACCTCAGGGTTAGACATAAGCCACACATGCCAAAAGTCTAGCACAAGATCACAAGATTCCTTTCCTACAAGACCATATGTTTGTGGAAGCTTATCTTCCATACACTTGGGTGCCATCTTGGAGAACAGTAGAGGAAAGAAGGGAGAGATCTGAAATACCAGGAGGCTATTCCCTGAGACACGGGATTGAACATGAATCACTTTAAATCGTGGAATCAGACCAAGTTTTAAATTGGATTGGGCCAGATCAACTCCCATTCCCCAAAGGAATTAGAGATAAGAGGAGTTCCTGAGGCAGAACTTACCAGTTATATTCAACAACATAAACTTTCTCTGCATGTCAGATTAAGGAGAGGCCATGGATGACTTCACCATAACTTTAAAATTCTTTCATAATCTGAGGGTCAACATGCTCTGCTTCCTTCCATAACTGTTGGCTCTTGTCTCACTTGAGGTAGGTCTGGAGACATTGTTACCTCCACTGACAAATAATGAAAGACAAAGGATATGGGTCATCAAATAGGAAGTAGCAGGACTGGAGGAAAGGACCCAATGTCTCCAGCTGCTTCTCTTTCCACTGGGCAAATGAATGTGAGGCTCCAGCTTTGCCACCAAAGACAGAAAGGGAAAAAAACAACATTTTTTCAGGGACAATGGACAAATCATGGGCACTGCTCTCTAGATATACTGAAGTTCCTCACTCCAGATGAGGAGTACGAATTTGGACAGAGAAGGTCGCACACACCAAGGCCTGGGAGAAACAACCAGCTGCCCTCTGTCTCAGTGTTCTATTCTCCCCAGGCATCCACAAACTCTGTTAAAGCTCCAGACCCTGTTCCTCACTTCATGTTGTGCCAAGAACAATTTATTTGCAGCTTCCCCAGCTCTCGTGAGACCTCACTGTACCTCTGTTGATCTGATCTAATTAAAATCAAATCTTGAAAAAGCTCACACACAGGGCTTGACTTATAATAGCGTTCATTGTTCTATAACGGGCTTGACTTATAATAACGTTCATGCTAATTTACTGGAAAACCATCCATAAGCCCCATTGAACCCACTGACTGAAGACTCAACCATACGATCATCCAAAAATCCATCTCTCACTTCCTACACTAGTTATATAGCCAGGTTCAGGTTCACAGGAAGCTCCAAGATCCATGCAACTTTTCCAGGGCCCAAAGATTTGAGCTGTGTTTCCTTTAAGAGGCACTGGAAATATAGCATTGAAATGATGTTTCTAAATCACATTCTCTCACTCTGTGGGTTCCAGCTGCTCAAGTTTCATGAGGATGACTTCTCAGGGCCTTCGGATCTTATTTCACATCAAGCTAAGTCTGGTCTTGATTAAAGTTGCAGCGAGGAAAGCATATGGCCGTCAGACATGCAGAGGCTGCGTAATAAACCCCTGCAGGTTCATGCTGGAGAAGGTAAGAGCCCATAAACCGTCCGCCGTGCACTGAGGTTGGGCTTCCAATGAAACGCGAGCTTGCACGTTCCCTGTGTTTATATATTTGAGTTAATTGAGTTCTTAATTATTAAAAGTGATTCCAGCCAGGCAAGGGATTTCGTGAACCAGGTATTAAAATAACACATCATTGAGGCAAATGTTCTCCAAGGTTCCCCTAACACAGTAAGTTTGGAGACTCTTTGCTGTCATATATTTTAACAGGAAAGGAGGGGTGGAGCTGAGACCGACCATTCGAATTTCACTAAGCTTTTGCATCTGCAGAGTGGAAGGGATAATGCCTTTAGCTTTTGAATTCTGTTAGGACCAGACAAAACACTTCTCCCAAACACTTCCATTTGCTGCAAGAACCAGCTATACAAAGAGGGAAATGGAGTTTCTCTTCCCATCATCAAAGCTCCAGGCCAGATCAGACCAGACCAGAAATTACACTGGTCGCTTCTTTTTTTAATTTATTTTTTATTTTTTTTTAATGTTTATTTTTGAGAGAGAGAGAGAGAGAGAGAGCATGAGCGGGAGAGGGGCAGAGAGTGAGGGAGACACAGAATCCGAAGCAGGCTCCAGGCTCTGAGCTGTCAGCACAGAGCCCGACGCGGGACTCGAATCCACGAACCGCGAGATCACGACCTGAGCCAAAGTGGGACGCTTAACCGACTGAGCCAGCCAGGCGCCCCACACACTGGTCACTTCTATAGACATAGCATGGGGTGAATTTTTGCAGACAGATCTCATTACAGAAGGAATAGGTACATGGGTTTTGTCCTTAATGCTGAGGAGCTCTTTAGGCGGTAGGGGAAAAGATTTCCAGGTAAAGTTCCTCTGCATCATAAATGTTTCACTTTTTTATTATAATAGCGTAGAATATTTCAAACTAGAAGGATAGTATTGCAGCAGGGAACTCCTGTTTTTAAGATGTCTGCTTCCTTTCCTGTTAAAACAATGTGCTATTCAGTCCTCTTTCCTATGCATAATTTATAACCACTACTTTTCAAAAATGTTAATTCTTTCTAAAGACACAGCAGTGATGTGTTTTCACCACAACCCAGAGGAGAACCAGGTTTGACCTGGTAACCCATATGCTCTACAGCTGGTTTTCCTTGGCTAACAGTGTCCTACCCTCACTGGCGGCTTTTCACAGGTAAAATCCCAGGATTCCTAGAAGTGTCCACAATGACACATGCCTGGGGACTGAAGGCCAGAAAACTGAAAGCCTGGGAACCAGGGAAAGGAGCCCCATCTCTCTGGGAGGAAAGAATAGGGCTGGAGGGAGACATGCAGAGAGGTGAGATGCCCAGCATCTTCAGCAAGAGAAAGCTTAACTTTTACAGCTGCACGTCTGATGTTCTATGTGTGGGTTCTCCACACACTTACTTAGCACCTGCTCTACATTGCTTCAGATTTAGTTCTCATATAAGCATCCCATTTTATCCATCAAAGAAGAGTCTCAGGGTGCCTGTAGCTCAGTGGGTTAAGCATCCAGCTCTTGATTTGGGCTCAGGTCATGACCTCACGGTTTGGGAGTTCAAGCCCCGCCTCGGGCTCTGCGCCGACAGTGAGGAGCCTGCTTGGGATTCTCTCTCTCATCTTCTCTCTCTGCCCCTCCTCCCGTGCACGCACATGCTCTGTCCCTCTCAAAAGAAATGATCTTTTTCGTTTAATGCACAATTCCAGGGAACACTGTTCTCACTATAGTCTAATCAGGGCCCCTCAGTGCGACTGCCAGTCCATAAGCTGTTGATCGTAGGTCCACCATGAAATAAAGAGCTTGCATCAGAATTTAATCAACTGTGTCCCTAAGCACACTAGTTAAGGCAATTTTTTTTTTTTTTTTTTTTAATCGCAAGACTTTGTCAATGAAGGAATCAGCGCGTTGATTTACATTCCGGCCCAAGTTCTTTGAAGAGGGACACTTGAAGTAGCAGCGATCCGAATGAGGGGCTCCTTCGGATTGTGAGAAGCAGAATCTGTAGCACCGAATATGGACCGTCTGTCTTCACCTCTCCTGCCTTCCTGAGAGACGCGTCTCCACCAGCAAAACTAGGAGAAAGATCTCTTCAACCTCCCCTTTAATCCTCACCCCCTTTTCCTTACATCTTCAACACCTGAAAGATTTCCTTTCCCTTTTCTGGATTGGCCATGAGATAAAGGCTCTATGACACTGTTCGTGTTAAGAAAGAAAGGTTGGGGTGCCTGGGTGGCTCCGTCGGTTGAGCGTGCGACTTCGGCTCGTGTCATGTTCTCGTAGTGTGTGAGTTCGAGCCCCGCGTGGGGCTGACCGCTCAGAGCCTGGAGCCTGCTTCAGATTCTGTGTCTCCCGCGCTCTCTCTGCCCCTTCTCTGCTCATGCTCTGTCTCTCTCTGTCTCAAAAATAAATAAAAACATTTAAAAAAGATTTTTTTTTAAAGAGAGAAAGGTACCTTCCCCAGGAGGACTTCTGCAATCCTGATAGTCCCACACAATATCTATTTGTTAAAATTAAATACAAATAACGTGGATGCTCTACCACACCCAGGAAGAGTTTCCTTTCTCCCTCAGCCACCCAGTGACACTATCTTATGACTGTTGTATCTCTGAGGATGCCAGAAAAACTGGGGACTGAGGCCCTTTCCCAAAAGTCTCAATCCCCTTAAGAGGTGGGTTAAAGCCTCAGTGCGAAGGGGGCAGTAGGAAGTGTTTTGTAAATTTTTGCTTGGAGACTAATATTTTAACTTAAACTTAGGTGTGTGGTCGTTGGCAGGAGGGACATTTAACTATCAATTCACTGACCGTAAAGACATAAATTTAAAGATCGATGTTTCTGAAAAATTATCTTGTTAAAAAGTAACATAGAAAAAATATAGTTCAATCGGGCTTAGAGGAGCCAAAATGGAAATCTTCATTTTTTTTAAATTTTTTATTTTAATGTTTATTTATTTTTGAGAGACAGGGAGACAGAGCATGAGCAGGGGAGGTGCAGAGAGAGAGGGAAGCACAGAATGGAAGCAGGCTCCAGGCTTTGAGCTGTCAGCACAGAGCCCAATGCGGGGCTCAAACCCACGAACCGTGAGATCACGACCTGAGCCGAAGTTGGGATGCTTAACCAACTGAGCCACCCTGGTGCCTGGAAATCTTCATTTTTGACAGGAAACATTTCTGCTTCTGAGAGGTGATTTTAAAGAAAAGAAAATAGTTATTAATGTTATAAATTTTTCTTGCTTTTGTACAGAATTGTGGCTTTCTCAAACATCCTGGCAATATTATCCCTGAAATTTCTTAAAAGGGTTTCTTAGCCATATTATTCCATCTTCCAGGTGAAAACTAAAATATTTTCTTGGAATAACCCTAAGGGTTTCTGAAACTGAGCTCCATACCCAAGACCTGGGGATTTGAAACCATGGGAAATGCTAATAATTTGAAAAATCTTGGAAATCTTAGAAGATCATTAAAAAAGCCATCAAGATCTCCTCTTCCCAGTTTAAGGGCAAAGACCTTTGTTCAAAACATTTATTAACAAACTGAATTATGTCTCAGTAAGAACTCTAAGTTGACAAGATGATGGTGTTAGATTGCGTAAGAGGATTTTAAAATTAACACACACAAAAATTTTGTTCTGTCAGAGGAATTGCTTCCCGAGACTTGGGTATTAAATGCAAAATCCTTTATTAGGTATAATGATATAGTTATTTAACACTCACATTTTCTATCACACCCTGTATTTAATGCCTGGCCATCCTCCATTAATTTAAGTTATTCTCCAAATTTGTGGAGAGCAGTAAAACTAGTAATTAAGTTATATATTTTATCTAAGGAATTTGCCAGGTCAGGTCTCATCTCACTTCTTAAGCAACATTGCCATCTCGTGGCTAAATCCATAACATTTCCCAGGGAAAAACACCAAGCCTAAATAAACCAAAGAGACCCAGAAAGCACCAAAGCCTAGAATTGATTTATGTCCCCAGAATTTCCTCCAACAGTGGATCAACTTGGTTAGGAAGGGAGAAATCATCTCAAGAAATTCTACAACTTTAGTGTCCAATAATCAATGTTGTTTTGTCTTACATTACCACCTTTGGCTACTCAACGAAGAAAAGCTGAAATCAGACAATAAAAACATTAAGAAAAAAATCTATCGTTTCCACCAAAGCATCTCTATTAGAACTATTAGCCCACGCGTTTCAAATCCTGGCACATTCAACCTGGGGTTACATTTGGCCCTTCTGTATCCATATATCTTTTCTGGAGCTAATTTAGAACTTGCTTTTCAACTCAGACCCTGCCTCGATGAGAGATTCCATCGGGCTCTAAAAAGAAAAGAAGAAAACATGCTTTAGTTTTCATGAATGGAAGCTGAAACAGGTTTACTCCCAATCTTCTTTTGGGGTCATTTGGTACCTTGCAAAGTAAACAGAGCCAAATTTCTCTCCTCTAGTCAATGTTTGGGAAAATCCCAGAGGAGGTAGGCCACCTGTGAGGTCTAACACTTGGATGTCAGTTTCACTCCGTTTTAGATTTTTCACTAGAGACTCATGTGAACAATCATAAAGATGTTCCTAAGTCTGAATCATCCAGGTGACTAGCTCCATTTGGCAGACAACCATGACTAGGCAAACTATGGCCGATGGGGACTCATTATTCTCACCATGACTCTCTCAGTTAAACACAGAGAACATGGATCTACGGGGTTGAAGGGAGTAACTTATGAGTTTAGGAAGAAATACATATTCTGACAGGTCAACAAAGAAACTATCCAAACAGGAAATTTGGATTTTAATAAGGGAGGACGATTTAACCTCTAGGGAAGAAAAATAAAATTGCTATTGTTTTGCATCTTTTCTTTTATTGAAAATCTAATTGTATAGCCCACAATTGACCATATTTTATATGTATATATGCAGATAAAGAATGAATATGCTAGGGGCGGCTGGTTGGCTCAGTCGTTTAAGTGTCCGACTTCAGCTCAGGTCATGATCTCACAGTTCGTGAGTTCGACCCCTGCATCAGGGCTCTGTGCTGACAGCTCAGAGCCTGGAGCCTGTTTCAGATTCTGTGTCCCCCCACCCCTTGCTCTTCCCCTGCTCCCACTCTGTCTCTCTCTCTCTGTGTCTTAAAGATAAACATTAAAAAAATTTTTTTTAAAGAATGACTATGCTAAATTTCCATAATTACCTATTACTAAAATATAACGAATAACTTAAAATTCTCAGAGGCTTTTAAATTAATACATTATTTTCCATTTAAAAAGTTAAGGGCAGCATAATATATGCAATAAGTTATTTCTGCAATATTTTGCTTATGGATCATTAAAGCCAGATATAGACTACTTGTCTGCTGATATTAGAAATACAGATGCCCCTGATATTCTGATTCAGTACGATTGGAGTGAAGCCCAATAATCTGTCTCCTGATGAACATGCCCAGTGGTTTTCTTCATTGGACAAATTTGGTAAATACTAGTCAACATTTTTATTGAAGTGACCTAAGACACAAGTATGTCCACAGCTCAGGCTTATGGGAAGTTTAAGTATAATTTTAAGAACTGTCATCCCAAATATTCAAAATTTTAGAAAATAATTACTTGACATTTCATAGAATTAATTATATGAATGCATTATATGCATCTTTATTTGGAATGTTTAAGTATAATTTTAAGAACTGTCATCCCAAATATTCAAAATTTTAGAAAATAATTACTTGACATTTTCATAGAATTAATTATATGAACGCATTATATGCATCTTTATTTGAAATACTGTTCAGTGTTTTAATTTTGAAGAATATTCATTTGTCTCTTTCACTGATTCATAATTGCATTAAAGTTTAACTGCCTGTTTTTAAGAAGCGTAAATGAATGTGCATTAGGGATGTTAGCTAGGAAAACTGAAACCCTGAAAAAGAGTGAAAGTAGGAAAGAATAAGAGACAAAACACAAATGAAGAAGCAAAGGTCTAACGTGGTCAGGGTTTAAGGAAAACCACGAATGCTAGAAAAACCACCCTGATATAGATGTTGGGTTCAAGGGAATTCTATTTTAGGGTACAATTCATAGAAGGGTGAAGAAAATAAGACTAAGGGAAGGGATAAACAGAGGTATAATGGATAGAGATTTTCATTTCAGGCCTCTTATTTGGGAACTAATTTATTGGGGGGAAAGTCATAACAGGTGATAAAACCAAGATTCTTCCTCTTATTGTAAAAGTTGATAAAGCCTAACCCCCAATTCATCTGTAATTCATCTGTAATTCAAAAAGAATAAATAGGTCCTAAGGAGGCATTTCCTGAAATGGGTCTTGTAGAACAATACCCTTTATAAGAGCTCCCTGAGGGGTGCCTGGATGGCTCAGTCTGTTAAACATCCAACTTTGGCTCAGGTCATGATCTCACAGCTCGTGAGTTTGAGCCCCGCGTCGGGCTCTGTGCTGACAGCTCAGAGCCTGGAGCCAGTTTCGGATTCTGTGTCTCCCTCTCTCTGACCCTCCCCCACTCATGCTCTGTCTCTCTCTGTCAAGAGTGCTGCACGTGATGTTCTCCCTGAAGTGTCCCACAAGCAGCAGAGAACGAAGGGCTCTTCAGGGTCTGGCAGAAAAGATTTGTTCAACTCACCTTTTAACTCATTTTTCCAAACTGATAGGGCCACAGGATATTTTTTTTCACCCCACATCTTATTAGTATCCCACAGACTCAGTGCAAAGAGGGTGCGTTCCACTTGAGAAAACCTGGGTTTGAACTCTTCTCCAACATTTACTGGGATTAGGTTACTTAATGACCTAGGACCTTAGCTTCTCCATCTGTAAAACAGGCTTAATAACACCAAGTGCTTAGCACAACATCTGGCTAATAGTAAATATCAGATGAAGTATTGTTATTAGTATTCCAGAGGATTTTCTGGGAAAACAAAG
This sequence comes from Lynx rufus, assembly GCF_022079265.1. Taxonomy (NCBI): domain Eukaryota; kingdom Metazoa; phylum Chordata; class Mammalia; order Carnivora; family Felidae; genus Lynx; species Lynx rufus. Next base: position 38,660,801 of record NW_025814845.1, on the reverse strand, counting down.
GCCTCCTTTAGCTCTCTGTCGAATTATTGATATAAAGTATAAACGTTAAATTACGCCATCACTCTTAAAACATCCAGAAGAAATTTATTTTTCCAATCAAAGAAAACCAGAAAGTTTTTTTTTTAATTTTTCCTCCCTTCCCCTCTTTTTATTTTCAGTTAGGCGATTTCAAATCAAACCAAGAAAAGTCAGAGGTCAGTGATGTCACATCAAGGCAAGTGATTTGCAGCAAAAGGCTATAGTATGGATGCAAATGGGTCTTAGATCAAAGGTAACCATTGTCTTAGTCCGTTTACAATGCAATAACAAAAATACCACACGGTGGGTACCTTAGACAACAAACACGTATTTCTTGCAGTTCTGGAGGCTGGCAAGTCCATGATTAAGGTGCCAGCAGATTTGGTCCCCAGTGAGGACCCACTTCATCCTTCATCGATAGCCATCTTCTTGCTGTGTCTTTACATGGCAGAAAGGGTGAGGGAACTCTCTGGGATCTCTTTTATAAGGGCACCAATCCTATTCATGAGGGCTTCACCCAAATGACCTATCACCTCCCAAAGGCCCAACTTCCAAATACCATCATTTTGGGGGTTAGGTTTCAACATATGAACTTGTGGGGGATACAAATATCCAGTCTGTAGCAACCATTTCTAAGATGAAGCTGCCTTTGGAAAGACAGAACCCTCACTGGCCAGTAAGACTCACACCACATACAGCAGTAGAGTAGGTGAAACCTGGTTTCCATGCCTTTGACCACCCCATACAAAGGGAAAACCCCTCTCATTCCATAACCTGCCAATACCAGTCACAGACTCAGTGCCCTCGTCATCCCTTGTCTCTCCCTCTATCCACATGACTGTCAAGAAAGAATCAAACACCTCATTTGTGCTCTTGGGTTACTGCTCCCAGTCATTGGCGTTCTAGCCTCCTTCAAAGACCTAAGTCTGAGGAAAGCTCTAAAATGTAAATGTCAAGAATGTGCCAAGAAAGTGCAAGTGAGTAGGGAGGCCTTCCTGAGAGGGTTCTGGAAATGACTTCTGTGGAAAATAGATTCTTCAATCTTGACAATGTATCTTGTCTGGTTCTCATTCATGCTTCCTTTCTAAGCATGAGTACAAAGTCCTTTATGCCTTACTTGCCACATGATGTAAGCTGCACATGTATTTTCTCAGAGCATTCTCCTCATATGTTACATTATGCTGGGGAAACCTCCCTTAATGAACTATCAGTGGGTACCAAGTCTAGGCTTCTAGGTGACAGTGCCATGGAAGACTGATGCAACCCACCATCACCACAATGGACTCAAGATGACCTCCCAAAGAAGACTGATGCAACCCACCATCACCACAGTGGACTCAAGATGACCTCCCAAAGAAGACTGATGCAACCCACCATCACCACAATGGACTCAAGATGACCTCCCAAAGAAGACTAATGCAACCCACTATCATCACAATGGACTTAAGATTATTTCCCAAAGAAAACTGATGCAACCCACCATCACCATCATGCACTTAAGATTATCTCCCAATCAAAAGATCATTACCAGTCACTGCCCATCTTTGAGAGGGACCACAGACCCATCCCATAGGTACACGTTGCCAACGAGGGCTGAGCACATTCTCTTCACAACCAAACGTCTTGTTCACCATTGTATTCGCAGGGCCTAACACAGTGCCTGGAACATCATTTAACCAACATCGGCAAAGTCTTCTTAAACGAATGACGTTTCCATTCTTGCTTCAACTTGTGACTCACCCAGCTGAGCCAATCCTAAACTGTGTTATTCTGAGGACATAGCTCCGAAACTTGTTCCCTTGTCTAAGAAGATGGAACTCAGTAGAAGGGAAATGTAATGCTCCAGCCCCAGTATTCCAAGGGCAGATATCAATTGCTAAAGGTTCTGATTCATCAAATGACACTCAAGATCTTCTGATAACTGTCCAATTACTAAAGATCTCTTCTAAAATATATTTTACATCACATTTCAATACATTATTTTTTTTGCGTCACTACAAGTTTGGCTTAAACTCTACTGAAATAAAGCTATAACACACCTATGTGTCATATTCTTTTGTTTCCCACCCAATAGAAAATTAAGTTAGCTGTCCAATTTTGATATACTAATTGCCAGTGATACTATGGAAAGTATAATATTCATGCTGGCACCCAGTGGGCAACATTTCAAGCATAAAATGTCCCGTTACATTTCATTTTGAAGTAAGAAAATTAGTTCCTGCTTTATTTTCAAGGCCCCTGTTCACTCACTGTATTAAAACCAACACACTTCACTGCTTTGGTATTTCAATGGCAAACCCCGAATGTCACTTACCCATATGGTTCCTGGGCTCACATTTCAATGACCTAATGCAGTTTGTAATACTAGTTTTCTGAAAAGCTCCATAATGCTTTGCCCTTAATTATAGGTGTGACATTATCCAAAGTCATACCACTAAGAAATCTCTTACTCAACTCAAACTTTATAGAACACTGTTGGCCGCAATCTAGCTCATGAAGGACATGGGGTGCCTAGAAATGAATTAGACTGGTCTGCAAATTGCCCTGTTGCTTAGGAATATAGCAGGTGGAACACACGACTGTGGTCATGGGAAGTGTTAGAATTAACTCATAAGTGTTAGAGTAACTCATAAGATGAGTTGAGTTACTCCCCCCCATACTCATTTTATATTAATGATCCTGGGGATCATAGGCTTAGTAGATATTTGTTGAAAGATTGAGTACTTTACCTGTGAATGACATAATTGAGTTACACCAAGTTATATCCTCTTATGCAGTTCACCATTTTTCTCCTACTTCCTTGCATAACTTTCTTATATATGGGCATTTGCCCTCCCAATTAACGTATTTGAATTCTTCAATGGATACGCTGTGCTGATCCCATTTTCTTCTCTGTCTTCCATCAGTATCTGCTCTCTGTGACAAGAAAATCACCAAAGAGTGCAACTGCACACGACATTGAACTCCACAAGGGCCAGAACCCTGTCCACCACTATGTCCCTAGTAATAGGTACTGAATATTCATGAGTGTGTGAGTGAACGAACCAATAAATGAAAAAACTAATGTAATAGCCATGGCAGAACAAAACAAGACAGGATAGAATGTTATTCTGAAAGAAAAGGCATTGGAAGAAGGCAGCATGGCATATCAGGGCACAGCTTCCTTACCTGTAAGTTGAACACATGACTGAATTTGCTGCAGGGGCAAATCAAGTAAGTGCAAGCTCCATTAAAATGGTCAAGCACTACTCAGAGACAGAATCTTGACTATGATGACACGGGATTGTGAATCGTATTAACTAAAACTGGCAATTAAGCTACAACGTAAAATTGCAGCTTTCACAGGGTCAACCCCAGAGCAGGAGCGGAGTCCATTATCTACTAAATGAATCTGTGACCCTGGTTCCGACCTTACAGAATGGAGATGGGCAAAGGATATGGCTGAATGTGGGGATCTGGAAAGAAAGCATTTACAGATACAGAAGCACTCTTTTTCTTGATTTTATTATTTAGATGCTAAACCAATAGTATAGACATGGACATTTACCAGTTACAAAGTAAGAGCTTTCCACATTCCAAAGTTACTAAGGTTAAGGTGAATGCCCAGATGAGATGAGTATAGGTCGGCCTCCTCTGGCTTTGTAGATCCTTCCCAAAAGTTATTCCTGACTCTTCACTACTCCCTGTGTGGTTACAGTTCACATCAGAGACTTGAGAGATGACAAGTGGCCAGACAGGGTACAGAGCAAATCAACTAAGCTACATGTGAACATTTTGCAAATCAGCGTATGCGTTCCCCCATTCAACACCTAAAAATGCATTCTCATTACTTAGTGAGATTTTAGAAATGATCTTTAACATACAACACAAAGTAATAGTTGCATGGTTTCAAAGTAACCAACTTTTCCAGGAATGCACTTACTATGTGGATCAAGGTATAACTAAGTTTCTCGTCTAAAACTTTACCAAGAGTTGTCCACCATTTTAGAATATCATATCCAACACTGCTGTGGTGTGAGCACACACTGACCTAGAATTTGTAGCTCATGACTCTACACAGGTGTAGGCATCTGATGACTTGTCTTCTAGAATGGCAATGCCAATGCCTGTTTACTGAAATACTTATCATTAAAAACTGCTTTCCCTTTGTTCTGCTTTGTATTAGTTAGGACACTATACTCATTGTTTAAAAGTCTGTATGCATTTGGATCATAACAACTTTGAATTTTATCTCAGAATGATCAGAATATCTGTCATAAAGGGGCACTGAATCTAGGAGGGTTGAGAACCATTGATCTCGTTCAACCTCCTCACTCTACAAACTGAGGCTCAGAGAGGTGAAGTAACTTGCTCAAGGTCACAAAGGCAAACTAATAACCAAGTCAGAACTGGAGCTACCTGGATACCAACTTCTCCTTGCAGCATGCTGCCTTGCCTCAACGTGATGACTACATAAAAATACACAGAGGGAGAAAAATTAACCTCACAGTTCTGAATGAGTGGGTGATCTTTGGACCCAAGAGACAGAGGTAGAGAAGATCTCTCCCATCATCTCTAGCTACCAGCAAAAGGGACAAGATGCTTCAGAGAAGGTTTTTTTGCTTTGTTTTTGTTGGTTTTGGTTTTTGGTTTTTGTTTTGTTTTGTTTTAGGTTTTTTCACCTAAAAAGCATTAGGTGCCGGTTTAGGCACTGGGTTTATGCAGAGACTGAGCTGTGGCCAATTCAGAGTTTCTCTCTAAAAGGCACACAGTAAAAGCAGTCATTTGTGAAGCCCGTGTGTAAGGCCACAGGCAAGTGGGGCAGCAGGGAGAAGCAGAAAGAACATCACTTATCTTGGGAAAGCTACACTCCAGTAGTACATTGAACTCGAATTTTTCAACAGTCCTTCACAGGGAGGAAAGCGAGGTATGTTTGCTCCATTCAAAATCAATAAATGGTACCCCTAGTTTTAAGCCTTGAGTTTAGGTATGTTTAGTCAGCTGCAGTTCCTAGGGGGTCTGAATTTGCACCCAACCAGGTGAATTAGGTAGAACACACGTCCCAGCGAGCTTCTGTACTTAACATGTACATTAAACTGTATAAAGCATTCCCACGAAATAAACATGAGGTCATTGCCACTTATCTCAAAACTGGCTTCTGGCCCAATCATTGCTCCACATTTATGAAGGAAGAACATTCTCTCAGGTAAGTAGCTTTGATGCTGGCACCCAGCTAACCCAAACCGGGCATCCTCATAGCAGGAAGCAAGAATAGCAGAAAGCCGTATAGCATAGACAAGCAAGCCGGGGAACTCTATTCTCCGAAATCATCACCATCTACATGTAGCCTGGAGCCCCTGCTACCTACTCCAAGTTCCCCAGCCTAGATGAGGGCTATCTTCCAAACAAAAGGTCATTAGAACACCCAGTAGTGTTTTCGATTCAAAGCTATACCAGCCACTATAATATTTATGATCTGTTTATAAGCTAAACTGACTCTGTCAGCTCAGGTCAGGCTCAGCGTTTGTATAGTTGCTGCAAAAGAGCCTAGCATTTGAGGAGGCAATCCCTAAACCTCTGCGATGGCCTTTGCTTCAAATGAATATGATCCTAAACACCTATGCAATGGTTTTTATCAAATTAATGGAATTTGTGTCTATAAAATAATTATGCAATATATCGGAAAGTTACAAACACGCTAAGCCGAAACATTTAACTCTCTGTGTGGAGTGATACACAGAATTGCCTTTTCACATTATCTTAAGTGAGTTCTGAGGCAGACACAGGAGACAGAGGCACGGGGGAAGTTGGCTGTTGCAGACGTCCTGTGGCAAGGTAACGTGTCTGGTGGTTTTAAAACCCTAGGGAGAAAAACAAACAGTTTGTGATTATGGACACTTTCTCAGAATATCTCTTGGAAGGATCTAAATGAAACTGGGGTGGTCAATCTGGGGTTACATCAATAAAACTTCTCGATTGGGAGTTCCTTCTGTGTCACCCATGGGACCTGCTCGGGCACTATCAACGAGAGGGCCCAGAAATGAAAAGGACAAGGTGGGGGGGGGGGGTTCAAAGATGTTCCCTAGGAGGCAAAACATTCATTTTGCAGCACAACGCTGAGTACCAAAAAGAGCATTGAAAAGCACAAAACTTGTGCTGTCTAAACCATCCCACTTACTCGGCAATCCACATCTTATTGGAGAAGGACTCCGGCTTCGAGATACCTGGAAAATACAAAAGAGTAATGTTAATTACACGGTAGACAGAGCTCAAAGAATGAATCTTTTTCACATTTTCTTCCTAAAACCAGCTAGGTATTTGTTCTGAGGTACTTTAGAACGATGATGTCACCCCTAAGATTGAGCAATGCGATTCCTCTTATATTTCCTGAAGTAACGGGCGCTCGATTTGGCTTAAACTGTGTCACTGATTGAAATCTGGGCTCAGTTGCCTAGTCTGTTTGTTGTTTTAATGGCTGTGGAAGACTGGGAGATTGGATGCTCAGTGGCCATTGAATGGCCATGCTGAATTCAGCGCTTTCCAGAAAATAATAATTAATGGCATTATAATTAATTAAAATTAAAATGACAGAATACTCTCTGACAGATCTTTATATGAATCGTGTCGTGTGTCCAAAACCCTTCCCCATTAAGGAAGGTCCCTGGGGAGCCAGAAAAGAATCATTTTTCCAAAACTCACCTTTGCTTTCACTAAGCAAAAGCCAACACCTCTACCTACAAACCTGTTATGGCTCAGAGATAACAGACTACAAGCAACATTCTTGCTCTGAACTTCCACAAACTTTAGATAAATAACACTAACAAAGATGACAGCTGTTCTGGATGCATCAAGACCTCGAATAAGCCAAAAACTAGACCACTCTAAACATTTGTATTATGTTTTGCAGGTGTATCCAGTCATTGTAAGGAGAGGAGGGTGCAGAGACAGAAAGGGGGCAGCAGTTCCACCGTTAAGAATATATTTTAGGGGCTCCTGAGTGGCTCAGTCGGTTAAGCGTCTGACTTCAGCTCAGGTCATGATCTCACAGTTTGTGGGTTCAAACCCCACATCGGGCTCTGTGGTGACAGCTCGGAGCCTGGAGCCTGCTTCGGATTCTGTGTCTCCCTCTCTCTCTGGCCCTCCCCAGGCCATGCTCTGTCTGTCTCTCTCTCTCTCTCTCTCAAAAATAATAAAAGCATTTTTAAAAATTAAAAAAGAAAAGAATATATTTTAGGGATGCCTGGCTGGCGTAGTCAGTAGAGCATGCAACTCTTGATCTCAGGGTCGTGAGTTCAAGCACCACATTGGGCATGGAGCCTATTTAAAAAAAATAAAACAAGAAGAATATATTTATTCTCATCTAAAGTTTAAATTACTTGGTTCTCCTTGGGCACAAAGCAGGAAAGAGAAAGAAGGTGTGTGAAACATGTAAAAGGGCTCTATTAGAGGGACATTGCCCACCAATAAGTCTTCTAGTGAGAATCCAGAGGAAAACTCTGCCATGGCTATAAGCACTATAGGTGTTTAATATTGCTTTTTTGGATAAGCCATGCCCTCTTAGAATAAGGGGATTGTGATTCTTCCAGGATAAAACTCTCAAGATTTCCTTTTCATTTATCAGTCCACTAAATGCACTATCCTGTTGCTTTTACCTACTATAAATACTTATTCATGAATATGGATAAGTGATATTAAAATCTCCAAAAGCAGATGATCTGTATCAGATACATGCCTTTTCCATTCTCAGGCCATTTCCCTTTTCTGGATATCTCTCCTCAATGTCCCAGCGCATTAAAATTCCAACCATTTTAACCAGTCAGATCCCCATGATCCCCTTCCTCACTATCAAGGACAGAAAGCCTTCCTACCTTCTCTCATGGCTCTAGTCCTTCATGCCTCTTGCATGGCCTGTGGCATAAACCACACTCAGTCACTCTGTTCAAATCATACCGATCTTCCTATATTGAAACCCATTCAGGGAAGAGACCATGTTTTCATCATTTTTGTGTCCCCCTCCAAATCTATCATCCATCAGAAACAGAGGAGTATTTGATAAAGAGCATGCTGAAGTAACAGATGCTCACTAAACTCAGAAAAGTAGATCTTATTAATGGAGTGGGATGGCAGTTATTTTGGGTTTTGTTTTACGGAGGGAGTTGTAGGAGTTTATAGCTAGAGACGCATTGCTAGAGATTTCAGAGAAGTGTAGTCCTGCCAGATCTGGTTCTCCTTCTGCACCACTCTCCCTAAAACAAGACTGAACAGATACTTAAAGAATTTCTATTTGAAGAAACAGCAAATTGTTAGCCTATCTGGTGTTCACATGACGTGGTCCAGCCCTATATTCAAAAGGCATTGACTAAATATTATTTGTTGAATAAATTAGCAGTGATAAATCACAACGTTTTTGGTTTTCAGAAATGTTTTTGCTGTTATTTTTTTTTAATTTTTTTTAATGTTTATTTATTTTTAAGAGAGAGAGACACAAAGTGTGAGCAGGAGAGGGTCAGCAAGAGAGGGAGACACAGAATCTGTAGTGGGCTCCAGGCTCTAAGCTATCAGTACAGAGCTCGATGCGGGGCTTGAACTCACAAACAGTGAGATCAGACCTGAGCCAAAGTCAGACGCTCAACCGACTGAGCCACCCAGGCACCCCTGCTGTTCTTTTTCTTAAAAAGAGGTACTAGTAATCCCCCCCAAGAACTAATACTCAAGGAGACTAATGTTATTCTTTCTACTTTGAAGTTTGGTGGAAAATTAATACCTGCAGTGCCCTTCATACAGTTTTGAAATCTAAACCATTTGAGCAATTTCTCCAAACTCATGCAATCTGTTTAAGAGAAATCAAGGACCTGTGCCCAGATCACTCCCATCTTCTGTTCAGAAGACTTTATCTATTAGCTCACTTTCATTCCAAAGCAAAAATAAAACGATGAAATAAGTGAAGACTATTATTCTTTGAAGTAATTAAGAAAAAAACTGCCTCTACTTCCTTCTTTCTAGAACGATAAACGCCTTAGCCCAAGGTAGCATAAAAATTAGTTTGGGATTATCGCAACGAGTTCTCTTTCTACCTATAGGCATACAATCACCTCTGGCATTGGTGACTTTTGAGGAAAAAAAGTGTCAACCATTAAGATGCTTTGTGTAAAAATGGTTAGATACGCACCGTGCTTAAACCAATATGGCTACGGGGGCAGATGGGACTTAAGCTCCTGCTTCGACATCGACTTACAGGTCGCACTGAATTCCACTAAAAAAAGAAATAGTCAATAGTTTGTGAAAACTTACATGGCCTAAAACGAATGTCTACCCCACAGAATGAGAGGTTCTGCTGTTACGATTACACTTGCCCATTACTGGGCACCAATCAGCATGGGATACACTCTTCATTTCTTACAGCTACCCAATATTTGACAATAACTTGAGAGTATTTCTCAGATAAATTCCATTACAATGAACTTTGCAATATTCAAATTCTTGGTGCTAGAACTTTGTTTTGATGGGTAAATTGTTAGACCTACATTCAACCTTGCAAGTGTTGGGAGAATGTAAACCCCACGTGGGCAAGGATTTGGGCCTCTTTTGTACACTGCTGAATCCCCAGCACCTGAACACCGTGCTTGGGTCATAAATAACTATTGAAAAAATAAATATTGTTGAATGAGATGAATTCATGAATGAGGGAGGAAGGTATGGAAGGAATGAACCACCACTGCTGCCCATCTATTAACTAAATTAATGAATAAGAAAACTGTATTCACTATAAAGAGATTTTACTAGCAAAATCCCTCATATAGATTCCTTCATTCAACCCTTTTCCTTTATTCCAAGTCCTTCCTTTTAGGATCTTCATATTTTGTTTTAGGAGTTTAAGCTGGGAAAGGAAGGAAGTTGAAATGCCTGTTTGATGTAGAATACATGAATAGCGCCTATTTCCTCTCCCTCCTTTTCTAAGGAGGAATCTCCAGTTGGAATCACTGGAGAGAATCTCCAGTTGGAATTTATTAACAAACGGTGATTGTTGTAGGAGCAAGGAGCACGTTCCGTGAGGTCGTTCGTCACAGACCCCGTGTGGTTGTTGTCAGATCAACACCCCCCCATTTCATAGCACAAAATATTTTGTTGAGATACTATTCACTATAGTAGAATGTTTAAGCTGCAAACACCCTTAAGTTCTCTTAAAATACTCCACTCTTGTTCACCAATGTATGTGTGAAAAGCTGCTATAAAGCCCTTCCCTATTCTCTTGTTCAAAGAGAACAGGAACTGAGACCACCCAGACGGTGGCTTTGCACTGGACTGAGGAGCTTCTCTTCACAATCCACTTAACTCTCTCTAGGAAGGGCAGGGCTAAAACTCCACATGGGAACTATACAGAATACCCAAGCCCCTGTGGCCACCCAACACTCACCACAACACACACTCACACACTTGCACACCTACTACTCCATTTTGAAGGCTGCCCAATTATTTACCATGTGAAAAACATTTTACAACCAATATATGTAGGAAGCAACCCTCCAAAACCGATTGCCTGCTCTCTCCCCATCTCCTCTGCCTTCTTGTTTCCATCCCTCCCCCTTCCCTACACATCATACCAAGGAGAGAAAACAGAGTACATTCGTCATTTCCCAAAATGGATCTCTGTCAGTGAAACTTTGGGCAACTGTTTCCTGAAAGTTCATTGATCACTTCCAAATGCTTAGAATGAGAGAGGGCCTCCAATAAGATGAGCTCAAAGAGCTTTGCCCTTATAACAGCATAATATTTCTAAGGAGGAGGCAAATACGATGAGTTCCATCTTATAAAGAAAGCAACAAGGAAATTATTGCCAGAAAATTATGAGGAATCACGGAAGAAACAAAGAAAAGTATCTCTTCTTTCCTAGCCAGTCCCTTTCCTCTCCTTTGTATGAAACCTTATCAAGCAACTCTTTATGAACTTCTTCTATAGAATCTCTGGGTTTATAAATGTTCTCGAACTTGTGAATCAAACACTTGGGATGAATTGTCACTATGCAAGGCCACCGTACAAAGGCCCCTCTCTTGGTGACAGCTTCTCCCTTCATAATGACACAGTCATTCTCCATGAGAGCAGGCCACACGTGATAGAAGACCAAGGGAGCAGTGAAATCGGAGTCATAGCTGCGACGGTACCTGTTTTAAACACACAAAAGAACAAGAAAGAGAAGTTAAGCAATGATGTAGCATCACTGGAGAAATGAACATTGGTGTAAATTTTTATTTGTTATCACGCTTAGTCGAGGTAAATATGGATACCGATTCTGTTATTGAAGAGATGGTTGCGGGCTTTCAGAATAGGAACCGGTGATAACAAGCACCCGACATGGACTCACATAGAACAAGTCATGTCAGACTGAACTTATTCCTTCCCTTCTCAGGATTATAAGAGCTACAGGACAGGAAAACGCTAGAGATGGAGACCATCTGAAATCCGGTAGGCATCCTACAACATTTCTCATGGTGTCTTCGTGGGCAAAATAAGAGAAATATAGGTGGATGATTGACTTAAGGAGGTGAATTACAAAGTGGTCCATATCCAAAGTAAGATAATTAATGAGTCAATGAGAACTTGAATGAAGGTGCTCTCTCTCAATCCCTTGATAAATAACATGTTCCATCAATGATTGCACGAAGTATAGAAAAATCACTCAAAGGTTAAGGATGGGTAGGAAAGAAGAAACAAATGACGGTATAAAAAATTAGCTCAACAGGCAGGAACAATAAGCTGAATCTAATAAGATACCATGTAATGTGGATACGTATGAGGTCCTGAACTTAGTCTAAGAAGTGTATCATTGCACAGATAGGAGAAACGAAAGACTTAACCACAGTACAAGTAAAAATAACATGTTTCTGGGGGGGCGCCTGGGTGGCTCAGTCAGTTAAGCGTCTGGCTCTTGGTTTCAGCTCAGCTCACGATCTCGCAGTTTCATGAGTTCGAGCCCCACCTCTGCTCAGCTCAATGTTGTAGGATCTCCATCTCTAGAATTTTCCTGTACTGTAACTCTTACAATCCTGAGAAGGGAAGGAATAAGTTCAGTCTGACATGACTCGTTCTATGTGAGTCCATGGTCGGGTGCTTGTTATCACCGGTTCCTATTCTGAAAGCCCGCAACCATCTCTTCAATAAAAGAATCGGTGTCCATATTTACCTCGACTAAGCGTAATAAAAAATAAAATTTTACACCAATGTTCTGCGCTGGCAGCACGAAGTCTCTTGGGATTTCTCTCTCTCCCTCTCTCTGTCCTTCCCCCACTCGTACTGTCTCTGTCTCTCTCAAAATAAATAAACTTAAAAAAAAAAACAGAAAAGAAAAAAATGAGTGCAAATTAGCGGAATTAATAGAGAATAAGGGTACTGGTCCCTCCAGGCTGCTCAGCTCAAAACAGGGGACTACTTTCAGTGTGGACACGTGACAAGGAATATTCAGAAGAGCATAGAGCATAAGCCAAAGACACCCATCTATTTGTCAAGAAGTCTCAGACCCCCTTTATATGGAAAAGCCCAAAGCCATGAGACCAGAAGAAGGAAGACTTGAGCAATTGCTTTCGAATATGTGAAAGGCTGCCAGGATTTAAAAAAAAAAAAAAGATTACACTTGTTCTCTGAAGTACGTGAAGTAGAACCAAATCCTCAGGCATTGTTAGGAACTCCAGTTCTAGCTTTAGAGCTTTCCAGAGGTATCAGCTACAGAGTGCCCCAAGGGGCAACATGTTCCCTCTGATGAAAAGCATAGAAGCCCGAGGCCCCCAACGTCTGTGAATGTGCAGATTGCACAAAGTAAAGTGGATGAATATTTCTGCGTGGTTCAATGCATTCTCCAAAGGAGAAAAGAAGAAAGAAAGAGGGATGACGATAATATGTTCCGTAAGGAAATCAAAAAGGTCAACTACAGTGTGACGTCCTAATTCCAGCTCTTCCAAGAGTGGACACGAGTTGGGAGCAATGATCTGAAAGAAACTAGAAACAGGGTGATGGCAGGAAAATATGGCAAGCGAGAAGGTGATTGGAAACGCCATCACTGTGATTTGGAGAGGCAAAGGAAAGGTATGCAGTCTCTGTCGTTAACAAGCTTGTAGGGATATTGGGCCACCACCACCCTATGACTCTACGGGCTGAACAAAGACCCAAGAGCTAACATTTCCTGTGTCCTGACTACAGACGAAGCAGTGTCCTAAGTACTTTATCTGAATGAGCTCAACTAACCTTCTCCAGCCCTAGGAAACAGGTATTATTACTTCTCCCATTTGACAGAGAGGGCACTAAGGAACAGAAAAATTAAGTACCATGCCCCAGATTATATAGCTAATTGGTGGCAGAAGTGGGATTTGAACCCAGGCAGCTTGATGTCAGAGCCTCAGACCTCAAGCCTCAGAGTGTTCTTAACCACAAGCTTGGCCTCCTCCCAATAGTCCCCAGCTATATCACTGGATCCCATAAAATTTCAGTAAAATGTTTTAAGTTCATTTAATTTCTTCTGATTTATAAAAAATACTTATCATGTGGAAGTGGATAGAAATCTAATGGTCCCGGGGCGCCTGGGTGGCTCTGTCGGTTAAGCATCCGACTTCGGCTCAGGTCATGATCTCACAGTTCATGAGTTCAAGCCCCACGTCGGGCTCTCTGCTGACAGCTCAGAGCCTGGAGTCTGCTTTGGATCTCTCTGCTTCTCCCCTACTCACACTTTGTCTCTCTCTCAAAAATAAATGAACATTAAAAAAAAAAAAAAGAAATCTAATGGTCCCAGAAAGTCTACAGTAGTCATTCTCAAATGGTAGTGTGCATAAGGAACACATATAGGTGTCTGTTAAATGTCAGATTCCTGACCGCCATCCCAGACGTACTGCATAAAATACCATGAAGTATAATCCAGGAATCTGCCTTTTTAACAAGATCTGAGTAATTCTGACACAAGTGATCCATAGGCCATACTTTGAGAAACCTGGCCTAAATAATTCAGTAGAAACAAATAAAAAGTAATACACACTTGTATTTACATAGCACCCTTTTTAAAAGTGTTCCAGACAGGCTTCGGGTACTCATTAGTTCTGCCCAAGACCAATACCTTCAATGGAAATCATAATATCACCTCTGAATCATGTTTGACTGAGAAAGAAAATAAACCCCAGGAGAAGGCTCTGCCCTGTAGTACGGAGAAGTATACGGCAGGACCTGGAAGTCAGGTCACATCTGTTGAGTTCCCCACCCAGAGTTCTTTGCCCTAAATTGTTTCCAGGAAATACAGATTGATTTTTTTTTAAATCCCTTAGCTTCTGTTTCTTATGTCTCTTACTTGCAATCATTAAAAATTTCTCCATCAGCCCCAAATGCAATATCTAGGGGTGGGTCTAAAGTCTGCATTGCAAAAGCAATGCAACATATCTCGTGGATGAAGTCGCTGAGGAGGCAAAAGTCAACTTCAGGAGGAAATGAAATCTTGGGATTGACATTCATGGCTCGGATCACGTCCTGAAAAACAAAGAGATGGCATTGCCTTGTTACCAACCTGTGGCAAGAAGCTCCATCATCCGAAAGAGGTTATGACTGGTGGGGGGTGGGAAAGAGCTCGTAAACTACAAGAGCTGTACATGTGTTAAAGGAGAAAGGCTCACTGCTAGAGACGGAGGAAAGATGATGCAGAGGACCTACAAAAGGGCCAAGAGAATCCCCTCCCTCCCAAAAAGAAAAAAAAAAAAAAAGAAAACACCCTTTGAGGCTTTTATTTATTATTTCCTTATGTTTCCATTCTGGGTAGGTAGAAGATGTGCCAACTTGCTCATAATCTATAATAACAGCAATAACAATAGCTTGCCCTTATTGAGCGTTTACCATGTGTCAAGTCTTGTGCTAAGCAAATTACTTGCTTTTTTTCATTTAATCCTCTCAAGAACTCTATGAGGGTGATGACCATTGTTGCTATAGAGACTGGAAAACTGAAGCACAAAGAGGTTTTTAAGTAAACGTGCAAGGTCACACAGCCAGCAAGTGGCAGAACTAGGAGTGCAAATCTACACCTGTCTTCCCCAAGGCCATGGCTCTTAAGCAGCATGGTATTCTATCCCCAATCTTAAGGGTTCGTCTAAAGAAGAGAACTATAAAGGTCAGACTATTTTTCCCCTGTAAAATGTCTAAGAAACCCGCAAGCATGCCGGGTTCTACAAAGTAAATCGGGCGCTATTCTGTTACATAAAAGCAGTACTAAGCCCTGGATGGATTGCTGAGTTATTAGTATTCCATGTAAAGAGCAGCAACAGAAAACCAGTCCCACTAAGAGACCCACCACTTACGTTAACACTGCTTTGGGAATCATAGAGATCCAGATGACAAATGATATAATCCGAGACGGCATCCTCAAAGTTACTGCACCCCACATAAGATGGTGTCAGCGATTTCCTCACACGGATCTTGAAGTGTCTGAATGCCATTTTAGCGACGTGGAACGCCTCCTGCACGTAAAAAATGCAGCAGATTTATTAGATAGAAGAAGGGAAGTACGGAGGCCCAAGGTAAGGAAGAAAGAATACCCACCAAAGATTCAACAGCAAATGGGTCCTCCGATAACTAAACACGGTTGATCAAAACTAATTTTAATCTGGGAGAAAACACAGACCTCAGTTTTGAAAAGTACACAAATACATATATGACTATGCACCTTCACTAATTCCCAGACAGGTGATCACTGTTCCGGGAATCCTGAGTGCAGGAGGCAGGACTGTGCAGAGGTTTAAGGAAAGAGATGGCCTGCGGTTGCATAAACACTTAAAAAGTGCCGATGGTGGGGCGCCTGGGTGGCGCAGTCGGTTAAGCGTCCGACTTCAGCCAGGTCACGATCTCGCGGTCCGTGAGTTCGAGCCCCGCGTCAGGCTCTGGGCTGATGGCTCAGAGCCTGGAGCCTGTTTCCGATTCTGTGTCTCCCTCTCTCTCTGCCCCTCCCCCGTTCATGCTCTGTCTCTCTCTGTCCCAAAAATAAATAAACGTTGAAAAAAAAAAATTAAAAAAAAAAAAAAAAAAGTGCCGATGGAGTCTATGATCCCACAGCACTATCATATTACTGGTCAAGAAATGAAATTACCAATCTAGTGTTTACGTTATACACAGACACATATCAGGTGTCTGTGGCATGTTTCCTGGCATACGTTAATTCAACAAATATTTATTAAATGCATGTTATGTAGTAGGCACTGGGAAAATTCAGTTATTCGTGAAACACCCTAGAACCCTAACTCCTTGATGAAATAAGCCAGGGCTGGCAAACGTTTTTCTGTAAAGAGCCAGAGAGTAAATATTTCAGACTCTCCCTAAAATAGATACAACGTCTTGTCACTATTTTTTTTTTTTTTTTTTTTGGCAACTGTTAAAAAATGTAAAACCATTCTTGTATTCTTAGCTGTCTAGTGGGATTTTTCTTAGAAATACGGGCCTGGACAAGATCTGGGCCACAGGTCATAGTTTGCTGACCTCTGAAATAAATTAATGCAGAATAAAGTTCAGTGGACCCTGATAATGCTGCTGTCCCACCAGCGTGTTGTTTTGTTTTTAAATATTGACTGTTCTCACTTGTCAGAATGGACTCCTACTGGACTCATTTCTCCTAACGGACTCTTAGAACGAATTAAGGGAATTAAGGATTATATACGAGCACTCTTAATCCGCCGTACTCAAGTAGCTGATACTCCAGCAGGTCCAGTAACTACTCTCAGTTAAGTAAACAGAAGAGTTAGCACAAGCAGTCTTCTGATTTTTCTGAGAACAAAAGATCAACCACGTGATAGCCATCAGCAGTAACATCTCCCCACTGGTGCACCTAGGCACACATTGGAAATTTCAGTGCAAATCAGCACAGCATATGCTCATTTGAGATAATCCTGTACTTATGGATATTTCTTCAACAAATATCTGGTCGATAGAAATATCAGTATATCTGAACAGTTCGTGATTGTGAAAAACTATGCATCCCCAATATCTGCCAAGGAAGAAAGGAAGGCAGGAAGCCAGCCAGCCAGCAAATGGACATGCCGCCCTCCTCCGGCGACCCCAGGATCAACCAGCCCTCCTAGGCCGTCCTGTTCACAGCTGTCTCCCCGCTGCGCCCCAGGGCCTCTGCGCGCAGCCGCCGCAGCGTCACCTACCACGGTGGCGACGTAGATGATCCGCTGCACCGTCTCAGCTTTGTCGATGCAGCGTCGAAGCAAGCACTGTGCATCCAGGCGGGCCTGGGAATAGGCGTCGCTGAACCGGGACAGGAGGGCAGCCTTGCGCGCCACGCTGGACGCTTTGGCGCGGTTCGGCGACGGGCTCCTGACCTTGGCCACTGCGGTGGAGGGGCTGGCGGGGCGGCTGCGGCTGCGGCTGCGGCTGCGGCTGCGGCTGCGCGTGTCCGGGCTGGGAGTGCGGCTCCGGACCGACCTGTGCACAAGCAAGAAGCAGCCAGAGAAGCAGTCTGATGCACGCCTCCCTCGGTCCTGCCGCAGGCGCTGCAAGAAAACGGGAGGCCCGCGCCCCGCTGCGGGCCCGGGAGAGCCGCTGTCTCGGCGACCTCTCCGCAAGGCGTCAAATACGCGCTCAGACGCTCTGTATCTGCGTGGTGAGCTCGCACCTCATGTTATCCTTTAAGCAGCCCCGGGAGGTCAACATCGATTGTGGGCCATTTTGCAGCCGAGGAACTCGAGGCTCCGAAAAGTTAATAGGGTCCCAAAGTAAAGTAACACCGCTAGCGAGAGCCGGAGTTAAAGAGATCGGCTTGTCAGTGTTTCTTACCCCAACCTTGGGGCACTAGCATATCCGCAGAGGCCTTATGGTATAAAACGGGATGAACACTGAACAGAGAGAAAGATCTGAGTTCTCTTTCCATAGCAGTGGGACCGTTTGCACTCATCTCGTCTCTCCAAAGCCTAAAGTTTTCACCTACAGCATGTTCGCCCTATTTCTGGGAGGGAGTGGGGGGCTGAAAGAGGCGGTGAGCTAAAACAGGGGGAAGTACTTGGTGAATGGTAGAGCCCTGTTATCAGTGAAACGTATCGCTATCAAGTATAAATTGTCAAAGGAAAGGGGCCCCCAGAGAGGGAAGTGTTACAGAAGAAACTGTGAAGCAAACGGTAATACAAAGCCCTCTCTGAAGGTGGAGAAGGAAGCTGTTGCTTCCTTCTGTCAATGGCAGTCTGTCTGACGATTTCCATGGTGCAAGAAATATTCCCATGGTGGCCAGTTTCAAGCTGTTAATGTGACATCACCCCGAACTGGGAGTTATTAGGCAGAAATGCACAGAATCAGTTCCTGGGGGCCAGTACAAGCTGGTGCCACCACAACATAACAGAGTGACTCTCAAAACTGGAGAACTAAGGTGGCATTTAGGGGAATGGGGACCAGGTGTGGGAGTGGCTTTGCTAGCCTGAGTCAGGCCACTCCGTGGGGCTGAGGGAGGTCGCAGGTGTTAAAAAGAACAACCAGGGGCACCTGGGTGGCTCAGTGGGTCAAGCATCTGACTTCGGTTCAGGTCATAATCTTATGGTTTATGAGTTCGAGCCCTACATTGGACTTTCTGCTGTCAGTGCAGAGCCTGCTTGGGATTCTCTCCTCTCTCTCTCTCTCTCTCTCTCTCTCTCTCTCTCCCTCCCTCTCCCCTCTCCCTCAAAATAAATTAATAAACTTAAAAAAAAAAAAGAACAAGGAAAAATGCTCCAAGACAAACATCCTGCTTTGTCCTCAGTTAACTCTGAATGACGGGTCTTAGCATTCTGTCCGTCAGTAGAAACGGATGTCACAAGAACACTTACCTACACGCTCCATGAAACAGAGTGAGATACAGCAAGTAAAGTAACAGGTCATCATCCCAGAGAGAGGACTCCCAGGCCTCAGAGAACAGGACCCTCATATCAGGGAACATTCTTTCAGCCAGGGCACCACCCATACATTAAAGGCCCACCCAGATCGGCTTTCAAGCCAAAGAACTTTCCCCTCACATATCTCTCAGTTTCATTCCTTGGGCTTCAATGTCAGCCCCAAATTAACTGGTGCTCGAGCTCTGGCAATCCAGGAGGCATTTCCTCTCTCTGGGAGGGTGCAGTTCGAACACACAATCCCTTCACAATTCAAAGTTTCCCGGATTGGAGGGGTTTGGGTTCAGGCTGTCATTCCACGTTTTTTCCCAGCCACCCTTGGACCGCTACCGAAAGGAGCTTAAATGAAAAGATCTATAAGAATTTGTCCGACCTTCCTTGGAGTACAGATTTTTCAGCGGACAAAACCGCTATCTCGTCCTTCAGCGTCTGGAGCTGTTTCTCATAATCGGATATCACTTCGGTCCGGTGTTCTGTGCTCCTCTTGTCCAGGACCCGCTGCTCCAACTTCCTCTGCTCTGAGGTCCTGGGCTCCGAGCTTCTGGAGTCCACACTCCAGTGCTCTGGGCTTCTGTGTTCTAAGTTTTTGTGGCGGCTTTCCTCCTGGGCCTGAAGAGATTTAAGCCTGCAAACAAAAATCAAGGTGGAGGAGCGCCTGGGTGGCTCGGTCGGTTAAGCGTCTGACTTCAGCTCAGGTCATGATCTCACAATTCTCACAGTTTGCAGGTTCGAGCCCCCACAATAGGCTCTGTGCTGACAGCTCAGAGCCTGGAACCTGCTTCAGATTCTGTGTCTCTCTCCCTCTCTACCGCTTCCCTGCTCGCACTGTGTCTCTCAAAAATAAATAAATGTTAAAAAAAATTTTTAAATAAAAAAATAAAGGAGGAAAGAAAAGAGAGGGAGGCAGGGATGAGGAAAGGTAATAACAACTGGCATACCTAATGACCGAGGCTGCTCTGCTTAGTATGCCCGTTACCACATTGGACAACTCCAATGGAAATACACAGGCACAAACACAAATCAGAAAAGAGCAGAATTGCCAGGGTCAGAATGCCACCCCCCTCTGCCACTTGCATGAAAAGAGATTCCTGAAAAAAGAATATGCACACAGATCTTCCAACAAAAGCAGAGTGCACCTATAGTCCTCCTGTTCTACATTTGGCTGGTCCCACACAGAACTCTGGAAGCACTTGACCTCCCAAACCTAGGGCCAGAAGCTGGTCTTATCTTCATTAGCTCTTTGACTCTCTGAACAGATGGAATATGGGGGGGGGGGAATAACAATAGAGATTGAACAAGACTCACAATACTAGGTGGAACAGTGAACTTGTAAAAATAATGTATTCTAGAGACAAAGCTTCAGAAATACAATTGGCATTCTTATAAAGATAAAAATAGGTGTGACTAAAACAGTAGCAAAGCCACACAAAGACTATGTGCTGTGATGAAAAGGACAGTGATAGAAGGTGAAAAGGCAAAGGCTAAGATTAAGAGGGAGGCAAACTGTAAGAGACTCTTAAATACAGAGAACAAGCTGAGGGTTACTGGAGGGCAGGGGAGTAGGGGGATGGGCTAAATGGGTGATGGGCATTAAGGAGGGAACTTTTCAGGAAGAGCACTGGGTGGCATATATAAGAGATCAATCACTGGGTTCTACTCCTGAAGCCAAGACTACACTGTAAACAAATAATTAAAAAAATAAAAAATAATGCCAGAAAAAAGAGAGAAGTACACAGAGAAGCTAGAAATGTAATAGCAGAATTAAAAGCTGTACTGGCAACAGTAAAGAACAGAATCGCTGCTACTGGAAATCACTGAGTTATATGTGATTTGAGAAGAATTTGAGAAGGTCTTTCAAATAGGAAATAAGAGACGAAAACCAAGGCAAGAGGGAAGATAGAAGTGGGAAATTGACCACTACTCCCAGCTATAGTGTGGAGGTGTTCCTGAAGAAATCAGAACAATGGAACATGTTTGAAGGCAACAGAAAGCTATTTGTGTGTGTGTGTGTGTGTGTGTGTGTGTGTGTGTGTGTGTGTGTTTTAATACAACTCCCACTTCCTTTCTGGGGGGGAAAATCAAAAATAATATCAAGGAAGCTATATCACCTTACACCTGTCAGAATGGCTAGAATCAAAAAGACAAGAAAGAACAAGTGTTGACAAGGATGTGTGGAAAAAGGAAGCCTTGTGCATTATCGGTGAGAATGTAAACTGGTGCAGCCAGTGTGGAAAACAATATGAAGATTCCTCAAAATATTAAAACTTGAAATACCTTATGGTCTAGTAAATTCCACTATGGGGTATTTGCCCAAAGAAAACTAAACATTAATTTGAAAAGATACATGTAACCCTATTTTTATTGCAGCATTATGTACAATAGCCAAGATATGGAAGCAACCAAAGTGTCCACTGATAGATGAATGGATAAAGATGTGGCATATATATATATATATATATATATATATACACACACACATATATATATATACACACACATATATATATGTATATATATACACATATATATGTATATATGTGTATATATGTATATATGTATATATATGTATATATGTATATATGTATATATATATACACACACACATATATATACATATATATGTATATATATATACACACATATATATATAATGGAATATTACTACTCAGCCACAAAAAAAGAACTAGATCTTGCCGTTTGTGACAACATGGATGGGCCTAGAGAGTATCATTCTGAGTGAAATAAGACAGAAAGACAAATACCAGAAGATTTAACTTATACGTGGAATTTTAAAACAAACAAATGAGCAACAAACAAAAAACAGTAACAGACCATAAATACAGAGAACACACTGGTGGTTGTCAAAGGGGAGAAGGGTGGGGCAATGAGCAAAGGGCAAAATAGAACAACCCTACGACCCAGCAATTGCACTACTAGGTATTTATCCAAGGGATAAAAGTGTGCTGTTTGGAAGGGGCACATGCACCCCCAATGGATGAATGGATAAAGAAGATGTGGTATATATATATATATATATATATATATATATATATATATATATACAATGGAGTATTACTCAGCAATCAAAAAGAATGAAATCTTGCCATTTGCAGCTACATGGATGGAACTAGAGTATATTATGCTAAGTAAAATCAGTCAGAGAAAGACAAGTATCATATGACTTCACTCATGTGGAATTTAAGAGACGAAACAGATGAACATAAGGGAAGGGAAGCAAAAATAATATAAAAACAGGGAGGGGGACAAAACAGAAGAAACTCTTAAATACAGAGAACAAATTGAGGGTTGCTGGAGGAGTTGAGGGTGGGGGACGTGGGCTAAATGGGCAAGGGGCTTTAAGGAAGACACTTGTTGGGATGAGCACTGGGTATTATACGTAGGGGATGAATCACTGGGTTCGACTCCTGAAATCATTATTGCACTATGTGCTAATTAACTGGGATGTAAATTTGAAAAACTAAATTTAAAAAAGAAAGAAAATGTTCTATAGTAGATAGGTAATGTTTTTGTGGTAAGCGAAAGTATATAAAACATTAATAAAAATATTGCTGCCTTTTCTTTGTGAATAGCTTCTTTCATATTGTAACAAAGCACCAAAAAGCTAAATTCGATGATTAATCAGAGGCTGCCGTAATCCTGTCTTTTTTTTTTTTTTCCCTTACTGCTTTCTTAGCTGATTTATTTCCTCCTCTGCAGCCAGAAGGGATATGGCCGATCTGTTCTTGGTTTCTTCAAGAGTCTTTTCAGTTTCAGCCAGACTGTAAGAGAAATCAGTATAACTAAAGACAGATTTTCCAAAATCGGCAGACTTTCTGAATCAAGATATAGGTTCTCCTGGGAACTTTTGGCATATGATATAAATTGAACATAAACAAGATCAAATTGTGAGACATCTGCATTCAATCAGATGCTATTGCAAATATTATGCACCAACATGCTAGTATTCTTTTGAATGTCAGACACAAAGACATTACAGAGCTACTACCACTAAAAGACTAGGTAATAATTATTAACATTAGACTGTAAAGGACAAAGAAAGTTGTTCACCTCCTCCTTCTCACCCTCCTGATTCATCTGCTCTAATTACACCAAATCCTCAGGCTGTGTCTCCCCATAAGATCTCCATTTCCTGCAATAGACTCATGCTAATTTGTAATATACGAATACCATTTTCTGCAGTGTGCTCATTACTTTGCACCGTAGAGTTGCATTTGACTTAATTGTCCCTGACTTCCTAAATATGAAGAAAACATTATTTGCCCACCTACAAAGAAAGTCTTCCACAATCACACTTAACTACCGAGCATTCCATGTCATCCTGCCTCTGACTCGCGCCACGTATTGAGCACGAGTTTCCTGAGTTTTCAACATAGCTAGGTCACTGTTAGTTTCAAGGACTCTCTCCATTGTAGGCAAATCATAATAAATCATATTACGTCTTTAGGCCTATCTAGAATTAAAAAAGAAATGGGAGTGTGCAGATGACATTGGATGGAGACCAGTGGTTCTCAATTAAGTTGCCCTGATCCAGCGAGAGATCATAGGTTGGCAAAGGTCTCTTGACTTCTCTGACCCTACTTCCCTGTAATATCCAGGCTCTTTCTTCATAGTCGTCCTGGGGCTAAGAGAGTGCAATTGCTATCTACACTCACACCTGTCTTCTTCCTTCCCTTTAGATGGAAGAAGAAGGGTCCAACACTGGGATTCTCCCCTAGACAGTGAAGCAGATTGAGAAATAATGAGCTAGTGGGATTGCTACCAAGTCCCCACAGATCCCAGCCAATCAGGCAATAACAGGTGGTAGTGTGATTACCCAACATTCCTTTGGGTCTCCTCCTCCTACTCCTCTCCTAACAAGGACCCACTCATCCTATGAATGCCCATGCAAATGCCACCCTTGACTCTCTCGAGCAAAGTGTGTCTCCTTTTCTCCTGAGACCTCCAACACTTGGTTCACACAGTCTCATTACAAACATATCATGAACCACGTAAGGGCAAGAACTTTTTTTATTCACCTTTTTATCCCCAGCACCTAAAACAATGCCTGTAACAGAGTAGATATTTTTCAAGATGAAAAATGAATGAATGAGCAAAATGTCTAAAATCTTAAAAAAAAAAAAAGCCAAAGTAGCAATAACTTCACAATAAGGCTACTGGAGATTGAAAGGAAATTGCTGTGATTTCATTCACAGGTGAATATGTTACAGGTTTTTTTAAAGTATACATGGAGAAAAAAGTGAACATTTTTGTCCAAAGAAGATGGCAGAAAATTAAAAGAAGCAAAAATACCAAGAAAGGAAGGAGAATATGAAAAAGGAATAAAGTAGTGATTTTTTTTCTCTTAAGACACGGCACACAGGTGTGAACACCTGTACGTGTACATGCAAGCAAGTATACATGCTAATTTGGCAGCTTGAATGATATACAGAGAGAAGAAAGGGAGATACATTCATGAGCCAAGCATTACTTTAAGCAAGTTAACATATTTTTTTTTAATTAGGGATTTATTCATTCATTGAGAATGTACCACGTGGCAGGCATGATGTTGGGTGATGGAGATACAAGAATAGCAGATAGCAAATATCAGAAGAGCAAATACAAGACAGCACCCCTTTGGACCTTCCAGCCAAGTGGATCATAAACGTGCAAAGAAATGTTTTAACGTTCCAAATGGTGGTAAGTGCTAGTCTCAGATCATTGTGAAAGAGAACTACAGAGGGGGAAACGAAGACCTTTCGATATACATGGTCACAGACAGACTCTGAGAAAGATCTCCTTTCAGCTGAGACCTGAAAGATAAAGAACGAGCTATGCAAAGAACCAAAGGAAGGCTTTCATGTTTATGAAGGAACGCAGGCAAAGGCTTCAGGGTGAGGAGTAGACAACAGACTAGCGGAGGAGACCTTGGCAGGAGATGAGGGTGGAGAGAGAGGTAGGGCCCCCTCCTCTCTCTCTCTCTTTCTCCTTCTCTCTCTCTCTCTCTCTCTCTCTCTCTCATACACACACACACACACACACTAGTTATTTGCACATGTCTACATTTTACAAGAGCCATTATTTTCCCTTTAAACTTAAAAATTAAGAACAATTCTTCTTGGAAAAAAGATAACTTGCATTCCTCTTACTCGTCTTGAACCTGGTTGAGTTGATTACGAGTTGAATTCAACTCAGAGTCCAATTGCTGCATGTCCCGATCTCGATCTTTATGTCTCTCCTTATCAAACGTGTCCTGGAATGATACACAAATCAAAATAGGCTTGAATACAGGAAACACCAATTATGATGCCCTTTGTCAGCCTCTGAGAACTAAGTTTTCTTTTCATGTTGGAAGTTTTCCATCAGTGTTATTTCACTCTTTCAGAACAGGGAGCTTTCCCCATCTGGTGGTCTCTTTCTCTTCTGAGGCCCCATGGTACCCCAACTGTTGGTGTGACTACTTTGTCATCCAAAAGTTCCTATTTAATGCCAAGTGTGGGCAATGTCCTACATGTAGGACATCACCAGTCCCTTTTTACAGCTGACGAAGCAGAGGCTCATTCATTTGTCTGCTGTCACCCCACTGGTAAGTAGGCAACGCTGAGATTTGAATGCAAGTCTGTTTGAAGAGACACCTCAACCCGTTATGCCGCACAAGACTATAAACAGAAACTCACCTTTGGTAGCTGTGTCCTAATCCCCTAACTAGAGTTGAGTCCCCCACTGGGTAAAAGCTGTATCTTCTACATGTCTGAGTTCCCAGAGCCTGATCTGGGTGCTGAAAGTCAAGGGTGATCCTTTAGCGTGCCTACCTGTAGAGAGGGGACCTTGCTGTCAACAGTGTTTCCCAGGGAAGCAGCAGTAAAGGAGGCCTCCAGCCAAGGCAAAAGGCGCGATTTGATTATTTCCACACCATCATTGTGTCCTCCTAAAAGAGTGCACAAATCAGGTCAGCGAGAGAAGTTTAGCCACACAGGGAGAGAATACAGAGAAGAAAAACAAAAGAAGGGAGACGGGGAAGCACAGGCCATTCTCACCTTCTTGGGCAGCCGTGGTGAGGATCCTGAAGAGTTGTCCTTGCACTTTGGAAATTTGTTCAATGAACTCAAGGCAACGATTGAGATTTTGATCACATGTGTTTGTCTACAAAGCCAAAACAGAAGATCAGTGCAATTCCTTCCCCTTCCGGGACCCACCGCAGGTAGACAGGGGCTACCCTGACTTTACGCAGGGGCTGCCTCGCTCTGGTGGGTTCCCACGTACAGAGACCGCCATGTGTTGACCAAAACCTGTTTCCCTTTCCTCCTGGGTGCACAACTAGATGGCTTTCCCCAGCTTCCCTAGCAGTCTGTGCAGCCGCGTAACTGAGTTCCGGTCAAGGGGACAGGAAGTGATTTGTGCCACTTCGAGGTGTGACCCAGAAGAGATGGCGAAAGAGATGGCCCAGGCCATATGGCACATGCAGACTAGTAGGGGAGGGAAGAGTGTAGACAGTTACACACAGTGGAATAGTAAGTCTCACCAGACCGGTGAGCCCCAGGTCTACTCCAGAGCCCATGGTCTCAGAAGATCGGGGAAGACTTCTGAGAGGAAGTGAAATCTAGCCCAGGAGACGGTGGGCAGACATGGGGAAAAGGGCAGTTCCAATGGTTGTGAAACAACAGAACATGAAGAAGCCAAGAGGTGGGCCTTTAACTATTATTCTGCTGTTTTCATCTCCTTGGTGGGTTTTTACCATTTCCTCACGAGACAAACCTCTCATTGATTCTAACACTAAAGGAAGGAACACAGCTACAAGCAACAAACAAATCACGTGGGTGTAAAGAGGCATAGATTTATGTGTTATCTCCAGCCACGGTAAGGCACGAGCAGTGGGTCCCTCCTGGGCGCCACAAATCCCAAGACGGGAAGCAGGGTGTGAAGACGATTAGAAATCAGAACAAAGGGGCGCCTGGGTGGCTCAGTCAGTTAAGCAGCCCACTTCGGCTCAGGTCATGACCTCACAGTTTGTGGGTTTCGAGCCCCACGTCGGGCTCTGTGCTGACAGCTTGGAACCTGGAGCCTGCTTTGGATTCTGTGTCTCCCTTCCTCTCTGCCCCTCCCCTGCTCATGCGCTCTCTCTCTCTCTCTCTAAAAATGAATACATATTAAAAAAAAAAAAAAACTAGAACAAAGAGGAAAAGTTTAGATAACCTGCAGGCAAAAGGCTACAGGTCAAATGCATACGTGTGGTCAACAAGAGAAGTGGTTCAGACGGGCAGTAAGCTCCTTGTGGACAGAGGCTATGCTGGCCTGGTCACTTATGGCACTCCCAGCCCTGCGTTCTATGGTCTCTATGGTCAAACCCAGTAAGTACTGGACGGACAAATGACAAGAAGACTCACGCCCTCTGTGTTTATTGCATACCTCCCACGCACCAGGCAGGGTCAATGCTTTGCATACATAAGCTCGGTTAACCCCCTCAACACTACACTGTGAGGTAGGAGTACCACTGTTAGCATCCCCATTTTCAGATGAGAAAACTGACGTGCAGAGGGGCTAAATAACTTGTCCGAGGTTACCCAGCCAGGAAAATGGCAGACCTGAGACTGGAGCCCAGGCAGCCTGTTGCAGAGCCCATGCTCTTAAGATCATGAGAAGTGCCGGGAGCAGAGGGAGGACAGGCTGATGTGACACGAGTGAATGGGGAGGGCCAGCAGGAAAGGCCTCCCTGAGGGGGAGACACAACGGCAGGGGCAAAGGCCCCGTGGCAGAGGCAGGAACAACTTAAGCCACCTTGGGAACCAAAAGTAAGCGCGTGTGGCAGAAACACCGAAGGTGAGAGGGGTTGGCAGGACAGACCCTAGAGGGCCAGGGAGGAGTTTGGATGGCATGGACTCACTGCAACCTGGGTGCCGCCTCTGGTTTACGTCCATGCCCGGTGGATAGCACCCGGGGACAAGCTCTGTTGTGGCGTCTATTTCGGACGCAGCCATTTGTTTCTGTCTCATCCTTCTATCCCCTTCTCCTAAAGAGACTAGGAGCTCTTTTAAAAAATTACTTGGTCTTTTGCCTGCTTGTATCAGTTGCCGCTAGCATGCATAACAAATGGAAGGGCCCCAAAATATTTGACGAATGAATGAAGGAATGAATAACTTAACGGCGTAAATATTGACATAATCAGAACACTTGGAACCTACAGCTGAACAGCTGTGTCCGTCCCTCCCTTGTTGAACCAGCCGCTCCTTGACCTTGCTGTTTCATTCCTGCACTCATCACAGTGAACCTGTTGCTTGCGAGCAGCTTTTCGCCCTCTGGCTGGGTCATGCCATTTGCTAAGTGGACAGAGAATGGGGCCCGGGGGTCCAGCAGACCTGAGCGATTTTCTCTGCTCTGTCACCTGCCACCATGCTGTGGGATCCTGCACAGGTTAGTTCATCTGTCTGAGTCCGTTTCCTCTCCAGGAAAATGGGGATGACACCTTGCAGAGTGTGTTAGGAGAATTAAATCCCAATAATGCCTCTCTAGCGTCTCAGAGACAGAAGGCACTCAACAATCTGTACCGATGAGGTAGAGTGTGGTACTGAAGGGGGCAATGGTAGAGGATAAGGTAAGCCTCGATTCAAATATAGTTTTACACTTATTCACTATATTCTCTTAGAAAAGATATTTTAAGGGGCGCCTGGGTGGCGCAGTCGGTTAAGGGTCCGACTTCAGCCAGGTCACGATCTCGCGGTCCGTGAGTTCGAGCCCCGCGTCGGGCTCTGGGCTGATGGCTCAGAGCCTGGAGCCTGTTTCCGATTCTGTGTCTCCCTCTCTCTCTGCCCCTCCCCCGTTCATGCTCTGTCTCTGTCTGTCCCAAAAATAAATAAATGTTAAAAAAAAAAAAAAAAAGAAAAGATATTTTAAATAGGAACCCCTGTTTACTCATACTGAGGAGGTGGCCGATCTCCCGAGCTAACTTAGGTGCATAATAATTCAAAGTATTGCTGTAGTATTATTACCATATGCTCCTATGCCTTGCCCAGTGCCCGGTACAAAGGAGGTGCCGAGAGGAATGTTTCTTAAGGGGGTTTGTTCACACAGCTTAAATAACAGAAGAGAATACACGGTGGGAGATAGCTTCCGATCCCAAGACCTCTCACAACATGCCGCAGCTTCTAACACAAAGCACCACGCCAGACACAATAGAGTCACGTTATTCTAACAATCACTCCCGCAAAATGAATAGAGCAAAGATATGAACTAATTGTGCTGTCTCCTAATTCCAAAGCTCATCCCTTCATAAATCATTGAGTTCCTATCATTCATAAGGCGTTGGGCTGCTAGCTCAGGAAACAAAGCTACCTTGAAAAAATTAAAAGTTGCCTGCTGTCAATGACAGCACCAGCTGGGGACACGAGATGGAAAATGGGAGACGCCCAGAGAGGACTAATGGTCACCTTAGAGTGTGCCAAGTGCTCTAGGGGGATGGTGAGCTGTAGAAGGAGCAAAGCGCACCCTAGTGAGCAGTGAGGGGTAAGAAATCAAGATATTTCAAAAGGAGGAACAGCAGGTACCAAGACAAGGAGCAGCAAGGTAGCAAAGTGGAGTACAGGGTCCGGAGACCAGATAATGATAAACTTTATATGCCCCACGAAGGGCTGTGGGCTCTAGCCCATCACTGAAAGATTGAAGGGGTGGGTAGAGGAGGGTGGTGACATGGTCCCATTTATTCTGTGTTTTACGAAAATCACTCTGGCAGAAGCAGATAGCTCTGATGGGAAACAGATAGGTGGGAACAGAAGGGTGGGAAACAGATAGGTGTCAGAGGGATTTTCAGACAGTGTAGGGGACCCGCAGGACCTTCAGAGAGAGCTGTCTAGTAATAGTACCCAACAATTATTGAGCGCTTACTTTGTGCCAGCCAAGCCCTGTGCAAAGTGCTGTAAATACAGTTTCATTTAATCCTCAAAGCAACCCTACAAAATGGATACCATCTGTGATTCCAAATCCACCAAGGAGAAAAAAAAAAAAAAAAAAAAAAAAACGAGATCTTAAGTAATTTGGAGAAAAGGTGGTTGAGCTGGAAATTAAGCCCGTTCCTGCAGCCTTTGACACAGAGCCAAGCTCGCATCCATGGCACAAAGGCATCTGGATCTCAGCCGAGCGGTGGGGGTCGGAGGTGCGGCTCTGGAAGCCTTCAGCAGACGGAGAGAGTGGAAGGAGAAGGTATGTGAGAGTGGAACTCACATACCGTGAGTTCGGTCAAGGGCAGAGTTCTCTGGACAGCATGCATCTCCTGGGTCTGTGAGTCTACTCCCTGC
The DNA here is from genome assembly GCF_022079265.1 of Lynx rufus. NCBI lineage: Eukaryota > Metazoa > Chordata > Mammalia > Carnivora > Felidae > Lynx > Lynx rufus. The sequence goes on along the minus strand of NW_025814845.1, from coordinate 38,630,659 downwards.
AGGCACAGATATTTCCGCAACAAAGTTTGCTTGAGGCGTGCCCTAACTTACCCTAGATTTTCCCAACCGTGTAAGAAATGACGGGAACTTGAATAAGGGCAGTGGTAGCAAGAGGGGAAAATACGGGACATATTCGGTGGATATTTAAAGGTAGAATCCTGGGAGGGTGATGAACCCATTTGGGAGGCATGATGGAGAAAGGGGCCCCAAGTTTCTGACTTGGACCACAGCGGAGAATGCGGTGCCATTGCCCAACCAGAGGACCCAAGTGGGAGAAGCAGCAAGGCTGGAGAGGGGAAAACTAGTCCTGCTGGGTTCGTGTCGGGTTGGAGGATGTAGAGTGTCCACAGGGTCCTGGTTGGAAAGCTGGTGGTTACTCAGGTCGGGAGCTCCCGAAGAAAGCCGCAAGCTAGAGATAGATCTGGGGGTCACCGGCATCTGGGAAGTAGCTAAAGCCATAGAACTCGGTGCATCAATTGCTGCAGAGAAATCAAGGAGATAAGGACGGGGAAAAAGAAGTAGGACTCGGCCATCCAGTGGCCTCTGGTGACCATGATGAGAGCAGTGACAGCAGAATGGCGTGGGGATATTTGCTGCATTTCCAGATTGCACGGGGTTGAGGGACAAATGGGAGCAGAGAAGAAGCAAAGACAATGAGGACACGTGACTCTTTCAAGAAGTTCCCAGGTGCAGAAGGAGACCAGCAGGACAGTGGCTTTGCTCCGATCCCTTCAAGGTCCTTGCTCTCTTGCCCAAACAGAAGCTCCTGATAATATCAAGCCTAAATGTTGCCTGATTTCCCAAATCCTTCATAACATGCCTCCGCGTGACTTGTTGAGCCTTACTCCCCTGCGCTTCCCTCCAGCAACTCTCTCCACCCCAGCCTTGCCTTTGCACACGTGACGCATGTGCGAGAACCACCACCCACCCTTTCCCGTCCTTACACGCCTTTTACCAAGCAGCCTTGACTTGTTAACATTTCTCCTTGTAACAGCCTGATCACCCACACCTTTACCAGTGGTTCTCTCCCGCCTTTGGTTCTACTCCTGACCTTGAAGCACCTCCACAACATGAAAAAGAAAAAGCTTTCCATCACTGCGTTAATAAAATATATCGCTGCATATCTTTAATCAACTTTCAAACTGAAGTTCGAAGAGCACAAAATATACTGATTTCCATTCTAAGAAACCTCAGTCTCAGGGCGCCTGCGCAGCTCAGTTGGTTAAGCATCCAACTTCGGCTCAGGTCATGATCGCGTGGTTCATGAGTTCAAACCCCACATCGGGGTCTGTGCTGACAGTGCAGGGCCTGCTTGGGATTCTGTCTTCCTCTTCCTCTGCCCCTCCCCTAATCGCGCTCACTCTCTCTCTCTCTCAAAATAAAGTTTAAAAAGAAAAAATAAACCTCAGTCTCACACACACAAAATACACTTCATATATATTAGGTGAGAATTAACAGTACAAAGGATTCATCGCAACATTCCTTTAAAACATGAATAGGGGCACTTGTACCCCAATGTTTATAGCAGCACTTTCAACAATAGCCAAATTATGGAAAGAGCCTAAATGTCCATCAACTGATGAATGGATAAAGAAGTTGTGGTTTATATATACAATGGAATACTACGTGGCATGAGAAAGAATGACATGTGGCCTTTTATAGCAACGTGATTGGAACTGGAGAGTGTTACGCTAAGTGAAATAAGTCGTACAGAGAAAGACAGATACCATATGTTTTCACTCTTATGTGGATCCTGAGAAACTTAACAGGAACCCATCGGGGAGGGGAAGGAAAAAAAAAAAGGTTGGTGGAGGGGAAGCCAAAACATAATAAACTCTTAAAAACTGAGAACAAACTGAGGGTTGATGGGGGGGTGGGAGGGAGGGGAAAGTGGGTGATGGGCTTTGAGGAGGGCACCTGTTGGGATGAGCACCGGGTGTTGTATGGAAACCAATTTGACAATAAATTTCATATTTAAAAAAAAAAACATGAATCCTATTGCAACATTACATTATTTACCTGACTTTATTTTTTAAACTTCTATTTAAAAACAAAAAAAAGAATTTTAAGGGGAGCCTGGCTGGCTCAGTTGGTTAAGTGTCGGCTCAGGTCATGATCTCACAGTTCGTGGGTTTGAGCCCTGAGTCGGGATCTGTGCTGACAGCTCAGAGCCTGGAGCCTGCTTCAGATTTTGTGTCTCCCTCTCTCTCTGCTCCTCCCCCACTTGCCTTCTCTCTCTCTCTCTCTCTCTCTCTCTCAAAAATAAATAAACATTAAGAAAACTAATTTTACATACAAGAATGCCATTCCAAACCTGCCAGTTAGAGAATTAGTAGATGAGCAAGGAAAAGAAACGATGACAGTAAGCGTGTAGAGACTAGCCTGAGGGATAGCATTATGTAGCTGCTTGCAGCCAGTCATGGAAATTCACACATGGGAAACAAAAGCCTTAATTTCTACCTCCTTTTTTCCTTCTGTCCAGCACATGTGTATGAGAGGGGAGGGGCACAGAAGGATGGCAGGAAATGGGCACTGCAAGTGAGTGAAATTTCCTTATTACACCTTCCCTCCCCCTGGAGGAGATAAGAGAATGAACTTGGCAAGCAAAAGACCTAGTTTCAAATCCAAGTTCAACCCTTTCTACTGGAGTGACCTCAAGCAGGTTAGCTGCCCTCCTGAGGTTTGGTTTCCTCATCTGTAAAATGTAGAAAATAAAACCTGCTATTTCATAAGTTCTTATGAAGTTTAAAGGCAATAACGCATGAAGAGTGCTTTGAAAGCTTTCAAGTCTTTGAAAGGCTTGACGATGCGGGTTATAACAGGCTACAACTAGTCCTCCAGGGAAGTGGCTGTCTCGTACGAGGGCAGGCTTTCAAATAGATGTTTCCAAAATCAACCTTCAATGTTACAGCATGGCTGACTTTGCCATGAACGCACCAGCTCCACAACAATGTTTTAAAACCAGAATACTGAATTTCGGGTATAAGAGGAGTAGGCTTATTTATACCCCAACAATTTAGCAAAAGCTTCTATTTAGACCTCACCACTGGGATTTTAATGTCTTGACTTGCGGCTAATATGTCTATTGGATTTCTTTCATTATTATCCTTAAATATTAAACAGTGATGATGTTGCCATTAACAAGTTTGTCCAAGATGAAAATAAGAAAGGACTGTCAACAGCCCCCTGTTAAAAATAAAATAATCTGGCCCTCTGTTGAAATAATCTGCCTCAATCACTTGTCAAGTTCTTTCACAACCACGGATTCATCATGAGTTGCTGTGGCAGAAACCGTGGCCCCAAATAAATATTCCACCTGCTCTCCATTTGTCAGGCTCCTTTACAATGAGGTTGGAGCCACATAACAATTCTTCTGGTCAAGGGAAGATGAGTGAAAGAGGTGTGTATAATTTAAGTGCTCTCTCTCTTTCTCCCTACAGATCTTTGAGGTCCCTCGATGTGATGGCTGCTCCGCCAGATGGAGGGCACCTGACACGGAGCCAATGGTGGAAAAGAGTTGCCATCATATTATGCAGAAAACTTCTTTTACCGAAGTTCAGACACTAAGATTTGGGGTTTTATTCATCACTGCAGCATAGGAGGGAAGAGATAAAGGGAAAGAAATGTTTTCTATAAATTTACTAATTAGATAGAATCCCCAAGAATGTAGAAGTATGTTCACTACAGGGAAGGGCAAAGGCAGCCAGGGAGTCTGTTTGGTGACACCATAGTAACCACAACAACCTTTTGTACTGAGAATCAGGGATATTTTGGCATGGAGACAACATCTATTTCAACCACAAAGATTATCTGAAAACCAAGGAGATGCCTCTTTGAGATCTCCTTTTTGTTTTTGTTTTTTATTTGAGAGAGAGAGAGAGCGCGCGCGCGCACGCTGTGGAGAGGGGCAGAGGGAGAGAGAGAGGATCTTAAGCAGGCTCCACGCTCAGCACAGAGCCCAATGGTGCTTGACCCAGGGCTCAATCCCATGACCCTGGGATCATGACCTGAGCCAGAAATCAAGAGTTGGACACTCAACTGACTGAGCCACCCAGGCACCCTTGCAATCTCCTTTTTATGTACTGGTAGTTGATATGCTGTTTTTTCCTTAAGAGGGCAGATTTCTATAACACAAGAAAGTAATGCAAGAGGGAGCATTATCAGCTCTCCCTATTATCCCCATTCACATATCAAATAATCAAAAGTTCCCAGAATGTAATGTCTTGGTGTCTATTAATTTACTTCAAGAAATGGAATCTTGTCCTATCATAGGGATGGGGTTATCAAGGGTGTAGTAAGAACTAACCATTTGCCCCCTATAATTACATACAGTACATTTTAAAAAGTAATAAATCTCGGAGCATCTGACCAAAGGTAACTCCCTAGTTCACAAGACTCTGCGTGGAAAGAAAAGCACCTAAGGAGGGGGAGAGTTTCAGCCCAGAGCCCAGAGCTGACCTTCTCCAGGTACTGCTGACATTGGACAGAGGTTAATTTCTCATCTTAACATCTCTATAGAGTCATTAATAATCAGAACCCAGTTCTGCATAGGTGGGTGTTTGACCCTTTCACAAAGTTGACCAAGAAGACCATGCAGATGTTGCATGATCAATTGTGGGCATTTGGGGCCACATACTCTTACTTGAACCTGCAGAACCATTCTCAGAGTCAGACCTTGTTTACTGAATGTGCCAGCATAGTTTACAAGGGGCTGATTCTTACCTAAAATATTGCCCAGCTCTGTCCGTCCTCCCTAGAATTTCCAATTTCCCCAGCATGCTGCAGCTAGAGCAACCTTGCCAAACAGTCCAAACATGTGTCTTCACCGCATGGTGCTTTTAGTTTCCCTCCATTGCCCCCAGGGTAAAGTCCAAACTCCTTAACACACCATCCAAGGCCTCTACCTTCTGGCCGCAACCACCCCACGTCCCCAGCCTCATATCACTTCCATTCCTTGCCGTGAACTATTCACAGGCCCCCTACATAGGCCGGCTTCTTCATGCCTCCCTGCTTTTTGCACAAGCTGCGTCCTCTACCCCTCATCCTCCACTCCAACTGGAACCTCATCATTAAGATGCAACTGACATTTCTTTTTTTTTTTTAATTTTTTTTTAACGTTTATTTATTTTTGAGACAGAGAGAGACAGAGCATGAACGGGGGAGGGTCAGAGAGAGGGAGACACAGAATCCGAAACGGGCTCCAGGCTCTGAGCTGTCAGCACAGAGCTCGACGCGGGGCTCGAACTCACGGACCGCGAGATCATGACCTGAGCCGAAGTCAGCCGCTTAACCGACTGAGCCACCCAGGCGCCCCTGCAACTGACATTTCTATTCCTAGCATCCAGCACAGATAGACATATCATAAACTCTGAAAAAAATATTTTGTTGAATAAACTAATCAATAAAAGTACACCGCCAAAGCTGTAAATACAGAGTGTCTAGGCCAAACGTTCACAGATAGCAGAAACTAAATAACCATTTGTTGAGTGAATTCTTAAGCTCTTTTTTTTTTAATTTTTTTTTTTAACATTTATTTATTTGAGACAGAGAGAGACAGAGCATGAACAGGGGAGGGGCAGAGAGAGAGAGGGAGACACAGAATCTGAAACAGGCTCCAGGCTCTGAGCTGTCAGCACAGAGCCTGACGTGGGGCTCGAACTCACGGACCGTGAGATCATGACCCGAGCCGAAGTCGGCCGCTTAACCGACTGAGCCACCCAGGTGCCCCAAATTCTTAAGCTCTTAATAACTAGCTCAGGTCTTGGTTCAACAAGAAGGGATTATCGATGGCTCTCACCAACATTCTCAATAGCCACAAAGGAGGAAAAAACAATCCTGAGAGTTACATGTTTGCACCAAGCTGTCCCTGAACAGCCGATGGAACCCAAGTTTTAAAGACCAAGCAATACAATAATCAGCCTCTCTTTGATAACTGAAAGAAAGTGAATTGGCAATGTTTGCTGTTGTTTTTATTATGTTTCTCTAGTGGGGTTTTGAAAACTATTCCTTCTTGAAATTTTTTTTCAATAAATAAATTTTAAATAAATACAGTTTTTTAAAAAATCAAGCAAACAGTGGTTTTGCCAAGGCCCAGAAGATGTTGTAAGATTAAAAACCAGTCCCTGGAGCCTGTTTCCGATTCTGTGTCTCCCTCTCTCTCTGCCCCTCCCCCGTTCATGCTCTGTCTCTCTCTGTCCCAAAAATAAATAAACGTTGAAAAAAAAAAAAAAAAAAAAACAGTCAACAGGGGCGCCTGGGTAGCTCAGTAGGTTAAGCTGCCGACTTAGGCTCAGATCATGATCTCAGGGTTCGTGAGTTCAAGCCCGACGTTCTGTGTCTCCCTCTCTCTCTGCCCTTGACCCACTTGTGCTCTCTCTCTCTGTCTCTCAAAAATAAATAAACATTAAAACAATTACAAAAAAGAAAAAAACAGCCAACAAATAAAAACCAAAGGCTTTGGGGCAGAAAATTACATTTTTACAGAATTTACTGTGTCTGGCAATATACTTAGGACAGAGTGAGAAGATAGCGGTGATGGACAGATTAAGGGAGAAGGGATAGAAATCCATATGAAGGAAATTAGATGAGGGAAAGTTAGAAGAAAACCTAGCCAGGATCCAACTGTTAATCCAAATACTAGCTAGTTTGAAGAAAAATAAAACGATTTGCATTGTGTTTTAGAACTCATCTGCTCAAATCATTCATCTTGTTCACTGAATAATAACAGTTTCCCAAGGGGTAACTTGGATCACATCCCTAATTCTAGACTAGTATTTATGGCCTTTTATTTTGCTTGAGTTAATTAGAACTAAATCAATGTGGTCACAGTCAGCAAAATCAACTTTCCACAGCAAACATAATTTAAAACTTTTAGCGAACAAACCTCTACCACCAACATTTTAACAAATATAGCTTTGCTACAATGAATACTCTTCACCTTAAGGTTTCAAGGCAAAAGTCCTTGGAACTAGTAAAACAAACTTGCAGCCTTACAGGAAAGCTCTTAGCAGTTGACCCAAACCCACACTGCAGGTGACAAGACACCGAATAAGTCTAGATGTAACCTAAATTTTAGTAAAGTAGTATATAGACATTTTCTTATCCTCTTTCTTCAGTGATACACAAGCAAGGAAAAACTGTTAAAAAACACGTGCACCCTCTGAATCATGCCCCTAATTGGAAATCATGTCTTTTGCCCTCAACGCAGTTTTAATAAAGGCTGAATTAAAGATATCTGGGATCACTTTCAACTCTACACTGGATACGAGGTTTCAAGAAGAGAAATGAGTCCAAGAACCCAGGTGTCTGGGAGAATGGTGGTGGCATTCAGTCAGTCATTATTTATGAAGCAACTGCTGGGAGCCAAGCATTATTCTAAGTGCTGACAATACAGTGATGAGCAGAAAAAGGAGAAATCTCTGCCCTCTGGAGCTTACATTTTGGTGGGAAGAGGGCGGAGAAAAGATTGACAACAACATAAAAGAACAAGTAAAAATTAGATGTAGCTATTACAGAAGAAATAAAGCAGAGAAGGCACACAGCGAGTGCCAGGGACGGGACTAGGAGACTGCAATTGTAAAGAAGGTGGTCTCTTCTGAGAAGGTGACATTTAAGCAAAGACTTGAAGGGGGAGATAAGGTGAAGACATTATTCTCGTACTGAAATATACACAGGTGAAAGCTTTCCAGGCAGAAGGGAACAGTGAGTACGAAACGCCCTGAAGCAGGAGCCTGGCTGGCAGGCTCTAGACTCTTCTGTCCAATCGAGTAGCCACTAGCCATATGTGACTATTTGGAATTAAACTAAACTTAAATGAAATTTAAAATTCAGTTCCTCGGTTGCTACTTGCCACAATTCAAGTACGAAAATAGGCCACCATATTGGACAGTGCCTGTATAGAACGTGTCCATAATAGAAAGTTCTATTGGACAGTTTTACTCTAGAGCAACAAGACCAGTATTGTTGGAGTAGATTAAGGGAGCAACAGATGAGGTCAGAGTCTAAAGGAGCACAGTTGTGTAGGATTTCGATGGCCATTGCAGGAATTTTGGGTCTTATTCTGAGTAGGCCAGAAAGTCTGGGGGTTTTATCAGAGAAGTAACTTGATCTGACTTGACATTTAGAAGAATCACCTTGAGATAGTTTTGTAATAATCTAGATGAACGATGATGGAAGGTAGACAAGGGTGGTTCCAGCAGAGGTGGTAAAAGGGTTCTGTGAGAATTTCAAAGTAGATGCCAACCAATTAAGCTGGTGAAAAGTTTGTGGGGTATGACATGATGAAGACCGTGAAGTCAGGAAAGAGGCCGCTGTTCGGGCCATGGGCAAGACTAAGGTAGGTTTTAGATTGATTTGATTTTGAGATGACAATAGCACAACTGAAAATACAGACATGAGGTTCATGGCCATATGTGTAAGAGAGAAGCAATAATGGAGGCCCAAGAGAAGATTCCTAAAGTCTTGACGAACTGCCAGAGGAGGGAAGTGGGTAAGGCAAGGAGAGAAATTATTAGAGCCTTAGAAGAATGGCGGTGTCCTCAGTCAAATGCAACAGAGACACTAGAGAGCCAGAGAGAAATGATCGCCTGGGGAAATGGCCGCAGATTTTTTGGAAAGGCATTGGTCTCGAAGAGTGCAGTCTTTATAAAGGTGGAGGGAGGGACTTGGCACAGGGGAGAGATTCTAACTGAAATGCTTTCGGTGACAACAGACAAGTGGGATGGACCACTGTTACTGAGAAAGTTAAGTGTGATAAACGTTGGCATTTCTCAGTACTTCTGAGCAGTTTCTAAAACAATCACTTAATTTGACGCAGACAAACGCTAGTGTTACCTTTGTTAAACACTTAACATTTATTTAATGTTAAACATAAACATTTATTTAAGCCACAGGGTAATAACAAGAGAAAAAGAAAAAGAAAAAAAGAAAGAAAATGCTGTAAGATGTAATAAGAGTAAATTTTAATTTTCCTGCAATCTTGATGGGGAGGAAATAGTCACAGAGCTCATTCTTTAGAAGTGGGTAAAGGTGGTAAACACTGAACCCTAGTAAGGGGGTAAGGGGGAAGTTTGAGCTCCCGTCCACCATAGGAGCCCTGGTCAAAGGGTGAATGGGATAGCCCAGAGACTCACACAGCATCTAGTTGAATTTCCTGGTGGGACTTCAGAAACAAACCAATTTAAATTGTTTAAAAATTGAGATTGGGACGTCTGGGTGGCTCAGTCAGTTGAGCAGCCTTCCTCATCTGTGGTCATGATTTCCAGATTCGTGGGTTCGGGCCCACGTCGGGCTCTGTGCTGACAGCTCAGAGCCTGGAGCTGCTTTGGATTCTGTGTTTCCCTCTCTCTCTCCCCCTCCCTTGCTCATGCTTTGTCCCTCTGTCTCAAAAATGAATAAACATTAAAAAAAATTTTAATAAAAATAAATTTAAAAATTGAGATCTGAAAAAGAATTCTACATATCATCTGGTTGAGTCTCTTCTATGTAACAGATGAGATACTGAGACCCACAGAGGTGAAATAAATTACCCCAGGTCGTTCAGCTAGTTCTATCTAGAGCCAGACCTAGAACTCGAGTGGGGTGGGGATGGGGGCTGATTCCGGGTCCGCGAGTGCCCAGGTCTGTCTGCCTCACCGCTGCACTCGCCACACGAGTGGGACTGTCCTATTTAAGACAGACGGATCAAATCCACCAAGTGCAATGCTGAGTTGTACTTAATGTGCGGGGACGGTTAACGCGAACCACAGTGGGGGTAAGGCTTAATGAGACTTGAAGAGCGCTTATGGGCTCGACGACAGAATATTTGCTTCCTACAAATGCCTTGGCAACAGGCCTCCGGACATCTGCCTTGGTGTCGAAACTGTGCCCTACCTGCCATGCAGATCAGTACACAAACGAAACCAGCAACGTTGACAAGTGTCCATTTCACTGACTTCTGGCTAACAACTCCTGGGAGTATTTTTATAAAAAAATACATTGTGATACAACCCCTGAGTATCCTCCGGGACTTGCGGAAAAGCAGGACAAGGGGTGTAGTAAAAAACTAATTCGAGTTGGGGGTAGGGAGGAGGATTGCTGGCGGAGGGGATGGAAAGGAAAGTGGTAGGCTGGGGCAGATCTCTGGCGGACCGCGGATCTTTCCCGTCGCTAGGGCCGCCAGCGTCCTTGGTTACCGCTGGGCGGAATGAGCGCTCCGGAAGGGGACTGCGGAGTGCGCTCCGCAGGCCATGCCAGCCCTGCGCCGCCTGGCGCCGCCGGGCGAAAAGGGCACCAGCAGACCGGTGCCTTTCCTTCCTTCCCGCGATCCGGGTCCGAGACTGGGTCACGGTTAGGAATCACAACCTCCTGGCCATTGCTAAGCGGCCTCCCCCAGCCAGCCCTAAGAAACCCGGGCCGAAGGTTCTGCAAAGGAATCAAAGCCTCCCGGGGCTCTCCCACCCCGACTCACGTTGTAGTCCCTCAGCCAGGACTCTAGCTTGTCGTGCATCGATTGTAAAGTTTCGCTTGAGACCAGTTTTCTCAGATTTTCTGCCATCGCTCCCTTTTTCACTCGGCCCTGTTTTGGGAGATGGAGACGTGGAGGGGACGAGGCGGTGGCCTCCGCACGACCGGGGGTGATGTGGCCGGAAGGGTGTTATTTTCCTGAGGGGCTCAGAGCGCGGCTGGTTCTTCCATCCTCCCCCTCGGGTCGGACCGGGCAGGGTTCGGGAAGCCGGGGGGGGGGGGGGGGGGGGGGGGGGGGAGGTGCCCTAGGCCTCAGCCGCCGCGCCTTATCCGCTGCCCTGCGGTGTCCTGGTTCCCGGGCGGCTGCCCGGAGCCGCAGGCATAAATACCTGGGCGATTATTAAACAAAGTTTGACGTGGGCGGGCGGCTGCTAGGGACGCGCGCCCCGAGCGCCTTGGCAACGCCAGCCTCTGCGAGCTGCAGGGACAACAGCTCCCACCCAGGGCCCACCCAGCCGCCCTCCCGGCAGCTCCTGGGTCCTGGCACCCGCCCTGGAGCAGCTCCTGCTTCTGCTGCTGCTGCTGCTACTACTGCTAGCCGAGGGCGAGGCCACCCGAGGCCCCTGAGACTCTGGGTGGGCTCTGGGGCTGGAGAGGCTTAAGACTACAGAGGCCGCGTCCTCCGTCCCTCGATGGACTAAGACGCACCCGCAGGGTGGGCTGGAGGTAACCGCAGGCCTCTTACTTAGGAAGGCAAAGGTTGTTTGTCCATTGACATTGTGGTTAGGCAAGCACCTGTTTCACCCCTTCCTTTATTTAACTTCTCAGACCTTCAGTGGTTCCTTTGTAACACAGGATTCGGTGGGTCAAGTCGGCAGATCTCAAGCTCCAAGATGTTCACCAACTAAAGTTCATCCCTCGAGTTTAGGAAAGATTTGGTAATATTTTTAGAATCGTCGAGCACTCCAAAGTTTCATTTAATTCTCCTTCTCTAACTGAAACTTTGTGAAAAATCCGACCAATTTGGCACTAGGTCAAAAGGGTGTGTTGGCCACAAGGATAGTTTCAACTACTTCAGAAATGAAACCATTTCAACAATCCTTAAAGCACTTTAGAAACCCTTCTTTTATATGCATCAAATGATGAGCTGAGTGTAAACCATCCTTTTCTAGTCGTTACAACAGCAGGAGTGGAGCCGGGCCTCAGCTAGCTAGTTTGGTTCAGTTCTCTTTCTGTAGGTACTTGAAAATACATGAACATTGCTCATGTCCCAGGACAGTAATACTCAGAATTTTACCACCTCTTTTTTTCTTATGTCTCTTAGTTACAGTAGTTTTACTGTCCTCCAATAAAAATGAGAGGCTGGTAAAATAAATAAATAAATAAATAAATAAATAAATAAATAAATAAATAAAATTGAGAGGCTCGTTTCCGGAGCCTGTGTTCCTACTATTTTCTGTAGCCAACAAAACCAGAACTATAAAAGTTCTCATCACAAGGAAAAAATTGTGACTATGCATAGCGATGGATTTTAACTAGATTTATTGTGTGGGTCATTTCACAATATATGCAAATATTGAATCATTATTCAATGATGTTCAACAATGTTCAACATTATGTTGTTCAACAATGTTCAACAATATGTTGTACCCCTGGAACTAGTAGAATGTTATATGTCCTTTATTTCTCAGTAAAAACAAAAGAAAAAATAAGGGCTCTAAGGGTACGTAACATACTTTATCATAGTAGATTATTAATTACTAAAGTAAAAGAAAAACAAACCCACTAAATATTCATTAGAAACTTTCTTCCTTTAAAAAAATAAAAAGGAGGAAGAGAATGGAGAAAAATCCCACAAATTTCTTAATTTGGAGCCAATAACTGCATGTTTCAGTAGGCAGTGGGAATCTTTGAACAGTCCTATTTACTTATTCATAAAAAACAATTTGGAATATTTACTTATGTCAGATTAGGGGTTAAATTCTCTTCCTTGCTGTGGGCTCTTTAACTGCTGCTCCTTGGTTACATTATCTACAAACAAGGGACAATAGTTCTTAATCCACAGGATTATTAAGAGACCAAAATGATTTGTATGAAGTGTTTAATAGTGCTTGGCATATACAATAGTAAGTGCTTCATAAAAGCATGATCACTATTACTACAATGTAGATCACAGTATTATATTTAATAAAGAAAACTAGGTTGGAAACAATAGGGTAATTGTTGGCAAATCCTTCAATGAAACGTTGCACAATAGAAATCTTATTACTGAAGAGGGGTGCCTGGGTGCTCCAACAGTTAGGCCTGGGACTTTTGGTTTCAGCTCAGGCCGTGACCTCATGTTTCATGAGTTCAAGCCCTGCATTGGGCTCTGCACTGACAGCATGAAGCCTATTTGGGATTCTCTCTCTGCCCCTCACCTGCTTGTGCTCTCTGTCTCTCAAAATAAACATTAAAAAGAAAAAGAGATCTTGTTAATGAAGAACATCTAGTATCCGGGAATTCTCACTATATAAAGTGAAAAAAGCAGGACACGGAATTATATATATTATATATGTGTTATATTATACAATAAGCACCCAAAGCATTATTGTAGATTATTTTAATTTGCTCCTTTGTACTTTTCTGGTTTTCTGAACTTCTACCATTAACACTAATTACTTCTGTGAAAACTCATTCAGAAGCAAAGTTACCCGATAATTTTGCCACCTTCAGAAAAATGTTAGCCAAAATATCAATATTTAAGCTGATTCAAAACAGAATGCTTTTTGACCGAATATCCAAATGACTAATTTAGTAGTCTTACAGGGTGTTCAGATAGAATGGATCTTTGAAATCTGTTTAGAATTTGCTACCTGATATTATTTATCTCTCCATATGCTCTAGCCCTACAGGTTGATTGAAGACCCTTAAGGCCTGCAGTCATTTCGTGTACCTCTTGGTTTCCCCAGGACTCTGGAGCATGTGCTTATGTGTGGTAGGAACTTCATGTTTATCGATAACAAAGCTGCATAGTCATCAATGACCCAAAACAGAGGAAATGTGTTATGTATTTATTCATTATTTACTCCCCACTACATCTAAAAGAGGATCTGAGATAACTTACAGTAAAAGACTTATAGAAATATTTTTTTAGTGGAAAAAGCAAACATGCCCCCAATGTAAACCTGTGTACTAAGATCGAGCTTCATTTAACATTTAATCTGTACCTCGTGGAAGCCAACTCGGAAAGGAAAATGACTTTTATGGTTATTATTATTTGAGTTTAAAAGTATACACACATACCACTTCTTTGAATGGAAACACCTGTGCCTGGTACCGATTCCACAATAATGCTTACCCTTTTGCAAAGAGCCTAGAGCAATACAGATGATGGTGTCTCTGATACCTCCCCCACTTTTTCTAGAAAATACAGAAGCAGTCTTGATATGATTGTCTCTTGCAGTCACCTTTCTTTGATCAATGCCAAGGGGGTAATGCTAGAACACCTGTCATCAAAGAGAGGGCCGAGCAATTGACATCCCATTTCTTAGCTCTCCGGTGATGTTACTTGATACAAACTTGGAACTTCCATACCAGAATAAGAACAAGTGGACATCCTCATAAGTGCCCTTAATAATGATCCCCTCCAGAGAGCTTTTGATGGGTGCTGGCTAGCAATCTAAGAGAGAACTAGAGCCTGGAGTGCAAACAGTCTGTGTTGCTAATGAAAGAAGACTCCATATGCTTCAGATTACAACTATGCAGACAATTAGGTTGAAATTCTATTTTAAAAACCTACTTTTTTATACATATGGAAGAACTATCAGATTAGTCAAAGCTCTATTTAGACGATACTTTGATGCTCTAATTTTGTCTCAATTTGATTATTTTAGGATATTATCAACTAGGCGATTATTTGGAAAGAAAAAGGAAACTCAAGTTTTTCTTTTGTTGTACACTATCCGGTACTTTGAAGAAGTTGAAAGAACAATAAACTTGGATCATAATGGACATTCTTGCTTGATGTCACCCTCTGCCAAGTAGTCAGGTTTCTTGTGACTTTATATAAGTCTTTTTTTTTAATGTTTTTATTTATTTTTGAGACAGAGAGAGACAGAGCATGACAAGGCGAGGGGCAGAGACAGAGGGAGACACAGAATCCGAAGCAGGCTCCAGGCTCCGAGCTGTCAGCACAGAGCCCGACACAGGACTCGAACCCACCAACCACAAGGTCATGACCTGAGCCAAAGTCAGACGCTTAACCGACTGAGCCACCCAGGCACCCCATTGACTTTACATAAGTCTTTAATCACTCTGAGCCCCATTTTTTCCCCATCTATGTACTGAAAAACGTGGACTAGATCAGCTTTAAGATCTGTTGCAGTTCTGACATCCTTTAGCGCTGGTTGTTCTGTTTGTTTCTTTTAATATACTGGTTAGGTTCAGACTGAGCAAATCTCACCCTTTATTCCAATTTTTGGTTCACAAGTTCAGTGTGGGTCAGGCCTTGATTCAGAGAGCATTTAGTCAGTCACCAAAAGTGGAGCATTTTTCTTGAGTACAGTTTATTCTGCAGGCTTGCTGGAATAACTAATATACCTAACCTCCAGGAAATAGACAAGGGGGTTCTCTATAGTTGCACTTTTAATAAATTTAAACCCAACTGAAACTGACAAATTCTTCCAAACTCCCCCCCACCACCCCCAGTCTCTCAGAGCTCATCCAGCTCTTCTTCATGCTTTCTCTCTTTTACTTGTGGACATGTTAATATTGTTGCAATTATCACACTGTTCTAAACTTGCTTGTCTGCCTCCTGGATAAGCTTGTGAGCTTTTCTTTTCTTCCTTTTTTTTTTTTTTTTTTTTTTTTTTTTTTAGAGAGAGAGAGAGAGACAGAGCATGAGTGGGGCAGGGGCAGAGAGAGAGAGAGAGACACAGAATCTGAAGCAGACTCCAGGCTCTGAGCTGGCTGATGCACAGAGCCGGATGCGGGGCTCGAACCCATGGGCCGCGAGATCATGACCCGAGCCGAAGTCGGATGTTCAACCATTAAGTTTGTGAGCTTCTTGAAGAAATGGGACAGAGGCTTGTTTAGCTTTTCCTCAGCACATTAACAGACACATTCTAGGCCCTCTGTAAAAGTCTGCTGAGCTGACTTGTTAATAAAAAGTGAAAGAAAGAAAAAGAAAGAAAAGAAAAGAGGAAAAAGAAAGAGAGGGAGAAAGAAAGGGAGAGAGAGAAAAAAACAGAGAGAGAGAAAGAAAGAGAGGGAGGGAGGAGATGATTGGCTGCTTTTTACCTGATGTCATAATCCTGTTGAGACAAAAGAAAGCAAATTTAATAGCCAGTTGGTTGTTTTTATGGCATCATAATTCTACCACCCAGCCAGGAGCCATTGGTTCTAGAGAAGTGTCAAATAACAAATGTCTGGATGGAACAGGCTTTCTGAAAGTCCTTCATTTTGTCCACTCTGAATTTTACCTGCATCGATCAGCTGAGCAGATTTTAAATTTGGGATTTTAAGAAGCCAACACGATTAACTGAAGCCATTCAGTGTAGGGAGGGGCATATATGTAGTTCCATGCTACACTAAATATAAATATACGCAATAAACTACAAGGATATACAGTGGGATCCTCATCATAATTTCCAGTTCTTCCTCACTGAGGACAGTTGTGCACCCTTAGTGTGCCTAAAAGAATACTCTTTTCTGCTCTGGCCTGGATGCTTTCACAGGCGCCCCTGCTCCCCTTCTGTGCTCTGTGCTCTGTGCTCTTCTTGCCCTACAGCTGTCTGTATTAGGACCTCACTTCTTTTTTTTTTTTAAATGTTTATTATTATTTTTGAGAGAGAGAGAGAGAGAGAGAAAGGGACAGAGCACGAGTGGGGGAGGGGCAGAGAGCCAGGGACACACAGAATCTGAAGCAGGCTCCAGGATCTGAGCTGTCAGCACAGAGCCCAATGCGGGACTGGAACCCGCGAACAGTGAGGTCACGACCTGAATCGAAGTTGGACTCTTAACCAGTTGAGCCACCCGGGCGCCCCAAGGACTTCGCTTCTTTAGGTTGGGACCTATTACCACCTGAAGAGAGTCTTTTAAACTTTTCTCACCCACTTGCAAGAAATTTCCTTTAACTGCAGTTTTTTTTTACTGGTGGCATTGCTGAAGCACTGTCTCTACTCACAGGTAGCAAGACGCTCATTTGCCAGTTTACTCATTGCTCTCTAATCTGAGCGCTCCCCATACTCATTTTATCAGCTTCACTTGGTCCTTTTTGCTCTCTGCGACGTAGCAGGAAAGATTTAAAAAGAAAAAAGATTCAGGGGTGGCTGGGTGGCCCCATCTGTTGAGTGTCCGACTCTTTATTTCGGCTCAGGTCATGATCTTGGGGTTCATGGGATCGAGCCCACCATTGGGTTCTGCCCTGTCAGCATAGACGTTGGGATATTGGGATTCTCTCTCTCCTTCTCTCTGCCCTCTCCCCCGCTCACATGCATGCATATGTGCTCTCTCTAAATAAGTAAATAAACTTAAAAAAAAAAAAAAAGGAAAAGGATTTAAAAAGGAGAAGAAAACCCACCACCCATTGGAGAAAGAACTAATTGGTTGGGATCCGAATTGAGGGCAGCTTCCACCACTGGACAGACGCAGGGATATTTCTTGTGTCGTACCAGTAAGCATTCCCTGCTCACAGCCACAGTTCGGGAATTTTCCGTAAAATTATTCCATGTCCATTATTGGTTAAATCAGAAAAATAAGAGGAGAATTTTAATATATCACAACTGTATCACCTTAGCACCTAAATAACTCAGAGCATTTGTAGCAAATACAGATTAGAAGCTGGGGCGGGGGGGGGGGGAAGGGGCACCTGGGTGGCTCCCTGGGTTCAGCGTCTGACTCTTGATTTTGGCTCAGGTCATGACCTCACGGGTTCATGGGCTCGCGCCCCGCATCGAGCTCTCTGCTGTTAGCGCAGAGCCCGCTTAGGATCCTCTGTCTCCATCTCTGCCCGTCCCGCACACATACTCTCTCTCAAAAATAAATAAACATTAAAAATTAAAAAAAAAAAAAGAAAGCTGATTTGGTGTGATTTTCAAGAGCCACAATATACCCCTCATATCTAACCCAGGTTTCCATTATTATAATGGAATATTGAGGCATCCTTGCTTTCAACCTTTTCAGCTCTGCCAGCTAAATGCCATGGCAAATACTTGGCTCTGTGAAAATGGCCATTGAAGGGGTGCACTTAGGGTATGTTAAGCTGTTGCAAATGTGCATTATGGGTATGGTCCACACTGTAAGATGTCCTTAAGCATCACAAGAGAGGATCTGGGACAGCACGAAGGCAGTCCCTAAAAGGAAGAATGTGGAAATAGGTTGTTTTCATCACACTTGATCAGAATTTACTGAATTTCTCGTGCAACCAAACATCTGCCTTAATCATAAGGTAGGATTAGACTCGGTTCCTGCTGCTGAGCATCTCACAATCTTTTCAGAAGACAGATACGCAACCATAGGTCAATGTGACACGTTACAATAACATATAAAATACTCTGTGGAAATACTGACTCTTCCCTTACTTCCTCCTCCAGCCCCTAAAGAAAGGCTCAGAGGAAGTTATGGAAGAGAGTGACATTTAGAGCCAGCTCTGGAAGGATGGAGAGAAGTTCACCGAGAAGAGAAGATGGAACAGAATGGACAGTAGCAAAGAGGCATGAAATTGCCTGGAGAGGCAGGGAATGATGAATGCTCAGGTCATGATCCCAGGGCCATGGGATCAAGCCACACATTGGCTCCACACTGAGCATGAGCTTGCCTAAAATTCTCTCTCTCTCTCTCTCTCTCTCTCTCTCTCTCACTCTCTCTCTCCTGCCCCTCTTCCCAACTTGCACGCTCTAGAAAGAGAAAGAAAGAAAGAAAGAAAGAAAGAAAGAAAGAAAGAAAGAAGAAAGGAAAGGAAAGAAGGAATGAAAAGGAAGGAAGGAGGGAAAGAAGGAAAGAAGGAAGAAGGAAGGGGAAAGGAAGGAAGGAGGGAGGGAGGGGAAAGGAAGGAAGGAAGGAAAAAGGAAGGAGGGAAGGAAGGAATGGGAAAGGAAAGGAAAGGAAAGGAAAGGAGGAAGGAAGGAAGGAAGGAAGGAAGGAAGGAAGGAAGGAAGGAAGGAAGGAAGATCACACTACAAATAGTGTAGAATGACTTTGAAGGTTTCTGACCAGATGCCAGTGCCATTCACTAAGGAATACGCAAAGAGCAGATCGAGGGGAAAGATTTTCAGTTCAGTTTTTGGATGTGTTGAAGGGCTACTGTAACAAATTACCACAAATTTGATGGCTTCAAACAATAGAACTTTATCTCCTCACCGTTCTGAAGGCTAGAATTCAGAAAATCAGCAGGGTTGGTTCCTTCTGAAAGAATCTGTTCCATGGCCTCTCTCCTAGCTTCTGGTGACAAGTCTTGGCATGACCTGCCTTGTAGAAACATTACCCCTCCAATTTCTGCCTCTGTCTTCATATCATCTTCTCCTCTGTGTCTTTGTCCTCTCCTCTTCTTTTAAGGACACCAGTCATGAGACTTAAAACCCAACCTAAATCCAGGGTGATCCTTAAATTAATTATATCTGTAAAGATCCTATTTCCAAATAACATCACAATTGCAGGTACTGGGGATTAAGACTTGGATATCTTCGTAGGGGGACACTATTCAACGCATTATAAAGTGAATGCAGGGATAACTGTCTTCATAATCTGACCAGAACTCTAGCCTCGGTTTGCACGCCCACAGGCAAAAGGAAATGTAGAATTAAAGACTGTGTTATGTGGCAGAAAGAGCAAAGACTGTAGGTCAGATAGACCTAAGTTCAATCCAGGCTCTGTATCAGTTGAAAACTTGGTAGGCTTTTAACCTCTAGGAGTCTTGAGTTCTTCATTTGTAAAATGGGGATAATATGACCTAAACATGAGATTGTCAGGGTAATTAGAGAGACATTCCCAGGTATGTGTAGACTCTACATGTTATTTACAAAACAAGACCAAAAAAAGCTTGAAGATAACACATTTGGGAATGACCCACATTAACAATGGGGTCATGTGAGTATACTGGGATCTCTTTAAAGACTATAGCAATTGACATCAAGAAGAATTGTGAAGTGTCCTGTCAGCTGGAGATCAGCAATAAGGACTCCAAGAAAAGGTGATTTTTCAGAGAGTCAGGGGGCATTTGGCATCAAGAAAATTAGTTGTCAGGTATTTCATCACCTAAGTGGACGAGAAGTTGGCAAAATAAAGGCAGGGCTTCTGGTCTTAGAAAGTGGGGTGTCAGGCAGATTTCTAAAACATTTACGAAGTTTCTTCGCTATGCTGGGCATTGCAAGTAAAAGGATATGTAAGACATGAACCTTCCAGATAAAGCTCCCCATCTTTCAGGTGACATCAGACAGGTAAACAAGACAAAATACAATGCCACATAAAGTGCTACAAAAGACAGCGCAGTTAATTGGGGGATGGACCAGCTAAAAACTGCATGTGGAAGCCTGGGGAGGCTTTAGAGGGAATGTGACATTTGAATGGATTCTTGGAGGATGAATAAGAGTGCGCTTGCCAGAGAGAGAAAGAGAAGCTCTCTCCAAGCAGAGGAAAAAGAGGCAAAACATATAGGATGTAAGGACTGTGGTACCAGAGCTGGAGACAGGAGCTGAGGATCAATCAAAAGCCCAGTTATCTGAGTTGATAACTCAGCTCTGGGACCAGAGCCAGAGTGTTGAAGACTTATTGCTGACTCCAAGCGCTTTGGGCTGTAATTTACAGTCGTCCTGGTTAAGATGCAGGTTTATCCTAGAGATCCCAGCAGGACTGAGCAGAGAGATGTGAGTCAGTGGTTCTAGCATTCAGGAAAGAAGATACACAGAGATTGATGACCAGTGTGCTACTGGCATCAGCCAAAATCAGGAGAGACAGGAAAAATTTGTAAGGGATTTATTATGCGACAGATTACCTAATTTAAACTTCACAACAATTTCTGATGTATAGCAAGCAGAGCAGCGAAATAACAGCTCCAAGTCATCAAAAAGCAAAACTGACCTAGTTCCTAGAGAAAGAAAGCTTTTGCCAGCTGGTCTCTTTGTGTTTCCTGCTGACTTAGGCAGCCCTGGGGCCCAAAGATGCTTTCTAGAAGTCTGTTTCAGCTACCTGAGGAACAGCAACCTTGGTTGCTACTGCCCTCACTGCATTTTAAAAAGGCAACCAAACAAAAAAAACAAGTAACAGCAAATTAAGAGGAGTGTTGGATTATACTGACAAGGAACAAGGAATGTATACTCAAAGTCTTGTGCATTTTGGATGGCACGTTCCGGGTGTGCAGAGAATATCTGTTAAATTAGGTTCCCCAGACGTACCGCCCCTAACAACACTTGTCTCCATTACTACATGGAAAATCCACCCCCAGTACCACAGAAGAAAGCGCCAGACTTCATAGGCCCTCTGAAGTTAAGAGGCATCCCTAAAGCGATTTTCTGTCCTCCTTGAAGACGCTCAGTTTCCAAGATTTTAGCTGGCTAATTGGCAACTTGTCAACCTCCGTGTATATTGTCACTACCGCCCGTCCCCGGGTCCTCTCCAAGACGCCCCTTCCCACCCTGGCCAGGGAGACCCCGGCCCATCAACCAAGGAGGACGGCACCAGCTCTCCGTGACTGCAACGTAGGGGGAAGGGAGAGGCGCCCTCCTCTTTTGAAGCGCCCCTCGGGTAGAACCCATAAGCGGCCCGAGGTGGCGTGAACACCGGTGCCCCGGAAGACGCGCCCCGAAGCCACAGCCCTGGATGCAGGGGCGGCGGACCCCGCCCGCAGCCCCGGGACTCCAAACCTCCCTCCGAGGGGCGGGGCTCGAAGCCGGCGAGCGGCGCTCCCCCCAACCCCCACGCCACGCCAAGGCGCAGGCGCAGGCGCGCGGGGTGCGGCCGCGGCGCTGAGAGCGGCGGCGCCAGGCGCGGGAAGATGGCGGCAGCGGCGGCGGCGGCGGCGGCCGAGCAGGTCTGGGAGCCCCGCCGCGGCCGGGGGCAGGAGAGACAGGGGAGGCCCGGGTCCTGCCGGTGGGGCCCTCCGCGGGGCTGGCTGCCGGGGGAGGCAGCCGGGACGCGAGGGCGCGCCGGGGCCGGGGGCCGGGCTCCAGGGGGGCGGAGCGGGCGGGAGGAGCTGTCCGCAGCCCGGGATGCTGGCGAGGGCCGCCTGGGACCGCGGGCAGGGG
Source organism: Lynx rufus (assembly GCF_022079265.1). Taxonomy (NCBI): domain Eukaryota; kingdom Metazoa; phylum Chordata; class Mammalia; order Carnivora; family Felidae; genus Lynx; species Lynx rufus. The sequence continues at coordinate 38,608,997 of NW_025814845.1, read as the reverse complement.
CTCCGGGCCGAGGAGGGGAAGCAAGCCGCGGCCCTCGGCCAGGCCCGCTGCCCCCCGGCCGGGCTGAGGAAGGGTCGCCGCCTGAGGGGCGGGGAGGCGGCCGTGGCAGGCGCGAGCCTGCGCCAGGACGTGCCGGAGACGTGCCCGGCCCGGTGGCCAGCGAAGATGCGGGTAAAAATAGCCTCAGCCTGCGAGCCGGGAGGCTTCCCTGACACCCGCCAAGAAACAGTCAGCTGTTGCCTGGGTGCCAGCTTGCGGCCACTTCTTGTGTCTGCCATCCCCGATATGCAGACATCAGGTTTCTCCTCCCGTTTTGGTTTTAGAGATTTAGTCACCAGTTTAAAACTGCCTCCTGTCCAGTTGGTTTAAAATTATTTGCTAATGCTTTATCAAGTATTTCCTGATCTGCATGGTAAACTTGTAACTTAGAGTAGTTTAAAAGGCTGTTCTTCCTCCCCAAAGCGAGCTCTATGTATACGCATATATGCATGCATCTGTTACATATACATACCTGTCGTTGCTAGGGTCTTTGTTAAAATAAAAATAGTTTTCATAGTCACTTTCTCCTTAACTGTTATTCCCTTTACAAAACTATGATATGGTAGTTTCCTTTGAAAAAGTCTCATTCTTCAGCATCGTTGGAAGAATAAATTGGAGTCAAGTTGCCAGCATTCTGTTCCCAGAAAAGACCTTCTTAACTAATTGACTGCTTTTAGGGACCTAATAGAGATACATAACCGGAACAGTCATTCCAAGGGGCATAGAAAGCAGAAGACATGAAATCTGCCTTCAAGGAGCTTCAAGTCAGATTAAGTGCAGAAAAATCAGCCACAGGGGCAAGCTACAGATCTAACAGTATAAAACCTAAAGGAATGAGTGAAAGTGAACGGAGACACAGCTTCTGGGAGTTGTTGAGACTAAAATTGTTCCTTGGCTTTCCACATTTCCCTCCTGATTTATCAGCTCTTGTTTCAGCCTGTTCTTTTTCTTCATCCACATCACTTATGAATGCTCTGGAGTTTCCACCAAGGTTCTATTCTTGCTTTACACAGAAACTGGGCAGAGTGGCCCATTCCTTAGTTTCACTTCAGAGTAAAGCATTTATGTCTCCACCGTGAACTGAATTTTCCACAGGCACCCCAAACTGAAAAATGTACAAAATTGGATCTCATCATATTTACCATTAAAAGGGCTCCAGGGGCGCCTGGGTGGCTCAGTTGGTTAAGCGTCCAACTCTTGGTTTCAGCTCAGGTCATGATCTCACGGTTGATGAGTTTGAGCCCCTGCATCGGGCTGTGTGCTGACAGTGTAGAGCCTGCTTGGGATTTTCTGCTTCGTCTCCGTCCCTTCCCCGCTCATGCTGTCTCTCTCAAAAAAAAGTAAATAATAATTTTAAAAAAGGGCTACAACCATCCATTCACTTGGTTAACCGAGCTAGAAACTTGAGAGCAGGGCCAGTTTAAGGGAGCTCAGAAAGGACCCACACTTGGTTTAATGCTCTGCTGTCCCTGGATTCCACACATCATGTAGCAGGTCCTACCTGGGAGTCACCTTAGAACTTTCTGTGTCACATACAGCCAGTCAATCACCAAGTTCTGTAGTTCATCGTCTTTTTTTTAATGTTTCTTGTTTATTTTGACAGACGAAGATCATGAGTGGGGAAGGGCAGAGAGAGAGAGAGAATCTTCCTCTTAATGCCTCTCCCCGTCATCTCTTCATCTAAAGCTCAGTCAAGCTCTCCTTTGGACTGTTAGATAAACCTGCTGTTGATATCTTCATCTCTGAACTCTTCTGTTGCCCTTGATCTCTTTTTGGCACATGAATTTGATTTTGCTGTGATGCAGATCTGATTGTATCACTAACCTATTTTAAATCTTCAGTGGTTCCCCATAACCTTCAGGATAAAGTCCGTTGTTCTTGACATGGTAACTTACATCCATTCATTTACTGGCACCTACCCACATCTCGCACCTTATTCTTTGCCCCATTTCTGTACTCCTCCTTTTCACAGTCCACAGAAACTACCAAAATCGGTTCATACTGACGTGACTTGTAGTCACAGTTTCGATGCTGTTCCCTTTGCCTGGAATACCTTTCCCTGCACTTTTGCCTGGCTAACTCCCATTTATCCTCCCAAAATTCAAGTGAGATCTCAGCCTTTCTTAACCTTCACCTGATGCCCCTGCTTGCTAAGTAGAGTTACGTTCCTCTTTTGTACCGTGTCAGTAGTGTATTTGCTACTCCTGCACTTGCCATGTTGAACTGGCATTGTTAGTGACCTGTCTGTCTACTGTCCTGGCCTGTGAGGAAGTTCACTGAGGGCAGTGCTATGGCTTGCTTGTCTTGGTGATCTGGAGCCTCAGGCATATAGTAACTCTTCAGAGAATTATAAATGCATCAAATTGAATATAATGATGTACATGAATTGGCAGAGAAGAGTAAAGAATGCCTCCCAGGAGGGATCAGTTTTGCCCCCTCTCCTATGTAGACCTGTATTCAAGCCCTGACTTTTAAGTTGCCCCTACTGTGTCTGTGAAAATTAGAAGAAAGCACACCTTCCTTAAGGTGTTCTATACCTTCAGCCCAAATACTTCCAAAATGAACATTCAGCTCTAAGAGGTCTGCAGTGTCAGTGTACCCTCCTAGATGTTGCACCTCATGCAGACACACAACTTACACGATACTCAGCAACCTGTCTTGTGAAAAAAAATCTGGTAGTAGATTGAGGCGTCTTCTATATAGCCTTCCTTACCGTTTTGTGGAATTAAAAAAAATTTTTACCTGCCGCATTACTCACAATGATTATTCCTGTCCTTTTCCATTTTCCTCAAGCCCTTAACCAGCCTGCTGCCTCGGCCGCCGTGATATGATTCCAGTAGCCGTCTCCACTCTTCCTTGGCAGATGACCTTGCCTTTTCCATCCCAGAAGAAGATGTTTTCGCTTCTGGGTGTGAACTGTTTCAGCGAAGCCTATCCTTAAAGATTATCTTTTCTCATGTACTCTGTGTCAGCTTCTTTCCTGCCTCCTGAAGGATCTCATTTCCTCCATTATCCTGCCCCACTCTGAGACCTTTGGCCTTTGCCCCGCTTGGCATCTTTCCCTCTGCGGTCAAATAGACGAGTCTTCCCCCAAATTGCACGGAGAGGAGAGGAAGACACAGCAAAACTGAAAACACAGTTTTCTTCTGAGTGTACGTAATTCTCTAGCTACAGTCCTCTCTTTCCTCTTTTCTCTTTCTGGACTCAAAAATAGATACACACATGTGGCATCTTTTCAGGCTGTTTCCTGCTTACCCATTTGCTACTTAGAGTTCATCTTTGAAAGTCACAGAAGCACTTCTTAACAAAGCAAGTTCAGCAACAGTGCACATGCTTGGTTCTCTTACCATTCATTGTAGTCCTCATTTCCCACTATAGCCGCACATTTAAATTTTCCCCAGACCATGTCCTTGGCTCTTTGTTCTCTTTCCTGTATACTGTTTTGCACAGTAAGAAGATGCACTCGTGGATTTAATTTACCTCAAGGCTAAGGATCTCAAATCTCCGTCTCTAGCCCTGACTGACCTAATACCCCATCCCTGCCTTCCCCTTGCCTTTGAGTCACGAGGTTATTTCTCATTCAGTTTAAGTGCAGCATATGTAGAATCTTCTCCCTCCTTCATTCTCCATACTTCACTAGTCACCATTCAGTAAACACGGGATTTTTTGAAGCTGGCTGCAGATTCAGTTAACTCTTCTCTTGAAGTATGTTTTTATTTTTTATTTTATTTTTATTTTTTGTGTCTTTTCAATCTGTCTTTTTCCATCCCACCTTAGTTCAGGCCCTCATTACCTCATTACCTCCAACCTCCATTATGACAACGTCGCCAACAACCTACTTAACTGGTATTCCTGTTCCGATCTCTCCTACAAACACCCGCATGTTTAGGATCCTGAAATATATGTCATTTATGTTCATAAACCTCCAGTGACTCCCAGTTAAACAGAGAGGAAGACTGGAATTTGTACCCAGCAGGCCAGGAATTTTCCCAACCAGCCCTACTTTGCAGCTTTCTTCTCCCTACATTGCCGGCTCTGACCACCTACTTCCTGTTTCCTTGAAAAAATACTCCAAGCTATCCTGTTTCTCCTCTCATTGGACTCCACAGCATGTGTTGCCCAGACTATTGATTTTGGCACCTGAACACACAGAATAATTTATTGCATCGCTAACTGTTTTAATAACATGTGTAACATCTAGAGGATAAGGATCCTGTCCTATATTATTTTTGTATTCCTACTAGTGTTTAAGCATAAAATGTTTAATAAATGCCTATTCAAAAAATAAATTGTCTCAGAGCTCTAAAATATATGTAAGTTGGGCAGTATCCATTTCTACCCATTTTGTGTTTCTGATGTATTACCAAAAATGTCATTCAACCATAGTCTAAGTTAGAGGCTCTCAAACTTTCTGGTCTCAGGTTAGTTTTATGCCCTTAAAAGTTACTGAGGATCCCAAAGAACTTTTGTTTATGTGGGTTATATCCATTGATACCTATTATATTAGAAATTAAACCTGTGAAAATTTGAAACACAGGAATACACAAGCACACATTCCGTTAGTTGTTAGAGCAGTGATGTCATCACATATTTAGCCTCTGGAAATCACTGAACATTCACGAAAGAAGGAGAGTAAAAAAAGTAAATAACATCTTGGGGTTGTTTTGAAGATAGTTTTTACCCTCCAGTCTCCTGAAAGAGTTCAAAGGGCTCTTCCGGGCCCCCCTGCCCATACTTTGAAAACTACTGATCTAAGATAATATTATCTTTAGCCAGTTGGGGTCATAAACAGCAAAGTGTGTCAGAATTTCCAAATTCTTTTCCTATAAATGAAAAAATATATATAATGAAACAAATCATTGTAAGTCATTAACTTAAAAAAAAGAAATTACCGACTGTGGAATGTCTGTGTCAACTCTTCCCCCAAATGAGCTAGCTGTGCACTTTAGTGACAATGGGACTATTCAGAGCAGAGAGTGGAGATGTGTTATCAAATAGTCTCACTAACGGTTCTTCTCTACTATCCCTCCAAGCAAAATAATGTCTTGAGTTGGAGCTTGCAACTCAACACCTTAAAGTTTATTTATGGCAAATATATCACTAACCAGTTCAGCTTTCTTTAGGTAGGAATTTGCACTTCATAAATAAATGCGTTGAAAGGAGTGGGTATGGCTGTTCCATTGTGCTGTATTTTGTTTTCAGCAAAGTTCCAATGGTCCTGTAAAGAAGTCCATGCGTGAGAAGGCTGTCGAGAGGAGGAATGTCAATAAGGAGCACAATAGTAATTTTAAAGCCGGATATATTCCAATTGATGAAGATCGCCTCCATAAAACGGGGTTGAGAGGGAGAAAGGGCAATTTAGCCATCTGTGTGATTATCCTCTTGTTTATCCTGGCTGTCATCAATTTAATCGTAAGTATCTGCCACAGAATTTTCTTGTTTTTTTTTTTAATTTTTTTTTAATGTTTATTCATTTTTGAGAGACAGAGACAGAGCATGAGCAGGGGAGGGGCAGAGAGAGAGAGGGAGACAGGCTCTGAGCTGTCAGCACAGAGCCCAATGCGGGGCTCGAACTCACTGACCGTGAGATCATGACTTGAACTGAGGTCAGACGCTTAACTGACTGAGCCACCCAGGTGCCCCAGAATTTTCTTGTTTTAATTACCATGGGGAATTTTTCAGTGAAATCATGGACTTTGTATAATTTCTTGTTGAAGCCCTCTTTCTGCTTTTCTATACATGTTTTATCTCTTAAGGTTTTTTTTTAGATGCACAGTTACCCTTTACAGTTTGTACAAAGAGCCCCTGATTTGCTTACTCTCCAAAATATTATATGACAGAATCCTGTCTTCCTAATTTCACAACCAAGAGTGCGTTTTATCAGATGTTCCTTCTTCTGATATATACTTTGAAAGACAACAGGAGATTCCATCTTTTAAATACTTTTAGGAAAGGCCCACTAGCCTTTTCTTTTTTTATTTATTATCGAAGTGTAGTTAACATACAGTATTTTATTAGTATCAGACGTACAACATGGGGAGTCGACAGTTCTGTATAGCACTCAGTGCTCACCGTAAGTGTGGTCACCATCTGTCATATTACAACATTATTACAGTGTTATCGACTGTATTCCTTGTGCTGTACTTTTCATCTCTGTGACTTATTTTATAACTAAGTTTGCACCTCTTATTGAGTTGTTGTAAATGTTACCTAGTATGCTCATATTGCCATGTATTAATTTTATGTAGAAGAAAATGTTCATGGAGTATTTTAAATGGCTTAAATTTTGCAAGGGTAAAGTCAACTCAGCAGAAGAGACCTTTGCACCATGACTTTACTGCCTTCGTCTGTCCTAAAAAATAATAATCCTTTCTGTTTTCATTCAGCTTTTCCTACATGAAGTCTTACCTCCTCAACTAGATTTTAAAATTGTAAACCCTTGTTTGACAGCAAAGGGTTATATTTTATAGTCTTAAGTCTCTGTTGTCAAAGAATGAAAGGATGTGGCAGGCCAGTTTAAACTAAGGTGCTGAGGACCTAGTGTGTTGCCTTTTCCTAAGATACTTGCTTTTTTAAAGAAGACTTAATCCAAGGTTGTAACTCTCTGAGGGTTAAACTTGAAACCCTCTGGCATGTGTGTAGATGACATTTTCAGAGGGTAGTTTTTGGTATAACTAAGACTGGTCGTGAGCATGGGCTGCAGCAGTTCTAAAGTCACTCCGTTTACTTTATTTTTGACTTCCAGTACTTTCAAGCAAGCCCGTTATCTTTTACGTACATCCAAAACGTTTGTGTCGAATTCTTCCCTTACATTGAAAAGAGCTGGTATTATAAATACTGGGAGCACATATTCTGAAATTATCTTATTTTAGAAATTTATTTTATTGGAAACTCCTGGTTAAGATGGCAGAATGAAGACTTTTTTTATTCTCATCCCGTTTAAAAAGCTCATCCTAAGATGACAATGTCAACAAACAGAAATATCTGGAAAGAGAGCAAGAGGCAACTGAAATCCTAAACCATAATACATGAAGACCAAAAAGCAGGATGAGAAACGGCAAATAACTTATCAGAGAAGAGAAACTGCTTGTGTGTGTTGAGGAGGGGGCTGCAGGGTGTGTTCATGAAAGTGCCTTGCAGAATCATCAGGATTGCCTCAGGAATTGGAAATACAAGTATTATGAAAAGCAGGAGTGAGGCAGGAACTGAAAACAGCTTGTTTGAAAAACCTATGGGAGGAGCCATGAGATCCCTAGCCTTCCTCACCCTTCCAGCCAGCAGTGAGGCCACTATGCCTCCTAACCCCACACAGTGTGTTACAGAAGGGAGGGGATTCTTCCTGCCTGAGGATACTGTTGTGCAGAAGAGGGTAGGGATGGTTTTCCATTCCAGAAGCAGGGAAGTCTGAATCCTGGAAGCGCTGAGACTGTTTCCAGCTCCATCTGTCTCCTGTCTCTGTCCTCTATCTCCAGCTCCCCGGCACCAGGCACATGTACCCCAGGCAAGACATGAAATAGCCTTCTGTGGAGGAAAGACCTGTAGATATTGACGCTTGGCAGGTCGCAGTGAAAAAGCCACCTAATCTCGTACTCTGAAGCCTGTCTACCACAAGCCCACCCCACACAGAGAACTTTCTATGCGCTTTTTTAAGCCTCAGTGTTAAATATGAACACTGAGCCACCAGGGATCAATAGATTTTTTGGAAAGCTCCCAGAACTGAGAAAATGATGGAGACCAAAAACACCCAAGCCGTAGGGAAATAGAATTCAGAGAGAGAAAATGTGATGAATGGCAGAAAACAAAAAATTAAAATCAGTATCTTCAGAGAAATAAGAGTATATTACATCCATGGAACAAGAATAGCATGCCATTAAAAAGGAGTGATTAAAGAATAAGGAAGAACTTGTAGAAATACACAGGGATGGATGGATGGGTGGATGGAGAGAGAAAGAGATTGGAAGATAAAAGGAACCCTTCCAGAAAGTTCAACAAAATTAAAGAATCAATCGAGGAAGTGTAACATTCTGTTAATAGGAGTTTCAGAAAGAGAGAAGAAAGAACACTGGGGAGAAAGTTACCAAACAAGTCAAGAAAATTTCCTAGAACAGATCGAAAACTACCATTCTGGGTCCAGTGTCATGCATAAAAAAGATGCACACCAAGGCCATTACTGTAAAATTTAAGAAAACAGGGATAAAGAGAAGATCCTAAAATATTCCACAGGAAAAATAAAAACAGGTTATGCATGAAGAATACAAAATCACAGGCATCGGACCGCTCAAATGCAACCCTGGAAACGAGAAAGCAGGGGCCTTCAAAATTTAGAGAGAAAATAACACCAAACCTAGGAATGTATATATCAAGCTAGACTAGCCACCAAATGTGAGGGCTTACAGAGACATTTTTTAACCATGCACACTCTGAAAATTTACTTCACATAGATTCTTTCTAAGGAGGCCACTGGAGGAGGTGCTCACCAAAAGAAGTCATTAACTCCCAGAAAGCTGAAGAAAAGGACACAGCAAACTGGGTATCTAGCACTGGAGAAAGACCAGGAAGTTCCAGCATGAAAATGAAGGAAAAATTCATGGTTACAGTTGTGTAACAGACCCAGGGCTAACAGACTGGACCAAGAATATAAGAGTTCCGGCAAGATTTCCTGAGACAGAAAACTAGAGCCAGTAGAATAAGCTATCTGAGAGGTTTGGGCTTTCAGAACATTTTACTGAGTGACATTTTACAGAAACATCAGAGGTTTTGAAAAGATTCAGTCAGGCTTCCAAAGAAACTCACCAACCTTGGTCTGATGCTAAAGAAAGAGAAATATGAAACTCCAGGAGACACAGAGTATAAGAAATGAACTGCTCTCTTAGTTACAGTATTTGGTTTGGGATTGAAAAATACTTACATGTTTGTAATACTGAAAATTCTGAACATGGATCTAGCCAAGACTTGAGATTGGGGGAGAAGAAATGAGATAAATTCTCCTCTGGTAAAGTAGGAAATGAATAGATAAAACCTAAAAATGATGAGTGAAGAAATAATATACTCATATTACTTAAAAATACGGAATAAATTCTAGATGAAATACCTAAAATTGCTGAAAGTGGTTGTCCCTGGACGAGATGTGGAGGGAGCAGAAGAAATAAGAAACTGTTCTTTTAGCACATTTTTTTTTTGACTCTTGGCTATTTGCCTTGATAAAAATGAAGTTGGTTTTGTTGATACGTGGAAAACCAATTGATGTGTTCATATCACTGATGAGACATTTTGGCAATGATCTTTTCTGTTTTTTTCCAGTTATGTTAAATGTACGTGACCTATCAACAGGGGGCTTGTTTCCTTTTTTAGATAACACTTGTTATCTGGGCTGTGATCCGCATCGGACCAAATGGCTGTGACAGCATGGAGTTCCACGAAAGTGGCCTGCTTCGGTTTAAGCAAGTATCTGACATGGGAGTCATACATCCTCTTTATAAGAGCACAGTAGGAGGAAGGCGGAATGAAAACTTGGTCATCACGGGCAACAACCAGCCTGTAAGTTACCACATCGGTTGAGGGACATTAGAGAAAAATTCTTAGTAAAAACCCAGTGTTGATTTTTGGAAATGGATGTTTTCCTTGAGAGACTGTCCATAAGCATATTTAATAATATTGTTGGTCTTACAATCTATTAATGTAACATGCTTTCTTAATATCTGAATGTGGTATCCTTTTTTGTGGTAGATTAATTACTATGAGAATACAGAATGTACTCTCTCTCCTCCACACGAGGTAACCAGCACACGAAGCACCTTCCCAGGTTGGAATAGCCTCTACTTTCTGGAGGCTGGAAGAGAATATGCCAGTCTAGTCTGTGGCAGTCCATGCCAAGTGGCTGCTATAACATAGGTTTTTGATGGAATAGAACCTCAAGGAGGTATTCTTACCACCCCCCGCCCATCTTAGGCCTAGGTCTGTATGCCCTGTGACCCATGGATTTGTGCAGAGCAGCATAAGCAAACAAGCACATAAACCCTCATTCTAAAGACCTCTTTTCCCAAGTGGATAGAGAGGGGACAGACAGATGCAGTTAAAATTACTTGAAGTTAGGCTGTTATTATAAAGTGTTTTTGGTAATGTTCTTGATGAGTTTTGGATGCAGTCTCCTTTGAAAACATATTTATGATTAAGTGTTTTTCTGAAGATTGTTTTTCAGCAAGGGACAACAAAGCTCAGTGTAGAAAAGAACAAAACTTCTATTACAAGTGACATTGGTATGCAGTTTTTTGACCCGAGGACTCAGAATATCTTATTCAGCACAGACTATGAAACTCATGAGTTTCATTTGCCAAGTGGAGTGAAAAGTTTGAATGTTCAAAAAGCATCTACTGAAAGGGTATGATTTATTTTGTTTGCTTTCTTAATGGAAGAGAATTACTGTCTGAATTTACAAAGCGGGAGGGGAGTTTTGCTGTTTTATAGTGATGTGAAAGGATAAATTCTGGAACAATGGGAAGGGTTGATTTGTTCTAGATTTGTCACCTGATCGTTATCAAGTCACGTCTCTCTATCTCAACACCTATAAAACGTGACCGAAAATACTTGCCTTTCATATTCCATGGTTGAAACTCTTGTTCCTCTGTCTCTGATAATAATTCTCACTTTAATTTAGAAACACTTCTTATTGCTTTCTTTTTTTAATTTTCAGATTACCAGCAATGCTACTAGTGATTTAAACATAAAAGTTGACGGGCGTGCTATTGTGCGTGGAAATGAAGGCGTATTCATTATGGGCAAAACCATTGAATTTCACATGGGTGGTAATATGGAGTTAAAGGCAGTGAGTATTAAGAGTTTTAGAGAATTATTAGATTCTTGGGTACATAAATCCATATGTGGAACAGTATACCATTATTAAAAACAGTAATGTAGTTGTATATTTTTTGATATGGAAAGATGTTCAAAATGGACTTTGAAGTGAAAGAAAGTTACAATTTGTGAAATATCTCGTTTTTATTTTGCAAAACATATATACGTTTATAAAAACCTGGAAAACTATGCCAGAATGTCAACAGTGGCTGGCTATGGGTAGCAGGCTAACAGCTAATTTTAATTTTATTTGTCTTTCTGCCTGCCTGCTGTTTTCTAAAAAAAAAATTTTTTTACATAATGATTCCTCTATTATTTTAAAAGGCAAAAGTAATCTTTTAAAATTCTGAAAGAATTCTCCAAGTGGGAATTCTCGAAGTATCCATTCTCTGAAGTTGTTGGGGTTTTACTTTTTAGTTAAAGGTTGTTCATATCCTTTCATGAGTTTTATATCTAGTGATGTGAAAATCAATTAGCAAGTGTACAAAATGTATTTTATTCACCCATCTATTAACTAGAAAGGAAAAAGATTTTGCCTTTATTATAGCTATTGAAAAGTGAAATTTTGTACTTCACAGATTATATCTGAACTCCAGTAAGTAACATATCTCATATAAGGGAGCCAGAAGTCCAAAAATGGCTTACCTGCTGGGGCGCCTGGGTGGCTCAGTCGGTTAAGCGGCCGACTTCGGCTCAGGTCGTGATCTCGAAGTCTGTGAGTTCGAGCCCCACGTCGGGCTCTGTGCTGACAGCTCAGAGTCTGGAGCCTGTTTCAGATTCTGTGTCTCTCTCTCTCTGACCCTCCCCTGTTCATGCTCTGTCTCTCTCCGTCTCAAAAATAAATAAACGTTAAAAAAAAAATGGCTTACCTGCTTATAGTTCTGATCAAAGCATATTTCTTCAAAATGTCTTTGGCTACCTGCTATATGCAACTTAACTGAAACTAATTAAATTTATTTTACCAAGCATAAAATATGGCAAAAGTGAGCTTGAACCCCAGGACTTATAAAATAATTCTTTCCTTTTATTTAAGTTTAATTTCATAGTTCTAGAAAAAATAAGCTTTGAAAAATTAAGTTCTTCCATTTTCATAAATAGCTTTTCTCCCTTAAAGCACATATTCCAATTTCTAAAAAAAAACAAAAAAAAACAAAAAACAAAAGATGAACATAAAATGTGTTTCTTGCTAGAAACTCAATAGCAATACTGAGTATTTTTTGCACATATTGTAGTAAGAAGCTATTCCTCTAAGAGAGTAATGGTGAAGAATGGTCACAGGGGGCTATGAAACTCAAAGAAGCAAGAAGTGTGAGAGATATGTATATAACCATTAGCAAGCTACCTAACTCCTTGTTTCCTATCTGAAAATTCTAACTGTTGTTAGTATGAGAAATATTAAAATACTTTGAAATGCACATAAACACATACCAGTTTCTCCACAGTTAGAAAAAAAAATCCAGTATTGAAAAGATAATTAGCTTTATAATTCAGTTAACATCAGTGGTTAGTTTTTAAGTGTATGGCTAATTATAAAAAAGAAAAAATTTTATCAAAAAAAAAATATTATCAAACTGCTTTTAAAGAAGTAACTGCTTTAGCAGTTAGAAGAAAGGAAAATTAAATGACCACAAGATGGCAACATTGGAACAAAATTTCAAAATTCATCACATACGGATTGTATTTATATCCTGTGCATAACTATCAATAGTCCATAGCCGCTTCCGTGACTTCATAACCAACTTTGTCTTATTGCTTTAAATACCTTCTGTAACCTGATAACTCTCACATTTGGAACTCCTGCTCTAATCTCTCCTCTGAACTAAGACTCGCACACCCACCAGCTGCCTTCTTACCTCTCCACTCCAGGACATAATACACATCTCAGATTCAACAAGTCTAAAATCTTCGTATCCTCCCTCCTTCCCCAACATGCCTTTCTTTTTTCAGTGTCCCTCTCTTGTGAAATGGCGCCCATCAGCCCATCAGCAAAGCCTCCTGGCTTTGCCTTCGAAAGATAGAGTCTGGCCGCTTCTCACTGCCTCCACCACCACCAGCAACAACACCCCTCATGGTATAAACCCACCGCTTCCTGCTGCACTGTTGGCTGCTTCCACTCTCGCCCCTGTAGTCCGTTCCCTGTATGGCAGCCAGAATGACCCTTTCTCAGAGATCACGTCACTTCCGTATTCAGATCCCTCCAAACAGCTTCCCATAGAATTCAGGATAAAACCCAAAAGTCCATTCCCTTTCCTAACATGTCTGGCCCCTAGTTATTTCTTTGACTCATCTCCTACCAGTCGACTCCCGCCTGCTCTCTGCTTTAGCCCCACTGGCTTCCACCTGCTGTAGAACACCAAGCACATCTTCACACCGGGGCCTTTGCATGGATTGTTTCCTCTGCCTGCAGTGCCCTTCCCCAGTTTCCCACATGGCTTTCTCCTTCATATCACCCAGTTTGCACTGCACTGTGACCTTATCAGAGAGGCCTTTCCTGACCATCCTGTGTAAACACAGCTCCTGACTGGTCACTCTCTCTCTGCTTACCTTGAGTTATTTTTCTCCACTGATGTTTTATTTGTTTTACCTGTTCATGTATTTATTGTCTGCCCCTCCCCCATTAAAATGTCAACTGTGTGAGAACTTGGGCTCACCTGTCTCTTGACTGCTGTATACAGCACCTAGAATGGTGTCTAACACATGGTAGACATTTAATAATTATGTGCTGGATGAATGAAAAGAAGAAAAGGAAAGAAAGGAGGGAGAGGCTTAGGAGTTCCCAAAAAGAAAAGACCTAAACGTTCCTGAAACAGCCTGGAGAACCTCCAGGCAGTTTTCTTTGAATGCCTGGTCTTCAGAATTATTTGGTTTGAAACTTCATTTGTGGCATTGCGTAAACATTAGAAATCAAAATTAATTTTCTGTAAGAGAAAAACAAGCCTTTTTCTTCTCATCATCAGAAACTTACCAATCATTAGTAACTTTGTAAAAACTCTCAGGAAGTAACAAATGAAAATGATCTGAGACTTTATCAGTATCAGTCCCATATACTTAGGAATTTTGATGTAATTTTAAGAGTGTTATAACCGTATTGATGTACATTGTGAACTATTACTAAGAGGTCACTAGTTGAATCTTGACATTGGTTTTGTTTTCTTTGTTGTTGATTTGGTCATGACTTTACTGTTTCTTACTACATATTTTTCTTGTTAATATTCTAAGTTTTGTTTATTAACTTTGTTCTGTCACCACTTGTGGAGGTAAACAAATTGCATTACTATTCTTCTCCTAGGAGAACAGCATCATCCTAAATGGAACCGTGATGGTTAGCACAACTCGCCTACCTAGTTCCTCCAGTGGGGACCAGTTTGGTACCGGTGACTGGGTACGCTACAAGCTCTGTATGTGTGCAGATGGAACTCTCTTCAAAGTACAAGTAACAGGCCAGAACATGGGCTGCCAGATCTCAGACAATCCCTGTGGAAACACTCATTAGAAGAACCCGCGAGGCCACCAATATGTTCATATCTTGACCTTTTTTTAAGAGTGTGCATGCAAATCATGTTTTTAGAGAGTTTGCGATAACTCTTACTTTATCCGCAGAGCACTATTGTATCTATTATATGACCTCCATATTGAAAAGATTCTCAGAGAGCCTAAATTTTAGCACATTTCATTAAGTTGCACTGATCTTCAAATGGCAGTTCTCTAAAATAATTACCAGAAGTGAATAGAAGCAAAATTAATCTCTAAAGAAGTGTTTTTAAAACTCCACTCTTCCTGGTCTAAAGGATAACTCTTTAGGCCACTCACTATAAGAAAGCTTTTGGTAACTAATGGGGATACACCCACTTAAGATGGTTGAAAGGGACACCATTAATAAATGTCACATGCTCTGTCTTTTGGCTTCCGAGAGAAAAGACAGATTTTTGATGCATTAATTTTCAGCTATATTCTCAATGCAAGTGAAGTCATTAAAGAACTTCACATATGTGAGCTGGCATGAAACTATGGTTCCTTAGTTTTGTACCAGGATGAAAATACTCTGTAATAGAATGTTTACTTGTTAAATACTGATAAGTCGTGTTCACAGTGTGGTAGAAATTGAAGCACCGTCTCAGCTTTAACTAGCAAACGATGATAGCGGTCATCTACTGTGCATCTTACACACCCGAGGCACTGTCCCAGGCATCTTGTGTGTGCAATCTCTAATTCTCACCACAGCTCTGCATGTAGGTGTTACTATTCCAGTTTTACCCATTAGGAAACTGAGGATCAGAACAGTTAAGAAGCTTGCCTGATGTCACATGGAAAAGAGCAGGGTTGAGATTGGAATTCACATGGGATTCCAATGAAAATGTACCTGCTTCCAACTCCCATGTTCTGTTCACTATCTGCACTGAAGTCTTAATTATTTAAAACTCCAGAAAAATGAATGAAGAGTAATTCAAACTTACCTAAGTAGATAAGAATCAAACAAAACAGTTATGCTTACTCAGGTTTAAAAATAAATAAAATGGCCAACGGCTATCAGGTTTTAAACTAGCTTAAGCCAATTCCAAAATTATAGAGAAGTCAAATTAGTGTAAGGGTGGGTTACCCCAGTTTCCTAACTGATGGGCCTTGGCACTTTGGAGAACCTGAATTGGGTAAAAGGATTGCTAACTTATACCCTCAGCCCTCAGGGGAGCGCAGTGAGAAGGGAGAGGACGTGGCCCCAGGCAAGTCCTGGTGGCTGGGGACGGCTGGAAGGTTACCACAGCCACGTGCCCTACAAATAGTCCCCTTTGCAGTGTGCGCCATGCCTTGAACAAAGTTGGGAAGCACTGGAGTTAAGGGTGTTGATACAGGAAATAATTTTTAAGTAATTTTTGAGTAAGTATGAGAGTTGATCTCTGCTCATATTACAATCCCATAATAATGATCAACCCTCAAGCCAGTTGACTTTTAAGGTATTTTATATTTGACTTAAAAGGGACTCTCTGGTATTCATCAGACACACAACACCAGGGATGGAGTTTTCAAAAACAGTTTGCTGTAAAATAAGCAGTAGAGATGAATAGTAAGCCCCACTCTGCATTCAAGTACAACAGTATTCTGTCATGGTCTTTGAACTATGTAGATAAGAAAATCAATACAAAAAGCAATTTGCATTCACTACAATCACAGTTCTCTCTGATAGGACAACCAAATGCCTTAGAGATTATGAACAGTCATTAAAGTATTTAAAATAGATTGACTTACTATGTAATACTGAGTGCAGTTTTTGAAGGGGAAAAAATTGAACTTTATGACCTCTGAGTGTTATGATATTCAAATCCTATTTGAATAATATTCAAATCCTATTTGAATATATTCAGTGTCATTTAATATTTGAGTGATACTCAGAAAAATCCATTGGAATTTTCATTCAGATGCTCAGTATATTTTTAATTTTACATTCTTTATTTGTCTGCTTTATTTAGGTTTTGAAGGTTCCTTTAAATATTTTTACAAAAACTACAAAACACTATGTTACAGAGTATTATTTATTGAATATAATTCATGAAACAATCTATTTTTATTCCTCTTTGAGAAATACTTGTGTTTTTGATACATCTCCATTAAGTGCTTTTAATGAGAGGATATTTTGATGTTTTTATAGAAGTGATTGTTAAGGTAACAGGTAACATATTTTTAGGACATTTTGCAGGTAACCCTTGCCTTTTCCTTGAGATGTAGTCCTGGAAAATTCACCGGAAAGGAGATTAAGAACAAACCGTCCATTTTACCTGTGATCTGTTTTGCACAATGGCAAAGCTTTAGCTACGCATTCTCACCACCAGATGGTATTGTCCTATAAACTGAAACGTTAGCTTTGCCTATTTCTGCTGGTTGTACCTCCCCTGCATTGAGCACGGACATGACAAGCAGCAGACTCCGGCAAGGTAGACCGAGACAGGACCCCAGGAGAAGGGGCGTGGATACACGCTTGTTTAACCTAACTGGAGGTAGGTTACAGTGACAACAGGGACAGATGAAACGAAAGCAGAGTACTTCAGAAACCGTCCAAAGGGCAGTTAGGAAAATGTAAAACAACACAAGGAGGGACTGCCTATTTATGGGCTGCAAGATTTAAAAATATTTGTATTGTTTTTGCATTATGAAAAAACAAATTTTGTGCGATAGTTTTGATGAAAGGTGGAAGTTCTGCCTAGTTTTGAGTGAATTTTTTTTTAAAGGATGAGAATGTTACAGTGCTAAACTTGACAGAAAAGAAACCATTGAAATGCTGATAATTTTAGTAGTCTTTTAAGAAGTGTTGAGGAGGCAAAGACTACAAATTATGCCATACAAAGATAACCCTGTAACTCTGTTTTGGATTGCTAACCTGAGTTTCAGTTAATTCAGTTTGTAATAACTATTAATGATCTCTGTTTACAATAAAGACTCTAAATTGTTTGCTGTTGATTTTTTTAATGGTTTAAATTAAGGTTCCTACTTAATTGTTCAAACATGATGGATTTAATTATAGCTTGATAATACTTAAATACATTGGTATTTGTATAATCTCTCTGGAATCCCGGAGCTTACAGTTCGAAGCTGTCCAGTTCCTGTCTGGACAGTCCTACCCTCTGTGCATTGCAGAATGTCTCTCAAGTGGCTCCTCCCTCAGTGTTCCAGGGGAATATGTGTCCTGTCACTGTGGCAAGAGGCCAGAGCCTGGATGAAAGGACGAAGGTTTGCCACGGGGTGGGCAGACAGGCTCCAAAGGCAGATGGGTGGAGCCTCAAAGGCTCAGGTCTAAATCCCCACCTGGCTAGATCCAGATAGAAGACTGTTGGCACACTACCTAAGAACCACAAGGTATGCCTTAGAAACTGTTAACCGTTGTTGCCTTCCTCCTACAACTACCTTCTGCTTTTGTCTTCTAATTGTTTTCACTTCTTTCTTTAAGAATTGCCTCTTTGGTTTCTGTTGTACTTTGCTTCTTCTACTGTCTTCTCCCTCTCTCACCCTCTGACACACACACACCCAGTATCTCTAACTGCTTCCTCATACTTAGCCTTGAATGTGTCCATTTAAAGACTGACATTTTACCTAATTGTGTTCAGTTGCGTCGGAAAGTTTTTCTGGAGTTCACTGTGGTTCCTTACCTAATACATAGAAGTTTGTATGTAGTATATATAATTTTTCTTTACAAATTAGCATCTTTCACTTTAAGACCTAAAATTATCCTTATCTAGCTTTTTTTTGAATTCAAATCTGTTAGTATATAAATCTCTTCAACTTTGAAAGAACCAGGTCAATGAAAATCTAACTTACGCCCCCATAAGTATTTTTCAGTCACATGTTTCTCAAGTAATGTGCCTGTGAATAATGACTAAATTTTTTTATTGTTCATATTGTTACATTAACTTGGTATACAATTGTATTTACAATGACTGCAGCTTTGAATACAGAAACAAACATCTTTCTGGCTGTACAGATTAATTCAAGTTCTGGTATTGTCTGAGAGGCACGTTATAAAAATAAATCACTCCTCCATGCTGTAGGGCACCTTTACGCTTCGTGGCCATGTGTACCTGGATATAGGTGCCCTTCAAAAGTAGGAGAATTGACCTTGTATAAAACTAAAGTGTAAAAGTTACATGTTAAATTTCACTCCATGCACTTACTCATCCAAACAACATAGTGGCAGATGACAGACTATTGAAAATATAAAACTTGGGGGACAGCAGGGAGAGATTTATATATGTAGTTCTTCTAGTCCTTAAAAAAATCAAGCAAGAGTTTCTTTTGTGAATTGAGAGAGGGAGAGAGAGAGAAAGAAACATGGCCCTTCTGGGAGCATACAGTCTTTTGAGGAGTTTACTATCCCATTTTCTTTAAAATATTTTTGTGCATACATTTGGCCATTGTAATTTGTAGAGGCTTATTTTGAAATTTTCAGTTTCTTCTCAATCTTTGGTGAAAAAGATACGTATGTTTCTGTATCTTATTACATCTTCGTGGTTCTGATGCAGAACATCCTTTTTATAACCCATTTTGTTTATGTTGCATCTCAATAATTTCAAAAGAATTTGAAAAGTTATAACAAATTTAATGCTAAAAAATCAAGAGTCTATGTGGATCCTGAGAAACTTAACAGAAGACCATGGGGAGGGGAAGGGGGAAAAATAGTTACAAACAGAGAGGGAGGCAAACCATAAGAGACTCTTAACTGAGAATAAACTGAGGGTTGATAGGTGGGAGGGAGGGGAAAGTGGGTGATGGGTATTGAGGAAGGCACCTGTTGGGATGAACACTGGGTGTTGTATGGAAACCAGCTTGACAATAAATTTCATGTCAAAAAAATAAAAAATCAAGAGTCTCCTTTGTGAGTTGAACTTTCCATCCATACAGTTCACAGTTTAGTGTAACCAGATGGCTTGTTACTCACATAATAAACCACATAGCTGATTACAGGTTGTAGATAAGCGTAATAGACTTTGCTCAGTACTAATGACCAAGAAGAAAACAGAAGTCTTTAATCTTGGTAGGTTTTCCTCCGAAGAAAACCGCAGGCTGAATGTTCCTGGAAAAGCAGACACAGAGGTGAGGCCCAAGTGAATATGTATTTTCTGAAAAATCAGAGGAGTTCTTACTTTAAGATGTCACATAAATGTAATTGTAGACTATAACTGTAACATGTTTTTAGCTGTCTTTTTAATGCCCCAATTTCTAAGAAATCCTACACTTAAATTGGCAAGCAAGGCAAGATAATTTTCCTAAATCTTAAATTGAAAATTGAATTTTCTGTTTATTCACTGTTAATTTTTACATACGTTATTTTGAGTAAGTCAATTCATTTTCCTTTCTCTAGGCATTATGAAAAACCTGCATTTCAGAGCCATAACAATGCTAATAGGTCTTTATTTTACTGGAACAATGACAAACCCATCAAGGAAAAGCAGTATTTCATTCAATTCTGAGTGCCAACGGAAGGGATATCTTCTGACAAATTGTTCTTTTACTGGAGTGCATGATACACCTGTGGACAGACCACAGACAGCAGCCACAGGGGATACAAGTGCCCATTTCTTTAGGGCTCTCTTACAGTCCCCCATGAAAAAAGGAGACGGCAATATAAAACATCTGGACCTCAGTAACAATCTCTTTTCAAAAATAACCTTAAGCCCCCTTGCACACTTCCATGCTTTGGAAATACTAAACCTCAGCAACAGTTCCCTCTGCTCCGTCTGGTTGGATCTACCCAGTCCTAAGTCACCACGGCAGAAACGCCGCAGACGCAGCTTGAGACGTGGGCTTGCATTTCTACAGCTGTTAATTCTTCGAAGAAACAAACTCCGTGACATTCCCAAGGGTAAGTACAATTTTAAAAGATGGACTAGCCCAAGAAACAATGAGTATGTGGAGAGTTCATGTTTTATGCCCATTGGAATTCCATGGTGGTTTTCAGATTTGAGGAAATAGCTGAAAGTAAACCAATTTTATCAGAACAAATAAATGAGTTCCTTAGTGGAATTTCAAGTTATAATATGTGGAATTCATAGTCAATGCAATTTAATCTCCCATTATTATAACTTACAGTAATGTGATGTAGATTTGTCGAAAGATACTAGGAACTATTTAAGTGCTAAATAATCAGGTTTTTAAATTACTTTATCATATACATGTTAATATAGAAAAGCACTAAGGAATAACTAGTTCATATACTTTCAATATTTAGCACAATTCAAATTAAGTATGTTGCCATATTTATAATTTTTCTTTTCTTAGAATACATTTTCTGCTTGTCTAGTTGCCCTTCAAATGTAGACTAGAAATATGCTGATGTTATATAATCAATATGGAAACTTTCTGATTCAGATCAAAATCAGAATTCTTCATCCTGGTTTCTAACAGGATACTCTACATATCCTGCTGTTATAATAAATTTTCATCCATTCTGACATTCAGTAGTCTACACGTTGGAGCTCTTTAAGGAATCACCAATGTTTTAATAAGAAAATGTGTCAGATTCATAATCCCTAGCTTCCTTTGCCATTTTTTATATTCAAGAGTGCTAAAACAATTTCCTTTCCTTGTTTGTTTTTAGGCTTGGTCACTGTTTGCTAAGTACTTACTTTATATGAGACACTATACTAAAAAAGAAAGTGTAAGGATACTGTCATTTTTTTCCTCCATCCCAAATTATGCATATTTAATTTTTCTTATTTTCAGTTCTTTCATATTTTCATTGATTTGCTCTTTCTCCAGCTTCTGGTCTGTTTTAAGCATCATTTTGAAAATAATAGCCTGGCAAGTGAAGGAATGATTATCCCAGGCACCATATCAACAGAATTGTGTAAGAAGGGGGAGGAGTCTCCTTTCCCTAAGCTTTTCCATAAAAGCAATTTGCAGGATTTTCAGTGTGAAGTATAAACTAATTGCACCTTATTTTATAATTTTTTGTATTAGTATTTTTAAAAAACCTATTATTTGTAGAGCATTAGGAATTAAAAATTTTTAAAACTGAAGACCCTCGTGTAACACAGTTGATCCTTGAACAATGCAGTTTGAAGTATGCAGGCCCACCCATACATGGATTTTTTAAATATATAAATACAGTAGAGTACTATATATCTTTTCTTTTTTATGGCTTTCTTAATAACGTTTTCTTTTCTCAATATTACTTTATTGTAGGAATATAGTATATAATACATATAACATACAAAATATTATTTGACTTTTAAAAAAAATTTTTTTTAATGTTTTACTTATTTTTGAGACCGAGAGAGAGACAGAGTGTGAGTGGGGAGGGGCAGAGAGAGAGGGAAACACAGAATCCGAAGCAGGCTCCAGGCTCTGAGCTGTCAGCACAGAGCCCGACGCGGGGCTTGAACCCACGAACTGTGAGATCATGACCTGAGCTGAAGTCTGATGCTTAACCGACGAGCCACCCAGGCACCCCTATTTGACTTTCTTTTATGGGTAAGGCTTCCAGTCAATGACAGGCTTTTAGTAGTTTGGGGGGAGTCAAAGTTATATATAAACTTTTTACTGTGCTGGGGGTCAACACCCCTAAATCCTGTATAGTTCAAGGGCCAACTGTATATATTAAGGTTTTTCTTTATGTGTATGTAGATATTTTGCTTTCAAAGTTGGATCATACTTTGCATAATATTTAATAATTCATATTTTCATATCACAGTACATTTTGAACATCTTTATATAATTAAGGAATCTCAAAAATAATATTTTAAATAACTGAATAGCTTTTATATGTACATATGTTATAATTGGATTGATCAAACAATATTTAGACTATTTCCATTTTGCTTGCTATAACTCTTTGATGATCATCATTATAGCTACACATATCCATATGATAAAGCATATTTTTTAACTAGTATGGTATATGTGAATTTTAACCCCACAAATTCAATTGTACTAACCTTCTATTGTCTATAAGTCAACATAATTTCTGATTCTGAGCCCCCATTCAGTTGAGGGTGGGATATAGAGATACTTGCACTTGACATCAGTCTTTCATGGGCTTTCCTCTGCCTTTCTCCAAATTTGTACCACAGCTCTATCCAGAATCTTCTACTCAGTCAAGGCATCAAAGTATCTGTGTGTGTGTTTGTGCATATGTGTGTGTGTGTACATGAGTGTGTATGTGTGTGTGTGTTTGTATGTATCCCTTACTCCTGTCAGGCAGAGAACATTACTTTAAAATTTTTCAGTTTGGAGAAGATTCTTCCCACTTTTTATTTTTTTTAAACCCTCTGTCTAGGGGCACCTGGGTGGCTCAGTCGGTTGAACGTCCAATTCTTGATTTCAGTTCAGGTCATGACCTCACAGTTTGTGAGTTCAAGCCCTGCATCAGGCTCTGCACTGACAGCATGGAGCCTGCTTGGGATTCTCTGTCCCTCTCTCTGCCCCTCCCCCACTCTCACTCTCTCTCAAAATAAATAAATAAATAGACTTAAAAAACACACACACTCAACAACCTCTGTCTAGATCTAGAAATTCTTTTCCTCTAAAGGTTTAGGCCTTTAGAAAACAAAAACCAGAAAGACTTGTAGACTCCTCTGCTTTCTGCCCCCCACTGTGACTCCTTGGGGTCAGAACCTACCTTCTGCTTGAATGAGGAGAAATGGAAAGAGAGAAATAGAGATGAAAGATTAATATCTCAAAATATTACCCCACCACTGAACATATCTCCTTACGGCGGACAAATTCCCCAGAGCTAATTAGAGGTTGGAGGGAATACAATTCCATTTAGGACCTAACACCCCTGTAAGATGCACATACAGCCCCATCTTCATTTTCCAAGTTCAATTTCTGCCTCCCAAACTACCAGGAAAAATATTAAACTTGCACAGGAGGGAAAAATGTGAAATGAGCAAATCCTGTATCTGAGTTTCTATTAGAAGTCTAGCAAATGCAACCATAGAGAGATTAATGAAACCAATAGATGATGGAAGACCAATGTAAGCCCTGAATCTAATTGGATATAATTCAGAGTTCTTTTATCCATAGCATTGTGTGATTTGAATTATTTTCCCATAATCATCATACATTTCAGTTGAGTCCCCTGTAACATCCTTTTGCTGTTCTGGGATTCTGTAACTGTGGTTTACTGACTCTGATTTTGAAATCCTATCTTGGGGAGAAAAAGCTGGTAAATGAGAGGTGCTTCCTAGAGTACCATTCGATTTCTGACTTCCCCTTTTTTTTTTATTCCTTTGTTTAACCCTGTTTAAAGGTAACATTTGGGGGTGCCTGGCTGACTCAGTAGAGCATGCTGCTCTTGATCCTGGGGTTGTAAGTTTGAGCCCTACGTTAAAAAAAAAACAAACTTTTTTTAAAGGTAACATCTGGATAATGTAATTTACTCATAGAATTGTTGTGAGGATTACTAAAGGAAAAAATGTATTTCCAGAACCTAACTTAACATGGTATTTGGCATAATAAATGGTAGCTATTAAAGTGTGTGAAAAGTACTTTGTATACTTGTAAAGTGCTTTGCAAATATTAGTTATTTTTACTCTCTTGGCACAAGTTGAGAATAGCAGTCTATTTAGAAACAAATTGTAATTATAAATTCCGTTTTGTCTAAATCTCAAGCTATCTTTTGAAATGTTAAATAACTATTGTAGTAGATGGAACCCCTAGCCCACTATAATTCACAAGCAGAGAATCATTTGTGTTTAACTATTTATATAAGTGCTTGCACTCATCTAAAATAATAATAAATTAGAGGTTCTCAGAAAGTAGCAATCAAGCAACTGGCCTGTAACACATGCGTACTTTTATAAATCATGCCTCACGACTTAAAATGGTGACAGTTTATAGAACCAATGAAAAGTTGCTTTCAGGAAAGCCCACCTTTGGACACTGACTAACCCAGTGTCAACTGATCGCCTATCTTCAGAATCACATGTGACGTCACCCACAAGCTTCATGTTGGGAAAAACACCCAGAGGAGGTGCCAGCCGATGCAATTTACAGAACAGTAGCTAGCCGTGACTTTAACCTTACTAATGATGCCACCTTCCTCCTATATTTTTGGAATACAGCATTAATAACAGAAAAATCAGTTTTAAAACATTTACAACAGTGGAATCAATCTCCAGTTATACTATCCCACCTTCATCACGTGACTGGAGTGCCTGGAAATGTCTAAGGGCCAACATCTTACTGGGATTCCAATTAGGTTGACAGACCAGATTTGACAGCCTGACATTAACACACTAAAAATTTGTTTGGTAAAAACAGAAGTATGTTGTATTCTTTTAAATTTTTTTAAATGTTTGTTTAGTTTTGAGAGACAGAGAGAGCCTGACTGGGAGAAGGGCAGAGAGAGAGGAAGACACAGAATCCGAAGCAGGCTCCAGACTGAGCTGTCAGCACAGATCCTGACAAGGGGCTCGAACTCATGAATCATGAGATCGTAACCTGAGCTGAAGTCAGATGCTTAACCTACTGAGCCACCCAAGCAACCCTAGTACTCTTTTAATTTTTAGGGAATTGAATATTGCCTGCTGATTGTTATTGGATTATGGAAATACCAACAAGCTGTATTCTCAAAACCAAGTCGGGTTCTAAAATAACAAAATGAAATGTATCTCATTAAGCTAAGAGGGCAAGGTCTTTGGCTCATGTATATAAAATAGACCACATTGAGGGCTGACCTTATAAATCAATACCTGTCTAGGACCATTCCAGACTCTTCCAATTCTTAATACTCTTTGAACTCGAAGCAATAACCCCTGAATATCATTGTTTTACATTATCAGGTTATCACTCTTAGGAGAGCATTTAAGAAGTTGATAGTCCAAAGGAATGTTTCTAAGGCAATTAAATGTCTGGGCATACCTTCTGTGGTCTTGCTTCTAATAGACACTGAAATAATTTCTTGGAAATAATAAAACACCTCTGGCTTCTTAAATGCAAAGGCTAATCAGATTCCTGGCTCCCATGGCTTATGTGATCATCAGAAAGCAGTTCAATAAATAATTCCATCCCCACAAAAGTGCCTCCATATTTTCTTCCCAGTGTTTGACTCTAGCCTCCTGAAACATGGAATCTACCCTCTGATGTCCAAGCCCCAGCCATGAATGTACTTCTCAGCCTCTTTCATTCACCTGAGCATCCCCTCAACATTGATTCACATGCTAAGTCTTTAAAAGAACATATTTTCCCCCATCGAGAAACACAGACAAGTAGCTTGTTTTTTTAATATAATTTATTGTCAAATTGGCTTACATACAACACCTAGTGCTCATCCCAACAAATGCCCTCCTCAATGCCCATCACCTACTTTCCCCTCTTCCCCACCCCCCATCAACCCTCAGTTTGCTCTCTGTATTTAAGGGTCTCTTATGGTTTGCCTCCCTCTCTGTTTGTAACTATTTCCACCTTCCCTTCCCCCATGGTCTTTTGTCAAGTTTCTCAAGATCCACATATGAGTGAAAACATATGATATCTATCTTTTGCTGACTGACTTATTTCACTCAGCATAATACCCTCCAGGTCCATCCGTGTTGCTGCAAATGGCATGATTTCATTCTTTCTCATTGCCAAGTAGTATTTCATTGTATATATAAGCCACACCTTTATCCATTCATCAGTTGATGGACATTTTAGGCTCTTTCCATAATTTCACAGCCAAGTATCTTGGAGTTTACTCAAATTTCCCAACTCTGTCTTGGGAGACCCTAAACAAAGTCATTTATAGGACCCACACTAGTTCTTTCCATAAAATTAAACCTTAATTCTCTAAAATTGGAAGTAGGTGGAAATTCTTCACATAGGAGGCATAACTGAACTCAACAGTCTTAATTCCCATCTACAGAAGTTTTCCTTCCTCTTGGGGATCTTAGCTTGATATTATGAAGGGAATCAAATAAGGGGATATCCTCGTAACTCTCTGCCTTCAAAATCCCCACCCCCCCTTATGCTTAGGATGTTCTGGTCCCACCCTTCTTATTTACTCTTATACTCTTCTATGCTTCTATACTTCTTGGATTAATTAACATAAGTATTAGACTTCTGTTAATTGACCTTAAACAAGTCACTTAAGCTATGAAAAACTGCCCGGTTCTTATTTTTAACTGAAGATAATGGCATATACAGGGAGTATGCGAGGGTGGGAGATGGTGTTTGTAAATACTTGAACACACAGAGTGATGGTGTATGTAAAACATTTCTCAGTCCCTGGGACACAATAGGTGCTCAAAAATGGCAGTACCCCTCTAGTGCCTTTTGATCACCTTGAGGCTCTAATTCTGTTTCCCATCCCAGTCTTTGCTATGATGGTCACTTCTGTGATTTGAGGCACAATGGGTAACTGAAGGTGATTTCCCTTCTCTTTCTGCAAAAGTTCAGAGTTTATATGAAGTTCAGAGCACTCATCAACAATCTTGTCCCCACTGCTCAGGCTTCTGTAAGTCTAGGCATTGTTGGAGCCTCCTGCTTCTCCGTGTTCTGAGCACACTTTTGATCCGTCCTCTGACTTTCTGAACCACCCTGATCTGCGAGACCATCACCACTATCAAGATAAGGAATTATCCATCACACCCAAAAGTTTCCTCGTGTCTCTTCGTAATCTATCTTTCCTACCCATCCTCTCTCCTCTGCCCAAGTAGCCACTGATCCCCTTTCTCACACTATAGATTTGTTTACATTTTGTAGAATTTTATATTAATGCAATCCTATGATATGTACTTTTATTTTGGGTATAGCTTCTTGCATTCAGCATAATTATTTTGAGATTCATCCATGGTGTTGTATGTATTAAAAGTTCATTCCTTTTCAGTGACAGTATTCCATTGTGTGGATATGCGTTTACCGGTCAGTGGACACTTAGGCTATCTTTGTTAGCTATTATAAATAAAGCTGCTAGCTAAAGGGTTGGAGAAAGATAAAGCATTAAACACTAGTCAAAAGAAAAGTAGAGGAGGTACATTAATTTTAGACAAAGGAGACTTGAGCATAAGGAAAATTATCAGGGATCAAGCACTACATAAAGGGGATAAAGGGGCCAATTCTTGAAGAAGACATAATAACTTTAAACATGAATGCACCTAACAGAGAATCAAATATGTGAGGAAAAAACTGACAACTGAAAAGAAAAATAGACAAATCTGCTGTAGCTGGAGACTTCCAACACTCGCCTGTCAATTGATAGATTAAGCAGGCAAGTAATCAATAAGGATGCAGTTGACTTGAATATCAACACCAATCAACTTGATCTAATTGACATGTATACAATACTCCCTCCAACAACAGTAGAATACACATTTTTTTCAAGCTTCTACGAAACATTTACCAAGACAGACCATATTCTGGTCCATAAAACCCATCGTAACAAACTTGAATAAACAGAAATCATGCTTCCTAAACTCCACATATAAGTGAAATCATATGGTATTTGTCTTTCTCTGACTGACTTATTTTGCTTAGCATAATACACTCTAGTTCCATCCATGTCATTGAAAATGGCAAGATTTCATTCTTTTTGATGTCTGAATAATAGTCCATTGTGTGTGTGTGTGTGTGTGTGTGTGTGTATAGTGTTACTCTATATAGAGTGTGTTTGTGTATGTGTATACTTTGCAAAGTATACTCTCAGATTACAATGGAATTAAACTGGAAATCAGTAACAGAAAGCTGCAAAACCCTCAAATCTCTGGAAACTAAACAACACATTTCTAGATAAGACATGTATCACAGAAGAAGTCTCAAGAAGGATTTGAAAATATTTTAAGCTACGTGAAATGAAAATGCACTTATCAAAATATGTGGGATGTGGCAAAAGCAGTGGCTAGAGGGAAATGTGTAGCATTAAAACCACCCATTGGAAGAAAAGTCTAAAATCAATAATGTAACTTTCCACCTAGGGAAATTAAAGAAATGAGATCAATGTAAACCTAAAGCAAGCAGAAGAAAAGAAATAATAGAAATTGCAGCAGAAATCAATGAAATTTATAACAGGTAAAATCCACAAAACCAAAATGTGTTTCTTTGAAAGGATAAATAAAATTGATAATCCTCTAGCCAAGCTAACCAAGAAAAAAAATAAGACACAAATGGCCAGTCTCAGAGATAAAAGAGGGAGCATCACTACTGTTTCTATTGACGTTAAAAGAATAACGAAACAAAGTCTTTGTGGCCAATATATGCTTTCATTTCTCTTGGGAAAATAACCTAGGCATAGAATGGTTGAGTTGGATGTTAAGTAGATGTTTAACTTTTGAAGAAATTGCCAGTGTTGTGTGAAGTCACAGTGTCATTTTAAATTCCCACTAGCATTATGTAAGAATTTCAGTTGTCCTACATCCGTACCCACACCAAGTATGGTCAATCTTTTTAATTTCAGCCATACTAATTGATGTATAGTGGTGTATCATTGTGGTTTTAATTTGGATTTCCCTAATGACCAATGGCATTAGATATCCTTCTGTACGCTTGTCATCTGTAGATCTTTGATGATGTCTAGAAATCTTTGGCCAATATCTAAATTTTTTATAACTATTAAGCTTTTAGTGTTCTTTATATATACTGGATATAAGACTTTTCACAGATACGTGATTTGCAAATATCTTCTCCCGGTCTGTGGCTTGAGTATTTATTATTTTAACAATGTCTTTCAAAGAGCAGAATTTTTAATTTGGGGGAAGTACAGTTCATCTGTTAGCATATAAATTGTGTTTTGGTGTCATATCTAAGATATCTTTGCCTAATCCAAAGTCACAAAGATATTTCCCCTATATTTTCTTCTAGAAGTTTTATAACTTTACTTTTTTACATTTTAAGTTTATGATCTATTTACATGTAGGTTTAAATATAGGTTTCACAGCTAGGTTTATGATAGTTTTAAAATAGTCTGGGTTAATTTTTGTACATAGTATGAATAGCATATAGAAGTTTTAAAGATATGCAATTATTCCAGCGCCATTTGCAGGGAAGACTATTTTTTCCATCCTTTAACATGTATCCTATTCATGTTTTCATAGTTAAAGTGGGTTTCTTGTAGGAATTATACAGTTGACCCTTGAATTTTTATCCAAACGGAGTATCTCCGCCTTTTAATTGGTGTTTTTAGACTATTATTTATATCTCTCATATTGATATTTTATTTCCATTTGTTCCTTCTATTCTTAGTTCCCCCTTTTCCCTTTGCCTATTTTGCATTAATGGTGTATTTTTGAAATTAATCCTCTTTATCTCCTTTCTAGCCATAATTCTTTGCTGTTGCTGTGCTGTTTTAGGGGTTGCTTTGGGGTTTTTGATATACATCCTAATATCACAGTCTGTTTTTTATGTGGTATTATACCACTTGCCTATAACACAAGAAACTTACAACAGTATTCTTCCATTTTATTTCCCCTGATCTTTGTGCTAGTATTGCCATTCATTTTGCCACTACATATGTTATACTATTTTTTCTTTAAACATGGGCCTGCCCGTGTCTTTTTTTTTTTTTCTTATGAAATGTCCATGGTTAAACAGTAACGGTTACGAGATCTGAGTTTCAATCCGAGCTCCACAGCTCCACCTACTATGACATTGGGCAAGTTCCTAACTTCACTGCGCCTAGGTTTTGTCATTACAAGACGGTAACAGCTCCCAGGGCTTGATGAGGCTCAAAAGGACATGTTTGTGACATGCTTAGGGCATAAAGAGAGTATACAATTACATAGGAGTTTTACAATGATTTCTTCCCTCCACTGAACTCCTAGGGTACACGTTCAATTCAGTTAAGCACTGAGTTACTATAGGGAACTATGGGCTCACATCCATATATAGGCCAGGTAAGTGTCATGACAATGTTAAGGAAACTATAGTTGCTTTCATATTGGTGTCTTATGTTGCATTTTTTTTTTCTCGCAGACCCATATGTTTGTAAATGAAAATGTGTAGGAATATTCTTCACTCCACGAAGAAACATATTTTTTTCCAGGGGTTATACTCAAAATACTTAACAACTGGACTGTAGCCTGGGCTTTCCAGTTGCATGCCTCCTGGCCATCGTGATGGAGCAGAGTCCTGCTCTGGTGGGGGGTGGACATTGCGGGGGAGGGGACTCACTGAGGTGCCTAGGGTCATGTGGCATCACAGGAGAGCTCCGCAATCATTATTTACAAACCAATATGGAAGCACTTCTTACTAGCATCTGCCAGCTGAATATCAGCCTTGGTTCTCTCCCATTTGTTTTTTTTTTTTTTTAACAGGCAGCTTCTTGGCCTATCCTTTGTTTTCCCGGTTTTAATAGAGGCGTGAGTACAAAGAAATCATCTTCTGTAAGTGTCTGCCCCATCTAAAGCAGGCAGCCCTCATTTGGCTCTCACCACTGTCTTGTGCCGGTTGGAACTTCAGCTTTTTCAAGAGAAGCTAGAAATGCAAATTTTTGTATTGCATCTTTATTGTTAGTTCAATAATTTTTAAATCTCTGAGAAGGTCAAACACCGTAACCTCTGGCTTATTGAATACATATTATATTCCAGGCATGGCAGGAGTTCACAAAGATGTGAATTCTGCCCTGAAGGGACTGGTCACCTAATGGAGAGGCTGACAGACAAATAACAGTTAGTTTTATAGTAGGGTGGTGAGGATGTAGCTGCCTGTATAACTGGTAACTTTTTCTTGTATGTCTTATCACTCAGTCAGACACAAGGGCTCTATGCTCTATTTGTCCTCAGCACTATGTGCCTTGCTCTTAATGTTTTGATTGAGCTGTCCTCCTGATCTCTTATTTCACCTGTATGGCTGATGTGAACATACGATAACATGGATGGACAGCTATTTGAAGTAGGTCATCCTCTCTCTGCATGGTCAGTCTGATTACGAGGTCCTTGCAGACAGTACAGAGGAACAAACCCTTCTGGAATCGAACCAGCCTGCTCTATTAGGTAGTAGTTGGTTAAAGACTCAAAGTACATGTGAGAACAGAGTGGAAGGAAACGTAAAAATGCAGGGCTGCCTTATGAGACTCAGACGAGTAATCAAATTTGGAAGTCTGCGATGACAGGCACCTCCTTCTCCGCCTTTATTTTCTGGGCCAAATGGGCCTCCTGGTTACTTTCTTTTTTTTTTTTTTTTTTTTAATTTTTTTTTTTTCAACGTTTATTTTTATTTTTGGGACAGAGAGAGACAGAGCATGAATGGGGGAGGGGCAGAGAGAGAGGGAGACACAGAATCGGAAACAGGCTCCAGGCTCTGAGCCATCAGCTCAGAGCCCGACGCGGGGCTCGAACTCACGGACCGCGAGATCGTGACCTGGCTGAAGTCGGATGCTTAACCGACTGCGCCACCCAGGCGCCCCTCCTGGTTACTTTCTGGAGTCAAGTGAAATACAAAGACAGAGACCAAAACCCAGTTAGATTATTTTGTCAGAAAACAAAATCTAGCTACAACTTACTACCTATGAAACATACATGAATGCCTAGTAATGTTCGTAGTATCAACAATACTTCTGGAGTGTTCCTAGTACTGATCGTTTGGTTCATCTCCTTCCCGGGCTTTTTCTCTGCTTGCTCAGAACATATGTATCTGGTTTGCATGTGGCTTTTTCCCCAAGAACGTTGGAATCCTACTCTCTGCTGTTCTGCAACTTGACCTTCCCCTCCCGCTCCCTCGGTCCCCCCTTCTCTTTCAGACGGAACAGTATGTTTGGGGTACAGCTGTACCGTGCTTTGTCCAGCCACCTCTCCACTGAGAACCACGTAGAGCGACTCCACTTTTTCACCATGATAAACAATGCGACAGTAAATATCACCCATTTATATTTTAATTTGCTTTTTATTTTTAACAGGACTGTGGAAACTGAAGTCATTACAGAGTTTGGACCTGTCGTTCAATGGGATATCACAGATAGGTTTGTCTGACTTTCATAACTGCCTACGGCTGGAGAACCTCAACTTAAAGAGCAACAAAATATTCAGAATTCATCCAGGAGCCTTCAAGGACCTCAAGAAGTTACAGGTTATAAAATGACTTTTATAGTATTCCAATATGTAGTAATTCCATATGGGCAATTACGTTAGA
Source organism: Lynx rufus (assembly GCF_022079265.1). Lineage (NCBI taxonomy): Eukaryota > Metazoa > Chordata > Mammalia > Carnivora > Felidae > Lynx > Lynx rufus. The sequence continues at coordinate 38,576,588 of NW_025814845.1, read as the reverse complement.
AGAATATTTCTATTGAAATATTCCCCATGCCCAGGAGTACTGGCTGTTAGTCAATAAGTCTATTTAAGCATCTGACTTCGGCTCAGATCATGATCTCACGGTTTGTGGGTTCAAGCCCCACGTTGGGCTCTGTGCTGACAGCTCGGAGCCTGGAGCCTGTTTCGGATTCTGCATCTCCCTCTCTCTGTTCCTCCTCTGCTCTCACTCTGTCTCTCTCTCTCTCAAAAATAAATAAAGATTAAAAAAAATTATTAAAAAAATTTTTTTTAAAAATCAAATGCCTCAGTCATGGACATGAGTGTTATTCAAACATATTACCCAGCACCAAGAATTGGCACATTATTTTTTTAAATCAAACTAAACCCAGCTCCAAGTTACCACTTACCAGCTGGCAAGAAATTAAATCGGAGTTATAAATCGAGTTATAATCCCTGAGCTGCAAGGTGGGTCAAAGGTCACTGGGGTCTTGTGCAATCTGGAGCACTTGGGGAGGTTCCCCTGAGCCACGCTGGTCCATGCTGAGATGTCAGCAACCCAGGATGACATGGGGCCCTGAAGGCCTGTGACACTGTTGCTTCCAAACCCAAACTGGGCACTAAATATAAAAATGATAGTAACAACAGCTCATGCTTGTACATTACTTACCACATGCCATGTATTGTTCTGAATGTCAGACCCATCCATCCTGGGGTCTCTACGTCACATTTTGGAGCCAGAACACCTGTCTCTCAGGCACTTTGCAATGAATCTCACTGAAGAACTGACAGCTGGGAGGGGGAAGCATCCCAAAGCCCTGCTCTGGGCCCAGCAGCTTCCGTCCCTTCCCCAAGCACTGTCCTCCACCTCCCTCTTCTCTGGGGGATATTGTAAAATCCTCCCACAGTACTCCCTTTAGAGAGGCCGAGGGGCCTCCGGTGTGACATCTAGCGATGTCTCAGGAAGAGACTTAGTGCCCCGTATCCTCTGTCACACACCCTCACTCTTCATGTAGGCCAGCATCGTTCGAGAGAAACCATTGTGAGCCAGGTATGCAGTTTTAGAGGCTCTAGTCACTAGATTCAGAAAGTGAAAATAAGTAGGTGAATTTCGTTTAGTAATACATATTTTTATTATTTAAAAAAAATTTTTTTTAATGTTTATTTTTGAGAGAGAGAGCGTGAGTGGGGGAGGGGCAGAGAGAGGGAGACACAAAATCCAAAACAGGCTCCAGGCTCTGAGCTGTCAGCACAGCGCCCGACGCGGGGCTCAAACCCACGAACCGCGAGATCATGACCTGAGCCGAAGGCAGACGCTCAACCGACTGAGCCACCCAGGTGCCCCTGGTAAAATATTTTTTAACCCGGTATACCCAAATATTATTTTTTACAAATATAGTTATGTAATCAATATAAAAATTATTAATGAGCTATTTCACAATGTTAAACCCTGGTGTATATTATTCATACCCATATCCCAATTTAGTCACAGGTCAGTGCTCTAAAGCCACATGGGTGGTTAGTGGCCATCAGATTAGACAGCAGCACCATAGCTGATTTTTCCCAATTTTATGAGAAGTGTTATTCAAGTATTGCTGCAAGACAAATTTCCAACTGCCCCCTTTCAACCAGGGTCCCCCAAGTCCCTCCGCTATTGAAGGGAGACCAGTAAAGCGGTGGTGAGGTGAGTGGACCCTGGGGTCCCTGAGTTGAAACCGAAGCTCTGCCACTTTGCAGCCCCACAATCTTGGGCAAGTGACCCAATGTCTCTGTGCCTCAGTTTTCTCATTTGAAAAAACAGAGATGACTTCATTCCTTCTTCATAGAATGTTGTGAGAATTAAATGTTTGAATGCACATAAAGTGCTTTGAACAGTATTTGGAATATAGCAAGCTCTTTTTTTTAATGCTTATTTATTTATTTTGAGAGAGAGAGAGGGAAAACCCCAAGCAGTCTCCGCACTGTCAGTGCAGAGCCTGATGCGGGGCTTGATCTCATGAACCACGAAATAGCGACCTGAGCCGAAATCAAGAGTCAGATGCTTGGCCGACTGAGCCACCCAGGCGCCCCAAGTTCTTTATAAACATAGACTACATATAGAAATTCTAAAGTGGCCACGGTATCCCACTAGTTTAACATACAAATCTGCTTGTGCCACTTCTTGTTAGAGCCCCTCCTAAGCTTTCGCAACAAGAGCTTGGCCCCCGCCTGCCTCTCCAGCCTCATTGCAAACCACTCTCCCCTTGCTCACTGCACTCCTTCTATCTTCACACTAAGGCCTCCCCACTTGCTGATCCTTTGGAAGAGCTAACTCTTATGAATCCCTCCAATGTCACTTCCTCAAGGAAGCCTTCCCGGGGCCTCCAGATTGAATTAGTTGCCCGTTTATATACACTTATAATATGCTATGCTTTTTCCTTATTGCATTCATCACAACAGAAATCACCATTTAGTTTTAGGGATGGTTAGTTGTTAATGCCTACATCCCCATAATCCTTACGCCCCTTGAGGACATACGCCATAATCTATTTTGTTTTCTAGTGCTTTGCATATGTCTAATTCATAACACATATTTTAAAACACTTGTCGAGCAAAGGAATGAATAAGTAGATCACCATGAACAGGTGTATTAGCTACCTATTGCTGTGTAACAATTACTACCAATTTAGCAGTCCAGACCCCCACATTATCTCATAACTTGCGGGGTCAGGAAGCCAGGCAGGGTCCCTCGTCCTTTGCTAAGGCTACTTCAAGAGGCTGCAGTCAAGGTGTTGGCCAGGGTTGGAAGCTCACCTGAAGGTCCAGCTGGAGATAAATTCACTTCCAAGCTCATGGGGTTGTTGACAAGACTCAGTTCCTGTGAGCTGTTGAACAATTCCTTACCGGCTGTCAGCCGAAGCCTGCCCTCAGTTCCGTGCCATGGGGGCCTCTCCATAGAGCAGTTCACAGCGTGGCAACTTGCTTTAGAGCCTGAAGGACAGAGCCTGCCAGCAAGAAAAACATTACAATCTAATATAATGTGATTATGGGAGTGACATCACATTGCTTTTGCCCTATTCTGTTGCTTAGAACCAAGTTACAGGCCCTGCCCACGCTCTAGGGGAGGAGACCACTCAAGGGTGTGAATACCAGGAGGCAGGATCGCTGGGGACCATCTTTGCCACAGTATTGATCAGAGCAGATGAGAAAGTGCTCCCCAATTTACCACAAATAGGTTGCCAGATTGCCTGGGAACCTCGTTTAACACACTGGATACTGATTATAAGTGTATTTGTGTATGTAATTGCCCTATGTCTGTTTTTATCTCCTGTCCATTTTTGCTGTGCTTCAGTAGTGTTCCATAGCTCGCATGCAACAGATGCTACAGGCCAACTAAAAACCAGCCCCAGGAATGTTTTCAATCCTCTGTAATTCTTGCTTCACCTGACCTGCCCAGAATCACACAATTTCTCCTTCTCCATTATCCCTTCTCCGTGTTTGGCAAGAACTCTAAAAACTGGTTTTGGAACTCGATGGATATATTTGGTACCAGAAAGCTGAATATTAAAATAGATGTTTTCTTCTTTTTCAGGAGATGTATTTAATACTTGCACTATGCTATGTGTTTTCCCGTGAGGGCATCTTTCCAGAAGCCAGATAGATTTTTCAAAGCATACAGTCATCATCGTGTTTAGATAGAATGAGATCTATGTAAACTGACATTTCAGATTAGCATTCTGTATCTTTCCCGTTCTTCCTAGATGCAGTGATTTGTGGAGCTATATTAGGTGCCTCCCAATCTTTCTGTAACATACACCCCTTTCAGATGTTGGTGGATGGCTTCTTTCTTTAGCCAAATTGGACTGTTCTGCTTTCATCTTTTCTCAGAAATTACTCCTCCCGAATCATTTGATTCGTTTTCTGTTCTTGCTTCAGTTTTGTTTTCAGTCCCATGATTTGTAATATAATAAGATGCTAGGGTGACACAAATGTAGACAATGCACTAAAAAGAAAGTGACCAGCTGAAAACCATCAGAGGATTTCACTCTGTTGCTGAGGAGGGGTACAGAAGAAAGCTATTGGTCCCAGGCCAGGCCGGGCCAAGCAAAGTGGTTTAATTTTCTCCCTATCCCCCTCCTGGTCTCCTACTTCCTATTTTTGGCAACCCTCCCTTGGGAGTCAAGACTGCTTGGTTACTCAACACTGGAAAGGTTGCCCTCACTACCTAAGTTCAGGGAGAATTCCGCTTCTACCTGTAGTGGTCTTGGTCATGGTGCTCTTGTTTGAATCTGCTCTTCTTAGGAATTTATATAGCCCAAGATATCAGTGCTGTTTTTTTCCCCTGATGTTTAGAAAACAATTGACCTGGATAACATTCAGTCTCTCTGGCTTTCATCCATGGCCCACTTTCCTTTTTTTTTTTTTTTTTCCTTCCAGCAAGGTTTACATTTTCTCTTTTATGATTTTCTGTTCTTCTAATGACTACCTGCCCCTCCTCAAGCCCCACCTCTGCCTCCCGCTGCCTCCCCCCACCCACCCAGCCCTGCACTCCAGTGCAGTGGGAGATGAGGCTCTGAGAGAGCGTGTTCCAGAGTGGAAGGCACATGGCTGTGGGGCTAGATCAGCTCTCAACTCTGCCATTTCATTCATTCATTCCTTTCTCCATTATTTACTGAGCACCTGCCATGTACCAGGCCCTAGTAGCAGGAGCTAGGTGGTAAGTACTGTGTGACCTAGCCCAGTTTCCTCCTCTGAGGAAGCTTTGGAGAGGATTGGAGATAATGCATGTGAAGCACCTGATGGAAGGCCTGGTACACAGCAGCACTTGGTCAATAGTAGCTGGAGCTACACCCAACTGCTCTTCCTGCCATATCGTGTCATGGCCATATCCAACTTCAGCAGATCTGGCTCTGTGTTTCTAGAGCCACCGAATCCTTTTTGTTTTCCAGGTTCCCCTTCATTTCATTTCTTTTTTTTTTTTAATATTTATTTATTTTGAGAGAGAACACATGGGAGCAGGGGAGGGGCAGAGAGATTGGGAGAGAGGATCCCAAGCAGGCTCTGTGCTCACAGCGTAGAGCCCGACGTGGGGCTCCATCTCACAAACTGTGACATCACGGCCTGAGCCAAAATCAAGAGTCAGACGCTTAACCAACTGAGCCACCCCGGCGTCTCTCCCCTTCATTTCTGATCAAACTAGAAAAATTAGTCATCTTGTGTATACTAGGTATCCATGGATGCAGGGAAATGTACTACTACCCTTGAGATAATAGTTGATGCAAAAGATCTCTCTGCTACTTCTGGTCAATCACAGTTCTGTGTTCTATGCACTCATCATCCAGCATCTTCTGTCACTGTCAAGATCACAGTGCTTCTAGAAATTCTAGACCTGGTATCTAATTCTAGACCTTGATAACAACAGGAAGTCTAAGTTTTATCTAACAGTTCAAATCATAGGAGAGAAGAAAGGGAAAATGATTAGGCATCTAATATAGGTAAGCACAATACTTAAAGCTTTCACATTCATTTAATCCTTACAACAACCCTAGGGGGTAGGTTCCTAAAAAGTGAACAGTTTGCTGAGGCTGATAGAGTTGCTAGGGGCAGAACAGAAATTTAAACCCAGTATTCTCTAACTCTCACATCAGTGCAAAATTCATATTGCCTCCATACCAATGTAAGCAATATCTGTATTGTTTATTTTGTCTCCAAAGTCTTTTATTCACAGACTGTCCTAAATTTGTTCCTTCTCAAGCAGGTTGTAGACCTCAGCAACAATGTTCTCACCACCATCCTGCCAATGATGCTCATTGCCCTAGAATTTCCCCATCTGGACGTGGACTTGGCTGATAATAGATGGCAGTGTGACCATAGTGTGGCAGCCTTCCAAAATTTCATTTCTGAATCCTGGAGGAAAACATGGAATATAATTTGCAGCCAGTCTGTAGGTAAGTCAGTGGTGCCTCTTTTTCCTGAAATGTTCCAGCCGAACTGAAAAAAAAAAAAAAAAAAGTCCACGAAAAATTTAGTCTCATTTGAAACGGTGACAGTCTCCCTAAAGCAAAAATGTTGATTATGGCATTAAGTCAGCCACACACTGTGTCACAGAATCATCACTGCTACCTAACTATTTCTCTCACTTCATGAATAATTTTCTTCACAGGGTCAAAGAAACCTAGTTTAAATAGCTCAGAAACAATTAGATTTGGTCAAAAACAGAAATTTTACCAGAAGAGAAAGCCCCAAAATGTCGCATTTTTATCCCAATTCTTAACAAATATTTGATCAAAGAACAAACTTTTAAAATGTGAAACATGATTATTTAAAGTGCTTGCCCTTGAAAATAACACTGTATGTTAACTATACCGGAATTAAAATAAAATAAAATACTTCCTAACCCTCTGAAAAGATATTCCTATAGATAAACAAAACATACATATTTCAAAAGTATACTTTGATTTGTTCCCTGACACTTTCCCCAAATGCTAGACCACATTACTAGAGTTGAGCATTCTGAAAACCTTTTTTTGCCATTAACTATCTTGGCTAAAAATCCCAAACCCCTCCTGGTTGTGGGGTGGGGAAGTGTTTCTCAGTGAGCCCTGGGCTCTGTTCTGTTCACGGCTGCACCAAAGAACAAGCAAGGCCGCGCTTACCAGGTTTAGAAGAAATCCACGAAGACCACAGAGAAGTCTTAACGTTAGCCGTGGGAAAGATAATGGTGCACGTGGGCAGAGCCAGGGAGGGCCTTGCAGGGCCCTGATGGAACGTTCTCGGAAATGTGCGGCAGGGGAGGATGCGGAGGAAGGAGGAGCGACGTAGCTGTCCCCTCCAGTCTGGGCAAGTTCTTTCCTCCCCTGGGCAGCAGTCAGGCAAGAAGCCTAAGAAACACCCAGCCTCCTGGGCCTACAAGTAGCAGACCTAAGCCAGACAGCCACGTGCACAAGCGCAGGGAGCCGCAGACATCCTATTGGCATTAGATAATCGCCCGATCCATCAGTAAGGCTGCTTATACGCTTCAGATGTAGTTAGATAGGGCACTGAGGGGGACTCATGCAAGCTTCTGAAGCCACCAGAGCCCTCCTTCAGTGTCCACTCACTGTGCGTTTCCCCCACCCCACTTGCAGGGAACGAGGAGGCCTACCGGTGGACTCCCCAAAGAATTTCCAGGGAGACCCGCCTTCCTCTCGTTACTATGAATCATATGAAAAGCCTCATAGCAGGCAGAACCGAGCGACCCCAGGAGGGACCATCCGAGCACTTTTCCACCCCGGGGAGCAAGGACCCTGCCGGCACCCACCCCAGTGAGAAGCGGAGCCGGCTGCGGAGATGGGTCAGGAGCCCCGTAAAGGAGGAGGCTTCCCAGGACCTCACCCTGGCGGTGTGTCTGGCGGTGTTCATCACATTCTTCGTGGCTTTCTGCCTGGGGGCTTTTGCCAGGCCTTTCCTGGACAGACTGTGGCAACAGAGGTGCAGACACAAAAGGCCCAGTTCGGATAACGCGTACTCCAACGAGGGCTTCTGTATCGACATCGAAGCTGCAGGCAACACCCAGGGCCTGAGGACAGACCTGCCCCTCCGTGAGAAGCAGGCCCCTGCAGGCCCTGATGCTGCTGCCCTCCCCGACGGAATTCTTTCTGGCAGCCGGCAGAGCAGGGGACTGTGCGGGGACCACAGTGGCCCTGGGAGTGGAAAGGATGACGTACTTCTGAGTGACAGCGAGGCCCACTCCACTCTCCGAGGACAGACAAACGCCCATCATAAGGAACCAACTCCTGCAGGACAGGATCACATCTACCAGAAAGATGTTTTTGGAGAAATAAATTATGCGACGGTGGCCCGGGAAGATTCTCTCAGCGAGCACTCAGTGGGCGTCCCTGCGGCAGCTGGCAGATTGCTAACTGTCTCTGGATCAATTCATAGTGATTCGGATGAATTCAACGCACCACTCTCACAAGGAATGACAGCTTCTCTCTCTAAAATGCAAACATGTACGAAAGCACAGAGGACTGCAGAGAACGAGAAAAGAGGGGACACCGAATGGTTACCTTCAGAGTTTTCGGAGGAAACGCAAGTGAGCATTTACACGAATCTGCTGGACACACAGCAGCAGAGGCTCACGAGGGCCAGTGCTGAGGAGGGGCTTCCCGCCTGCTCCAGTGAGGTCACACTCGGTGACCCAGGAGAGATGAACCCATCCCCACCAGTCCTTCCTCCGGGATGGGGCCATGACCTGCGTGTCACGCCCGCTAACACGGAACCAGAGCAGAAACATGCTCCTTGTGACCCTCAGTGCGAGCTGGACAGCAACTACGATTCTGATGAAGGGTCTTTATTTACCCTCAGTTCAAGTTCAGATGATGAAAGAAATGTGACCGAAGAAGAGGCACATGGCGAGGAGAGCCACAGGGCCAGCGGGCCCCCAGAGGACAAGGACTCAGGGGTGAGGAAGGACAATGTTACATCATTAGAGGATCCTGAGGCCTACAGCACTTTCCAGAAGATTCTGGGGAAATGTGAGAATCAGGAGGATCGTTTTGAAAAACCTCTCATTTTTGGTCCAGACTCTGGTTTATACGAGACTCATCTGGAAAGGGCCTCTAACCCTCATACAGTTGAGGATGCATTGACCTTGCCTGGATCACCGGGCAATAGTCCCCTCAGGGATGAGATCGCAGGCAAGGTCACTTATGATTATGCCACAGCTCTCCAATATGAGGCAGTAGAGTGGCAGTGCTCACTTAGAGACTTAGAATTTTTCAGTGTAGATGTCTTACCACAAAGACCATCATGTTCTCCTGAAGCTCCCTCAGATTCTGATAAGAGTGACTGTCATGAAAGAGACTCAGATATTTACAAATACGAACCTTGCATTCAGGGGAGAAACACAGCTCAAAATGATACTCCTCTCAAGGTCACTACAGGTGAAAACTTAAGACCCTCACCACAAAATCCTGAAGGGGTCAACATGAATTCCCACCCGATAGACACTGATGCAAATGAGGAGTTGACATGTCCTCTTGAGGACTATGATTCCAGGAAGGTTATAAGCCAAACTCGATTGTTACAGTCCTGTGGTGACGAGCCAGCTCTTCAGTGTGAAAGAGAAGAGAGGGATTATACTGAAAACAGTTCCAGGAGCCAGGGGCCATTGTTACAAGAGCCTCCAAATGAAACCAGTTCAGTAGGAGCACAGGAGCCCTTTGGTGATAGAGACTGGGGTACATATTCACAGGAGAACGTGTCGCAGTCAGAAAAGGAGCACTGTAACGTCTCTACTCAAATGCAGACCCAGAACAACCTGTTGGGAGTTGGCTCTCTGTGTGAGGACCAGCTCTACTACGACAGAGACCAGGACATTTGAAAGTCAAATGGAACTCAAATAACATTTTAGTATAGACCGAAGCACCGGACAGAACGGCTGAACCCATTTTAACAAATTCTGCACAAAGGACATCACAGCTTTTGAGAGGTCGATCATGAAACTACAAAGTTGGGGGGGATTCAGAGTAACTCTAAATTGGTTTTTTTTCCATAAGTTATGTTAAAAGAGGGACCATTTTGTAGACCAAACAGTAAATTAAAAATCAGTCTTCAAGAAGAGAGGTGACATGTTTTGTACAAGGAAAAGATCCTCTGCCATTATCTTCAACTATCTCTTCCTTAGTGTGACTGTCCAATCTGGGCTGTCAGGAGCTGTGGTCTTCTGTTCATTCTCCACTTCTCTGGCATTTTCTCCTTTTCCTTTCTGACATTCCTTCCCCACCTCTGCTTGCCCTCTCAAAGAGCATTCCTCAAGGATCTCTTCCCAGTTTTTCTTACACACCACTCTCCTGGGACCCCGCTGTTTCACAACAGATCCATACAGATGGCACCTGCATCTGTACGATGAGGCCCAGCCCCAAGCTTCAGACTCACATTCTCAACCCCAATGGCCCAAATCCACATAGATCATCCTGAGACCTAAAATTCATCATTTTCCTTCACAAACATGGTCTCCCACATTCTCTTTCTTGATCAATAGCATCACGACATTCACCCAGTAAAGCCAGTTAAAATTTCTGACTTATCTCAGACTCTCTTTTATTTCCTAGATCTGAGTAGCCTCTAAGCTCTATGCAGTGGGAGTGTATGCAGCGTATGTCTATACAAGGAGACGTTTAAGTGTGGCGTTTTAAGTCTGGATAGGGCGAGGCAGTTTATGTCAAACCAGTATTTGCAGAGAAAGCACCCTGTTTTAACTTAGAGTGTTTATTTAGGGTGATTGGGATCGGAGGTGAGTGAGTTTGGGGAAAGGAACTAACCATCCCTTAATTCACCTGTTGGCATCACCCTAGTCTTATAGGATCTAGCTCCTCAGTGACTCTTAAGTTTGTAATCTCTACCCTCAAAATAAGGCACATCCCTCTCTATCACCTAGATTATTTTAAGGCCTTTTTGTGACCATTGGTACTTCTCCATGTCCCCACTTACTCCCCCAAAAGTCTTATGTTCTCTTCATCTCTCCATTACTCAAAAATCTTTGATGAAGGCACCTAGCTGGCTCAGTCAGTACAGCATGAGACTCTTGATCTCAGAGCTGTGAGTTCAAGCCCCACGTAAGGTGTAGAGATTACTAAAACAAAACAAAGAACTTCCCATGCTCCCTTCTGCCTATATAAACACCAAATTCCATAGACACCTCCTAACTTTCCAACTTTATCTGACGACATTATAACTTCATCCTGCATTCAGGTTTACATCATTTAGACCAATCATTTACTCATTTATCTTAGCAAACTTTTGAGGTCTTCATTGGTCCTGGATCAATTTTTCCCCTGTTGTTCACAATTGCTATTTTGAAATTTCCCTGTCCTTGAACTTTCACTGAGAAAATTTAGGTTGTCAGGAAGAAACTTCCTCATTCCTTACCCCATAGCAGTACACATTTACTATCCACATTCACACCCCTTGGCCCGTCGAAGAAGTGAGCATTCTGTGGTCAAGGTTTAGCTCTTGCTACAGTCCTTCCCATTCATACTTCCCATTCATACTTCCCATTCTTTCACTTCCAAGCTTTCCTTATCTAATGGCTTCTTCCCATTGGCTAAAGCATGCCCAAGTAAAGTAAAAGAAAAAGTAAAAAAACAAAACAAAAGAAAACCCTACCCTACGGCTCCCTCAAAATACCACCTTCTTCTCTTTCCATAGCTAGATTCCTCAGAGGAGTTTTCAGTGGCTCTCCATTGACTCCTCAGTGCACTGCCATCAGGCTTCAGCTCACCATGCCCTTGACCTGTGCCAGTAAAGGTCACGACAACCTCCAGCTGCTACATACCAGGGACTCCTCAGTCTTCCTCAAACAAGGTCTCTGCAGCATTGGACACTGTAGACCACCCCCACCTTGAAACTCATCCTGTGGTCTGTGCTAGCTCTCTTCAAGGGCAAGGATCCCAGCAAGACACAGATGGCAAGAAACAGGGAGACTGGAGACAGTCCAATGAAGGAACCACTTGAAAAGATCTAGACGGGATTAAGAGCGACTAGCAAAGGAAGGTGAGGGACCTACAGACAAGCAACAGAGGGCACCTTTCCCACCCCGAGGCCTGCAGAGGCGAAAGAACTGTAGCTGTGTGTGCACAACGGGAGTGTGGACTTTGGTGTGCACAACGGGAGTGTGGACTTTGAGTGTGGATACCCGCTGACAATCCACAATGTGGCGGGAAAGATCACCCAGCTTCCCTCTCTTCTGGCCTTCCCTTCTCCTGTCAGTGCCTCCCAGCAGCTGACCTCTGGAAGCCAGAGAGCAAGAGAGCTGGTAGTTGCAGTCCACAGAGGTCAGCCTTCCAGGCCACAAAGCAGGATAAAGAAGGGAAGAAAGTAGATCTGGAGGGGCAAATGGAGAATATCCAGCATGCCCTTACCTCTGATTCTTCTACCTCTCTGGTCATTCTTCCTCGGGCTCCTTTCTACTTCTTCTTTCTACACTCACCTGTTAAATACCTATGTTTCCTAGGGTGTGGTCCTTTCCAGGACCTGTCTTCTGTCTTCTCACTCAATCCACTTTCCCTGTGTGAACTGTCAATTCCACCACCACCTTAACTGCTGATGTTTTTTGTTTCTGTAACTCCAGCTCTGAAATCTTCCTGGAACTTCACACTCGCATCCAGCTGCCATTTGGATATTTCCATAGGCACCTCCAACCAAGTGTCTCCAAAATGAAGCTCATTAGCTCTGCCTAATCCTCTCCACCCACCATATCTGATCCTCTGTGCCCCTTTTCGCCATCTACTCGGTTGTTCCATCCAGAAACCCAGGAGTCATTCTTTTGACTTCCTCCTCCTCACTTCCCACATCTAATTCATTAGTCAGCAGGAACAGCCAAGTCTAGCCCCTAAACATCTACCAAATCTAGCCCCTCCTCTCTGTCCACACTGCCAGCTTTTGCTCTCACCTTGACCTTCCCACCGGATCTAAGATAATAGCACACCAACAGGTTTCTTTACCTCCAGTCCTATATGCTGTTATTATTTCCCACAGTACAGCCAGGGGGCAGTCCCTAAAATGCAAATATGATCATGAGGCTCCCCTGATTGGAGTCCATCGATAGGCTTTTCTGCTTCACTTCAGCCCCAGATAACTCCCTGTCCCCAGGTCTTTGCCCCTGTCACAACTGTCCCAATGTACTTCCCAACCCCACCCAATGACCGCACCCAAACAAGCCCTCCTCTGGCTCAGTAACCCCTACTCTGTTCTCACGTTCATGTTCACTTCCTCAGGGAAGGCTTCTTAGACCCCTGAGCAAGTTAGATTTTTCCATTACAAACTCTCATTACATAAGCATCATCCTTCACAGACAAGAGCTTATCCCAAGTAAAATTAAATAGGTATATTTGTGATTATTGATTTAATGTCTGTCTGCCCCTTGTATATTATAACCTCCAGGAGAACAACAATAACAAAATGTGTCTTGCCTCCCCAGGTCTGTCATTTAGGTTTTCTATACAACAATGTATTAAATAAATGAGTGAAAACAAACCCTTTAGTACAATGTACAGGGATGTCCATGATCTGGCCCTGCTTTCCAGGCAGTTTTCCATCCAGTATTTATTTCATTGTGCCCTACCTCATTCCTGACCTCAAAGTTACAAACACACTGGGCTATATCGCCCCACCACACCTTAGTCCACACTGTTCCCCCTTTCCAGGCTGCACCTATGAGCTTTCCACTAAACTCAGCCTCATCTTCCTGGCAAACATCTACCCTTCTTTGATGATACAGTTTAAGGATCACCTCCTCCATGAGTCTTTCTCACCCAATTCCACCCAAGTAGAGTGGACCACTGCCTTCTTCCCTGGGGCCCCCACGGCACGGCTGTGTATTGTGGAAGAAACAAAGCTTCACATGGTGTGATTGAGTTCTAGACATCCGTGGGCCAACTGCCAGTTGGTATGTGACATTCAGTTCTGACTCAAGTCTATGAAGCTGCAAATCATCTCAGGGTGGACGGTTCTTTTATGAAGTGAAAAATTACTTTGTATTCCAGCAGCATAGAGCAAAGGTAGACACGGTTTTGACTCTGTTTGTTTTTCTTCATGCTTCCAAAAAAAAAGAAAAGGCTTCTGGTAATGTGGCATAAACATCACAGGCATTCTATGTAAGTAGCTCTGTTTCTCAGCAAGTGTTTATAAAAACAAAATTTTAAAACCCCTCTCAACGTGCCTGCTGTAAGCGTGGTTAACATTACTTGATGTGAGTGAGATCTGAGGCCTGTGAATTCCAGATTTCCAAAATGGCTCACCTTTGGGCTCTGCCCACAAACTGCCTCAAACTTGAAACCACCTAAGTTCCATAGATTATTTTTTTTTTAAGATTTGATTTTTAAGCAATCTCTACACCTCAAACTCACAAGCCTGAGATCAAGAGTCACATGCTCCAACAAATGAGCCAGCCAGGCACCCCCCATAGGTCTTCTTACCTCCATTTTCCTTCTGTTTTAGTTTCACTTATTTTTATGATGTCTCCAGTTCTATGATTACATAAATGGTCTTTAAAACTTGTCTTACTTTTCATTAACATAAACGTTTTTGCATTTTTCTAGCAGAGTAGCTCAAATTTTTATCAGCCTAACAATTCCATAATAGCAAGTTTTCATCTAAGAAACATTTGAAAAATCTCTTGTGTAATTTACCTTTACATGCTTCTAAACCTATTACATAAATCTCGGACCAGTGACTGTAAACCCAAAACATGAAACATTAAAATCTTACTCTTCTTAAATCACTATGCTACAGACCTTAAACTTACACAGTGCTATACATCAATTAAATCCCAATAAAATTGGGGGGAAATATCTTATTCTTCTTGAAGAGCAACCAGTGCCATAAGTGAATTGCTTTTTTAAAGAAAATTTATTTATTCTTGAGAGAGAGAGGGAAAGAAGGAGGGAAGGAGAGAATGAGCAGGAGAGAGGCAGAGGGAGAGGGAGAGCACCCCAAGCAGGCTCCACACTGATGTGCAGGCTTGGGGCTCAATCTCACGAACTGTGAGATGATGAACCGAGCTTAAATCGAGAGTCGGGGGCACCCAGAGGGCTCAGTCGGTTAAGCATCCGACTCTTAGTTTCAGCTCAGGTCACGATCTTGCAGTTCATGGGTTCAAGCCCCACATCAGGCTCTCCACTGACAGCACGGAACCTGCCTGCAATTCTCTCTCCCCCTCCCTCTCTACCCACCCTCTGTTTTCCCTCTCTCTCTCTCTTTCTCTCGGAATAATTAAATAAAAAAAAAAAGAGTCAGACACTTAACCGACTAAGCCACCCAGATGCCCCATGACTCAACATATTTAATCAACCATAATTTTTTGTTTTTGTTTTGATACTCAATTTGTGGTAACCTGGCCAATGGCTCCACCCTTAACCTGGTTTCTGTGTCTTTCTCCAGAATTTCTAAAGCATCATTGCTTTCTGGCAATAAATGTTCCACACCAGGCTAGAATGTTACCCCAAGAATGGAATCAGCTTCTCTCCAAAGATTCCTGCTTTCTCTCAGCAGAGGATAAATAGTTCAGGTTTTTCTGCTATGATATGAAATATGTGTATCTGAAAAACCTCACATTCTGTAGAGTCACATTAAAAACCATGGGACTTTGAGACATCAAACTGGGGAGACCACTCAAAAGTCAGGCAACCTTGTAACCAGGGTGCTAAGGAAAACAGTCATTGGTACCTGACAGTCACCTTGGATGTCCCAGGCAGGCAGGGAGGCACAGCTAGAGGCTAACAATGGTGGTTGTGAAAAATTCACAGGGCCTCTTGAGTGGAAATGCTGGCCACAGTTTAGTTAGAGCTGGGGGGTGCTGGGACAATGCTGGCTGAACGAAATCTGAGCCAGGGGCTTCCTAGGCAGAGCAGCCAAGAGTGACTCAAGACCGGGATGCACCAATCTGGGCATCCCCGGGGAGCCCGGTGCACGTGCTCATTTTTAATTTTCATAAACACAACTAAAGAAATCCTGCTTTGCTTAGTTTGTGGGATTTTTTTTTTCTTTCCTGCTGAAGGTTCTAATTCTACTCTTGTTCTGCCAGCTCCCCTTGCACAGAAAAAAAAATCTGGTGTGATCGAATTTGAGTTCTAGGTTAGACGGACATCATTTTTAATCGCACGTGAACTAATTCACATGGTAGAAACCTGCTTCGTGAAGCCATCGACTCTTCCCTCGGTGCACATGCAGGGCACATTGCGGGGAGGGGGCTGTCCTTCCCCCTCCTCGAATCAGAGCTGATTTGTGACTGCTTTAACCAATGGAGACAGTGTAAGTGCACTGAAGGACTTCGGAGACTGTCATAAAGAGTTTTACAGTTGCCACCGCCGGTGTTTGGGAAGCTTGCTCTGGATGAAGCCAGCTCCCTCAGAGGAAGTCCAATCACCTTAAGACCACTGTAGCCTAAGAAAGCCCAAGCTAGCCATGTGGAGAAGCCACATGGAGAGACAGATGCCCAACCAGCTCCCAAATGTTCCAGACCTCCTAGCCTGGATGCCAGACATTATGAATAAAGCCAGTGACTTCAGCAACAGCCACGACCTGATTGCAACCCTATAAGATCCACAGCACTGACAACTCAGCTGAACTCACCACCCTCCAGAACTGAGAGAGATGATAGTAAAATGCTGTTTTATGCCACTACGTCTTTGAGTGGTTTGTTTGCACGCTGTTATCTGAACATAGAGGAATACATTGTACTGGCGTGTAAAAATTAGGCATGGGAATGTAGACTAGATTATTTCTATGGAGTGTGAGGCAGGAACTGGTGTCGGTCCCCTCAACCCGAACCACAAAATCTAGCATTCCTGGAGAGCTGAAACCCTATGCCCCACGAGTAGCATTTCTTGCAGAAATGAGGAAGCAGGGTGCTTGCCTCAAGGAGGGATTCAACTACAAGACTGAAGACCTGGCCAAACTTGTCTGCGCCAAGATGGACCGCAGCGCTGACCTTTCACTGACTTTCTCCCTCATCATGATACGAAAAATGATGCCCAGAGGTGGAGATTTCACATGCCACAACACGCGTGCATGTTCTGGGCACTGCGCCTGCTCACCAACTTCCTGTATGTCTCCCTGCCCCAAAGGTCTTAGCGGTCACTCCTTTCCCCGCCTCTGCCCCTTTAAAAGCTTTTCCCCCTTTTGTATGGGGAGTTAGCCCGAAGGACCCTTAGCTTTCTGTACCAGCTCCCTTGTGCTGGAGCATAACCCCCTGTGAAAAGCCTTACCAGGAACTCCCATTTGGCCTCTAAATTTCTGTTGTTTAGTGAGTCCAAGGCCCAAGAGGGTAACAAGCGTAGCTTTGGGGTAACTCCAGGCGGGCTATTTAGGGGCAGAGCTAGAAGTGATCTCCTTTGTGTACAAGAGTTCACATTAATTCTCTGGCTTTCTTTTAGATTTTCTCTATGACATACCTACTGAAATTCCACACTTTGATTTTCTTTCGTAGATTTGCCCCACCACAGAATCATTTATAACTCAAAATCAAATAATATACGACACAACTTGTTTATCCATTCAACAGTCAGGGACACTTGGGCTGCCTCCAGAATTTGGCTATTGTAGCTAATGCTGCTGTAAACATCAAGATACACGTATCCCCTTGAATTGGAGTTTGAGAGACAGCACATTCCTCAGTGGGGGAGGGGCAGAGGGCATCCCAAGCAGATTCCATGCTCAGCCCTGAACTAACTCAGGGCTCCACGCCACCACCGTGAGATCATGACCTGAGCAGCACTCAAGAGTCGGAGCTTAACCGACTGAGCCACCCGGGCGCCATAGCTCGTTCTGCTTTGAACCACATTGTTTTTCTGACAGAGTTGTGTCTAGGAAGAAGCCCCTGGATAGTCTCCTTTGGGGGCTTATCCCTTCCTTAAAACACCATGCTTTCTTGAGTCATCGGACTGTCCTCCCAACTATTAAGACAAAAGCCGGTTGAGGAAGCTTGATTGCGAAATAGCAGCTTAAATTCAGGCCCCAATATTGTGCTTAAAATGAAGGTCTCACTTTTTGCCATCTATTTTTATGGGATTCGTAGGCTATTGTACCTGCACAGTCCAGGCCCTTAAAGCTGGCCTGCCTTGATATGGGTCAGAACAACACGACTGACCGCATAAAAAGAGAGGGCCCTCTGACTTTTTCTGCAGGTCGTCAAAGGCAACAGGATGTTCACTGGGAGGTGCACGGGGTACAGCTCGGAGACTCTGAACTATCAGAGCAACTCCTTCTTCCTTCCCGTCTCTGACAATGCTCTGTGCTCTGCCCAGAAGGGCTGGAGACGGCAATGAAGCTCACTGGGGTTCTACTCATACCTCGAGGGGCTGCATAAAGATCCACTCCTTTAGAGAAAAAAGAACCCGCCTCCGATTCCAGGCCCAGAACCAGAATGTCAGTCCTGAAGCAACCCGTGCCCTGTAGCATCTGGACCATCGGCTCATTGAGGAAGTATCATGTTTGATACATAACTCCCACCCCCGACATTCCAGGATCAAATATTGAATGGAACTTTAAAGGTAAAGTCAGATTTCAAATAATTATTTGGTGAATTATTTCATAAAAATAAAATGAACATAGAGCTGACTGTCCAGTTGTAATGAAAAGTGGTTAGGTGTAGCTAATAAAAAAAGGAGAATTAGCACAGCTTTAACCAGTTGTGCTGGAAAGCATGAGCCCACGGGTTCTGGTAATTCTTACCCGGGATCTGGTGCAGAAATCAGAAATGCTTTTCAAATCAAATGTAAAGTTCCAAAAGGAACAAAAATGAAAAATCACCCCTCGCTGTCTGTTTTTGGAAGAGAGAATGTTTTATTAATACTAGATATTGCCTATCAATTCTTTGCACGCATATAAAGTTAAGTCTTTCTCTGTACTTAATGCCTTTAATAACTAGTGCAAATATTACAGTCATTTCTTATATCTCATTGATTTGAAAGCTCATTTTCCATTCAAGTGCAATGCTTTGTTTAAAGAGCAGCTACCTGAATACAGCTGTGAAAAATCTAGACTTACATACACCTTCATTGACTATTTTTAGATTCACTAAGCAATATTTGCTTTCTCTGTCTCGAATGTATATGCAATATACATATATATGTATAGGGGTGTGTGTGTGTGTGTGTGTGTGTGTGTGTATTCCAGAAACATAGTGAATATACTTAATGCTCTACCCAGAAGGGCCCTGTTGTTACAAATATCTTCAATCTGAAAAAAAGGAAAATGGTAATATCTGTTTCCAGACTCTCTGGACCCTGCAAATACCAAAATTACTATAGGTACACTTCTGTTTTGCCTTAGCTACAGTTTATTTATGCTGATCACATTCCCTGAATGATATCTCACACCCTTCAGCAAGGAGGAGGGACTGTTGATTCAGGTGGCTGGTGAGAAATAATGTTGATAATTATGCAGGAAACAAGTCACTTCCCCTCCATTCCCCCTTCCCCCAAATTTGTCATTCTATTCTTTCTTACAGATGACATAGGTAACTGAACTGCCTCTGGGGAAGCATTGTTCCAATTCGGAGCAGTTTCAAGCAGTTTCCGGGTAAATAATGAGATCAGAGCTGTAAGAGCCCACCAGGTTCTCCAGCCTGATTCTGTCGAGGAAACTGAAGAGCAGATAAGTAAATTTATGTGCCCAAGGTCACTTAGCTAGTTCGCGTTTCCAACCGGAACTCACTTCGGACATCCCGCATCCATGCGGACAGTCCTCACCTTCGGTCTGCCGTTCCTGCCGGGTATGGAAGCCCTGCTCCCCAGGAGATTTAGAACATTCTTCCCAGGATGGCACAGCATCTCCAGACACCCCCGCCCCAGAAAACTGTCCGCCTGCTGCAGCAACTGCCTGCCTGTGTCCTCAGGGCTACACTCCCTGGGACAGGGGTGCTCCCCCACAGGTGGGTGTAGCCCTGTGCTTTCCACCCTTCCCGCCTAAACTTCTTCTTGCCATCTGGGCTCCACGCACCATCTTCCAGGGCCCTTCTACGTTCGCACTCACCATCACCCCGCATGCGGGGCGGTGGGGCTGCATTTCTCCTCTCCCCATCCTCCCTATGCCCACAATGCCTTTTCCCTCCGTGGGCCGGGCAGCAGGGACGCTATAGCCATAGAATGCTAACTGCTAAAACTGCCTGCGTTGATCCCCGTCCCCCCTTTTGTTTTTTGTTTTTTGTTTTTTGTTTTTTTTTAATTTAAGTAACGCTGGAGCTGTTCCTGCCACAGCAGCTCTGACCCAGCTGGCAGAGGCCCATCTGCTCCGAGACCGGCCTCCCTGCCTCCTTCCAGCACCACACGCCGGCTGGACACTGAGGACCTCGCTCCCCTCCCGTGGAAAGACCGAGCACAGCAGAAGACCTTGAACCGACAAGAAATGCTCCATCTCTGTTTACCGAGGGCGACTATCTGCCGGCCGGCAAGCCACCGTGATTTTCATCAGGGCGGCCGGATTTAGGAAATACAAATACAGGACGCCCGGTTGCGTTTGCCTTTCAGGTAAACAAATACTTTTTTTTTTTTTTTTTACTATTCAACTATGTCCTATGCAGTACTGGAGGCCTACTTATACTAAAATATTCTGTGGCTGAAATTCAGATTCACCGGGGTGACCTGCAGTTTACCTGGCAACCCCATTTTAACATTCCACCAAAATGAACTGAAAATTTTCCCGTGCAACACAGGGTCTGCAGTTGCAGCCCGGGTGGAGGAAAGCAAGTACGGCTGCGATGCATTTGCCGCAGCAAAGAGGTGATTAGACGTCTGGTATGTTCTGCATTAGGCATTAAGCACATGCCACCCGTGCCTACCAAAGTGCCTCCTTCAAAGCCTGGGCAATGATTTACAAAGCAGTAAAAATGGAAATTCACTCACCCCCAAATCCAGCCGGGGCGGGGGGGTGGTGGGGAGGGCTGGGAACATCAAGTCCTGCCTGCAGTTACCAAGGAAAAAGAAACAAACTGTGACAAAACCGAATCATTGCAAAAGTGTTTCCTTGCACAGAAGCAGAGCGCTGATAACAGGGAGAGTGGATTATGTAACAGCTTGCCATCTCCAAATGGAGAGCCTTCCTGGGATCCTTCCGTGTTGGAGGTGCTGCGGCTTGTGGTCACACACACACCCACACACACACCCACACATTCTCCACCTACTCCCCCACCTCCCGGCTTCAAAATGCATCAGCTTTGACTTTGGCTGACTCAGCAGTCTGGAACGAATTGCTTCCAGTCAACTTTGCGGCTCGCTTAAAATGCCGTAAGGACTACTTTGACTCATGCGCAGAAACAGTCTTGTATTTATCCTACAATTCAACGGAAGGCCTCTGATGTGCAAAATACTGTGCAAGCCAGTGAGGGAGGATGGGATGTGGGGTGTGAGGGAGGATGGGATGTGGGGTGTGACGGAGGACGGGGTGGGACAGGACCGACACAGTCCTGTCCTCAGAGAGCTCAGAATCCAGAGCGAAAGACTCCCAAAGACGTGCTTCCTGCACCAGAAGTACAAACATGTGCTGTCCAGAAAAATCAGTTCCACATTTGGGAAGGAAGAGGTGGAGAGAAGGGGGTAGGAATGCGAAGCCAGGGAGGTAGGAAACATGCATGCTGGACTCTTGTCCATTTTATAAAGTGATGTATACATGCATGCAGGAAGAATCTCAATGTATTGTCTAAAGCACATGTGCGGGGCACCTGGGTGGCTCGGTCAGTTAAGCATCCGACTTTGGCTCAGGTCATGATCTTGCAGTTCGTGGGTTCAAGCCCCACACTGGGCTCTGTGCTGACAGCTCAGAGCTTGGAGACTGCTTTGGATTCTGTGTTTTCCCCTCTCTCTGAGGCTCCCCTGCTTGTGCCTCTCTCTCTCTCTCTCTCTCTCAAAAATAAATAAACATTTTAAAGCACATATCCAAATAAATAATGTTCAACTGAATTCAAAAGTACAAAAATGTAATGGGCTACAGCCTTACTTCTGTCAGTAGAGGAAAACTCAATGTATAAATTGATTCGGTTTACATTTCAGTTACGAAGGCCCGGCCATTTAGGATGCTCTAAATCTAAAGACGGAAGCATGCGGAAATTTTGTCTTTGAGTACATAATGTCATGAACTGTGTGAGCACAACTCAAAACACTGGAGGAAATGCTAACGTACACCTCTTTGCCTACGAAGAAGATTGCTACCAAGCAAAACATGAAATATTTCTTTTTCAAACATCTGAATCCCGACCCAGAAGTGAATGTACAAACTGCCGTCTTGTTATTTTCCAACGAAAATACAGGGAGAGTTTCCATGCAGCCACCAGACGGTATCACTGTCCTGTAAAACCTTCCAGCTCAGCTCCCCCCTTGGCCCACAGCACCCCCGTGCCACCTTCCCTGCCTGCCTCCCCCGCAAGCCGACTACCTGCCACTCTCATTTCACCTCTTCAGCCACACTGGCTTTTCTCTCCGATCCCAGAACACGCCCAGGGTGGCCCCATTGCAAGGCCTTCCTGTTTGCCGTTTCCTGGGCACGGAGTGTTCTGTCTGTGGTTCTTGCCATGGTTGCTCATTGTAATAAAGGTCTCAGCTCATAGCTCACCCTCGCAGCTGGGCTTTCCCATCTCATCCTGTCTGAGGTAGCATACCCCATGCAAAGCATTCTTTATCACATTTTACCGTCGTCTTCATACTTCCTAGAATTATCTGCCAAATTATCATTTCAGTGTCTGTCTTCCAATAAGGGCAAAAATCTTGTCTTGGCCACGATAGCATCCCTTGGGCCAAGGACAGTACTTGGCACAAAATAGGTGCTCGACAAACATTTGTCGATTGAACAAATAAATTCCAACTCCCGAGAGTTGCGCTTACGTTAGAAAGGACACACGTATTCACGATGGGAACCAGGCCCCAGACTTTTCACTTTCAGAAATGCACCACGGAAAATGCATCCAATTTCCGCTAATAACAACTGTGTATGATTTATTGGGAAGAATTCTTGTGCTCTAGAAAATTTTAAAATTAAAGGAAGAATGTTTACTCTTCCTGACTTTCAGTCTTTTTCTTCACTTAAAACATTTGAGGGGCACCTGGGTGGCTCTGTCAGTTAAGCGTCCAACTCTTAATTTCATCTCAGGTCATGATCTCATGGTTCGTGACTTTGAGCCCCACATCAGGCTCTGTGCTGACAGCGTGGAGCCTGCTTGGGATTCTCTCTCTCTTCCTCTCTCTCTGCCCCTCCCCTGCTTCTCTCTCTCTCAAAAAATAAACTAAAAACAATTTTTTTAATAAAAAAAATTAAGACATTTTCATAAAATTTCAATAGTGAGGGGCACCTGGGTGGCTCCATTGGTTAAACGTCCGACTTTGGCTCAGGTCATGATCTCATGGTTCATGAGTTCAAGCCCCGCATCGGGCTCTGTGCTGACAGCTCGGAGCCTGGAGCCTGCTTCGGATTCTGTGTCTCCCTCTCTCTCTCTGCCCCTCCCCCACTCACACTCTGTCTCTCTCTCTCTCAAAAACAAACATTATAAAAATTTTCTTTTTAATTTCAATAGTGAGGCCTACCAAACCCCTGCCTCTCTGACAATTTTCATCATTGAAAGATGGTTGCTTTTACCCCACCTTTATAGGCTTTGGAGAAAGGAAACCCACTTCTAAGTGTATCTTTAAAGGCACTAGGCAAGGATTCCTATGGCGTCTAGGTCCGTGGTGGTATCTATACTAGCCTTTGGTCTCTTGAGTTTGACATCTTCCTCGGCCTCTTTCAGCACGTTAGCCAAAGTCTGGGCCTGGCTTCCCACCCATGCTTGGACACCACCTTGATTTCCTTATGTCCCACATGCCTACGTGACAGTCACCAATGGAAGTCTTTTATCATAATCCTTGGTGTTCTCATCAGCAAGTGTATCTTGAGATTTAACACTCTTCAAGGGCGAGGACCAGGTTTATAGAATTCTCTCAGTACAACCTCAGTCTACAGGACAGGGAGGGTGAGTATAGTCAGCGCACGGAGGGCCTCCCTGCATCTAATTAGGTGATTGCCTTTCTCTCTCTTGTTACCATAAAAAATCTTTTACAGACTTTGCACACAACACTGGCATACATGAATAATCTTGAAAACTTTCAAACTAAGGACGGCTAACAGTTTCGCGTTCCTCCCGCTGCTCTGTTGAAGCTCATATCAAATCAGAAATTCGATTATCTGGAGCCAGAAAGGCAATAGGCAGCTGCTTGTCTCTGGAAACAGCCACCTGGCTTTGTCCATGTTCAGGCTCCACAGCAGCCATGGATTCAAGCTGCCTACAATAAGAAAAGAGGAAAACGCTACAAAAAGCCACCCCTTCCCACCTCCAAATTCTTCACCGGGACTTGCCTGGTGCTCACAAGACAGGCTGGGGACACGGTGGTGAGGCTGGTGTGTGCCATCACCAAGGAACACTGAGTTTAGGGAAGCACCTCTTACAGAGCAAGCCCGCTCTTTGGGGGAAGAGGCTACCTCATCCCTCGGGCTGCTCCCTACACACTCAACCCTGAGAAGTGGCCAGGAGGAGGCGAGAGAGCCTCGCTCGCATTCTTGGCACACCCAGTAGGAACTTGCAGGCACCCACATGGCGGATCGCCTCCCCCAACAAGGTCGAGGGCCAGTCTCAGAGGACCCGGCCCGGGGAGTTCTTCCACTGAATGGGGAAGATCCTTCTTCTGCCCATTACGCCTCGGCCATGGGCTTGCCGTTTGGGACGGGAGGGTATGACATAGTGGAAGTGAAACCTGAGAACCTGCCTCTTCTGTTCTGAGGGACCAGAGGAGGCGATGAGAGAGGAGTAGGAGGGCAGAAGGGAGACGTGCCACCTCCATGTGGGGGGTGTCGAGACCAGGGTCCCTCGGGACGGGTGAGAGGAGACCGGGGAAATGCTGAGGGCGTCAGTCAGGACTCTGGGCGGGGGTCACCTCAGACACCACCGCTTCCCCCACAGACCTGGGGCCACCACGGCCAAGAAGCAGACTCAGCCAGGCAGCACGGTCAGGAGATGGGGGGCTGGACGGTAGCTTTCCAGAGCTGCTCTTTGTACCATTGCGGTGTGGCTCAGACCCAGACAGTCCTGCAGGGACCCAGAAGGGGGTGTGCTGGACCTAACTTGTGTGCCTCCCCAGACACCTCTGGCCACATGCTCCTGGGCCCAGTCAAGTGACAGGGAATGACAACAAGATAGGCAGCCACTGGGCGGTCCAGGACCACCTCCTGCAAAGCCTAATTTGAGAATCCTTTCTCCCCAAAGCCTCAGAGATCAAGGACGGCCCTCATATACCCAGATACCAACTGGAAGCAATGAACAGAGAGAAGAAGTCACCCCAGAAGACTGCTTCAACCATTCCTGATGGAGAGTTCCATTGCTTTTCGACAGATTCAAATTTTCAACAAAGAGAAGACAATTGAGATCGGAAGAAATAGAAATATTTTTCATCGCTAAGTCTAAGTGGTCCCTGCTATCCCAGAAAGAATATCCGTAAAAGGTGAAAGAAATTCTCCTTGCTCTGCAAGTCTGCGTGCTTGTGAGCGGTTTTGTGGCCCTGCTAGAATTTGCCGGAGCACTGGTGAGAGCCTTTGCGGTGGGCCAGGATTACAGGTCCGGGAGCACTGGAATCCACCCTCGATAGACCTTGTGAAGGGGAGATTAATTCTTTCCTTACCTTGAAATGTGGCTGTTCCGCTGGCTCCGTAATCCCAAGGCACGGCTGCAGACCGCACAGGCCCACAGGAGCCAGACGGGTAATGGAAATGGGCCAAGTGGACTGAGAACTGCGTCCAGGGGACACAGCCCTGTAAGCCACAGCCCAGTCACTGTCGCCCCCTACGGAAAAGACAGTGCAGTGCTCCCAGATAGTTTTCATTACCGAGGTAGAAAGATAGCCTCATTTTAAGCCCGCAATAACCCAATGAGGAGGCACTATTATTATCCTTATTTTTCAGATGAAGGGAAAAAAAAAAAAAACACAACTCCTTACTGAGTTAGAGTCCTGAGGCACAGGGAGGTTAAGTAACTCCAAGGTCACACGAGTCAAAAGGGGCAGAGCTGGGATTCAGACACAGGCAGTCTGGCTGCAGAACATGCCTGCTAATATGGCATAATTCTGCTGACTTTTTCATTAGTCGGAAATTAAGACCAAAAAATATTAATCTCCCAATTTAAATACTCAAGTGTTTTAAAAAAAAATACTCTGCAAGCCAAAGAAAACCAGAGTGTGGGCCAAGATAGGGCTTGTGAGTTGCCAGCTTGTGTTTGGTGTCCCAAGAGAGTAAGTTATGGGGTATCCTTGGAAAGCTGTGTTTTTCTTTTTGCTTCCCACCACCACCCCCCCCGCCATATATTCACAGCAGAGTGAAAACTTATAGCTTTTCCTTCAGCGTCGTCAAGTTGTACACCTACCCACTTGTAGCAGTAATGCTTCCATTGCTCAAAATATTTCTGAATTCCTCTCTTGGAATTGCCTTCAGAAAGGTTTACAAGTCAGCTATCTTATTTTGTAGCCATAGCTTCTTTTTTGATGAAACTAGCATTTCCCTGCGTGGTTCCAATCATCTTCACCAGATGTGGCTCTGAATCACTTTCAGCTATTTCCAGAAATCACATCCATTCTGAATGCATGGCGACTGACTGCCCAGGGAATTGTTCACAAGAATGTGTTCTCAAAATCATTAAAATAGGTTTACAGCCTTCAGGATAACAACATTTGAAAGGACACACCAATTCATCTCCTCACGTTCTTATTGGTTCCAAAACCAGCCACTGATATACGGCTTCATCTCCTTTATGTTACCCTAGGCTGGATTTTGCGAGTGATGCTGCGATATTATCTCTTGTAAATTCTGCCTCGTGAAATCAATCATTCCCTCCATGCCCCAGTGCCACAAATTATGAACAAGGGACAGAAACTTGAATGGTCTACAATGAAACAATTAAAGATAAGATTACTATCTGATCCAGCTACTCTATTTCCGGGTATATACCCCAAAGAACTGAAAGCGAGGTCTTAACAGGCATTTGTACACTCATGTCCATAGCGGCATCATTCACAGTAGCTAAAAGGTGGAAGGAATCTAAATGTCCACTGACAGATAAACGGTCCCTAGAGTAGTCAGACTCATAGACACCGAAAGCACAATAGTGGTTGCCAAAGGCTAAGGGAAGGGGAGAATGGGAGTTGTTTAATGGACACAGAGTTCCAGTTTTGCATGACCAAAAAAGTTCCGGAGGTAGGTTGCAAAGCAATGCAAACCTACGTAACACTATTGACCTATACACTGAAAAAATGGTTAAGATGGAAAATGGTGTTATGTGTATTTCGCCACAATAAAAAATAAAACAGTAAAGGAAGCCACCATTCTCCTCTATAAAACACAACACAACACAATACAAGCCACTCCACACGAGCATATCTCTTGCATGTGTCGCATCTCAGCAGGCTCGAAAGACCGTCTTCACGGATGGGCCCCGATCCACAGGGCTGTTTGGGAACCACTGGGCCAGGAATCTCATGCTTCTAGGAGGGGGCCCAGGTTCTAAGCGAGAGACGGAAAAGGAGAAGTGGAGTGGCTCTGGCCTCAGCGCCCAAGGGAGTTTACTCAGGACAGGGCAGCTCCTAGGGGGCGGGGGCGGGGGGGGCAGAGCGCAGATGTGTCCCCCAGCCCATGGAAGCCTGCCAGTCTCTGGCCACTCTTGACTTCAGAGGAGGAATCTGAGCTCTGGAACATGTAATCTTATTTATTCCCCTCAGCGCGGGGTAATATTCAACTATTTTAAAGATAAGAACTAATCAGTCAAATGGATGCTTGCTGAGAGTGGGGCAGGGATCTGGAGCTCTCTTCCTGCTTCACTACTTGTTCTGCCTTTGCTGGGGGGCTTCCATGGCACTTGGGGGGGGTTCCTGAATACCAGCCAGCACACAAGTGTTCCCGTCTCTCCCCTCCCCACCTTTATTGAGGCACAACTGACAAATGGAAATTAAATGTATTTACAGCATACAATGTGATGTTTCGATATATGTACATGTGGCAAAATGACCATCATCAACTTAGTTAACATGTTCATCATGTCACACAATTAACTTGTGCGTGCGTGTGTGTGTATCTGTGTGCAGAGAACATTTAAGACTTATTCTCTAAGCAAATGTCCAAGTGTACCAAACAGCATCGTTACCTATAGTCGCCACGCTGTGTATCCGATCTCCAGAATGTATTCATTCCGCATAACTGCAACTTTGGGCCCTTTGCCCAACGTCACCTCCTCCTGCCCCCTCATCCCCTGGCAACCACCATTCGACTCTTTGTTTCTGTTTGACTGTTTTAGATTCCACATATAAGTGAGATCATGCAGTATTTGGTTTTATTTCGCTCAGCATAATGTCCTTCAAGTTTATCGATGTTGTCTCAAATAATAGGGTTTCCTAATTTTCCAAGGTTGAATAATATTCGTGTGTGTGTGTGTACCACATTTTCTTTATTCGTTCATCTGTTGGTAGACATTTAAGTTGATTCCATATCTTAGCTATTGTGAATAATGCTGAAGTGAACATGGGAGGGCAGATATGTTTTTGAGATCCTGATTTCCTTTCCTTTGGGTATATACCCAGGAGGAGGATTGAAAGATCGTAATATATGGTTCTGTTTTTAATTTTTGAGGAACCTCCATACTGTTTTCCATAATGGAGGTACGAATTTATGTTCCCACCAACAGCATACAAAGGTTCCCCTTTCTGCACATCTCAGCCCTCGTCGGTTGTCCTTTTGATAATAGCCATTCTTTTTTTTTTTTCAATATATGAAGTTTATTGTCAAATTGGTTTCCATACAACACCCAGTGCTCATCCCAAAAGGTGCCCTCCTCAATACCCATCACCCACCCTCCCCTCCCTCCCACCCCCCATCAACCCTCAGTTTGTTCTCAGTTTTTAACAGTCTCTTATGCTTTGGCTCTCTCCCACTCTAACCTCTTTTTTTTTTTTCCCTTCCCCTCCCCCATGGGCTTCTGTTAAGTTTCTCAGGATCCACATAAGAGTGAAACCATATGGTATCTGTCTTTCTCTGTATGGCTTATTTCACTTAGCATCACACTCTCCAATTCCATCCATGTTGCTACAAAGGGCCATATTTCGTTCTTTCTCATTGCCACGTAGTACTCCATTGTGTATATAAACCACAATTTCTTTATCCATTCATCAGTTGATGGACATTAAGGCTCTTTCCATAATTTGGCTATTGTTAAGAGTGCTGCTATAAACATTTGGGTACAAATGCCCCTATGCATCAGTACTCCTGTATCCCTTGGGTAAATTCCTAGCAGTGCTATTGCTGGGTCATAGGGTAGGTCTATTTTTAATTTTTTGAGGAACTTCCACACTGTTTTCCAGAGTGGCTGCACCAATTTGCATTCCCACCAACAGTGCAAGAGGGTTCCCGTTTCTCCACATCCTCTCCAGCATCTATAGTCTCCTGATTTGTTCATTTTGGCCACTCTGACTGGCGTGAGGTGATATCTGAGGGTGGTTTTGATTTGTATTTCCCTGATGAGGAGCGACATTGAGCATCTTTTCATGTGCTTGTTGTCCATCCGGATGTCTTCTTTACAGAAGTGTCTATTCATGTTTTCTGCCCATTTCTTCACTGGGTTATTTGTTTTTTGGGTGTGGAGTTTGGTGAGCTCTTTATGGATTTTGGTACTAGCCCTTTGTCCGACATGTCATTTGCAAATATCTTTTCCCATTCCGTTGGTTGCCTTTTAGTTTTGTTGGTTGTTTCCTTTGCTGTGCAGAAGCTTTTTATCTTCATAAGGTCCCAGTAATTCACTTTTGCTTTTAATTCCCTTGCCTTTGGGGATGTGTCAAGTAAAAAATTGCTACAGCTGAGGTCAGAGAGGTCTTTTCCTGCTTTCTCCTCTAGGGTTTCCTGTCTCACATTCAGGTCCTTTATCCATTTTGAGTTTATTTTTGTGAATGGTGTGAGAAAGTGGTCTAGTTTCAATCTTCTGCATGTTGCCGTCCAATTCTCCCAGCACCATTTGTTAAAGAGACTGTCTTTTT
This sequence comes from Lynx rufus, assembly GCF_022079265.1. Lineage (NCBI taxonomy): Eukaryota > Metazoa > Chordata > Mammalia > Carnivora > Felidae > Lynx > Lynx rufus. The sequence continues at coordinate 38,547,073 of NW_025814845.1, read as the reverse complement.
TCCATTGGATATTCTTTCCTGCTTTGTCAAAGATTAGTTGGTCATACGTTTGTGGGTCTAGTTCTGGGGTTTCTATTCTATTCCATTGGTCTATGTGTCTGTTTTTGTGCCAATACCATGCTGTCTTGATTACAGCTTTGTAGTAGAGGCTAAAGTCTGGGATTGTGATGCCTCCTGCTTTGGTCTTCTTCTTCAAAATTACTTTGGCTATTCGGGGCCTTTTGTGGTTCCAAATGAATTTTAGGATTGCTTGTTCTAGTTTCGAGAAGAATGCTGGTGCAATTTTGATTGGGATTGCATTGAATGTGTAGATAGCTTTGGGTAGTATTGACATTTTGACAATATTTATTCTTCCAATCCATGAGCAGGGAATGTCTTTCCATTTCTTTAAATCTTCTTCAATTACCTTCATAAGCTTTCTATAGTTTTCAGCATACAGATCCTTTACATCTTTGGTTAGATTTATTCCTAGGTATTTTATGCTTCTTGGTGCAATTGTGAATGGGATCAGTTTCTTTATTTGTCTTTCTGTTGCTTCATTATTAGTGTATAAGAATGCAACTGATTTCTGTACATTGATTTTGTATCCTGCAACTTTGCTAAATTCATGTATCAGTTCTAGCAGACTTCTGGTGGAGTCTATCAGATTTTTCATGTATAATATCATGTCATCTGCAAAAAGCGAAAGCTTAACTTCATCTTTGCCAATTTTGATGCCTTTGATTTCCTTTTGTTGTCTGATTGCTGATGCTAGAACTTCCAACACTATGTTAAACAACAGCGGTGAGAGTGGACATCCCTGTCATGTTCCTGATCTCAGGGGAAAAGCTCTCAGTTTTTCCCCATTGAGGATGATGTTAGCTGTGGGCTTTTCATAAATGGCTTTTATGATCTTTAAGTATGTTCCTTCCATCCCGACTTTCTCGAGGGTTTTTATTAAGAAAGGATGCTGAATTTTGTCAAAGGCCTTTTCTGCATCGATTGACAGGATCATATGGTTCTTATCTTTTCTTTTATTAATGTGATGTATCACGTTGATTGATTTGCGAATGTTGAACCAGCCCTGCATCCCAAGAATGAATCCCACTTGATCATGGTGAATAATTCTTTTTATATGCTGTTGAATTCGATTTGCTAGTATCTTATTGAGAATTTTTGCATCTATATGCATCAGGGATATTGGCCTGTAGTTCTCTTTTTTTACTGGGTCTCTGTCTGGCTTAGGAATCAAAGTAATACTGGCTTCATAGAATGAGTCTGGAAGTTTTCCTTCCCTTTCTATTTTTTGGAATAGCTTGAGAAGGATAGGTATTATCTCTACTTTAAACGTCTGGTAGAACTCCCCTGGGAAGCCATCTGGTCCTGGACTCTTATTTGTTGGGAGATTTTTGGTAACTGATTCAATTTCTTCACTGGTTATGGGTCTGTTCAAGCTTTCTATTTCCTCCTGATTGAGTTTTGGAAGCGTGTGGGTGTTTAGGAATTTGTCCATTTCTTCCAGGTTGTCCAGTTTGTTGGCATATAATTTTTCATAGTATTCCCTGATAATTGCTTGTATCTCTGAGGGATTGGTTGTAACAATTCCATTTTCATTCATGATTTTATCTATTTGGGTCATCCCCCTTTTCTTTTTGAGAAGCCTGGCTAGAGGTTTATCAATTTTGTTTATTTTTTCAAAACACCAACTCTTGGTTTCGTTGCTCTGCTCTACCGTTTTTTAAGATTCTATATTGTTTATTTCTGCTCTGATCTTTATTATTTCTCTTCTTCTGCTGGGTTTAGGCTGCCTTTGCTGTTCTGCTTCTATTTCCTTTAGGTGTGCTGTTAGATTTTGTATTTGGGATTTTTCTTGTTTCTTGAGATAGGCCTGGATTGCAATGTATTTTCCTCTCAGGACTGCCTTCGCTGCATCCCAAAGCGTTTGGATTGTTGTATTTTCATTTTCATTTGTTTCCATATATTTTTTAATTTCTTCTCTAATTGCCTGGTTGACCCATTCATTCTTTAGTAGGGTGTTCTTTAACCTCCATGCTTTTGGAGGTTTTCCAGACTTTTTCCTGTGGTTGATTGCAAGCTTCATAGTATTGTGGTCTGAAACTATGCATGGTATGATTTCAATTCTTGTATACTTATGAAGGGCTGTTTTGTGACCCAGTATATGATCTATCTTGGAGAATGTTCAATGTGCACTTGAGAAGAAAGTATATTCTGTTGCTTTGGGATGCAGAGTTCTAAATATATCTGTCAAGCCCATCTGATCCAATGTATCATTCAGGGCCCTTGTTTCTTTATTGACCATGTGTCTAGATGATCTATCCATTTCTGTAAGTGGAGTGTTAAAGTCCCCTGCAATTACCACATTCTTATCAATAAGGTTGCTTATGTATGTGAGTAATTGTTTTATATATTTGGGGGCTCCTGTATTCGGTGCATAGACATTTATAATTGTTAGCTCTTCCTGATGGATAGACCCTGTGATTATTATATGATGCCCTTCTTCATCTCTTGTTACAGCCTTTAATTTAAAGTCTAGTTTGTCTGATATAAGTATGGCTACTCCAGCTTTCTTTTGACTTCCAGTGGCATGATAAATAGTTCTCTATCCCCTCACTCTCAATCTAAAGGTGTCCTCAGATCTAAAATGAGTCTCTTGTAGACAGCAAATAGATGGGTCTTGTTTTTTTATCCATTCTGATACCGTATGTCTTTGGTTGGCGCATTTAGTCCATTTACATTCAGTGTTATTATAGAAAGATACGGGTTTAGAGTCATTGTGATGTCTGTATGTTTTATGCTTGTAGCGATGTCTCTGGTACTTTGTCTCACAGGATCCCCCTTAGGATCTCTTGTAGGGCTGGTTTAGTGGTGACGAATTCCTTCAGTTTTTGTTTGTTTGGGAAGACCTTTATCTCTCCTATTCTAAATGACAGACTTGCTGGATAAAGGATTCTCAGCCGCATATTTTTTCTGTTCATCACATTGAAGATTTCCTGCCATTCCTTTCTGGCCTGCCAAGTTTCAGTAAAGAGATCGGTCACGAGTCTTATAGGTCTCCCTTTATATGTTAGAGCACGTTTATCTCTAGCTGCTTTCCGAATTTTCTCTTTATCCTTGTATTTTGCCAGTTTCACTATGATATGTCGTGCAGATCGATTCAAGTTATGTCTGAAGGGAGTTCTCTGTGCCTCTTGGATTTCAATGCCTTTTTCCTTCCCCAGATCCGGGAAGTTCTCAGCTATTATTTCTTCAAGTACACCTTCAGCATCTTTCCCTCTCTCTTCCTCCTCTGGAATGCCAATTATGCATAGATTATTTCTCTTTAGTGCATCACTGAGTTCTCTCATTTTCCCCTCATATTCCTGGATTTTTTTCTCTCTCTTTTTCTCAGCTTCTTCTTTTTCCATAATTTTATCTTCTAGTTCACCTATTCTCTCCTCTGCCTCTTCAATCCGAGCCGTAGTTGTCTCCATTTTATTTTGCAACTCGTTGATAGCATGTTTTAGCTCCTCCTGGCTGTTCCTTAGTCCCTTGATCTCTGTAGCAAGAGATTTTCTGCTGTCCTTTATACTGTTTTCAAGCCCAGCGATTAATTTTATGACTATTATTCTAAATTCACTTTCTGTTATATTGTTTAAATCATTTTTGATCAGTTCGTTAGCTGTTGTTATTTCCTGGACGTTTTTCTGAGGGGAATTCTTCCGTTTCTTCATTTTGGATCGTCCCTGGAGTGGTGTGGGACTTCGGGGCACTTCCCCTGTGCTGTCTTGAATAACTTGCGTTGGTGGGCAGGGCCGCAGTCAGACCTGATGTCTGCCCCCAGCCCACCGCTGGGGCCACAGTCAGACTGGTGTGTGCCTTCTCTTCCCCTCTCCTAGGGGCGGGATTCACTGTGGGGTGGCGTGGCCCATCTGGGCTACTTGCACACTGCCAGGCTTGTGGTGCTGGGGATCTGGCGTATTAGCTGGGGTGGATCGGCAAAGATAATAGTCATTCTAACAGGTGTGAGGTAATATCTTATTGTGCTTTTGTTTTGTATTCTCTTGATGACTAGTAATATTGAGCATTTTATTTATTTATTTATTTATTTATTTAAGTTTATTTATTTCTTTATTTATTTTGAGAGACAAAGAGAGCACAAGTGGGGGAAGGAAAGGGAGAGAGGGAGAAAGAGAGAATCCCAAGCATGCTCCTCACTGTCAGGGCAGAGCCCAATGCAGGACTTGAACCCACGAACCGTGAGATCATGACCCGAGCTGAAGTCAAGAGCTAGACGCCTGGGGTGCCTGGGTGGCTCAGTGGGTTAAGCGTCAGTCTTTGGCTCAGGTCATGATCTCGTGGTTTGTGAGTTTGAGACCCACATCGGGCTCTGTGCTGACAGCTCAGAGCCTGGATCCTTCTTCGCATTCTGTGTCTCCCTCTCCCTCCGCCCCTCCCCTGCTCATGCTCTGTCTCTGGCTTTTTCAATAATAAATAAACATAAAAAAAAATTTTTAAAAAGAGCTGTATGCTTAACCAGCTGAGCCACCCAGGCACCCCAATGTTGAGCATTTTAAAATTTATCTTCCAAAGAAGACAAATGTATTTTTTTAATGCCTTCTTTTGAGAAATGCCTATTTAGGTACATTGACTATTTTTTAATAGAGTTACCTATTTTCTTGCTGTAGCATTCTTTGAGATCCTTATATATCTTGAATATTAACTCCTTATCAGATATATAGTTTGCAAATATATTCTCCTGCTCTATGGATTGTTGCTTTATTCTGTTGACTGTTTCCTTTACTGTGCAGAAGCTTTTTGGTTTGATGCAGTCCCATTTGTCTCTTTCTGCTTTTGTTGCCTGTGCTTTTGGGGTCATACCCAAAAAAATCGTTGCTCAGACCAATGTCAAGAAGCTTTTCTCCTATGTTTTCTTCAAGTAGTTTTCAGGTATTATGTTTGAGTCTTTACTCCATTTTGAGTTGATTTTTGTATATGGTGTGAGATAGGGGTATGGCTTCATTCTTTTGCACATGGGTGTCCAGTTTTCCAACACATTTATTGAAGAGACTCTCCTTTCTCCATTGTGTATTCTTGGCACCTTTGTCAAAGATCAACTGACTATAAATACATGGATTTATTTCCAGGCTCTATTCTGATCCATATGTCTGTTTTGATGCTAACATCATACTGTTTGGATTACTATAGCTTTGTAGTAAATTTTGATATCAGGAAGTGTGATGCCTCCAGCTTTGTTCTTTTTGTACAAGATTGACTTGGCTATTTGCGGTCTTTTGAAGTTCTACTGAATTTTAGAATTGTTTGTTTCTATTTCTAGCAAAACTTCCATTGGAATTTTGGAAGGAATTGCACCAAATCTGTAGATCACTTTGAGTAGGACAGTTTAATAATATTAACTTCCAGTCCATGAACACAGGATAGATACCTTTCTATTGTTTTGTGTCTTCTTTCATTCCTTTCATGATGTTTTATAGTTCTCAGTGTACAGATATTTAATCTCCTTCCTGAAATTTATTCCTAAGTATTTTATAGCTTTGCTATTATAAATAGGGTTGTTTTCTTAATTTATTTTTTGGATATTTTGATATTACTGTATAGAAATGCTACTGGTTTTTGCATGTTGGTTTTATAATTTGCAACTTTACTGAATTTTAATACATCTAACAGGTTTGGGGGGGATCTTTAGAATTTTTCTCTATATAAGATGATGTCATGCACAGTATTTTAATATCTTCATGACAAGTAGAATCATACTGGTGAACACCAACTCAATACTGGCTTGCCCTTTAAGTTCCTAATGAAGCTCTTTCTGAAATCTTCCAAACTCTGAGGAGGGAGGAGATTTGTCTGTATCTGGAGCAAGTTGGTTAGGAAAAACCAAGTGATCTCGATCAGGTTTATGGGTGTAGGGGGGAGTCAGGAGGAGGGAGTCAGCAGCTGGCCCCCTGGAAAATCAGGGAAGAGCCAGGTAAGCTGTGGTAAGGATGTGGGCAAAAAGAAGTTGGAGAGAGTGCGTGGAAAAACACCTCTCCCTTCCCTCTTTGCAAGGATGTGTGGGGAGCATAAATAATTAACCTTGTAAACCTTAAAAGTAAAGACAGTTACTAGTTAGTTTCAGCTTCCTGCCTCCACTCTTGTGGAGCTTGCAGCAAATCACAACGCAGATGTTCTAAAGCCAGCAAACCAAATAAAGAACCGGTTAGTTCAGGAAAAAGTGAGTTTTTGTACACATTCGGGCTCCATGGTGTTTTGGCATCTTGTGGGCACAGTCTCAGTGTAACCTCCTTTCCCTTCTTTCACCGGGAGGTGATGACATTGACAGACAAGAAAGCTGGAAGCCAAACAGGAAATAGAATAGACAGCAAAGGGCCTGGAGAACATCCCAGAAGAATTAAATGGCAGGCAGCACCTCCCATTGGAGCAGCTTTGACCACCATCAGGTTTAAACTTGAGAATCCTCCCCACGCTGGGTGGCGGTGCGTGTGTGTGTGTGCACGCGCGCACGCATATGTGTGCACCTCTGTTCAAGCACACACACAGGTGCGGCTGCTCATGTTTTGTTGATGCATAAACAGAGAGATGTAGACAATGTCATGGTTCCAGGACAGCAAAAAATTAGCGGAAGAACCGGGAATAAAGACTAATCTCTGACATAGTGAAGCAGGTTTTTACAGCTACATTTACTCTAGATTTCCCTCCTGTTCACTTCTGTCTTTTGTCCTCCTCACTCCGCACTCACAGAATCTATAATTCAGAATACGTCTGCAGTATGGTTGAGTTTGGGAAAAACGATCTCAGGCAGTAGGAAACAGGAGAAAACTGATGGAGGGAGAATGGCGTGTGGAATTGCTGAATATAATGTTTGTTGAGTGAATGAGTGATTGGCTAGAACGGAAAGAGCTAGGAGGTACTAGACTAGTTAGGAGGTGGATAATAACAGCAACCACACTGAGCACTTCCTGGGTATTTTCCATATAGCCATATCTCAATTTACTGTGCTTTGTTTTATTGTGCTTTGCAGATATTGTTTTTTGGGGTTTTTTTTTTTGTTTTTTTTGTTGTTGTTGTTGTTTTGTTTTGTTTTTTTTAACAAATGAAAGGCTTGTGATAACCCTGCATTTAGGACTTTCTTTTTTTTTTTATTTTTTTTTTCAACGTTTTTTATTTATTTTTGGGACAGAGAGAGACAGAGCATGGACGGGGGAGGGGCAGAGAGAGAGGGAGACACAGAATCGGAAACAGGCTCCAGGCTCTGAGCCATCAGCCCAGAGCCTGACGCGGGGCTCGAACTCACGGACCGCAAGATCGTGACCTGGCTAAAGTCGGACGCTTAACCGACTGCGCCACCCAGGCGCCCCATTTAGGACTTTCAATAGTTAGAGAGGAGAAGTCAGGGCCTGGCTTCAAAGCTTCAAAGACAGGCTGACTCTTTGGGGCCAATGCAGCTGGGGACTTTAGGTTGAAGCCAATGCTCATTTACCATTTCAAAGCTCCTAGGGCCCTTAAGAACTATGCTGAGTTGGGGCACCTGGGTGACTCAGTTAAGGGTCTGACTCTTGGTTTCAGCTCAGGTCACAATCTCACAGTTTGTGAGTTCAAGCCCTGCATCCGGTTCTGCGCTGGCCGTGCAGAGCCTGTTCAGGATTCTCTCTGCCCCTCCCCCATTCTCTCTAGCTCTCTCTCTCTCAGAATACATAAACTTTAAAGAAAGAGAAAATTATGCTGCATCTACTCTGCTTGTGCTCTATAAATGAAACAACAAGGCCTGGGTGACAGCACATCTGTTGACAACATGGTTTACTGAATATTTTAAGCCCATTGTTGAGATCTGCTGCTCAGAAAAAAGATTCCTTTCAAAATATTACTGCCCGTCGACAATGCACCTGGTCCCTCAAGAGCTCTGAAGGAGATGTATAGTGAGGTTAATGTGTTTTCATGCTTGCTAACACATCAGTTCTTTAGCTCATGGATTAAGGAGTAATTTTGACTTTCAAATCTTATTAAGAAATATTTAAGAAATTTTATAAGGCTAGAGCCGACATAAACAATGATTTTTCTGATAGATTTGGGCAAATTGAAAACCTTTTAGAAAGGATCCACCATTCTAGATGCCATTAGGAACATTCATGATTCACGGGAAGAGATCCAGATATTGGCAGGAACAAGAGTTTGGAAGAAGTTGGTTCCGAGCCTCGTGGATGACTGGGAGGGGTTCAGGACTTCGGTGGAGGAAGTCACTGCAGACGTGGTGGAAATAACAAGAGAACTAGAATGACAAGTGGGGCCTGACGATGTGACAGAATTTCTACAATCTCAGGGCAAAACATGAACAGATGAGGGGCTGCTTCTCATGGACGAGCAAAGGAAGTGGTTTCCTGAGATGGAGTCTACTCCTGGGGAAGACGCTGTGAAGACTGTGGAAATGACAGCAAGGAGTTAGAATATAGAATATGACATAAACTTAGCTGCTAAAGCAGCAGCAGGGTTTGAGAGGATTGACTCCAATGTTGAGAGAAGTTCTGCTGTGGGTAGAATGCCATCCAACAGCATCACGAGCTACAGAGAAACCGTTAGTGAAAGAAAGAGTCGATCGACTCAGCAAACCTCACTGTTGTCTTATTCAAAGAAATTGCCACAGCCACCACAACCTTCAGCCACCACCACCCTGATCAGGCAGCAGCCTTCAACATCTAGGCAAGACCCCAAGATCAGCGAGAAGATTATGATTTGCTGAAAGCTAAGATAGGGCTAGCATTTTCTAGCAAGATTTTTAAATTCAGGTATGTACGTTGATTTTAGACGTAAGGCTATTGCACACTTAGTAGACTACAGTATAGTGTAAACACAACTGTTGTGGGCACTGGAAAACCAGTAAGTTCATTTGACTTGCTTTATTGTGATATTTGCTCTATTGCGGCAATCTGGAACCATACCTTCAAGGTCTCTGAGGTGCGCCTATACGTTCTCTCATTTAACTCTCACAGCAGCTCTTTCAGGGTAAATACTATTGTCATCCCCACTACATGGATGAAGAAACCAAGGCTTAGAGGCACAGGTGTGCAGGCAAATGCTGGAGGGAGGAGGATGCTAATTTGTAGCATTTGCCAGCGTTCACGGCGTAAAACATCCCCAAGGCGAATTTCAACCTGCCAACAGGAAGTCACTGGACATAGACTTGGGAAAAGATGCACAAACTCTGTTCCCCTGTGCCACCTTGGGCCAGCTCTGGCATGGGTCTGCTTAGGGGTTAAGCAACTTCCCTAGAAGTGCTTCCCTGCACATCAGTGGCAGAGTCAGGGCTCAAACCCTGGTCTCGCTCTAGACCACCCTTCTAACCAACGCGCTATAGCACCCCTCCTCAATCACCAGGTTGTGAAAAGGGTCTGCATTGGGGAGGTGACAGAGGCAAAAGAGAGGAAAGAATGGAAGAAAGGTTTTGCAAAAAGCGCTCTAAAAGACCAACAGTCTGAAAAAGCAGAGTTCAAAGATCGATGCCCAATATCAGGTGCCAAAAGAGAACTGTGCTTTGACCTTAGCAGAAAATTACGTAAACTCTCCCTGGACGAGAGACTTCTTAGGGAGAATTAAGAGGCGGTACAGAGAGAGTTCATTTGGGAAGAATTAAAGGAACTTTCCTATACAATCCCTCCAATTCTGGCTGAGGGGTGCAGCACAGAGGGGGTAGCTCCATAACATCTCTTGATGTTATCTTATGACATTAAAGAACCAGCTTTCAATTGGTATTCCAAAGCCAAAGACAGAGGGTGGTGGTGTTGGGGGTAATTTCCAAATTCTGCCTGTAAGCTTCTGTGTCGCCTTCTGGACCCAAGCTTGACTGTTGTGGTAAAGACCATGGCTTAATCAGGGCCAATGGCACATTGGTGCTGTATTCGATAAGTATGGAGTACAGTGTGGGAAAGTGGAAAGAGCTCTGGACTGGATTCTAGTCCCAGTCCTGCCATTATGGCCTGGACGATCTTGGGTATGCCCCCCAGAGCCTGTTTTTGCCACTTACGACACAAAAGGTTTGGACTAGATTAATTTTTTTTTTTTTAAATCCATTTCAGCTCTAAAAGCCTACAATACCGTGACATTTAAATATATTCATTTGCTAAGTCCTATGCTTCACAAAGGAACTCTGATGAAGCAGATCTAACTCGGAAACACAGTAACAATAACGCAAACACTTATATGGTACCTATTTGCACCAGGCATTGTTCTAAGTGCTTTATTCATGTTAAATCATTTAATCCTTACAGCAATCATTTGGAATAGGTGATATTATATGAGATGATAGATGTTAACCAAAGTTACTGTGACAATCATTTCGCAATATGTATATCAAGCCATTATGCTGTATACCTTAAACAGTCTGTGTATCAGTTATAACTATAAACCTGGGATGGGGGAAAATGGGTAATATTATTATTTTCATTTTGCAGATGCATTATTTTCATTTGTGCAGAGGCACAAAGTGGTTATATAATGGGGTAGGTGCCGTTCTCATCCCTATTATGTGGATGAAGAAAGTAAGGTTTACAGGCAGTGATGTGCTGGTGGCAGAGGATGGGAAGGGTCCACATGACTGGGCCCAGGAGCACGTGGCCAGAGGAGTCTGGGAAGGCACACAAGTTAGGTCCAGCACACCCCCTTCTGGGTCCCTGCGCGACTGTCTGGGTCTGAGCCACACCACAATGGTACAAAGAGCAGCTCTGGAAAGCTACCGTCCAGCCCCCCATCTCCTGACCGTGCTGCCTGGCTGAGTCTGCTTCTTGGCCGTGGTGGCCCCAGGTCTGTGGGGGAAGTGGTGGTGTCTGAGGTGACCCCCGCCCAGAGTCCTGACTGATGCCCTCATCATTTCCCCGGTCTCCTCTCACCCGTCCCGAGGGACCCTGGTCTCGACACCCCCCACATGGAGGTGGCACGTCTCCCTTCTGCCCTCCTACTCCTCTCTCATCGCCTCCTCTGGTCCCTCAGAACAGAAGAGGCAGGTTCCCAGGTTTCACTTCCACTATGTCATACCCTCCCGTCCCAAACGGCAAGCCCATGGCCGAGGCGTAATGGGCAGAAGAAGGATCTTCCCCATTCAGTGGAAGAACTCCCCGGGCCGGGTCCTCTGAGACTGGCCCTCGACCTTGTTGGGGGAGGCGATCCGCCATGTGGGTGCCTGCAAGTTCCTACTGGGTGTGCCAAGAATGCGAGCGAGGCTCTCACGCCTCCTCCTGGCCACTTCTCAGGGTTGAGTGTGTAGGGAGCAGCCCGAGGGATGAGGTAGCCTCTTCCCCCAAAGAGCGGGCTTGCTCTGTAAGAAGTGCTTCCCTAAACTCAGTGTTCCTTGGTTATGGCACACACCAGCCTCACCACCGTGTCCCCAGCCTTTCTCGCGAGCACATGGGAGTCCAGTGAAGAACGTGCAAATGGGAACAAAAATTGTTTGCTCCAAAGGGCTCTATATTCTTACATTAGTCACATTCAGCCTTCAGCAACTCATTAAGAATCTTAGTTAAATCCTTGTTACCAACTTCGACCCATCCAGCAGCATCTGTTCTGGCCAAACAGGTGCTCATGGCCCATTTCTCCTTGGAGGTGCCTGTCTTCCCTTAGATTTCAAGTTCGTGGGTTGACCTACAACCTCAGCTCTCTGACAGGTTCAGGAAAAGTTGTGAATTTGCAGATTTTTTGGCAGACCGTCACTGAATCGATTAAGGCCTAAAAGCCCGAAGAGAAAGATCATGATAAACCAACTGAATGAAATGATTCAGCAGTAAATAGACAAATTAGAGAACAAACCAGTGAGCAAGAAGAGAAGTTGCCTGGGTATCAAAAACATAACAAGGAGTGAACTGAGCTGAAAGTGAGTGGTACAAATGACTTGGTTTTCATTGGAATCCTTCCTGACTTATGCAATCCACACCCATGTTCATATATTCCTCTGATAAAAGGGTTTTAAAGTTATGGAAGGACACAAAATCTTAATCACAAAGTCAGAAAAATAAGCAAAGCATTCCAGTCGTATGTTGTTGGTGGGTGCCTCAGTGTGGGAATATAACAGCAGAACAACAGAACCCAAATCTGTCTCACTGAGAGAATCTGAACCAGCTTCTCTCCAAGAAACAGAAACTAGAAATCCAGGAAGTGCTGGCCATCATAAACTTGGCATATCTATGCCTCCCCTTTACCTATTCAATGACTCATATTAAAAAAAAAATTGAGTTTCAGTGGCACAAAGTCAGCATCTAAGAGTATCCTTAAAATTTGTATTCATATAATTAAGTTGCAGGCTTCACACGCTGGGATTACTGTCCGAACAAGCAGAAACACTGCAGTGGTTACAACAGTTCACGTTGGCTTCATTCAAGTTTCATTCCAGCAAAGAAACGCTTTGCCATCTGCTGACACCCGACAGTTACCTGGGTTGGAATCCGAGTTCCCAGACAGCCTGGCACCCCTAAACTATCCAAGCCGCGTTAGGGTGCTACTTGTCTCAAATCACTTTCTTTAGGCAAGCATTTCCAGAAACACGTTTACAGGAAGGCATGAGTCATAATGATATGATATGTAATATTTTAGCCGTTAGTGAATTCCTTGGACACTTTCCATTTGGTTGCTTAGAACTTAGTTTGAAGAAGTTAACTAGCTTTCACTTACTATAAGATGAATCAGATCAAGCAGACCTTTGAAACTTTGGAAATGTCGCACAATCTTAACAGCTTAAAGGAAGGGGGAAGGCATCAAAATTTGGATTGCTGGTTCCCGCAGTGGCCCAGCTGCTCTTCAGAAAAACAAAAAACAAATTCCTATAATCTCATGTATCTTCACATAAACAGATAAATAAAAACCAAGAAGCTCTAACAAAAAATATACTGAATGGAATCTGAGAAAAGTCTGATGTGACCAAATGATAGGCAGTCTATAATCTCCCTTCTTCCTGGGGAATTAGGGTGTTTGAAACAGACAGGGTCTTGAGCAGAAAAGAGCTTTGCAAAGAGAGGGTTCCTACTGCTTCCAAAAATGGATAGTGTTACTCATAGTCACGGCCAAGTTTTCCTGAGGTCAGAAGCTTCTAGTTGGTCAGCAGCCTCCCCTAATTCCAAGCCTCCCACTTTACTAGGCAGAAGGAGGAGGTTTTTTATTGCAAAGCTGCCAATGCAAGGGCTTTTCACACAGATGAGTTTCTAACCACAGCCAGCGGAGGAAAAAAAATACATTTTCTTTGGGTGGGAAGAACATTCTTCCAGTGAATAAAAAGTTGTATTCCTTCTGTATCATTACTGAGCATATATGCAAGAGCAGTTTGTGAAGCTGCTAATTAGCCTGGAGGAGCTGTGTGGTTAGAAGCGAAGAGTATGGGCTCTGAGGCCAGACTGCTTGGTTCAAGTCTTGTCTCTTCCCTTCTCTGTGACCTTGGAGAAACTGTTACACCTGTCTGTGCCTCTGATATTTTCATCTGTGTAATGAGAATAATAAGGCTGTAGTGAGGACCGAGTTATTGCCTACAAAAGGCTTAGGACAGAGCCTGGGTCACAGAAAGCACTCAGCAGATGTTACCTACGATTACTTTGGTGGCAAACTTTTCACGTCTCAATTGCTTGCGATGCACAAAGCATCCTCTACCGGCCAGCGGAGGAGAAACATGAGAATTCCCATTGGGTATTTGTTAACTGAGCCTTCTCCTAAAGCCCTGCCCCATAAAGCATTTTCCTCAATCATCTTCTGGTCCTTGAGGTCACTGGCAGCTTGGTGGTTCCATTATGCCAACTGAGGAATTTATATGGATACTTTACAGATCACATCTATAGCTTACATTGGGCCCACTGGCCCGATTCTTGGGTTACGTTAGGGTTTGTGCACTCATAGGACAAATTATTGTTGTCTTTCAGAACAAGAACCAGGATGCTGTTTGTATGTCAATTCGAAGATTTTAGAACTTCAGCAAAATAGATGGTTGCCTATGTTATAATGTTCATATAAGTTCTTTTATTGAAGTAGAATACATATACAAAAAAGGGTACAAATATTAAGTGTACTGCTCCATAAGTTATCACAGGGTGTAGAAACCTGTATAATCATCATCCTAAGACAAGTCACTGCCAGAACCTTAGAACTTCACCACCCCACCCATTCTCTCTCCAAATGATCATTCCTTCCCTCTTACTCAGAAGTAACCACTGTCCTGGCTTCTAACATTATACATTACTTTTCTGTTTTTGAAACGTATATAAATAGAACAACAGAGAATGAATTGCCACTCATTTCTTTCATTTTATATTAGAATTATAAAATCACGTAAGCTGTTGCACGTAGTTTGCTCTGAGCATTGATTTCTATGTCATTTGGTGCCCTTATGCAAGCATTTCTGATGAGTGTATACCTAGTGGGGAAATGATCCATCACTTGGTATGTGTATGTTCAGCTTTAGTAGATAACGCCAAACAATTTTCCACAGTATTTGTACCAAAGTGCACTCGTGTCAGCCATGTGTGAGTTTCGGTTGTTCCATATCCTCACCAAAACTGGCTATTGTCAGTCGTGCGATTTTTCACGTAGGCCATTTTCGGGTGAGAGTGGAAGTGTCACACTGGGATTCCAATTGGCACTTCCCAGATGATTCACGGTGTGAATCATCAGATGCTCCATTAATGAATCTCGGATGCTTTGTTGTATGCAATCTTTTATCCATTAAGATTATTAGATGTATTATATAATTTTTTCTTATTTTATAAATATGGTAGATTGCATGGATTGATTTTCAAAAGTGAAAATAACCTTTCACTCCTGGAATAAACCCAGTTTGATGGTCTTCATATTTTTGCTCAATTCAATTTGACAATTTAGGATTTTTGCACCTATGTCACAAAAGAAACTAACCTACAATACTTTTTCTCGTAAAGTTCCTAGGTTATACTGATACTATAAAACAAGATTCAAAGTGTTAGTGTTATCTCTTCCTTAAATCCAGGCTTGAAGTTTTGCTTTCTTTTGCTTTACAGGAAGGCCGTTGTTGTTCACTTCTTAAGCAGAACCTTAGGAAAGTGCACGTAAGTATACTGCAGTACATTTTCACAAAGTGAGTAATGGCCATGTGGCCAGCACCCAGATTGAGAAACATAATCAGCACATAATCAGCACATAATTAGCATTCCAGATGCCCATTTCTTGTCTACTTCCAGCCATTTATCCCCTTCCCAAGGGTAACTGCTATCCTGAATTCTGAGACCATTACAGTAAAACCTTGGATCATGAGTAACTCGTTCTGAGTGTTCTGCAAGACGAGCAAAGATTTCTCATAAATTTTAATTTGATAAATGAGCAATGTCTTGCAATATGAATAGTACGTGATGCCGAATGTCACATGACCACAACCGAGCCAATGATTCTTCTCCCTCTCTCGCTCTCTCTCTTTCTGCGGGATTGTGCGTGATTGTCTCCCATGTTCAGATGCTTAGCCTCAGGCTGCAGTGTTTGGCAGAAATCAGTGACGTTTCAGAATGTTGGAAGGTGACCACGACCGGCACTAGGGTATTTTTTGTCACTTCAAAGCACCTATGGAAAGTCCTTTGCTTTTCCATACAAAAGTAAGCTTAGGAATGCTTTGCTTCCTTCCAGGTCATGCTGCCTGCCTTTCCTCTGCTGCCTTATTGCCAGTTACATTAAATACAATATGACAAGAGTTTATTAATACTTTACTGTAGTCAACATCTGTGTGCGAGCATATACAATAGCCCCCATGTACAAAAAGATTCCATTGAGTCAACAGACAGCAGTGATTCTGTTAGTGATAGTGAAAGTCGTCCTACAAAATAACCCTCCTCTCTCTTGTCTCCCTCACATCAGCCACTAAGGGTTTCAAAGGTAAGTGCAGGCTAATTTGTTTTTCTTTATATTTTGTATTTTCTTGATTATTTTGTATTATATTACAGTATTATAATCATTTTTATATGAATATTTTTGGGTTGTGGAATGAATCATCTTAGTTTCCATTATTTCTTATGGGGAAATTCGCTTTGATATACAAGTGCTTTGGATTACAAGCATGTTTCTGGAACAAATTATACTCATATTTAGTTTTGCTGTTTTGGTACTTTATTGGAAATCTATTAGGACTTACTTTTTTAACAAGTATATGGTTATTTTTGGTATTGTTTTGTGTACACTTAAAAAATTGCCTATTTTGAAGTTGTTGAAAGCAGTGTGCTATAGAAGTCAATTAGGTCAAGTTTGATAACTGTGTTGTTCAAATGTTGAATATCTTTAATGTCTGTCTGTGAGCTTTGTTCAGTTAGTGACAGAGGTGTGATAAAATCTCCAACCATGTAGATTTGTCAATTACTCACTTTGGTTCTGTCACTTTGGCTTCTTATATTTTGAAGTCATCTTATCAAGTTCATAAGATTTAGAATTGTTATATTTTCTTGATGGATTGAACATTTTATAGGTATGAGAGATCCCACTTTATCTTCAGTAACATGGATTGCCTTGAAATCCACTTTGTCTGATGTTAGAATTGCTTACCAGCCTTCTCTTTGTTAATGTTTGCAATGACCTATCTTTATCTACCTTATTATTTAAATATTTTGGTATTTAAGATTTGCCTCTTGTAGGCAGCATGTAGGGTGGCCTCTTGTAGGCAGCCTCTTGTAGGGCAGTTACAGTGGTGGTGTTATTCTGAACATCTTTGACTTTTAAGTAGTGTAATTCATGCATTTACAATGAATCTAAATTACTGATATATGTGGGTTTACATGTACCATCTTAATATTTATATTTATATTATATATACCGTGTTTGTTTATCTCTTATTTTAATTAATTAGATTACTCCATGGCTTCCCTTTTATTAACTTGTCCTACATTCTTTACCATTTATATCGGATAGGATTTCAATTTAGCCTGAACAATTTCGTTTATTATTTCTCAGACTGCAAAACTGCTGGGAACACATTCTCTTGATTTTCAGTTATCTGAAATGATCTTTGCCTTTATTTTTGAAGGATATTTTCACTGGGTGTAGAAATTCTGGGTTAACAACCTTATTGTAAATTTATAGCCCACAAGGTGTTGGTCCAAGGTCTTCTCAATTTCATTGTGTTTGATGAGGAGTGATGGTTACTGAAATGGCTGTCCTCCTATATACAGTGTTTTTGTTTATACCCTGCTACTTTTGTGATTTTCTTTTTTTCTTTAGTTTTCAGCAGTTTGACTATTATGTGCCTACGCACGGTTTTATTCATAATTATTTTGTTTTGGGTCTCCTGAACTTCTTAAATCTGTAAACATATGTGTCGCAATAAATTTGGGGGAAATTCTAGTCTTTGGTTAGATCTTTGCTGTTGTCCCATAGATGCATGAGCTTCTACTCATTTTTTAAAAATGTCCCCCTCTTCTTCATATCGGATTAATATCCATTAATCTATCTTCATTTATATTGAATCATTCCCCATGAATTTTTAATATTCAGGTATTGTATTTTTTACTCCTAGAATTCCCATTTGGTTGTGTTTTATAGTTCTTATTTCTCTCTTGAGATCTCCCATCTTTTTCCTTATAACAACTGTTTTCCCTTCTGATTTTTGAGCCAGTTATAATGTCCACTTTAAACTTCTTATCTACGAAGCCTAACATCTGGATCACCTCAGGACCAGTCTCTGCTGATAGTTTTATCTTTTGAGATTTGGTTATATTTTCTTGGGTCTTCATTACGATAAGTAAGTTGGGGTTGTATCCTGGATATTGTGATTGTTTTGTTGTGGAAACTCTGGGTTCTGTTAAACTCCTCCAAAGAGTGTTGGTTAATTCGCTTAGATTCAAATAGCAAACTCTGCCTATTGTGTGGCACCTCAAAATGCATTTCAGTATTTTTATCTTTAGCTGTGCCACTTGCAAACTGTCCTGCATATGCAAGGTTTAGGGATTAGTTGAAGATTTGGGCAGAGTTAATACTCAGAATTTGGGACTTCTCCCTTCTGGCTCTGTTTCTGGGATTCCTTCTCACTTTCTAGAGGCTGTGGTTGTCCTGAAATCTGTCTTCTGGTTATTTGAAAGACTGCAGGGTTTCTATGAAAGTTTTACTCTCCCCATGTGGTACAGACTATGGCATAACTAAAAGCTAAAAAGCTAAACTAAACTAAAAGCTATAAAAAATGGAAAACCTTTTTTTGTGCCATTCTCTTAATCCAGGTGTCAACTTACCTTCAGATTCTGCCTGTTTTTGCTTACTCTCCAGTGCCTTCAGGTTGTTTTTAATTTATTTACAGCACTTTATAGTTTCTACTCGTACATGTGGCTGCTTTTTAAGATTTTCTGTCCTTGTTTTTCTAGAAGTTTTACTCATATGTTGCTTTCTATTTGTCCTCTTCAGGTATTTGCAGCATTCCTGAATTGGGACTTCTTGTCTTTCATTAGTTTAGGAAAATTCTTGAACAATGTTTTAAAATATTGCTTCTGCCACTTTCTCTGTCCTCTTTCTCCAGGACTAAAATTATTTGTATTTTAGACCTCTTCCCTGTGCCATAAATCTCTGACTTGTCTCTATATTTTCCACTTTTTTTTTTTTTTAATTTCTTTGGGCTTCAGTTTGGATTTTTTTTTGACATATCTTTTATTCATTAATTCTGTCTTTGTTGGGTTTAATCTTCTATTAAATCCAATCCACTGAGTTATTTATTGCATCTATTAAATTTTTCAGTTCTAGAATTTCCATTTGATTCTTTTTTATAGTTTCCAGTTCTCTGCTGAAAGTCTGTCTTATAGATATAATTCATAGTTATTTAAAGTCCATGTTAGATAACACTAGTATCTCAATTTCCTATGAGCCTCTTATCTATTGGTTTTTCTCCTTTCTTAAAAAAAAAGTCTTGTCCTTGGGGCACCTGAGTGGCTCAATGGGTTAAGTGTCTGACTCTTTTTTAAAATTTTTTTAACATTTTATTTATTTTTGAGACAGAGAGAGACAGAGCATGAACGGGGAAGGGGCAGAGAGAGAGGGAGACACAGAATCAGAAGCAGGCTCCAGGCTCTGAGCCATCAGCCCAGAGCCTGATGCGGGGCTCGAACTCACGGACCGCGAGATCATGACCTGAGCCGAAGTCGGACGCTTAACCGACTGAGCCACCCAGGCGCCCCAAGTGTCTGACTCTTGATTTCAGTTTAGATCATGATCTCGAGGTGCATGGGATTGGTTGGGCCCTGCATTGGGCTCTGCATTGCCAGTGCAGAGGCTGCTTGGGATTCTTTCTCTCCCCCTCTCTCCCTGCCCCTGCTACACTTGTGCTTGCTTTCTTTCTTTCTCTCTCTCTCTCTCAAAAATAATCAATATGGGGCACCTGGGTGGCTCAGTCAGTAGGGCGTCTGACTTTGCCTCAGGTCATGATCTCATCATTTGTGGGTTCAAAGCCCCTCATGGGGCTCTGCGCTGACAGCTCAGAACCTGAAGCCTGCTCTCCACAGAACCTGTGTCTCTCTCTTCCTCTCTGCCCCTGCCCTACTTGTGCTCTTTCAAAAATGAATAAACGTTTTAAAAAAAATAACAAACATTAAAAAGTCTTGGCCTTTTTCTTATTTTTGACTGATTAACATTTAACGAACATTGTGTATAGACAATGAAGTTGTAGACATAAAGTTCTGTATGATATTTCTTTTTAAAATTATTTTTAACATTTATTCATTTTTCAGAGACAGCGAGAGACAGAGCGTGAGTGGGGGAAGGGCAGGGAGAGAGGGAGACACAGAACGTGAAGCAGGCTCCGGGCTCTGAGCTGTCAGCACAGCTGACAAGCCCCGATGTGGGACTTGAACTCAAAGACCACTGAGAGATCATGACCTGAGCTGAAGTCAGATGCTTAACCAACTGAGCCACCCAGGTGCTCCCTGTATGATATTTAATAAAAGAAAGATTATTTCAAGGTTTCAAGAGTCTTAAAGGTACCTAAATGTAGACCTCAAAAAGTGGAGCAAAGACAGCTGGGAAAATGCATTCTGGTCTTAGAACTTTGGGGACTAGAGCTGCTTCAACTCTCCCTCAGGGACCTGCTCATCTCAAAGCTGCTTCTTACCGCTGCTCTGGGTTAACCAGCTTTTACTTCTGACTTACTGACATATAAACCATGTCAAATGACAATCTACCTCAGATCTTCAAGACATTCTGGATCTCATACCCACCTATTTCCTCCTGACTGATTCACTACAGTTTAGTTCAAATTCCTGAAAAAGAGAATATGAGAGGCTCAGCCAACGGATTGGTACCCGTCGGGAATGGTGTGTATTCCTGGTCTAGTCAGTCATAGCCGTAACCATAGGTGTGAACTCACATGTTCAAAAAGGGCAGCAAGATCAGGCTTGGAGGGAAGTCCCAGCAGAACCAAGGATCATCACATCTAGTACAGTCTGAAAGCACTGATGACAGCATCATTAAATTTTATGTTATTTTCTTCATCTATTAGCTTTCCTGAAGATAAATTACCTCATTGTTTTAAATTTGAATTCCATTTTTCGTGAGTGAATAGAATTTTACTTCACATATGAATAACCCATGGGAGATATATATATTTTTTTCTTTTTTTTTTTTTCCAGAGAGAAGTTACATCTGAATCGGTCAGGCAGTTAGACTGAGGGCAATCACGTCAGGGATTGAGTTGATTCAGAACTGAGCTCTAGTCCTGTGAGTACTGGTCTATCTCTAGCTCATCCTTACTTGTAAACCCCTCTAGCTTCTCAGAGTCCTAATCGTAAGTCTGGGGGTTTACCAAAGCCCATCCTCCTCAGCAGACTCTGAACTCAAACTTTATCACCCCGTATCAATGAGTCCTTCAAAAGACTCAGTGAGTCATGTCAGTGAGCCCTCAGCCTCTGCTTTCACTTTCAGAATGGACTATTTTCTGAAGGGAAAAAAGTGACCTCAAATACTACCTCATCTCTCTTGGCTTCTTTCTTCTTCTAGATCTTTGCCCAACAAATGTTCACTTCCTTAGTAGCCTTTCAATTCCTCAAGCAGATTCTAAAAATATCTTGCCTAACTTCTGAAGCTATCCTTATGAGGAAGTTGTCAAGACAGCCACTGTAGGAAGCAAACTTCATCTGCTGTCTACATACTTCCCAAGAATGTCACCAATTTATAATAAGAACTGGTCTTATTTCCCAGGACCTTTGGTCCTTCCATATTATAAAAGATTTTATAGCTAACTTTTACATTAATTGTTGCACCTGGTGGTTTTTCTCAAGGCCATTATAGCACATTCTGTCTTCTTGCCCCGTTGCCTCAGAGAGACCCCAAGTTTGGCCTAAGCAACTCATAAAGGTGGAAAAGGGTTATCTAGTGGGATACACATGTCCTCCTCTACTCCAGTCATCACTTTTTTAAAATGTTTATTTATTTTTGAAAGAGAGTTTGTGTGTGAGGGGGACAGAGGATCCGAAGTGGGCTCTGCACTGACAGCAGCGAGCCCAATATGGGGCTCGAACTCACAAACCATGAGACCGTGAGATCATGACCTGAACCGAAGTTGGACGCTCAACTGACTAAGCCACCCAGACACCCCACTTTTTTGTTTTGGATGAGGGTTGTGATTTCTCCCACTTTGCCTGGCACATGGGTAATGACAAGTGTTAACCTAATGGGATAGTTAGGACAAAGTGAGACATTTGAGTGGACCCTATTTACCACCATGACATGAGACTTTCCATAAGAAAAAAACTATCACCTCTCCCCTTGTTTCCTAATATGTCTACAGATCATTCTGGCTGGTCTTACACAATCACAACCACCAATGGCCAGGCTTCTCAAGAACTCTCCAGCTCTTATGTGAGCTGGACTTTCAGCTCTCTCATCAAACAGGAGGCACATTTGGAAAGTGACAGGGGTTACCCAGCTATCATTTGATTTCTCACATTGAGAGAACCTTCAGAATATGTTTTCCAATCCTTCCACTTGACTATCACATTGAGGTACAGTCTCTCATCTCCTGAGGGACCTGATATTAGGACTCCTTGGTCCATGGAATTATTCCAGTTAGTCTCCAAAGCTTGGGTTTGCGGAGTACAGGGTTGGATAATGATGGGGAAAGTCAACCTCTGATTCTTTTTTCTCTATTAAGTGTGTTATCATGCCAATGATGTCACAGTCCTGGTGGGGAGGCCCACCCAGATCCATTCTTCAGCTTCCTCCCATTACCATCCATTCCATTTCTAGATTGCTCCCCACAGGAGTGGTTGTCTCTTACCTAGTTAGGTTCTTGGTCTCCTACACTTCCATCCTCCAGAACATCCTTCAAGATCTCCTGTTTGTCAGGTGGGACTCTAGCCCTGGAGATGGCCCGCAGGAAGAAACTAGAGCACCATTGGGTGAGTCCTCTTTATCTAAGTAGTCATAAATTGTCTTTCTACCTTAGTATCTCAGTCTCTGTAGAGCTTACTGTATTCTTGGGAAAATCTGACCTCCTCTGATGTTTGTTCCAAATTAGTAAGGGATAGTCTGGTATTCCTCATATTGTAACTCTGAGCACAGCGTGCCCTCTCATCCCACTTTTTCTTTTAATCTACCAGATGATCCATGCCAGTATCCCAGAATAATCACACAAATGTCATCATCCATTGTGCCTGCAGCTTGAAAGCCACAGAAAGCCACTGGCTGGATGGCACCACTCCAGTAACTTAGGAAGTTTCTCACGCTTGCCTTAGTCTTTCTCTGCTACCTTCTTACACATGAGGTCTTTCTGCCCAAGTGTGTTAACTCTTCACAGGGATTGACCACAGGGCTGGTCTGGATTTGAAGACTAGTAGGCATGGCATCTCAACTATGGAGACTTCCACTTTGTTTTACCACCCCTTTACCTAGAAAACAATGCAAAGTATATGCAAGCCTTCAAGGATACATGGTAGTTCAAACCAGTGGACATGGCGTCACTGGGTTTCCCTTACTTTTATTTCTCTCGAGGCAATTAGACCTATTCCTTAATCATTTCTCATTCTCCTCAGGGGCTCTTCCATACTTCTATCTCTCTCCTTGAACCTCCTACTTCTCCCTTCCCTCTCTCAGTAGAAATCTTTGAATCAGTCTCTGCGATCAGGTCTCATAAGGTGACACCATTTAACTGCCGCCTACTGATAGACATTTCCCCCTCTTGTCTCAGGGGAAAACTGGTCCCTTGCCCTAAGTCTCCACTTGGCTGTAGGGTCGGTTCTTCCTCCTGCTTATCTCCAGTCCCTCATTCCATCACCATCTCCTTTCTCTCCTTTATCTTGAGAAAAAAAAGGTCTTATACTCCACTTCAAGAAAGGAGGGAAAAGCAGCAGGTTCACTGGCCATAGTAACATGTAATAACTACTAGAACTGGTTTTAAACTTGTCCCTGCTGATCAATGACAGCTTTGTATCATCAGTACCCATGTGTGATATTGTGACTGATAATAAGAATTGTGTATTTGGTTTTGATCCCAGATCCTGGCATAGTTCCTAAACCCGTTGGAAATTCCCTAAGTGATGAGAGGATTATGATACCTTTTGTAATGTTAATGAGGTGACTTTTAGAAAGCCCCTAGGTAACCTAAGGATGGGGCTGGCTTCCAGGAAAACTAACCATGTGATTAGAGAGTTGGAACCTTCAGTCCCACACCCTTGCCCCCACGTCCATAGAAGGTCTGGAGATTGAGTTCAATTACCAATGACCAATGATTTAATCAATTGTGCCTATGTAATGAGGCCTCCATAAAAACTCCAAGAGACGGGGTCCAGAGAGCCTCCCGGTTAGGGAACTCATGGAATTTGGGGGAAAGTGGCACACTTGGAGAGCATGAAAGCTCCATGCCCCTTCCCACATACCGTTCTCTATGCATCTCTCCATCCAGGTGTTCCTGAGTTACATCCTTTTATAATAAACTGGTAAATGTAAGTAAATATTTCTCTGAGTTCTATGAGCCACTCTAGCAAGTTAATTGAACCCAAGGACGGGATGTGGAAACCTCCAGCATACAGGCAGTTGGTGAGAAGCACAGGTGACAAATGCTCTTGCTACTGGTGTCTGAAGTGGAGGGGGGATGTGGTGTGGTCTTGTGGACTCAGCCCTTAAGCTGTGGGATCTACCCAGGTAGATAGTGTCAGAATTGAGTTAAATGCTTAGTGGTGTTGGAAAACACACACATCAGACCATGCCTTTGAAAGCCAGCCCCACATTTCTGAGTTAGCCAATCAGCAATATTCTTATTCCAGTGACCTCAATTTCATGGCTGAAGTACAACCAATCCATAAACATTCCCACTTCTGAAAAACTGGCCAATCCCTGAACGTCGTGTGTTCCTAGAACTCGATAAAATTCGCAGGAGAGGGCCACCAATAACCCTATCAGAGACCCAAGCAGCACACACAGGGCTGCCGTGCCTCAACTTCCCTCGTGGCAAACTTTTCTCTACACCACGTGGCCCCCTCAGCAAATTGTTGGAGGTGGACACATCCGAGTTGAATCCTCACTCTCCCCACCTTCCAGCCACATGACTTAGCACAAGTTACGTAAACGTTCTGAACCTCCATTTCTTCCACATGTTTCCCATGACGGTTGAAAGGTGTCTCAGGAGGTGAGCATAAAGCATGTTGCCTGGCTGGCCGTCTTCTCTTCTGAAAGGAGCTAAATGATGCCAGTAAGCCACCAACTGGCCTTCCTGTCTTCATCCTTCAGATCCATCACAGCTTGCTAGCAATCAACTCTCAAAACAAAGTCCATGAATATACGCATGATATTCAGCGTCTAAAGTAACAAAGATGATTGTGTTGAACCAGAAAATCTAATTGTTTTCTGGTTCCCTCTCATGAGCCTGTCACCTACAATGTCATCTCATAGTGGTCAGAATTCAGAAAGTACTCTGCCTAAAAGACCCATAAAAGTCTATTCCCTTACACCCCCCGATTTCCATGTTGGAGCAAGGGGGGGCGGTGGTTGTGGGTGCCTTCTAGCAGCCTGTTCTTTTAACAGGGAGGGTGGAGGTGGGGTAGGGGGAGACCCAACTGCTTAGCTGCAAAGATTCTGACAGACTCCACAAAAGAACATGCTGTATGAAGACTGACTCAATTCTGATGACGCGGAGAAAGCACAGGCTCTCTGCTAGCCTGTGTGTTCTCCCTGCTACTGAGACTTGGCTCTCTGAAAATCTGTTAGCAGGCGAACTCCCCGCTTTCCAAGCACTTGTCCATACCTTGGTCCCGCTTGCCCCACTGCTCCCCACGGAGGTTCTCCTCCCCTAAGTCCCTCTGCCGTATCGTCAGACCCTTCTCACCTCCCAGCATCTCAGCTTCCCACTCCCCATGCTGAACCTCGGGGGTCTTCCTCCCAGGAGTGTCCTCCCTTCTGTGGAAAATGCCTAGTGGCTGGGCCCTGGGGAAGGATACTCTTGGAAAACTGACCCTCCCGTGCCCCTCCTGTGCCCCTCCTGTGGAGAGCGGGCTGGGGTGCTCTGCACCAGTTTCCTCCATCTGCTGAGTGGGCAGGCTCAGGGCCGATTTCCAGAAGATGGCAGAGGCCTACACCCTCTGTAAGAGGGCAAAGGGAGCATCTCACACCTGCTAGAAGCCTCACACTGTGTGCGAGTTTTCCACTATAGTCAGCCTTCCCCAGAGTGAACTTTGGGACTCTGGGAAGGTGTGCCTCCACCAGGAAACACGCTTGACTGTCCCCCTGCTTGATTGTAGCTGCCTCGGTACATTCCTTATCATTTGTCAGGAGATACTTCTTCTGTTAGCATCTTTTCATCAGTTGTATTGCTACCTCTTGGTGACAACCACAAACTCCTGTCCTGAAAAGCCTAATCTAATGCCGCCCCTATTGCTATCTTTGCATACACGACTAGACGCCCCCCAAGAGCTCTCCTCGGCCGAGTCCCCATCTATCCCTATAATGCCCTACTCTCCAGAGGAACTCTAGGGTCCGACTGAGCTGGTGTCTTTCTCATCTACCATTTATTTGTAAGTGGCTGATGCCACTTACAGCCAATGGGCACAAGACCCCCAGGTCCTTTCCAATTCTTCAGTCTGGTGATTTTCTATTTACTCCAGTCCCCACTCTACACTTGCACGTTAATGCCCGTGTTCCCAATTTCACACAGGAGCCCTGCCTAACATATAAAGTTTGTTGATACAATGATTATACTGAGAATCTTGAAAATCAACCTTGATTAGAGCAATAAAGGAGGAATAAGAACTTGAAGCGTTTATGAGCACTCTGAGACATGCAGAATAGGTTGCTAAAATGCACGTATTAATCTATCGGGATCATGTGTGATGGAATCACAACCCTCGTCCAAGTCCCATTCTCAAAATGGAGTGGGTAGGAGCCCCTAGGGGCAATGAAGCCGAAACACGTAAGAAGCAAGGAGACATGAAATGCAGTGGCCCTTAATATACTATTGAAGGTTGGCCAACACTTTTTGGTGAATTAGCTCACTGGCTGTGAGTACAGCTGCAGCTCTCCTTTATCATCACATTTATCCCAAGATTTCTAGAAAACGCTAGCTTGAATTTCAGATATTCAAATGTAGGCAATTCTGAGATGTCTCTGGAAAAACACAAACGCTCCTCAGCTTACTTCCTTCCTGCCCTGGTTCTTCACAACCCACATGCTTCAGGGAGTGATTGCAAAGGAATTTTTTTCAAAGGACTGAATACACTTCTCCAGGAGAAGAGATTTACATTTTAAATGATGTTTTAAGACATTTCCATTTAATTACTACAGACAATTTCTGTTTTTCGGTCTCCAATTATTATTCTCAGCATAGTCTACTTACTCACCATAATTTCTAAGCAAGTACTTGGACACACGGGATGATTTTATTTTTTGTTATGGCAATTGAAGATAAACGTTAGGAACGAATTTCGGGGGGGGGGAACCCAAACTATTTTTTGCTGAATGGGCCAAAAGTGGTAAAAGTGGTCTATTTTGGATTATCTTCTGCCCTAAATGCTTAGATAAGTAGACAGGGCCAGCGAGCTTGATGTGTTCTTTCCTTACGTGATAGGTTTGTTTCCTCTCTAGCTGTAACTAAGTTCCACTGGCAATTCTTCTCTAAAGGAATCATGAAAGCTTTTCTCTCACCTTCTGCCTGAAAGTTATTCTTCACACTAAGATTTGGGGATAACGTTCAAACGAGTCATATAGGATGACGTAATGCATACTGCACCACAGAGAATACGTCCTGCCTCCCTGTTGGTTCAAAGAAAGCAAGAAAGGTGCTGTCCAGAAGTAGCTAATTCTCTTCCTCACTTCTGTAGCCCTGGGGTGGACTCGGTGACCTTCCGTCTTTTCCTGTGGGTGTTTGTCATTTTTCAGTTCACTTTCCTCTTCATCCCATTATTGCAAAAAGTGGTCTTTAAAAATGCTCTTCCTTTGAAGCAAACTTCCTATAAACTTATTTTTATTTTTTGAAGTTTATTCATTTTTGAGAGGGGGTGGGAAGGGATAGAGAGAGAGAGAGAGAGAGAGAGAGAGAGAGACATAGAATCCGAAGCAGGCTCCAGGCTCTGAGCTGTCAGCACAGAGCCCAGTGCAGGGCTCGAACTCATGAACTGTGAGATCATGCTCTGAGCTGAAGTTGGGCGTTTAACCAAATGAGCCACCCAGGTGCACCCTGTAACCCTTTTTCCTTCGGAAGTCTGCTGCAACGCACCTCAGCTGGGTTTTTTGTCTTGAGCAGGCATTAGTGATTTATTCTCTCCCCAGTCTACCCTGTTTGTTACATGGCTGGAGAACTTTATTTCAATTCCTCTGAATTTTTTTAAATGTTTATTTTTTGAGAGAGAGAGAGAGGGAGAGGAGGAGAGGCAGAGACAGAGAGAATCCCAAACAAGCTCCGTGCTGCCAGGGCAGTCCGACGTGGGACTCAATCTCACGAATGAGATTGTGTGTGACCTGAGCCGAAATCAAGAGTTGGACACTTAACCGACTGAGCCACCCAGGCACCCCTCAAGTCCTGTGAATTTTCATATAGACTAGTATTGCCCAGAGAAACACATCTCATGTTCCTATTTTGTAGCACTGGATGAAGCGGCCTGTGGTTTTCTGCTGTTTGCTGTATCCCAGGTTGGGTCCTCGGTCCTAACACTGGCCACCTCCCACTCCTTACTATCCATATAGAATTAAGCTCTTCCCTTCATTCCACCCACCGCCTTTGTAGGTGTCTGCAAGAGTATCTTCTTGATTTGATCCTCAGCTTTTGGTCCAAATTATCGTTGAAACACCATCGACAGCACCAGTTTAAACAGAGTACGTCTGGATTCTGTAGGATAGGAATCTTGTCTTCGACCTCCGGTCTTACTTTCAAGCTTCTGGGAGTCTTAAAGTCTGGATCAGTCCTTGAGGATCTGCTGATCTTTACGCGAGGTTTCTTAGCTCCCGGCAATTCTCTGCCAAGTGCCAACCGTGTGACTTGCTTCCTTCCGCGTACATTTTCTGGGCACCCACTCCGGGCCAGAGGTCCTGCCATCAGGGAGCGGATATTCTAACGTGAGACACTTTCAGAGAGCGGTAACCAGGACTGACACACGCTAGAGACTAACCACACGGTAGCGCTGGAGGCAATAAAAGTGGTCATTTCCGTCCGGCTCTGGCACATAGTAGACACTCTGTTATCCGCTCAGTATTTTAGAAATATATAACCATGCGGTTGTAGATCTTCTTATCACAGTTTGGCTGAGGAGCGTTTGTACTGTATCTGGAACCGTTCTAGCTTAAAAGAGACTAAAGAGGAATGACAGCCAGACTCAACGCTTTCCTCCAGATTACAAAAACAAAATTGCTATCAAGGCCAATATCGGTACAAACAGAGAGATTTTAATCTGTGCTGTATATTAGGTAATAGTCTTGGATCAATGTGAAATTTCTGGAGTGTGATCACTGTACTGCGGTTATAAAAATGTCCCTGTTTCAAAATTTGAGGTCTGGAGCTTCATAATGTAATTTACTCTCAAGTTCAGAAACAAGCATACCTATCCACAGAGAAGGGCATATGCACGCGTGTGTGTGTGTGCGTGCGCACACACCCACACACTTGGTGGTACAGAAAAGGTGGCAAAATGTTAACGAGCAGGAAATCTGGGTGACAGATATATGGATGGGTGTTCACTGTATTCTTCCATTTTTTTTTTTCTGTAGCTTTGAAATTCTTTAATATAAAGAATTGGTGGGGGGGGGGGCGGGGAGAGGAGAAAATAAAAGATAAAAATACTCTGGAACTACCGTCAGTGGTTTTTGAAGCAAAAGCCCAGGAAGTGAAGAAAGAATTGACAAGTCAGTTCTGAAACCAAACACAAATACTTTTTATTTATGGGATATCATTTTACATCAATTCCATGAAAACCTAAAACCAGTTTGCTGTACTCAAGTTAGGTGGCATAACAGTATTGTAGTTAAGCTGGAGTCACAGGACTTGCACGCGTTTATGGATGTAATGCAAATACTGACGACACGAAGCGTTCACAGTTACAGGTTGGCTGCTGTCCACTTAACAGTAACCCCCAAGGGAAAGGATTCTATGATAAAAAGCAACCCATGTTTTGGTCTCATTTACAGACACCCAACGTTTAGTTGGTCAATGAATTCTATACATTTATTATACAACATATGAAAGAATAAAAGATAAGGCTTACAGAGGTATTTTAGCAGTTGTAAGAATAAAAACCAAGGGCACAAACTAACTTGGAAAGCTTTCTGTATAAACTTCAAAAGCACTGTTAAAACGGAGACTTGAGAGGCAACAGATGTCCGTTGTTAAATGAGAATCTAGAGGGGTGTCTGGTCAGATTTTGTAAAAACTTAATTCAGAGTTCATGTTTCAAAAAAGCGGCACGTAACATTACAGTGGGTGTTCATGGCAAATCGAATCATGAAACTTCTGACCTACCAGGAAACACCGAAAAGTTGTATTCCATGACAACGGAGTATTGCAATGTGTAGTTCAAAACACAGTGGAAAGAGAGAAAAGGTGTAGACAGGTAAGAAAGAAAAACCAGAAGAAGGCACCCTAATTTCTTTAACATTAACCACTAAATAAGTGTCTGATGACTGCTCAATTTTATGTAACTTAGGAACATTTTTAAGAGAAAAGTATCTTATTACTCATTTGGCCCCTTTTCTGCTCCCTAGAAACAAGTGCTGACTGCATAAAATCAAGAACTGAGGGCAAGCACTCCACAGTCACAGAGGCTTATTTTTCAAGGAAGTTTGAAAATTATTTGGAGTTTTCTAAATATGCAAGATTATCATCACGTTGGAATACCTACTTTCACATTCTGTACCACGAACAGTTTTCACTCGGGTTTTCCGCCCATCATCAAAATGGTCACTATGGATGAAATGTAACGTCTCCCCATAACAATCCTTTTATCTTAGGATTAACTGTGCTTAGTGTTTAAAACATTCTCCAGTTTCTAACAATAACTTTTACAACAACTTTATCTGTGATTCATACTTGTTTAAACAAAACTGTAATTGATCAAATTTAAGAACTGTGGCCATTAAAGTGTGTTTTTGTTTTTTTAACTTTACAGGATACTTTTGGAAACAAATCAAGCTCTTCGCCAATTCAGACTTGGCGATGGCCAATCGCCACTGGAGTAACAGGCACCCGTTGGAACGGGACCCCTTGCAACACATCGGTCCCAAGAGCTGTGCTTGCCATCAACACCTTCTATGCTTCTCAGGTATTAATTTGTGCAAACTGGTATGAATTTGTAAGGTAGAAGTGAGTCTACAATTCCTAAGCAAGGAATGATCAAGTATGCTTAATCACTACAGAGTTTTTCACACTTCTGGTTTATTTCACAGCAAACCAAACATTTCTATTTGGTAGAAAAAGGAAGTCATTTCACTCTACCATATCATGATTTTGTATATGCACACACACCGTATATACATACAAAATTTCTGTCTTTGGTGGTTCAGTTAGGGAAAAAAATAATATGAAAATCTGAACACTGTTTGCAAATAAACTGTGAAATAGTGGTCAAGAGTAGCATCGTCTGTGTGCTTTACTCATTTAATGCCATTTAAAGGTTCACATTTAATCCAAAAGATTTTTTTGGCCAGATTTTGAAATAACCCAAACCTCTTCCAATCATTATTTAATCATGGATCCTGCTCACATCTATAGGATTCATTTGTTCAAATGCACCATTAGCTTTTTACTTGGTTTATATCATTAGACTTTTACGTTTTCACAAAACTTTAGGGACTAAATCAGGCATTCAATAGCACCAGTTAGTTGAGGGGAAACATGTTACCTAAAAATTTCCTCAAGAAGGGTAAGGCAAGGGGGGGGGGGAAGACACAGCATACAAACCCCCAAATACCGTCCTGTTTACTCTTGTTTCCTCATCCACATAAATAATGGCTATCACCTTTCTGTACAAATTACCCAGGTAATGAATGACGAGTGGCCCCTCCAGGAAAGGTCCTACTGCGTAATAAAGTTAGCTCAATGCTGGTGGTTTTGTGTCCACTGCCTGCAATGGACATTCTGCCAGGGAAAGCCTAGCATGAGAGAAACAAAACGAAACGAAACGAAACCTCTCGCTTACGGTAGAGTTCTTTTTCCAAAAAACTAGAAAATTAGACGCCGTGAAAGCTTAACTGAAAATCCAAACCACAACTAAAAGTGCTCTGCGGTGACAAACTGCCAGCGAACCATTCGGCTTCCACGGAGGAGGCGAAATCAAGGTTACTTCGAATGGCACGGGAAGCATCGGCAGACCCAACACTGACCAGGAGAATGCAAAAGGAGAAACAGAACCGCTAAAGGAAGTTTACGAGAGTTTCAAGCTCTTTTCAAAACGTGCGATTTTCATTTGTTCACATGTACCTATATTCGAACTACTCCGGCTTTAACCTCAGAGGATAAAATCCTACACCTCGTATGGTGGAAAGGCTTGTGGCATGGTGCGTGTCTGTATGTTCAAGTAATTAGAACTTCCGTTGTTTAAAAGCGCTCATATTTAAGTAAACCAAATTATATTTGGTATATGCCTCTGAAAATTTATGACTCCCACCTGCTTCACGAAAGTTGGCCTCTTAAACAAGAAGGTTAATTCAGGTAACATTTGCTTGTGGTAACAGTTGTTCTCTCTTGTTTTCTGAAATGCTACATTTGAGACCAAATAAAGTAGAATTGGTTCGTCTGAAAAAAGGGACTAAGAAATATGCCACAAAAATTATTTTTACAATACAGTTTTGCAGAAATAATCTCTAGGTGAAGCTTTTTCTTTTTATACACATATACAAAATTTAAACAGCAATATACACATCATCACAGTGAGGACGTTGGCAAATTCACCAATCTGTAGTGTAAATACAAACCGCAAAGCAGCCTTCCAAGAGAACAATGCTACACAGCAAGCAGAGCTGACCCGTTCAATAGCAAACACCACAACGTCCCTGCAGAAGGGAGACAGTGCAAGAAAAGCAGCATGCGCTTGGATACAAACAGCAATTTATGGCTAATGGTTGACATATCTGTGGTAACAGTGACTCTCTCGCTGCTATGCATAAAGTCCTAGGACATCTGTTTGTCTTTATACCACTCCACAAACTCGTCCAACAAAACTGGCCCTAAAGAGAGAGAGAAAACAACACGGCTATGAGGCTCACATCCTCACAGGGGGATGGATGTGCGAATGCACGGTGGCGGGGGTGTGAGGGCGCCCAGCGCCGGTACTTACACGCTCCATCTTCGTCGTAGTTGCTGAGGTCAAGGTTAATTGTCCTGCTAAACTCTAGCACATTGCACCACTGGTCTTTGTTAATAACTTTATATTTTGATTGCTGATGGAGGGAAAAGTAATATGAATTACCGACACTCAGAATTAACAAATGGCATGGTTTCAACTGCTGTATGAATCAACATAATCAAGTTCACGAAGGTTAACTCTTTCCACTTGAGGGATGTTAAGCACCAATCTAGGACAAGGATGAGAGAGAGCAAGAGAACTGAAGATGACAATTTGCATTAGAAAAATATTATGAGGGCTCAACACAAAATGACAAGCACATCAAAGAAACGTGATTTTTGTCCCTAGAAGTGAAATTCCTAACCTGCAGAAATCCTTTTATAAAAAAGAGGTAATTAACCTACTTCACAGAGATACTGCAAGAATTAAAAGAGAGAATTCATGTAGGGTACTTCACTCGGTGCTTGGCAGAAAGCAGGGGCCAAAGAAAGAGCCGCTCCCACGAGTAACGCTGTCCTGAGCGGCACGGCTCACTGCCGGGTGTCAGCACAAAGTACACACAGCAGCGACTTACTCTACGAGAACTTACGAAGTGCTACCAGCGGTCTCAGAGCTAGGTGCTCTGTCCAGCCACTGAAGAAAGTTACTGTTCTAACAATTCAAAACTTGAATCTGATCACAAAAGTAACAAATCAAGGATACCCATGAAGTGGTTTTTCTATTCCTCTTAGACAAGAAATATGCCGCAGGTATATTTTAAAGTACACGATTCCTGTAGAAAGACTGAAAACTAAAACCCAGATTCAACGGCTTTGGAATCCTAACCACTAAAAATCAGGAACACCGGAAAACAATACAAGTACATCAAAAAGCAAAGAGCTGAGCCAATGGTTTTGAGGATGCAAACACAAGAGAAACTCAAATGAAAGGATCGCTGTGTCCTTTGAAAAGAAAAAAAGCAAACTAATGTAAAAGAGAGAACAAAGCACAGACTACAAGTTGAACTTTCTAAGCAGTGCAAAGCAAACATCGGTCACGGAAACAGTTGAAGATGCTTCTGGAATTGTGCAGTCAGACCTGCCTGCGGCAAGGTCTCTCAGCTAAAACACACCTCCCACTCAGGCTCAGTCTCCTCAACTCCAAGAACAAGGACCTATTTCTACTCATTTTCCAAAGAAAGCTAACATGTCATGGGATGGCCAGAGAAATTAGAACAGACCATTTGCAGACATGGATTGCCATGTAAACAGACACTTCTCACAGTAAAACTAGAGTTTTTAGACCTGTCTTGAGGAGTCCTGGTTAGGAACATCAAAAGCAATTTTTAGTAACAGTCCTCAAAGAATCGTATCAGCTGGAAGTGTTTCCGGACCCATACGAAAAGTGGGTTGCACAGAAGATTACGGCAGGAGTGAAGCCGGTCAGGGTACGGCCCGAGCTTTCCTCAAGGACTCGGCACCCTCATCCTTTCAAGCAAAGGGCACCTTTTAAAGGGTTTGGGGCTGGAGGGCAAGAAGGATGCCATGTAGGACAACCCAAGTAGCTCAAACCTGCATCTCAGATACTCGCAGGTCCTACAGCATCACACAGCATCAAAACCAGCTCCTGAGAACCAGCAGCTCAGCACTTCTGATCATTAACACTTAAAGCAAACAAACAGCGATGGAGTGAAACGCTGGCGTTTTTCTAACGCAGACGTAAAGCAAGTGGAAACTGAGGGGGATACAGCCAGTGCGCCTAACGCTCAGGTTGGTCTAGGTCCCCAAGTTCCTGGAGAGAAGACAGATCTCTTATCTATCTAGACGAGACTAGACAACAATATATCACAAACTTCTTTTAGTAAGAAGGCAGAAGGCTGTTTTTTAACCTTTGCTCGCTCAAAGTGGAAATTCATCTAGAGCCACAAAAGAAAGTGAATCTTGCTCATGCAGAGTAGGAAATCCTGACAGAAGTAAAGCTTTCCGAGCGGGGCGAGAGAAAGGAAAGGACAGAGCTCCAGCTGTCTCGCTTGCACCTGCGCCGGGGAGCGATGCGACACATGACCCCACACACAGACACACCCCAAGAAAACGGGTAACTGCTCACGGACAGCAATTACACGTCACCATAATTCCTAAAGGCAGAAAAGTACAACAGACAAAATTACGTGAAATGATTAAATAAAGTATACTTGGTAGTTCTAAGCAAGCAAACATACATTCCATAAAATAGCAATTTGGTACCTCTAAGAATTGGTGAAAAACTGGAAAAAGGGGCCAGATTTTTCCTAATAACAGTCCCAACATGCACTTGGCAGTGTTTATGTCTAGGCTGCGCTGGTCCTTTTCCTGTTTAACAAACAAAAACAAGGATGAGCCAGATGCCCCCAAATAATAAATTCCAATAATCCAAATTTCTATTTCACTTCGACACAAAATTAGTTAACAGCTCATTTATCATACATCATAAAAACCCTGAACCAAGACTAAGGAGGGGGGAGGGGAGGCAGTCAAACGCAACGGAGGGCTTAATCGTTTGGGTACCGTACCAATTTACCACAGGAAATTCACGTCAGCTGAGTGATCGCCCTAATGCAAAGTGGATCAGTTATGTGGTAACAATACCGATGATTATTTCATGGGATAAAGAAAAAGCTACAACTCAATCACTCGCCATTTGACATTTCTGATGATCATCCAAATCATTAGTATTGACCCCAAAGCCCATGACTTAACGGAATTTAAGGGTTTCGGTTTCCATGCTTAGGAATCTGGTTTCCTTAATAAAAACCATTTTTTCCAACAATTTCATTTCATTGGTAAATGTTTTTCTTGTACCTAAACATGCTGGAATTAAATTCAACTCATAATAAATGCTGGGGCTCTGGGGATTCTAAGAGGACGAATGCATCCCCCTACTCTGCGGGAAAACAGTCTAACCTATTATAGTCCTTCTTACCTTGGATTTATTAGATGTGAAATCTCTTAGCAGAATACACCTAACTAGTAGCCCAGTGAAAAACAACATTTTGTAAGGAAACCAGAAGAGAAATATTACATAAACCTGAATATGGGCAGATTAAGCTCAAATTCACTGATATTTGCAATTAGGAGCCTCCTCTCTCACTGTCCCCTTCTGTACAAGTTTCCATTCCGGAACTACAAGTGGGCACTTTCTATGCAAAGGGACAAAGGACCTGGGACCATAAGCGGTAACCTCACACATCCAAAGCTAGCCTCCCTGTGGTATTTTAACTACCGTGGCAATTTGCAGAAGTACTTTTCTACAAAGGGAGAAAGTGCCTGGCTATCTCACTCGGGGTGGACTCTAAACGTTCGCCAAATTAACAGACGATGCTGTGACCACCACTGTCAGCCACATATGCAGCCACACACACCTTCCGATAAAATAAATTGTTACCTCAAGGACTTAATGCTGAAATGCTCTTTAGTACACAGAGAATTTCTGGCCATGACACCGGATTTAGAAGTAAAGGACTCAAACAATACAGCAAATGTGAGGGCCTCACTCAACAACAGCAAACAAGGTAGATGCAGATACAGGAAGATGTGCAACGGGGTCTGTCTTTCGGTCCCGGTCATAAAGCGTAACGACCGTTCTCGTACAGACCGGGTCAGATGGCTCCAAGTCACCCTTCTCTGTTACAGGCCACACAACTGAGTCTGAGGATGGCGGGGGCCCAATTCCACAGTTCAATGCCAACAGGTGGGACCTCCTTTCCACGGCGTTCTCTGCCTGTCTCCCGGCCATGCATACGGGTCTTGCTCAGGGCTGCGGTACTCACTCCCACGGAGAGGAAGACAGTAGAAAAGGTGCTCCCGAGATTGCCCACCTTTTGCCCACCACCTCATTGGTTTGTTGCATTTCGGGGGTTCATACTTCTGTGATGCACTGTGCAAGCAAATGGAAAACTTCCTCTTACCCTGTAACATAGGTGTGGCAGACAGCAACAGCACACCACGCTATAAGGCAATCCACAGAAAAATAAAAAAATAATAACGAGTAAACTGTGGAGAACACACGCGGCACCACAGGACTGGGCCCA
The DNA here is from genome assembly GCF_022079265.1 of Lynx rufus. NCBI lineage: Eukaryota > Metazoa > Chordata > Mammalia > Carnivora > Felidae > Lynx > Lynx rufus. Next base: position 38,510,341 of record NW_025814845.1, on the reverse strand, counting down.
AACGTCGTTTGTTGAACAACAGCTCGTGCAGCACAGGGCTGACGCCACCGGCATTCTGGAAAAGCTTTCCCTCTGAGCAGTTTGTCATCATTCACCACACCTAAAATCACTAGTCTTGCCTTGATACATTTGTGCCTTCTTCCAACATCAATGCCTCTGTCCCCATCACAATGGACATACACTAAGGTGACAAAAAAAAAAAAAAAAAAAAAAAAAGATACGAAGGACCTGGACAGACTCTTTGCAACAATATAATCATCTGACAAACTGATGATCATGAAGGATTTCAATGCATGTGTTTGGCAGTGATGCCAAAACATGGAGGAAAAGGCATCAGACTCACAGGACCGGAAGCTGAACAGCACTCACTTACTCCTGCTCTGCCAGGGTGCCAGCCGGCAGCTCGCAATCACTAACACCATCTTCTGCCTAGCAAATAAGAGAGAGATATTATGGATGCACTCACGGTCGGAACAGTGGCATCTTGCTGGTAACCAACATTGCCAGTGGGGGGAACTTGACTAAGTGCGAATGACCATAACTGGAAAGGCTCAAAATTCCTGGAACAGCACAGTTGAGAGATCTCACAGCAAACATCTCCTAAACAGCAAAATGGGAGACACACTCAGGGGGTTCTGTGACAATGATCCTAATGGCAGTCTCTGCAAAGGAGTCCCAATTAAAAGTGAAATGAATCTTCTAGAATGCCATGAGGCAGCCATCAACATCATGGGCAGTTTAAAAAAAAAAAAAATTCACCTTAACAAATTCAAGGAGTACGGCAAAGACACACAGAAGCTCCTCACGAGAATTTAAATAGTACACTGTCAACACCAACCCTAAGACCCTCTGCTCATAGAGCACCAAGGAGCGAGGGACAGATTTCCGCATCTCAAGGTCAGAATCTAAGCAGAAAGTGCCTTGAGAGAGACAGGCAAGAGTCGCTCAGTATCCCCGAAGGCCCATCAAGGTTAAAGGAGAAGAAACGAAACTTTCCTTCCTGCCTACTCCTGACCCAAAACGTGTAGGTATATATTTCACGCACTTGCATTCAACGTAAGATAACACATTAAAAAACAATTATATTTTTCTAATAATAGGAACCAAACAGGTTCTATACACCAAAGATACACTAACTCCCTACAATACACAACTAGATTCTGCCTTGCTGCCTCCTTAAACACAGATTTTTAAAAAGCAGTTACAGATGAATCAGGCCTCTTAGCGGTGCCGCATAAAACCAAAGGAACGTATCTGAAGATTTGAGGAAGTTATGTTTTGTATATGGAATAAATGCATTCCTCAGGCTGAAGTCTCACAATAGCTAACGTAGAGAGTAATGAAGTTCTATTAAGGTCTGATCTAAAGTTCTAATACATATACTTTTAAGAAGCACTCATGTTTATATAAGACTGTTCCAGGATAGGTCTTCTTGTAAAATGTGAAGATTAATCATTTTTCCTTAAATGGCTCAAGTGACTTAAGAAACAATAATAGAAACAAAGCAATTAACTGTAAATATGTAAATGTAAGTATGGTATTATAAAGACGAATCTTCTAACATCTTTCACATCCAGTATCCAGATATGCTGTATCAGAGGCCCCCAACTGTTCCAGATGATCTAGTTCCAATTTTCACAAAGTGTTCACAGCTTAAGACTTGTATGTGAAAAGGGGGGATGGACCTTGAATTATTAAAATGATGAAGGAAAAAAGCCTTCAAAATAAAAAAACTCCCTAAAATTTTCGAGACAGCCTTTACCAGATGAGCTCAAGAGACAATATATGTGACCACAATTCACAGACATAGATGGCAAGAACCAAGTCGGAAATCGGTGTGTGAGATCCAAAGGCCTAAACTGAAAACGGAAGACACGCGTCCTGCACTTCTCGCTTGAGACCACAAGGATTACAAAAAATAAAGAGAGAACGCAGTCCTCCTCAACACAGCTACCTAAGAAAACAAACGTAAGGGAAAAATAATGCTAAAGGACTCAAAGCTTACTGTGATTCAGTTTACAAAACTGACAATGCAGTAAATCAGTTTTTTGAGCGGGAGCTTTTTTTTTTTAATGCACATTAAAAACAAGCTAAAAGTCCAAAAAAACCGAGTCCCCTCTCATTGGGAAAAATGAAACTAAATAATTATGCTCTTAGAACTTACCCAGCAACTCACTTACAGATAACAATGTTTGCAAGGCAATTACTTAATTAAGCTAAACTATTGACACTTCCTTTAGAACAAAAGAAAAAAAATCTGCCAACAGGCACAGTCTCTCCTTGTCATTTTATTTGGCACAGACTGTATTACTGTAAGCACTATTCTTGGAAAACAAGTCATTATTTGAGACTTGAGGTATGCAGACAACCTAAACAATGCCCGTGAAGAGTAACACAACAACTATTTGCAATTCTATGGGTAACTTTTACGAAAAACTTAATCTGTGCCAGAAACTGTTGTAAGTGCCTTAAACTCATTTAATACAACAACCGTGTCAGGACAGGCATTATTATTATCCCCACTTTATAAATAAGGAAACTGAGGCACGGGGCACTAAATAACATGAACCGGGAAGTGTGAGTCCAAGCCTGAGCTCTTCACCGAGTACCACGTACCACGTCGCTTCCCTGAGAAGGAACGAGGGGAGAGGCTGAAATACTGAGGCATAGGGTCCAATTAGCTTTACGAGTACCTGCTGGGCAAACCTCGGTGTCCACAATAACCACAGCGTAATCTTAAAGATAAAACTGACCAGATTTTCAGGGTAACCAACCTGGGATTAGATGACTACATATTCTTCCTTTCTTCCTGCTTTTGTCCTCGCCCAGGACAAAACCTTCTGTTTTCTTCCTAATTCACAATGAAAACATGAGAAGTGGAGGGTGTGTGTGTGTGTGTGTGTGTGTGTGTGTGTGTGTGTGTGTTGGGGGGACTGTGTGGAGAGGGAAACTAGACAGACACACTGGTTAAGAAGTAAGAAATTTATTAGGGGAAGTGACTCAAACCACCGCAACAGGTGTAGGTTAGAGTCGGATGGGATTCTCTAAGAGGTTGCTGAACGAGGCCTAGGAAAACTTTCCTTAGTAAACTCTATGAGTGACGTGCTCAGTCACGTCTAATTTGCATGGACAGACATGACTCAGCTGCTATTTTACCGACAGGAAGACGACACAGGAGCTTTGATCTGTGGGGCTCCCTACATCTTCCCGAAACACCCCCTCAGGAGTGGTCACAGAAGCGCCGGGAGCCTGAGGCCGGCAAAGCACGAACAGCCAGGGAGGCTGCGGGAACCACCCTGTCGCCCAGTAAGCGCCGCCGTGAGAGCGCCTCCCAGTAAGAGGGGCTCCCACCGGGCTCTTCTGCCTCCACAGAACCCTCTGTTACAACTTCGTAAAGCTTTAGTTTGAGGACTGCAAGGGCAAGGACTCCCCCCAGAGAAATCGCCCGCTGCTCCCTGCACCCCCGCGCCTCACAGGGAGGGCCTCCCTGCTCTCCACCTGGCGGCTCCTCCTGACTCCACTTTCCTCCCCACCCCGTGTGGATGCACCTGTGTTGGTCTAGGAGGCCTCTCGAGTCCCTCTGCCCCCCACGCCCACAGCCTCCTCACTCAATCTGCCCCTCATCTCTCCTTTCTGCACCAAGTCCAAACATCCCGCCAGGGGAAGGCCAAGAACGCCCGCTCTTCTCAGGGCTAAGACGCTGCTGCTCTCAGGCCCTCTCAGCCCAACATCTGTCCTCCTCAAAACTCCGAGGTGTCCACTCGCTCCATGACTTCAGCACGCTACCTGCCTCTGCCACAGAGAACGGAGAAAAATCAAATTTAACGGACATTTAATAACTATTCCCAGATCAACAAAAACTTACTATAGTTTTTTACCTCATTCCATTGGTACAATCTTACTGTCAATAGGTCCTTTGTTTAAAAGGAATCAAGAGGTTCCTGGGTGGCTCAGGTGGTTAAGCGTCCGACTTGATTTTGGATCGGGTCATGATCTCACCGTTTGTGAGATCAAAGCCCTGAATGGGGCTCTGTGCTAAGAGTGTGGAACCTGTTTGGGATTCTCTCTCTCTCTGCCCATCCCCCGCTCACACTATCTCTCTCAAAACAAACTTAAAAAAAATTAAAAAGGAATCAAGAAAAAATGGCTGTTTTATTTAAAGGAATTCATACAATGATATTTGCTTGTATAATAATACCTACATCGAGGAAAAAACCCTTCCACATAAAAATACTCAGATGAAATCCCACTTGTATGGAAAAACTGGCCATTTCAGCCCCTGAATGTATGTCCCACCATCTTCCTCCAACAAGACACCACAGGGTGGTGACAGTTTCCAGTCAGGGAAGGCGCTGTGACTCTGTGAGAAGACAGTGACGTGCACCACAGGGGCGGTGCTTGGGCCCTCCTGCCGTCCCCTCCTTTCTGGCTCAGTCTCATCATCTACGTAATGACAACACTGGACCAAGTGGCCTCTTATGCTTTCTTTCAGCTCTAAAGCTCCACAATTCCACGGCATCCATAAGACTAAGTTCAAGTCAGAGTAAAATTAGGAGAAAAAGAATGCAACTTTACAGCCAAGCACTATTTTTAATTGGCTACAAGGTTTGAAAGTGAGGGGAAAAAACCCAATCACATCCTCAGGACTATAGTCTTGGTGGAGAGATGTCAAAGAGCTCATTTTACCACTTTCTGGTATTGTACTATAATTTATTTCCTGGTACATTAAAGTATAAATGAAAATATCTAACATATGCCATTGTTACTTACAACAGGGAATATTTAAGATGTTAAAACGATCAGAAAGTTTCACTTCTATTAAAAGTTTGATTTTTAAAAGGTCTGCTGTGTTAATTACGCATTATTACCTCCAGGAGTCATGTTTTAGTAGGAAAAAAGAAAACGTTAGAGGGGGGAAAAAGAAGAACTTGAGTTCTGCTTCTAACCAAGATGCAGTTAGAAAAATCAGATTTCCCCTTTCACTTCCAACAACCAGAAAATTGGACTGAATATATGAAGTGATGCCTCTCACACACTGGACAACGGACCATGACCACTGAGAAAAAGGAGACAGGAAGTAAGCCCTACGGTGATCCCAGCTCACTGTTGGGATATCCCTCTGAGGCCAGAGCACAGGAGGGGGAACCCAAACCAAGTCCAGTGGTCTTGCTGAGTTGGAAAAGACAAGAGTTCAAGGACACAAAGGTGGTTATAATTTGTAGGACAGAACACCAAGGTGGGACCTACACAGAGAGGGATCTAGACATTTACAAAGTGTCTCCCTAGTCACTGGCCAAGGACTTCTCTGTGTCTGTGCAAGAGGAAACTGCCTGAGTCTGGG